>NC_092712.1:198419403-199072210 GCF_047496885.1 Scyliorhinus torazame | reverse complement strand
ACCACCTCCTATTCCTCGTCCTGTCGTGCGGGTGGCCCTCCAGCCTGGGCGGCTGCCACCTGCCTCCCTGCATCACACTCCTCTGTGGCAGCCTCCGCCGCCTCCCTGGCATGCTCCTGCTCCAGCACCCCAAGGGCAACATAGAACATAGAAAATACAGCACAGAACAGGCCCTTCGGCCCACGATGTTGTGCCGAACCTTTGTCCTAGATTAATCATAGATTATCATAGAATTTACAGTGCAGAAGGAGGCCATTCAGCCCATCGAGTCTGCACCGGCTCTTGGAAAGAGCACCCTACCCAAGGTCAACACCTCCACCCTATCCCCATAACCCAGTAACCCCACCCAACACGAAGGGCAATTTTGGACACTAAGGGCAATTTATCATGGCCAATCCACCTAACCTGCACATCTTTGGACTGTGGGAGGAAACCGGAGCATCCGGAGGAACCCCACGCACACACAGGGAGGATTTGCAGACTCCGCACAGACAGTGACCCAAGCCGGAATCGAACCTGGGACTCTGGAGCTATGAAGCAATTCTGCTATCCACAATGCTACCGTGCTGCCCTTAAGAACAAATTAATCTACACTCAATCACTCTACCGTAATCCATGTACCTATCCAATAGCCGCTTGAAGGTCCTTAATGTATCTGACTCAACTACTTCCACAGGCAATGCATTCCATGCCCCCACTACTCTCTGGGTAAAGAACCTACCTCTGACATCCCCCCTATATCTTTCACCATTCACCTTAAATTTGTGTCCCCTTGTAATGGTTTGTTCCACCCGGGGAAAAAGTCTCTGACTGTCTACTCTATCTATTCCCCTGATCATCTTATAAACATCTATCAAGTCACCCCTCATCCTTCTCTGTTCTAATGAGAAAAGGCCTCGCACCCTCAACCTTTCCTCGTAAGACCTACTCTCCATTCCAGGCAATATCCTGGTAAATCTCCTTTGCACCTTTTCCAAAGCTTCCACATCCTTCCTAAAATGAGGCGACCAGAAGTGCACACAGTACTCCAAATGTGGCCTTACCAAGGTTTTATACAGCTGCATCATCACCTCACGGCTCTTAAATTCAATCCCTCTGCTAATGAATGCTAGCACACCATAGGCCTTCTTCACAGCTCTATCCACTTGAGTGGCAACTTTCAAAGATCTATGAACATAGACCCCAAGATCTCTCTGCTCCTCCACATTGCCAAGAACCCTACCGTTAATCATGTATTCCGCATTCATGTTTGTCCTTCCAAAATGGACAACCTCACACTTTTCAGGGTTAAACTCCATATGCCACTTCTCAGCCCAGCTCTGCATCCTTTCTATGTCTCTTTGCAGCCGACAACAGCCCTCCTCACTATCCACAACTCCACCAATCTTTGTATCGTCTGCAAATTTACTGACCCACCCTTCAACTCCCTCATCCAAGTCATTAATGAAAATCACAAACAGCAGAGGACCCAGAACTGATCCCTGTGGTACGCCACTGGTAACTGGGATCCAGGCTGAATGTTTGCCATCCACCACCACTCTCTGACTTCTATCGGTTAGCCAGTTCGTTATCCAACTGGCCAAATTTCCCACTATCCCATGCCTCCTTACTTTCTGCATAAGCCTACCATGGGGAACCTTATCAAATGCCTTACTAAAATCCATGTACACTACATCCACTGCTTTACCTTCATCCACGTGCTTGGTCACCTTCTCAAAGAATTCAATAAGACTTGTAAGGCAAGACCTACCCCTCACAAATCCGTGCTGACTATCCCTAATCAAGCAGTGTCTTTCCAGATGCTCAGAAATCCTATCCCTCAGTACCCTTTCTATTACTTTGCCTACCACCGAAGTAAGACTAACTAGCCTGTAATTTCCGGGGTTATCCCTATTCCCTTTTTTGAACAGGGGCACGACATTCACCACTCTCCAATCCCCTGTTACCACCCCTGTTGACAGTGAGGACAAAAAGATCGTTGCCAACGGCTCTGCAATTTCACTTCTTGCTTCCCATAGAATCCTTGGATATATCCCGTCAGGCCCGGGGGACTTGTCTATTCTCAAGTTTTTCAAAATGCCCAACACCTCTTCCTTCCCAACAAGTATCTCCTCGAGCTTACTAGGCTGTTTCACACTGTCCTCTCCAACAATATCGCCCCTCTCATTTGTAAATACAGAAGAAAAGTACTCGTTCAAGACCTCTCCCATCTCTTCAGACTCAATACACAATCTCCCACTACTGTCCTTGATCGGACCTACCCTCGTATAGTCATTCCCATATTTCTCACATATGTGTAAAAGGCCTTGGGGTTTTCCTTGATCCTACCCGTTAAAGATTTTTCATGCCCTCTCTTAGCTCTCCTAATCCCTTTCTTCAGTTCCCTCCTAGCTATCTTGTATCCCTCCAGCGCCCTGTCTGAACCTTGTCTCCTCAGCCTTACATAAGTCTCCTTCTTCCTCTTAACAAGACATTCAACCTCTCTTGTCAACCATGGTTCCCTCACTCGACCATCTCTTCCCTGCCTGACAGGGACATACATATCAAGGACACGTAGTACCTGTTTCTTGAACAAGTTCCACATTTCGCTTGTGTCCTTCCCTGACAGCTTATGTTCTCAACTTATGCACTTCAATTCTTGTCTGACAGCATCGTATTTACCCTTCCCCCAATTGTAAACCTTACCCTGTTGCACGCACCTATCCCTCTCCATTACTAAAGTGAAAGACACAGAATTGTGGTCACTATCTCCAAAATGCTCCCCCACTAACAAATCTATCACTTGCCGTGGTTCATTACCAAGTACCAAATACAATGTGGCCTCCCCTCTGGTCGGACAATCCACATACTGTGTTAGAAAAGCTTCCTGGACACAACAATGCACAAACACCACCCCATCCAAACTATTTGTTCGAAAGAGCTTCCACTCAATGTTTCGGAGGTTGAAGTCCCCCATGACTACTACCCAGTGACTTCTGCAACTTTCCAAAATCTGTTTCCCAATCTATTCCTCCACATCTCTGCTGCTATTGGGGGGCCTATAGAAAACTCCCAACAAGGTGACTACTCCTTTCCTATTTCTGATTTCAACCCATACTACCTCAGTAGGCAGATCCTCCTCGAACTGCCTTTCTGCAGCTGTTATACTATCTCTAATTAACAATGCCACCCCCCCACACCTGTTTTACCACCTTCCCTAATCTTATTGAAACATCTATAACCAGGGACCTCCAACAACCATTTCTGCCCCTCTTCTATCCAAGTTTCCATGATGGCCACCACATCGTAGTCCCAAGTACCGATCCATGCCTTAAGTTCACCCACCTTATTCCTGATGCTTCTTGCGTTGAAGTATACACACTTCAACCCATCTCCGTGCCTCCAAGTACTCTCCTTTGTCAGTGTTCCCTTCCCCACTGCCTCACTACACGCTTTGGCGTCCTGAATATCGGCTACCTTTGTTGCTGGACTACAAATCCGGTTCGCATTCCCCTGCCAAATTAGTTTAAACATGTAGAAGTGCGGCTCCGGCCAACATCGCTGGATGATGACCAAACATAATGGCCTGCAGGGGGCGGGGGGGTGGGGGGGTGAGGGATAGACGACATGTCATCATTGCCCATAACCCCCCCCCCCCACCCCATGGACTGCATGGTCGCGACTGTTGCCAGCTGGCACATGGCCAGGTGGCACGCACCGGTACCCCCCCCCCCCAGCACGCACCCTCCTCTCAACCCCCCCTCCTCCCCGGCTCACATCATCTCCATCACTCACCCTCTCCAACCCCCCCTCGCCTCCCCAGCCCCTCCCCCCCCAGCCCCTTCCCCCACTACCACCTGCGGCCTTGCAGTCGCATCTCCGGCGGCCGCCCCACGCCTGGTTGACGCCGTTAAATAGGTGGTTTGATTTACGCCGGTGTGACCCGTGACTAGCGGGACTTCAGCCCATCCGGCCCTCAGAATTGGGGCGGCCCCGGGGCCCCTTGCATCGCGCCGGTCCTCGATATTCTCCGAGGCGCATGGCACAATTCACGTCAACGGGATTTTTGGGGGGCCGGAGAATATCGCGGGGCGGCCTGGCGGGATTTACGCCGCCCTCCGGCGATTCTCCAACCCGCCGGGGTGTCGGAGAATCCCGCCATATATCTTTCTATTCACTTTCAGCTGAATGTGAAATCATCATTCATAATTATACCACTCCTCTTTGCTAGAGTTCAATTTCCCCATTATCCCCAAATACGCCTTCTGTTGTCCAGAATCCCACTGATGTTAAATGCGAGAGGATCCCAAAAACTAGAGGCGAAATTCTCCCCCAACGGCGCGATGTCCGCCGACTGGCGCCAAAAACGGCGCCAATCAGACGGGCATCGCGCCGGCCCAAAGGTGCGGAATGCTCCGCACCTTTGGGGGCCGAGCCCCAACATTGAGGGGCTAGGCCGGCGCCGGAGGGATTTCCGCCCCGCCAGCTGGCGGAAATGGCGTTTGGTGCCCCGCCAGCTGGCGCGGAAATGCGGCGCATGCGCGGGAGCGTCAGCGGGCCCCGTCAGTTTCTCGCGCATGCGCAGTGGGGAGAGTCTCTTCCGCCTCCGCCACGGTGGAGGCCGTGGCGGAGGCGGAAGGGAAAGAGTGCCCCACGGCACAGGCCCGCCCGCGGATCGGTGGGCCCCGATCGCCGGCCAGGACCCCGGGGTCAGATCGCCCCGCGCCCCCCCCAGGACCCCGGAGCCCGCCCACGCCGCCTGGTCCCGCCGGTAAATACCAGCTTTGATTTACGCCGGCGGGACAGGCAATTTCTGGGCGGGACTTCGGCCCATCCGGGCCGGAGAATTGAGCGGGGGGTCCCGCCAACCGGCGCGGCCCGATTCCCGCCCCACCCAATCTCCGGTACCGGAGACTTCGGCGGGGGCAGGGGCGGGATTCACGGCGGCCAACGGCCATTCTCCGACCCGGCGGGGGGTCGGAGAATGACGCCCCAGATGAGTAACTTGGAACACCGGGGACGGAATTCTCCATTCCTGAGCCGAAGTTCTGGCGCCAACGGAAAATCCGCGGGTGATTCACGGCGGGAAAATCGGCACGATCCCCTCTCCGATTCCAGTACCGGTGAGAGATTAGCGCCAGCGCCACGTGGAACATCCGCGGATTGCGCGGAAAATGGCCAGAGAAGCTCCGGGTCGTGCATGTGCAGAGCTGACGAGCTGCACCGGTCGTGCCGGAAAACACAGTGCCAGCCATGCTGAATCCCTAACTCACCCCCACAACCCATCCCCTGGCCACCCCACTCCCCCCAGCCCTAGCAGCAGGCCCTGGCCAATCGCATGGATCTCGGATGAGTGTGGCAGCGCTGGACACTGTCCACAGCCGGCACACCAGGTTCCCGACCGCTGGGACCACACGCGGCCGGCGCAATCAGGAACTTGGCCCACCGGGGGACGAGCATTGCAGGTGGGCCGGCTGATGACACACCAATGGCCTTGCAACTGCACGCGGCACGCGTCCCGATGACCCCGATTTGGAGGGAACGGAGCATTGTGACCCGGCGCCTGTCCTGAATCCGGTGTCGGAAGCCATTCTCCACCCAATCGGCGATCCCGATTTCGGCGTTGGGCTACGAAGAATCACGCTCCGGTTCTGTTTTTTAAATTTTGAGTACCCAATTATTTTTTTCCAATTAACGGGCAATTTAGCATGGCTAATCCACATACACTGCACATCTTTGGGTTTTGAGGGTGAGACCCATGAATACATGGGGAGAATGTGCAAACTCCACACGGACAGTGACCTGGGGCCAGGATTGTACCCGGGTCCTAGTGCTAACCACTGCGCCACTGTGCCGCCCTGGTACACCAGTTCGTAGTGGTGTACACTTTCAATTTGGTATACTGTGAGAAAAGATATGTGAACCAGGGAGGAATATTCCAGTCGCTGTGTGATCAATTAATAAAGAATATTTATTAACTTAAAAGAAAGAAAACACACAAGAAGGACTATAATACACTAAAACACTTAATTACACTGATGGCTATATACACACAGTATTACATGAAGTTACCACTTGGTTTCCAACTTTTCCTGAACTCTGCCATGCACCTTTGTTTCCAAACAACGTCCAATATTTTATAACTCTATGAGCTAAATCCAGCAGATAATTAGAACATAGAACATTAGAGCACTGTGCAAGCCCTTCTGCCCTCGATGCTGCGCCGACCTGTGAAACCACTCTAAAGCCCATCTACACTATTCCCTTATTGTCCATATGTCTATCCAATGACCATTTGAATGTCCTTAGTGTTGGCAAGTCCACTACTGTTGCAGGCAGGCCATTCCACACCCTCACTACTCTCTGAGTAAAGAACTTACCTCTGACATCTGTCTTATATCTATCTCCCCTCAATTTAAAGGTATGTCCCCTCGTGCTAGACATCACCATCTGAGGAAAAAGGCTCTCACTGTCCACCCTATCCAATCCTCTGATCATCTTGTATGCCTCAATTAAGTCACCTCTTAACCTTCTTCTCTCTAACGAAACCAGCCTCAAGTCCCTCAGCCTTTCCTCATAAGATCTTCCCTCCATACCAGGCAACATTCTGGTAAATCTCCTCTGCACCCTTTCCAATGCTTCCACATCCTTCCTACAAGGCGACCAGAATTGCACGCAATACTCCAAATGCGGCCGCACCAGAGTGTTGTATAGCTGCAGTATGACCTCATGGCTCCTAAACTCAATCCCTCTACCAATAAAAGCTAACACACCGTACGCCTTCTTAACAACCCTCTCAACCTGGATGGCAACTTTCAGGGATCTATGTACATGGACACCGAGATCTCTCTGCTCATCCACACTGCCAAGAATCTTACCATTAGCCCAGTACTCAGTCTTCCTGTTATTCCTTCCAAAATGAATCACCTCACACCTTTCTGCATTAAACTCCATTTGCCACCTCTCAGCCCAGCGCTGCAGCTTATCTATGTCCCTTTGTAACTTGTAACATCCTTCCGCACTGTCCACAACTCCACCGACTTTAGTGTCATCTGCAAATTTACTCACCTATCCTTCTACGCCCTCCTCCAGGTCATTTATAAAAATGACAAACAGCAGTGGCCCCAAAACAAATCCTTGTGGTACACCACTAGTAACTGGACTCCAGTCTGAACATTTCCCATCAACCACCGCCCTTTGTCTTCTTCCAGCTAGTCAATTTCTGATCCAAACTGCTAAATCACCCTGAATCCCTTGCCTCCGTATTTTCTGCAGTAGCCTACCATGGGGAACCTTACCAAACGCTTTACTGAAATCCATATACACCACATCAACTGCTTTACCCTCATCCACCTGTTTGGTCACCTTCTCAAAGAACTCAATAAGGTTTGTGAGGCACGACCTACCCTTCACAAAACCGTGTTGACTATCTCTAATCAAATTATTCCTTTCCAGGTGATTATACATCCTATCTCTTATAAACCTTTCCAAGATTTTTCCCACAGCAGAAGTAATGCTCACTGGTCTATAGTTACCGGGGTTATCTCTACTCCCCTTCTTGAACAAGGGGACAACATTTGCTATCCTCCAGTCTTCTGGCACTATTCCTGTAGACAAAGATGACTTAAAGATCAAGGCCAAAGTCTCAGCAATCTCCTCCCTAGCTTCCCAGAGAATCCTAGGATAAATCCCATCCGGTCCAAGTGACATCGACTTTCACACTTTCCAGAATTGCTAACACCTCCTCCTTATGGACCTCAAGCCCTTCTAGTCTAGTAGCCTGAATCTCAGTATTCTCCTCGACAACATTGTCTTTTTCTTGTGTGAATACTGACGAAAAATATTCATTTAGCACCTCTCCTATCTCCTTGGACTCCAAGCACAACTTCCCACTACTGTTCTTGACTGGCCCTACTCTTACCCTAGTCATTCTTTTATTCCTGACATATCTATAGAAAGCTTTATGGTTATCCTTGATCCTACCTGCCAAAGACTTCTCATGTCCCCTCCTGGCTCTTCTTAGCTCTCTCTTTAGGTCCTTCCTAGCTAACTTGTAACTCTCGAGCTCCCTAACTGAACCTTCATGTCTCATCTTTACATAAGTCTCCTTCTTCCTCTTGACAATTACCATGCATAAGTTATTTACCCATGTTTTGGAAAATCATCTTCAGTTTCAGTGAAAGAAAGTTTTGGATCTGAACCTGCTGCCCGTTTAGCAATAACTTGTTTTCGGGAGACGGTTTCTGCAGCTAAGTGTGGCTGTGATGGTTGCTGCTACTGTCTCTCTCCAGTTGTTGTGCTATTGATATTACCCACCCTGTGGCTATGGCTTTTAGCAGATACATGTCAATTTCCTTATCTCTCCACTTTCAAGTTACGTCATCTATACCCCATTGTTTTCCCCTAGGCGCATCGGTAAACAGTTGCTTTTCTCACTGATATGTTAACTCACATATCAAAATCTCTTCAGACAGCTGCCCTTATCAACTAACTGTTTTATTTTATCACAATTTCACTTTTTAAATTATTTTCCCCAGTTCTTAACACTGTGACTTTTGTTTTATCCACGTAAGTACCATGCTGATTCATTGAGTTGTTCACGAACATGACATGTGCACATGAGCAATCTTTCAAATCATTCAGATTTACTCAATGTCAACTTTAGGAGTTCCAACATGTGTGCCGCAAAGTTTTCCAGGCCTTAATTTCTCAAATGAAATGTAAGGAAAAATTCTTTCCTAGCCTCACCACCAACTTTCTCTTGTATATTGCACTTGAGAAAAGACTCACATGTGGACTCACTGCAAGAAACTTTTATTGAAGATTTTGTTGCCCTATCTGTTGGGGAAGGTTTTCATAACGAGGGAGTAGTTCGTAACATATCTTGGCCGCTTTTAGGGGGACACGTTAGCACAGTGGTTAACACAGTTGCTTCACATCTCCAGGGTCACAGGTTTGATTCCCGGCTTGGATCACCGTCTGTGGAGTTTTCACTTCCTCCCTGTGTCTGCGTGGGTTTCCTCTGGGTGCTCCGGTTTCCTCCCACAGTCCAAAGATGTGCAGGTTAGGTGGATTGGCCATGCCTGGTGTATCAAGGCTAGGTGGATTGGCCATTATAAATTGCCCCTTCGTGTCCAAAAAGTTTAGATGGGGTTACTGGGTTACGGGGATCGGGTGGAGGTGTGGGCTTAGGTAGGGTGCTCTTTCCAAGGGCCAGTGCAGACTCAATGGGCCGAATGGCCTCCTTCTGCACTGTAAATTCTATGATTAGTCACCAAAAGGTTGGTCCATCTACCTTGACGTGCAAGATGGGGAAATCCTTGAGTTTGGAGTGATGGGATGTTACGTTTGAGACATATTTAGATACAATACCACACAGGCATGAATATAGGAAACTGTCAGGTTTATCATGGCCATCGCTTGAAGAGATGGTTAGATGAGCAGAGTGAGAACGTCTGTAATACTTGAGAGCACAGAAGTATTTTGCAGGGAAAGACCGTACTTACGTAATGTTTTTTATTTGGGAATTGAGAGACATGTATGGGGTGGACTTTAAAGTTTGTGGAATACTTTTGCCACTGTTTTGTGTTTATATGTCATTTAAACAGCCAGATAAAGCATATAGTACTGTCTCTTGTACCTGAAGCTGTTCTCTGCTGTTGTGCCACAAAAACCATGGGTTGACATGTACTATTTGAAACTTGAAGCTCTTCCATGTGTACTAAATTAGACATATTTACTTTGCAGGTTGTCACGTTGTGGTACCGGGCACCAGAGGTTCTGCTGCAATCTAGTTATGCAACACCTGTTGATCTATGGAGCGTTGGCTGCATATTTGCAGAAATGTTCCGTCGAAGGTAAGGTTCATTGGTGCAAACATATCACATTTATTTTAGGAAATCAGGAGATTATAATCTCTTGTTAACTATTAGGTGGAGGTCTGTAGAGGAAAGTACATCTCTAGGTGTAGGAGTCTTTAATGTGTGAACACATGAGGTATTTTAATCTCAGGACCAGTCCGATTTGAAGATCGGATCTTATTAAGATGCTGCTTGTAAGATGCATGCTCTGAATAGGTGGCCTGCTGCATCGGACTGACTCTGGGTTAGCGTTAGATAGGGTGACCCAGAAGCTGTGTAAGCTTTGAGGATTCCAAGGTATAAAATCCTGTTGAATAAAAGTACTAGTTCCGTGTGTTTAATCTACAACAAAGGTGTCCTTGGTTGTGCTTGACCTAACAAGGTACGAATGACTAGTATTTGGGAATTAAGCAGAATTTAGTAAGTAAAATGTAAATATACTTATAAGAAGCAGTGAAGAGAGCCTGGAAATACTAGGGCCTAGGATTCCTTGAATGTTGACAGCACAGCTGAAGTATACCATTGAAGCAATGGTAAAATCTGTGCCAACGAAGATACTAATTCTCCAACTTTTATCCCCACTACTCCTTATTCTGGGATCTCTTATTTGGAAATAGTACAAATTCACCTTTTCCATCAGTTATAGGGTACAAGTCATCTAATATCACCCCAGCTTTGCAACCCCTGTTTCATTGGTCATAATCTGAGACACCGCTCTGTCACTTAATTCCAGAAGTGTATATTGTATTGCAAACAAATGATACATTTCCTTTGAATACAGAGCAGTTATTAAACAAAGTTGCATTCACTTCTCAACATATTTTAATCCAAGGCCCATAGAACCTAATGTACTTTAGGGAAGGAAATCTGCTGTCTGAAATCTGCTGTCCTTACCTGGTCTGGACTACACGTGACCCCAGACCCACAGCAATGTGGTTGACTCTTAATTGCCCTCTGAAATAGCTGAGCTAGCGACGCCCAGATCCCATGAACACATCTTTATAAAATAAGAACAAAAGCTAAGAACACTTCCTACCATAATATCAGAAGATGATGGTTTCCTTCTGGTACAGATCAATTAAAATAATGCATGGTTTGTCATCCTAAGTTCCAATTATTGAACCCAATGCTGTTAACTATTCCTTCATAGCAGAAAACTTCTTGAATTCAGATTTCAAGCCACCAATGAAGTCATAAGTTCATTCAGTATATTTTCTCACAAGCAACTGCCTTCCTGTACCCCATTTACCTTGACTGTTAATTGTCCAACAGAAATTCGAGCCAACTCATTTTAAAACTGGCTAACTTAAAAGTTAATACACATTTATCCACCCTGTACAAAACCCTTAGAAATATAACACTATTTTCAAAATCTTACAGCTGACCCAGTTGTGAAATGCTCAATCTGTCTGGGGCGCAATCCTATAGTGAGGAAACCTGAGGAGGCTGAAGTCGACGATATTCTTGTGAAACTCAGAGGCAAACTCCTATTCCTCTTGGCTTCAAAAAAATAATTTCATACTTCAATCTTGTGGCCCTTTTCTCTTGTCGCTAGGTTTTTTCTAAGTCCACGGTTTGTTCAGTGTGGCCTCAAAACTGCTTTGAGGTCCTATATTAATTTGACCCTGATTTTCATAGATTAGTCAAAGTCCTGCTTGTTTTAGGCCACCTGACAAGAAGGCCAAAGTTAAATTGGCAGGAGAATAGGAATGGAGCTGTAAGTCAACCAGCTCAATTTAACTTTCCCTCTTCAACAAAGAAGATGGAATTAAAATCACCTGTATTGTCTTTGATATTTCCCACGAAATCATGAATGTATTTGGAGGGTACTTTCAATTCTGCTAGTATTGGCAAACATTAGTCCTCGATAATGAACCTAAATGGTTCACTTAAGTTGCTGTCCACTATTTTTATACAATGTGGAATAACAGAGTACAGAAGATTTAAATCTGATCGAGGTGCTGAAAATGTTTAAAGGATTTGATAGAGTAGATATGGAGATACCATTTGCTCTGGTGGGGAATCTATGAGCAAGCAGATATAACAATACAGTTAGAGCTTGGTAATTCAGGAACAAAAACTGGGAGCACCTTTTTCTTACACAAAGAATTGTGGATGTCTGGAACTCACTCGCCAAAAGGAAATGGACAGAGAGCCCAAAGGTGCTTTCAAGATTGAAATAGTTAGATTTTTGTTGAGTAAGGGTACCAGCGGGGATTGAATTGAAATGGTGATCAGCTACAATCTGTTTGAAGGGTGGAGCAGGCTCAAGGGGCTGAATGACATACTCCCGCTCCCATGTTCCTCACTCATTTGGGAAGGTAAATGCTTGTTTTTGGTCCACTTTTCGATACAGTTTATAAAGCCAAATATTCTATTGGTTCAGCTTGCCTAATAATTTTGGTATTTCGTTTATAAGTGATATTGGTTAGGTTTTCCCTGTGTTTGAAATGTTGATCAAGCCATGGGTTAATGCAAGAGTAATAATAAAACAAAATAGAAAGGCCCAAGGCGGAATTATCCCATTTTTTGCAATGTGGCACAGTGGCCGATAAAACGACATTAAAGCCACTGGTCCCAAAACAGCCAAGATAAAATGAGGGGGCAGGTCCCACAATGTCATGCTGGCAGGGCAGTGCAACTTGAGTTTTAAAAGATAGGGGTACCTACAAAAAAATAAAAATAGAATCCCCCATCCCGAACAGCATGCCCTCAAACACCACCACGTTCCCAGCACCAAGGCACTGTCCCCCCGAACATGACTCTCTTCCCCCCCCACACAAAGTTATACATTCACTTGAGCTACTCTGGCAGGTTCTGCTTGCCAGTTGCACAGTGTTGGAGACCTGTCTTGATTTATGCCAACATGAATGGATTTTATAATGGGGAAGGGGGGCGATTATCAGGCATAGGGGCCTGATGAAATATGAAATGAAATGAAATGATAATCAGATGTTAATGCATTCTAATCGATTACATCATTGTCAGGGGGGCAGGAGAATCACAACAGGAAATCCCGTTGGATTTTCTACTCCTGTCCGCCGAAAACAGGAGCGGAAAATCCTCCCCCACTTAGACACTGAATGAGGAAACGCCCACTCAGACTATCAAGGTTCCGGCCCAGCACAGCAGGCAGAAAATGTGTACACGTTTCTGGCCATATATGCACTGTCTGCCAATTTAGATAAGGACAGAACATATGCATCCCTAACTCATGCCTGAAGTAGGCATTCGCAAATAATTGGTTTTCCCTGAAGTTTTTACCTATGGACAGGTGCGGCAGCAAAACTTTGTATTGTGGAACCTCAGGCCTCATTCATGTACCGGGAATATACGCTGCAAGCTAACCCTATGCATTCACAAATGAACGGGCCTGAATGCCTGGGCCAATCTCTCCTACAGATTAGCCAGTATTAAGGTGAGTCATCAGTTCTTAGCATGTGGCCTCATTGTGTTTTCTAAGAATACTGCTACAGTTGTTGAGAATATCTTCACTTTCTGCCAAAACTAGCCTTTGTGAGGCAACAGGAGGCTGTGAGTGGCTCTTTATCACAGGCCAGTTGCAAGACATATCTAATGCATTGTTATCTGTTGTTTTACAGTAAAGCGTTGTCATGCAGATCTGCATGATGCAAAATGTTAAAGGAGAAATTTTTGCCGCACACTTGGATTTTCTGTCATCTGTTCAGGATGATAATTCTAAAGCATGAGGAAGCGAGTAAAACGCTGGTGATAACCTCCATTTCTGCTATTCAACATTAATATTTTAAAAAGTCATTTAAAATTATACTTGGCCTCACAAACAATAATTCCTTAAAAACTGGATAACATATATAGCATTTTGAGGTTCCTGAAATAAATTAGAAAATAACACTGCATTATTAAATAGCTCATTCACAATAGCCAATGGAACTGCTGAGTCAAATTGACTAATTCAGCTCATTTATCATTCTAGACATTGGGACTGGAATGTTTGGCTTGTCAGTGTACCTGAACCTCCCCCCACCACCACCACCCAGCAATTCCTTTTTAATGAACAACTCTAACCGGAAAATATAGAGATTTCAATAGTATGCAAATCATACACTCCTCAACTCTGTTTACCAAACCAAATTAATCTGGGGGCTCCCTGCTTGACACTGTCCCGCCCCTAGTCAGGGTAAAACTTGGGATACATTGGGGGAAATTAACAAGAGTGGATATTAAGAAAATGAGAGATACGGGGCTGGATTCTCCACTTTTCGGCCCTGACCCGCCGGCGGGATTCTCCGTTACGCAGGCTAGTCAATGGGGTTTCCCATTGTGGGGCAGCCCCACGCTGTTGGGAAACCCCCGGGTGCCGGCAAAACGGAGAATCCCGCCCCTGATCTGAGCTGGCAATTCGCCATCGCTCAAAATCAAAATTAATCCTGTTCAGGTTTCTTGAATTACTGTAAAGTGCATGTTTAAGGGGATGCGGGGAAGAATTGCACATGCAGAGTATTGGAGAACACCAGGGCAGAAACATAAGTGTGGAGAACAGATGGGTTGCAGTATTCCAGAGACTTGAGCACAGTCCCACTGCAGTACTGAAGAAGTGCTGCATTGTCAGAGCATTTGTTTTGGAAATGGCCCCTTCCTTTTTGGGTGGTCATGAAAAATTCCATGGTACTATTTCTTAATGCTTTTCAGGCACACTGTCAATGGTACTTGTGATGGCAATATTCATCTGCCCAGTGTACAGGGAGGTTAGCCCCAATCTTTCGCCAAAATAGGCACTGTAAGCTTCCATTCTCTAGTGGTTTTTTTTTTTTCATTTTTGCACAAGGTTGAAAAGCTTGTTGCAATTGTGAAAGAAGCTTTTGCTCCGTTACACCTTCCGTCCCCTTAGCAGGAGCAGTAATGATTATTACCACTGTGGGAAGATAGGAACACAGATGTTTAACATATTTAACTTGGTAAACCTATAAATGTGGGCCCTGCATCAAGTGGGGTTTGGGGACCTATGTGTTGCTTTGTTACCAAATTAAATAAAAATACTCCATTGCAGGAGTTAAAGCATTAAAGTGGCTATATTGTCATCCAAGATACTCTTGATGCACGTTTGCTGTGCAATGTTCTAGGTATGAAGTGTCAGCTGTCATGTATGGAAGGGATGGCAATATGCGGTAACACTTCTTGAGAACCACGATGGCAAATTGCAGACATAAACTTCACTTGAAAATTGCATTTATCTAAATATGTATCAGATATAGAAATGAAGGTTTATTCTTGATTTCTGTTTAGTACAGCAGCCAATTATCCATTATATTGGTGATCTTTGTGACACATGCTGTAGCATGCCATTCCCAGTATATTTTACTGTAGTTTGAATTCCTTTCTCTCCCGCTTATTAGCTGTAATATGCAGTTCTGATGCCTTCAAGCTTTCTATCTATTTATATACGTTGACATTGCCATTCTTAATAAATGAACCCACAACATTTTTGCACAATTCTTTAGGAGCTATGGGTGCCTCTATAGTATTATAACACAAACAACATAGGGCGATATCTACCGACCGCAGTGCGATCGATAGATGACGGGTGAAGCCTCCCGAGGGCTTACCAGTAGCCACTAGGCATCGCGGGATCTACCTTAGTCCTGTGAGGCGTCGAGATCGGGAACCCACAATGGGTGTGACCAAGCCACGCTCATGCAAGTACGCCTTAAACCTAAAGGCCTACTCACCCAGGATCTCCCAGCCTCCTCAGGAAGTCCCCAGCTGGACGCCATTCAGCAACTTGTCCACACATCGGAGGCCCCTGCATAGTCAGGGACAGGGCAGGGAGGCCCCCTGGCTCTCCCCCTGTAACGTGGGCACCTTGGCACAGCCAACCTGGCATTGCCGAGGTGGCACTGCCATGTTGGCAGGAGCACTGCCAGGTGTCAGTGTGTCCAGGCGCCAGAGTGGCACTGCCAAGACTCAGGGCCTATGGGGGGCCATGCCTGTGAAAGGAGGGTGGAGGAAGGCATGGAGGGTGGGAAGAAGAGGCCTCTAGGAGGTTGGGGGGGGATGAAGGGGCGGGTTTCTGTAAGGGGGAATGGTGGGGGCCTGAAGAGGGGGGCCCCCAGGGATCCTATAGTGGGATGTCCTCACTTGGGGAGGACATGGGGTAATGCCCGTGTGTGTGTGTGTGTGGGGGGGGGGGGTGATTTTGCCCATGGGTGGGAGGTGTAGGGGACCCACAAACTCACTTAGAAATCAGGGCCCCTTTCAAAATGGCAACCTGATCTCGGAGTTCAGCTCCCCAGTGATGAAAAAAATTCTATGTGGGCTTAACCAATGAGAAACTACCCAGGGCCCAAAAAAGTGTCATTAGATTGCAGTGGGGAACTCTCCGGCCGAGTGGGCAGGAAACCCCCAACAAAGCACGCCACAGCTGGCACTTAGATATTTTTCCATTAGATCGCATTCTGAATATTCAGCCTGGCAGGAAGATTCAGTTTTCGAATGACATGGTCTTAAATCGTGCGACATAGCATATGACAGCCCTCAATGTTTTGGTCAGACTGCAAAGGAGCAACAGCATTGGAGAGTGATGAAATCTCAGCATGGTGACTGCACAGAAAAGCTTTGAAGACATAATGCCAGGACGGTGCTGAAATAAGGAGCTGGTAAGCGGACAGATCCCTAGTGGTGAGTAGAACTACGTGTTGAGAGGACCAGAACAGGTTAGCTCAGTCAGGATAATGAGTGGCCAGAGTGTGGGCCAGATCGCGAGAAAGGAAGAATGAAAATAAAACAAAAAACAAACAAAACCATTATAAAAATTGAACCAGAGAATATTGGGATTACAACAGGAGGAGCTTCAGAAAAGCATGCAAAAGTGGCTACAGTGGAAATTCACCCCAGGAAGGTCAATGGAATATTGTCAAAATGCCAACTAAATTCTCAAGTTTGAATTGAGATCCATGACCTACTCATCGAATTCAAAATGTCTAAATGACATACAGAGCTATCATTTCTTAATTCAGGTGTGTCTGAACCAGAAAAGCAAGTCATAAAAATTCATATAGCAAATGGGAATGAAGATCTTCACAGGCTGAATACATCAGGATTAACAGCAGAAGAGCTAAATGATCCCCAAAAGATTTGGATTAGATTGGAAGGCTGTTTCGGAATCAGGTTAAACTTCCAAATTCATCAACTAGAGTTCACGTTGCTTCGATCACAGCCTGCAGAATCATTAGACTACTTCAGCAGATGCAGGGAAAAGGGTGCATATAGTGATTTTCAGACTCCGAACTGGCATATAGAATTGTTGAGTTGGTAATTACATCCACTCTCCTGGAAGCATTCCAGAAGGATTTGCTAGACCAGCACAAAACATATCACATCAAGGCACTGCTCAAATATGGACACAAGTACGAAGCGATCCTCACTGGTTGACAAAGCTGACAGGTTCTAAGTACAACCCCAATTGTTGACAATCTTACAAGAACACCTAAGCCTAACAAAACATGTGGAAGGTGTGGCTTTCTGCATGGACCAAGGATCTACCCAGCTTTTAAGCAGTTCTGTAAGGCATGTGGCAGAAAGGGTCATTGACAATGGCAGCAGTGCAATAAAGCAAAGACTGATGCAGCTACAAAGAGCCGTGCACTTTTTACGTCCGTTTAACTATCTTAAGAAATAAGAATGATCATCCAGTATCCCATCAGAAGCATTTACATGAGTGACTGACAAACCAGAAGATGACTATGATGTGCACAATAGGTGAAAATAACGGAACATATGGGGCTGCATTCTCCCAAAATGGGGCTCTGTCCCCACGCCGGCGTAAAAACGCTGGCGTTGCACTCCGCAGTTTCCTGCAAAAAATAAAAGGCGATTCACTTACCTTCTGGGGGCTAGCAGGGACCCGGGAAGCTTCACGCAGCTTTAGCGGCGGATATGGGCCCCCGCACTTCGGGTTCCAAGTCCGCGCATGCGCATGGCGGCAGCCTCCAGTGACCGTGCCGAGCGCCATGACGGACCAACACGAACCAACTAGGCTCCCCCAATCGACCGTGCGCCGCTGCATCGGACTGGCCCGATCGCTCATAAGGGTCGTCCATAAGGCCCCCCCCCCCCTGTGATCGATCCCCCTGCCCCCACCAGGACTGATTCCCGACCAGCCACACCATATTAGTTCCACGCTGTCAGGAACTCGGTCGGGGACTTCGATTTTCCTCCCTCGCGCAAAACGCAATTTCAGCGCGGGGCTGCGGAGAATCCAGCCCACGATGTACACCATCAATCTTGAGGACGACATTGGTGCCATCACTCACATATTGGCATAGATCAGATGAGAAAACGCTCTAGAGAGACAGTCTATTGGCCAGGTATGAACAGTGATATTGAAGTTGTCATCAAGAAGTGCGAAGCATGTCAAGAGCATATGCCAAATCAGCACAAAGAACCATAGCTTCCACATGAGGTTCCTACCCATCCTTGGTCCAAAATTGCATCCGACCTGTTTTGTGTCTCTGGCACTTATTTCATTGACATTGTCAGTCACTTTACCAAGTACCCCATTATTCAGCAATTGCACAATACGTCAAGCACAACCATCGCACGTAATAATAATAATCTTGATTGTCACAAGTAGGCGTACATTAACACCGCAATGAAATTTACTGTGAAAAGCCCTTAGTCGTCACATTCCGCGCCTGTTCGGGTACACAGAGGGAGAATTCAGAATGCCCAAATTACCGAACAGCACGTCTAACGGGACTTGTGGGAGGAAACCAGAGCACCCGAAGGAAACCCACGCAGACACGGGGAGAACGTGCAGACTCCAGACAGAGTGACCCAAGCCGGGAATTGAACCTGGGATCCTGGTGCTGCGAAGCAACAGTGCTAACCATTGTGCTAACGTGCCGCCCATACTCTTAAGTGGCATTTTCCACAACTTATTGGTCAATCATTTGTGTATCATAAGACCATAAAACATAGGAGCAGAATTAGGCCACTTGGCCCATCGAATCTGCTCCACCATTCAATTATGGCTGAGTTCAACTCCATTTACCCGCTCTCTCTCCATAGCCCTTAATTCCTCGAGAAATCAAGAATTTATCAACTTCTGTCTTAAAGACACTCAACGTCCCAGCCTCCACCACCCTCTGTGGCAATGAATTCCACAGACCCACCACTCTCTGGCTGAAGAAATTTCTCCTCATCTCTGTTCTAAAGTGACTCCCTTTTATTCTAAGGCTGTGCCCCCAGGTCCTAGTCTCCCCTGCTAATGGAAACAACTTCCCTACGTCCACCCTATCTAAGCCATTCATTATCTTGTAAGTTTCTAATAGATCTCCCCTCAACCTCCTAAACTCCAATGAATATAATTCCAGGATCCTCAGACGTTCATCGTATGTTAGGCCTACCATTCCTAGGATCATCCGTGTGAATCTCCGCTGGACCCGCTCCAGTACCAGTATGTCCTTCCTGAGGTGTGGGGCCCAAAATTGCTCACAGTATTCTAAATGGGGCCTAACTAATGCTTTATAAAGCTTCAGAAGTACATCCCTGCTTTTATATTCCAAGCCTCTTGAGATAAATGACAACATTGCATTTGCTTTCTTAATTACGGACTCAACCTGCAAGTTTACCTTTAGAGAATCCTGGACTAGGACTCTCAAGTCCCTTTGCACTTCAGCATTATGAATTTTGTCACCGTTTAGAAAATAGTCCATGCCTCTATTCTTTTTTCCAAAGTGCAAGACCTCGCACTTGCCCACGTTGAATTTCATCATCCATTTCTTGGACCACTCTCCTAAACTGTCTAAATATTTCTGCAGCCTCCCCACCTTCTCCATACTACCTGCCCCTCCACCTATCTTTGTATCATCGGCAAACTTAGGCAGAATGCCCCCAGTCCCTCATCTAGATCGTTAATATATAAAGAGAACAGCTGTGGCCCCAACACTGAACCCTGCGGGACACCACTCGTCACTGGTTGCCATTCCGAAAAAGAACCTTTTATCCCAACTCTCTGCCTTCTGCCTGACAGCCAATCGTCAATCCATGTTAGTACCTTGCCTCGAATACCATGGGCCCTTATTTTACTCAGCAGTCTCCCGTGAGGCACCTTATCAAAGGCCTTTTGGAAGTCAAGATAGATAACATCCATTGGCTCTCCTTGGTCTAACCTATTTGTTATCTCTTCAAAGAACTCTAACAGGTTTGTCAGGCACGACCTCCCCTTACTAAATCCATGCTGACTTGTCCTAATCCGACCCTGCACTTCCAAGAATTTAGAAATCTCATCCTTAACAATGGATTCTAGAATCTTGCCAACAACCGAGGTTAGGCTAATTGGCCTATAATTTTCCATCTTTTTCCTTGTTCCTTTCTTGAACGGGGGGTTACAACAGCGATTTTCCAATCCTCTGGGACTTTCCCTGACTCCAGTGACTTTTGAAAGATCATATCTAACGCCTCCACTATTTCTTCAGCTATCTCCTTTAGAACTCTAGGATGTAGCCCATCTGGGCCCAGAGATTTATCAATTTTTAGACCTCTTAGTTTCTCTTGCACTTTCTCCTTTGTGATGGCTACCATATTCAACTCTGCCCCCTGACTCTCCTGAATTGTTGGGATATTACTCATGTCTTCTACTGTGAAGACTGACGCAAAGTACTTATTTAGTTCCTCAGCTATTTCCTTGTCTCCCATCACTAGATTACCAGCATCATTTTGGAGCGGCCCAATGTCTACTTTTGCCTCCCGTTTGTTTTTAATGTATTTAAATAAACTTTTACTATCATTCCTAATGTTACTGGCTAGCCTACCTTCATAATTGATCCTCTCTTTCCTTATTTCTCTCTTTGTTATCCTCTGTTTGTTTTTGTAGCCTTCCCAATCTTCTGACTTCCCACTACTCTTTGCCACATTATAGGCTTTCTCTTTTGCTTTGATGCATTCCCTAACTTCCTTTGTCAGCCATGGCTGCCTAATCCCCCCCTCTGATAACCTTTCTTTTCTTTGGGATGAACCTCTGTACTCAATTACTCCCAGAAACTCCTGCCATTGCTGTTCTACTGTCTTTCCCACTAGGCTCTGCTCCCAGTCGATTTTCGTCAGTTCCTCCCTCATGCCCCTGTAGTTACCTTTATTTAACTGTAACACCTTTACATCTGATTCTACCTTCTTTCTTTCAAATTGGAGATTGAATTCTAACATATTATGATCACTGCCTCCTAAGTGTTCCCTTACTTTAAGATCTTTAATCAAGTCTGGCTCATTACATAACACTAAGTCCAGAATGGCCTGTCCCCTCGTGGGCTCCATCACAAGCTGTTCCAAAAGGCCCTCCTGTAAACATTCAATGAATTCCCTTTCTTTGGGTCCACTGGCAGCATTATTTACCCAGCCCACCTGCATATTGAAGTCCCACATGATCACTGTGACCTTGCCTTTCTGACATGCACTTTCTGTTTTGTGGTGCATTTTGTGCCCCTGATCCTGACCACTGTTGGGAGGCCTGTACATAACTCCCATTATGGTTTTTTTGCCTTTGTGGTTCCTCAACTCTACCCACACAGACTCCACATCATCTGACCCTATGCCGTTTAGTGCTGTTGATTTAATTTCATTCCTAATTAACAAGGCAACCCCGCCCCCTCTGCCCACCTCTCTGTCTTTTTGATAGGTTGTGAATCCCTGGATGTTTAAATGCCAGTCCTGAACCCCCTGCAACCACGTCTCTGTGATGCCTACCACATCATACCTGCCAGTCACAATCTGGGCCACAAGCTCATCTACCTTGTTCCGTACACTGCGCGCATTTAAATATAGCACCTTTAATTCTCCATTGACTGACCTTTTTTGTTTTCTTAGTGTGGTGGACCTTGGTTTACTGAGCCTTTCCATACACTGTGTCATATTTTGTGGGATGGGGACTATCGTAACCTCTCCTGAGTTCTGTCTTTTCGTGCTTTTTTTGTATTCCTAAGCAGCTACGCTTCCCACTGATTACTTCACCTCTTGGTTCCCTGACTTTCCCTTCCCCCCCCAATCTCTAGTTTAAAGTCCTATTGACCACCCTATTTACTCTTTTCGCCAGAACACTGGTCCCAGCTCGGTTCAGGTGGAGACCATCCCAACAGTATAGGTCCCCCCTGTCCCAAAACTGATGCCAGTGTCCCATGAAAAGGAACCCCTCTTTCCCACACCACTCTTTCAGCCACGTGTTAACTTCCCTTATTCTTGCCTCCCTATGCCAATTTGCACGTGGCTCGGGCAGTAATCCAGAGATTATGACCCTTGAGGACCTGTTTTTAATTTGAATCCTAGCTCTTTATAATCTCTAAACAGGTCCTCTTTTCTAGACTTGCCTATGTTGTTGGTACCGACATGGACCACAACAACTGGATCCTCCCCCTCCCTCTCCAGTATCCTTTCAAGCCGGTCAGAGATGTCCCACACTCTAGCACCGGGCAGGCAACATACCATGCGGGACTCTTTATCCTGCTCACAAAGGATACTATCTATCCCCCTGATAATAGAATCCCCTACAACTACAACTTGCCTATTTACTCCCTCCCCTTGAATGGCCTGCTGAACCATGGTGCCTTGGTCAGCTGACTCATCCTTCCTGCAGCCCTGTTCGCCATCCACACAGGGAGCAAGTGCCTCATACCTGTTGGACAGGGTCAAGGGCTGAGGCTCCTGAGTTCCTGACTGCTGGTTCCCTTTACCTGCCTGACTTGCAGTCACACCGTGCTGTCCCTGGCCACTGGCAGGATTTAAACTACTTACTCTGACAGGTGTGACTGCCTCCTGAAACACAGTGTCCAGGTAAGTCTCCCCCTCCCGGATGTGCCTCAGTGTTTGAAGCTCAGACTCCAGCTCATCAACTCTGAGCCGGAGCTCTTCGAGCAGCCAACACTTACTGCAGATGTGGTCGCTGCAGCTCGCAATGGGATCTGCCAGCTCCCACATCAAGCAGCTCAAGCACATCACCTGACCAGCCATCACTGATTAATTAATTAGTTTAATTTAAGTTTACGAGTTTAGCTGTGTTTTTTTTTAAATTTGGGGCAGATTTGCTATCAACCAATCAGATCACAGCTTCCCTCTGACATCACTTTCAGGGGGAAAAAACTGGAAAACAGGAAGTTACCGTTAGGTTTTTATACTCAGAGACTGCTCCTCCTCCTCCGAACGGCTCCCAAAATTAGGTCCGAAGAAAGAGAGAGAACAAAACAGCCGGGAAAAAACACCTTCTCCCACTCTGCACTGAATTACCGAATTCTCACTCTGTCTGTGTCTCACTCACTCAGGCTGTGTCTCCTTGACCAGCGCAATGCTTACTAAGTGCGCTTTCTGTCTGTCTTTTACACAGACTTTAGGATGACTCACACTAAAATTTCAAAGAGAAGAATACAACGTGTACCTTTGTACCCCTTAACAGGCCTCAGGTGACTGCCAGATAACTGCCTCTCAGTAATTAGGGTGGGGGCACCTTCAGCCAATCAGACATCTATCTACACTGCACTTTTAACTGAAAAACAGCACAATTAGATTAACCACTTACCTTTCCTGGTTACCTCACTGCACCAAATTACCAAATTCTCACTCTGTCAGTGTCTCACTCACTCAGGCTGTGTCTCCTTGACCAGCGCAATTCTCCTGCCTTCTCCCCATAACCCCAGATCCCCTTATTAATCAAGAACCTATCTATCTCTTGTCTTTTAAAAAATATTTTTATTCTAATTTTTCACATTTTCTCTCAATTTACACCAAACAATAATCAGTAACACATGTAATGTCAATCACCATATCAATAACAACGATCCCATCCTTTCACCAAACCTCCAAACATTAGCCCGCATGCTAACATAAACAAATGACAAAAAGGAATCAGGAATCACCCATAATCCCCATTAACACATCCAGTCCCCCTCCCCCCAACCCTCCAAGCCTCCCCCTAATGTTCGATGTGATCCAATTCTCGAAAGTGCACAATGTATAATGCCCATGAATTGTAAAACCCTTCCATCCTTTCCCTCAGTTCAAATTTGACCTTCTCAAGCGTTAAGAATTCCAGCAGGTCCCCCCTATCTATCTCTGTCTTAAAGACAGTCAGTGAATTGGCCTCCACAGCCTTCTGCGGCAAAGAGTTCCACAGACTCACCATCCTCTGGCTGAAGTAATTCCTCCTCATCTCTGTTTTAAAGGATCGTCCCTTTAGTCTGAGATTGTGTCCTCTGCTTTTAGTTTTTCCTACAAGTGGAAACATCCTCTCCACGTCCACTCTATCCAAGCCACGTAGTATCCTGTAAGTTTCAATAAGATCCACCCTCATCCTTCTAAACTCCAACGAGTACAGACCCAGAGTTCTCAACCGTTCCTCATACGACAAGTTCTTCATTCCAGGGATCATTCTTGTGAACCTCCTCTGGACCCTTTCCAAGGCCAGCACATCCTTCCTTAGATATAGGCACAAAACTGTTCACAATACTCCAAATGGTGTCTGACCAGAGCCTTATATAGTCTTAGAAGTACATCCCTGGTCTTGTATTGTAGCATTCTTGACTCTATGCTCATTGCTCTTGCCCTGGAAAGTCTGTGTTGCCCATTTCTGATTCAGGAAGATATGGCTGAAAATGGGTAATATCGTCAGGTGAGAAAAAACCTTGTGGGCAGTGGCAATGCATCCAAAATTGCTGCTGACCAGAGGTTATGGGTCACTGTCCCTCTGTCAAAAAGTTATGGATGGGCAGACTGCTCAAAAGCTAAATGTCAACGTATTTTTTTCCACCAATTGTTGACATTGAAGTAAATAGTATGAGAATTACTGAAGAAACTAAATTAGAAAATTGTGAAAGAGATAACAGCTTCCATCAGTCATGTTATCATTTAAAGGGAACCGTATCTGGGGCAGCACGGTAGCATTGTGGATAGCACAAATGCTTCACAGCTCCAGGGTCCCAGGTTCGATTCTGGCTTGGGTCACTGTCTGTGCGGAGTCTGCACATCCTCCCCGTGTGTGCGTGGGTTTCCTCCGGGTGCTCCAGTTTCCTCCCACAGTCCAAAGATGTGCGGGTTAGGTGGATTGGCCATGTTAAATTGCCCATAGTGTCCAAAATTGCCCTTAGTGTTGGGTGGGGTTACTGGGTTATGGGGATAGGGTGTGGACCTTGGGTAGGGTGCTCTTTCCAAGAGCCGGTGCAGACTCGATGGGCCGAATGGCCTCCTTCTGCACTGTTGATTCTATGATTCTATGGTGGGTCCTTAATATAATTGACTCCTTAGCCAATTATCCGAGGTGGTTCCCAGATATAAATGAACCAAAACCTAGAGATTGCGTGACTTCACTTGCTACCAGCTTCTTGAGAGATATGGGGCGGGATTCTCCCCTAACCGGCGGGGCGGGCAGTATCGGTGCCGAGGAGTGGCGTGAACCATCAGATGAAACACTTAGTAATAATGTGCTGGCATGATCCCAGCGCATGCACAGAGGGGTTGTTCTCCGCGCCGGCCATTGCGGACCGTTACAGTGGCCGGCGCGGAGGGAAAGAGTGCCCCCACGGCACAGGCCCGCCCGCAGATCGGTGTGCCCCGATCGCAGGCCAGGCCATGGGGCCAGATCCCCCCGCACCCCCCTGAGGACTCCGCAGACTGCCCGCAGAGCCAGGTCCCGCCGGTAAGGACCTGGTCTAATTTACGCCTGCGGGACCAGCCAAAATCAGACGGCCACTCGGGCCATCGCGGGGCTGAGAATCGCCGGGAGGGGGGGGGGGGGGGCACTGCCAATGGCCCCCGACTGGCGCGACGCGATTCCCGCCCCTGCCGAAAAACCGGCGCAGGAGAATCTGGCAGCCAACGTCGGGGCGGGATTCACGCCGCCCCCCGACGATTCTCCGGCCCAGAGGGGGGGTGGGAGAATCCCGCCCATATTCTGCTATTGATAAACACTAAGTGAATCTAACCCACTGCACAAACTAAAGTCTTTTTTTTTAATGTCGAATAAATAGGAGTGAAGTCAAATTTACACAACAGAGCAACCAGGGGTGGGCAATAAATGCAGGCCCAGCCAGCTATGTCTACATTCCTTAAATAGTCTTAAAAATGTGACACTTGTAACTACCTGTATATAAAATATCTAATATCACAAGATGGAAGTAGATGAAGCAGACCATTCAGGTCATTTTAGCTCATGTATCTAGAAAAACATCTGAATGTTTCCAGGACTTTTGCCTACAATTCAGTTCCTAAAGGTCCTTACATATGTGTTGATCATTCTCTGCAAAACATGCTAGGAGCAGGGAGTAGGCAATTCATCCCCTCTTCTTGCCTGCTCTGCCATTCAATACAATCATGGCTGATCCATCTCGGCCTCAACTCCACTTTCTTGCTCATTCTCCATAACCCTTCATCCCATTACTAATTAAAACCTGTCTATCTCCTCCCTTAAATTTACTCAATGACCCAGCATTCACTGCACTCTGGGGTAGTGAATTCCACAGATTCACCACCCTTTGAGAGAAGTAATTTCTTCTCATCTCTGTTTTAAATCTGCTACCCCTTACCCTAAAATTATGACTACAATTAGACGAATTAGCTGACGTCATGCAGTTTGAAACAATGGCTCCTTGTCCTACTCTCATGGTTTTATTTGAAATAATTTTTCAGAATAACTGTCCTATACTTTGATAAACTTACCCTCGCCGCCCTTTAAAAATCCCAAGTTTCTCTGGTCTCAGACTAACGATTAACATTATGGCTCATGTCTGCAGTGTCCCAAGGACTTGAAAGTATCCTCTGCGTCTCAAAAGAAATAGGAGCTGGAGGAGTCTATTCGGCCCTTCGAGCCCGATCTGCCATTCATTATGATCATGGTTGATCATCCAATTCAATAGCCTAATCCTGCTTTCCCCATACCTTTTGATCCCCTTCGCCCTTAGTACGATATCTAACTGCTTCCTACGGTAACAAATTCCTCAGGCCGACTACACTCGTGAGTGAAGAAGTTTCTCCTAATCTCTGAATAGTCTACCCCGTATCCTCAGACTGTGACCCCTGGTTCTGGACTCACCCACAATCAGGAACATCCTTCCTGCATCAACCCTGTCTAGTCGTGTTAGAATTTTATAGGTTTCCATAAGATCCCCCTTCATTCTTCTGAACTCCAGAGAATACAACCCTAACTGATTCAATCTCTCCTCATACGTCAGTCCCGTCATCCCTCGAATCAGTCTGGTAAACCTTCGCTATACTCCCTTGAGAGCAAGAACATCCTTCCTCAGATAAGGAGACCAAAACTGTGCACAAAATTCCAGGTGTGACCTCACCAAGGACCTGTATAATTTCAGCAAGACAACCTTGCTCCTGTATTAGAATTCTCTTGCTATGAAGGCCAACATACCATTTGCCTTCTTTACCGCCTGCTGTACCTGCACGCTTACCTTCAGTGACTGGTGCACGAGGAAATCCAGGTCTCATTGCACATTCCCCACTCCTAATTTATGGCCAAGATATGTTTCAATAGAGATTCTGGTCAACAAATGAGTTTCAGGATGACAAAAAATATACCAAGGTATTATTATGGACTGGAGTGCTAGATGGATAAGTTCTGTCTGAAACTGTTAATATAAATGTGCTGATTAGAACACTCTACAGTTTGAACATTTATTTTAAATTGTATCCTACTCTTACAGATTCTACAGTTCTCTTCATTATTATTAAGTGTTTCATCTGATGGTAGTCCTCATATATACCCAATTTCCACTCTATATGGTTATTAGTTTCTGCAGTAAATTAACCAGTAATGTAAGGGTAAGCAGTGTGTAAGGGTCCTTCCTGTTTAGTCCTTGTTTATTCCCTTATTTCCCATTTCTTTTATTTTGCTGTTACACTTTTGATCGATGGATGATTGATGGGCATCTCACTTTAAGGCAAGCAGCCTGTAAGAAGCCTGTACCTTTAATTCAAACAAGAATCCAGAAGGCTGTGCTGGTTTAAACTGGTGATTGCAGACTGGCTGGCATCAGTGAGGACTTTGTTTGATTGATTGGCTGGTGGCCAATGAATTGTCCCAAAAGGCGGAGCTCTGTCCAGTAACAGGTGATGATTGGATCTGATCCCACTGATGTTTTTTTCAGAGTCCTAAGGCTTGAGTTTGGTTTCAGTTTTGATTCTGGAAGTCCACTGAAGAGATCCAACTAACTCGCTACCAAAAAGGTCCAGCTAATTCTTTAGAGGAAGGCCACTGTGAGGGCTGATGCTCTCTCCAGCAAGCCTCTGGGTGCTGAACTCCTGAGACTGCACAGGCCTGAAGTCAAACCATGAGCTGAAAGGGGCTGGTTTAGCACAGCGGGCTAAACAGCTGGCTTGTAATGCAGAACAAGGCAGCAGCGTGGATTCAATTTCCGTACCAGCCTCCCCGAACAGGCGCCGGAATGTGGCGACTAGGTGCTTTTCACAGTAACTTCATTGAAGCCTACTTGTGACAATAAGCGATTATTATTATTATTGAAAGTAAAGTTTGATTTGTAATAAAGTGTCTGTACAGAACGATATAGGTCTGAATGCGAACCTCAAGCTGAAGGCCCAGTTTGATGAGAAATAAGGTATCTCTCCAGAAAGCCAGCTGCCTGTGATTTTCTAAACTACAGAGTACCTGAATGTTTGAAACTACAAAGAAGACCAGAGGCTGAAAACCAATGACTCTAATCTGCAAGCTTGCTATGAAGAAAGTGTGCTAAAAGAACCACCCATCGGAAACAAAGACTAACTTTTGACTTTCATCTTTATTATTTTTCACCCCTTTCCACACACCCCCCCACCTTGTGTTTGGCAGTCTTGGGTATATGGGATGGGGTGGGACAGTTAAAGTGGGTAGTAGACATTAGCTTGTCGTTAATTAGTTGAATTTATTTAGCATATTTTATGATAGTTCTTGGTATAAATAAACAGTAATCGTGTTTACATTTACAAATCTGGTTATTGGGCAGCCAATACCCAAGACCCAAAGACTTTGGGTATTTTTATAAGAATTATTGGTTAATTTACTTGCGTTATCACTCCGGAGTATGTGGGGCTGGAATTGACTGTGCATTAGCCCAAGGTGTGGTAACAAATGGTAATAAAATGCTTTCTCTGGACTCAAGCAGAGGGTTCTATTTTTGAGAGGAGGGAGATTAGCATTGAAAAATTAATTTGAGAATTCAGTAGTCACTAAATCAGACAGGAACTTTCCCACTCAGTTTAATGTCACAATAAGAAATAAGGCTTTGAAATTAAGAAACCAGGAATCGTTCTCTCTACATCTGCTTCCTCAGATGGCAACAGATATGATTGATTTGGTGGAAATTACTCCTCAGCTGTGCGTTACTGAAGACAAGATAGTTAAAACCGTTAGCTTTGTTAACTGTGGTTAATTTCCAATATTGGTGTGATAGATTTTGAATGATTTATAGTTCTGTGATTTTCCTTTATATTATATCTATACAAACTTTTGATGCCCGAGCAAACCATCAGGATATCCCGATAAAGCCTACGACAACATTTAACTTTGTGTGCAACTTTTGACACTCATATTTTTGCCAAGAATTTGTTACAAATAATAAGTTGTCAGAGTTTTCAATTTAAAAAAAAACAAACGCTGATTATGTTGGAATCTTAAAACCTACGGGCTGAAATTTTGGCTGGAGAATGGGGCAAATGGGGACTGATAATTTAGGCCCCGGGCAGCATATTGAATTTGTGGCACTTTCCCCGGCGCTGGCCAACTTCATTAGAGCAGGAGGAGGGTGGTTGGGGTACACATATTGCACACACCATCTGGGGCTGATCTGTTGCAGGAAGGTCGGTACAGAGTAGAAGCCAATTATGTCCACCCCAGAGAATCACTCAACCTCATAAAACGGTTAATGGTGCAGAGAGTGACCCAAACTTTGAGAAACAGAATCCCCTAAGTGCTGCACGGCTGATGGGGTGAGTGGGCAATCAGCATGAGATCATTGTAGGTGATCATCAGCCTCCGGGCATCATGGAGTCTGAAGAGGTGGGGACAAGACATAATGACCCATTTGTATTTATTTACATCCCCCGTCATGCGCATTGAGAACCTTGTTCACGCCGCCAGTGGGGGCAGTCAGAGCCCAGCGCCGATACCAAATTCCCCTCAAACGGCTAATTCACCGTCCCATCAGGGAACGCATTGCGGGTATCCCGGGATGGAGAATCCCGCCTATTATATCTGGGTTTCACCCTGTGCTAATCTTGCATTCACATATAGCAAAGAAACTGCATAGCAGTCAGAAGCAAGACCAAAGAAGGTACTTTTCATGGGCGGGGTTCTCCGACCCCCCGCCGGGTCGGAGAGTCGCCGGGGGGGGCGGCGTGAATCCCGCCGGCCGCCAAATTCTCCGGCACATGAAATTCAGCGGGGGCGGGAACCGCGCCGGTCGGCGGCCACCCCCCGGCAATTCTCCGGCCCGCGATGGCCCGAAATCCCGCTGCTGTAATGCCGGTCTCACCGGCGTGAATTAGACCACCTCCCTTACCAGCGGGACTAGGCGGCGCGAGCAGGCTCCGGGGTGCTGGGGGGGGGGGGTGCGGGCGATTTGGCCCCGGGGGGGGGGGTCCCCCACAGTGTCCTGGCCCGCGATCGGGGCCCACCGATCCACAGGCAGGCCTGTGCCGTGGGGGCACTTTTTCCCCTCCGCCTCGGCCATCAGCCTCCCCGATGGCTCACGCGGAGGTGACGTCAGCAGCCGCTGCGCTCCTGCGCATGCGCGGACCTCCGCTGACCGGCGGAGTCCCTTCGGCCCCGGCTGGCGTGGTGCCAAAGGCCTTTCCCGCCGGCCGGTGGCGTGCCAACCACTCTGGCGCGGGCCTAGCCCCTAAAGGTGAGGGCTTGGCCCCTAAAGGTGCGGAGGAATCCGCACCTTTGGGGCGGCCCGACGACGGAATGGCTCACGCCACTCAATCCCGCCGGGACCCCCCGCCCCGTAAGGTAGGGGAGAATCTCGCCCCATATCTCTCGTCTGGGAACTGAGAGCTCATTGTACTTTGCGCCACGACTCTCACTGAAATCAGCTACGTTTGTATAAACCGGGGCAGAACTTTGCAGTCTCAGTGAAGTAAGGAATGGGGGCAGACACTAAATGAAAATTGTGGTGTTTGGCATCCTACTGCTGTCCCACTAGCATCCCTTTAAAATAATTTTTTTTTAATTCAGTCCAGGTGCAGCGCCTGTTTTGCTGTTGTAAAATTCCGCGAGTCCTGCCCCGGCATCAACACTTAGTCTCAGGAACGGAGAATTCCGCCGGTGGTCTTGCTGGGCCCTGAACCCAAAGGGATTCTTTTACGGGATGTGGGCGTCGCTGGTTAGGCCAGCATTTATTGCCCATCCCTAGCTGCCCTTCAGAAGGTGGTGGTGAGTTGTCTTCTTCAACCGCTGCAGCCCTTGGTGTGTAGGTACACCCACCATGCTGTGAGGGAGGGTGTTCCAAGATTTTGCCCCAGCGACAGTGAAGGAGCGGCGATATATTTCCAAGACAGGGTGGTGAGTGATTTGGAGGGGAACTCCAGGTGGTGAGATTCCCAGGTATCTGCTGCTCTTGTCCTTCTAAATGGTAGTGTTCGTGGGTTTGGAAGGTGCTGTCTAAGGAACCTTGATGAGTTACTGCAGTGCATCTTGAAGATGGTACACACGGCTGCCACTGTTCGTCAGTGGTGGAGGGTTTGAATGTTTGAGGAAGGAGGAACAATCAAGCTTTGTTCTGGATGATGTCGAGCTTCTTGAGTGTTGTTGGAGATGCACTCATCCAGCTAAGTGGAGAGTATTCTATTACACTCCTGACTAGTGCCTTGTAGATGGTGGAAGGCTTTGGGGGGTCAGGAGGAGAGTTACTCGCCGTAAGATTCCTGGCCTTTGACCTGCCCTGGTAAACACAGTATTAATGTGGCAAGTCCAGTTCAGTTTCTAATCAATGGTAACCCTCAGGATGTTGATTGTGGGGGATTCAACGATGTTAATACCATTGAATGTCATGGGGCAGTGGTTAGATCCTCTTTTGTAGGAGATGATAATTGCCTGGCACTTGTGTGGCGCGAATGTAACTTGTCACTTGTCAGCCCAAGCCTGGATATTGTCCAGGTCTTGCTGCATTTGGACATGGACTGCTTCATTTTCTGATGAGTCACGAATGGTGCTGAACATTGTGCAATCATTCGCACTTCTGACCTTATCATGGAAGGAAAGTAACTGGTGAAGCGGCTGAAGATGGTTGGGCCCAGGACACTACCCTGAGGAACATCCTGCTGTGATGTCCTGGAGCTGAGATTATTGACCTCCAACCAGCACAACCATCTTCCTTTGTGTCAGGAATGACTCCAACCAGCAGAGAATTTCCCCTCTGATTCCCATTGACTCCAGTTTAGCTCGGGCTCCTTGATGCTATACTCGGTCAAATGTCGTCTTGATGTCAAGGGCAGTCACTCTCACTTCACCTCTGACATTCAGATCTTTTGTCCATGTTTGAACAAGGCTGTAGTGAGGTCAGGAGCTGAGTGACCCTGGCAGAACCCAAACTGAGCATCCGTGAACAGGTTATTGTCGAGTAAGTGACGCTTGATAATCCTGTTGATAACTCCTTCCATCACTTAGCTGATAATGGAGAGCAGGCTGATAGGGTGGGAATTGTCTGGGTTCAGATTTGTCCTGTTTCTTGTGTACAGGACACACCTGGGCAATTTTCCACATTGCCAGATAGATGCCAGTGTTGTAGCTGTACTGAAACAGCTTGGCTAGAGTTGCGGCCAGTTCTGGAGCACAAGTCTTCAGTACTATTGCCGGAACATTATCAGGACCCACAGCCTTCGCAGTATCCAGTGCCTTCAGCCGTTTCTTAATATCACGTGGAACATAGAACATAACAGCGCAGTACAGGCCCTTCGGCCCTCGATGTTGCGCCGACCTGTGCAACCACTCTAAAGCCCATCTACACTATTCCCTTATCATCCATATGTCTATCCAATGACCATTTCAATGCCCTTAATGTTGGCAAGTCCACTACTGTTGCAAGCAGGGCATTCCATGCCCTTACTACTCTCTGAGTAAAGAACCCACCTCTGACATCTGTCCTATATCTATCTCCCCTCAATTTAAAGCTATGTCCCCTCGTGCTAGACATCACCATCTGAGGAAGTGAATCGTATTGGCTAAAGTCTGATTTCTGTGATGCTGAGAAATTCCAGAGGCGACTGAGATGGATCATCCACTTGGCACTTCTGGCTGAAGATTGTTGCAAATGTCTCAGCCTTGTCTTTTGCACAAATGTGCTGGAGCCCCCTTCTCCAGTGAGTTGTTTAATTGTCCACCACCATTCACAGCTGGTTGTGGCAGGACTGCAGAGGTTAGATCTGATGTGTACGTTGTGGAATCCCTCAGCCCTGTTCATTACTTGCTAGTTTTGCTGTTTGGCACACAAGTAGTCCTGTATTGTCGCTTCACCTGGTTGACACCTCATTTTTCGGTATGCCTGATCTTGCTCCTTGCATGCTCTCCTGCACTCTTCATTGAACCAGGGTTGATCCCCTGGCTTGGTGGTAATGGTCGAGTGGGGGATATGCCGGGCCATGAAGTTGCAGATTGTGGTTGAATACTATTCTGCTGCTGTTGATGGCCCACAGCGCCTCATGAATGCCCAGTCTTAAGTTGCTAAATCTGTTCAAAGTTTATCCCATTTAGCATGGTGGTAGTGCCACACAACACGATGGAGCGTATCCTCAATGTAAAGACTGGACTTTGTCTCCACAAGGTGTCATGTGAGAGTACCTTTAAGAAATGGGTGTTTAAGAAATGTACCTTTAAGAAATGGGTGTTTATCAGTGATCTCAGAGTGTGGGTGGAGCTGGGCTGTCTGTCAGCTTTTTACTTTTGTTTTAGACTGTTTGCTGCAGGGTGTGTTTTAGTTTCGTTTTCAGTGTTGGAGCTGAAGCCAGACACAGCAGCTGTACTGCTGTTCTCTTTGCCATGAAAAGACTACCTCTTGATCATTTGGTGAATTCAGAATTATAAATGTTTTCAGTAGTGACTTTAGCCTGATGTGCTTCTGTTAAAGATTTTGTTTTTAAGTTGTATGGATGTTAAAAGGAAAGCTTAAAGGATTACTTAGTGTTGTAGTCTTTGGGGGTTGTATTTGAATTAATGGTTGCTAAGATGTTCACTGTATGTTTTAAAAAGGTTAACTTGAGTTCATAGAATAAACATTGTTTTGCTTAAAAAAATACTTTTCCATTTCTACACCTGTAGAGTGGGCCGTGTGCTCCCCATGCCACAATCTATTAAAAGTTGTGGGTCAGGTGAACTCCATGATACACTTTGGGGTTCTCTAAACCCTGGCCCATAACAAAGGACTGTGTAGTGGTCACTTCTACTAATACTGTCATCGACAGATGCATCTGCAGCAGGCAGAATGGTGAGGTTGAGGTTAAGTATGCTTTTCCCTCTTATTGGTTCCCTCACCACCTGCTGCAGCCCCAGTCCAGCAGCTATGTCGTTCAGGACCCAGCAAGCTCGGTCTGTGATGGTACTACCGAGCCACTCTTGGTGATGGACATTGAAGTCCCCCGTCCCCTCCCCAGAGCATATTTTGCACCCTTGCCACCCTCCATGCTTCCTCTCACCCTCCGTGCTTCCTCTAAGTGGTGTTCAACTTGGAGGTGTGTTGATTCGTAAGCTGATGATGGCCGGTACATGGTAATCAGCAGGAGGTTTCCTTGCCCATGTTTAACCTGAAGCCATGAGACTTCATGAGGTGCAGAGTTGATGTTGAGGACCCCCAGGGTAACTCTCTCCCAACCGTATACCACTGTGCCATCACCTCTGCTGGGTCTGTCTTGACGGTGAGACAGGACATAGCCAGGAATGGTGACAGTGGTGTCTGGAACATTATCTGTAAGGCATGATTCTGTGAGTATGACTATGTCAGGCTATTGCTTAACTAGTCTGTGAGACAACTCTCCCAATGGCACAAGCCCCCAGATGTTAGTAAGGGGGACTTTGCAGGGTCGACAGGGCTGGGTTTGCCTTTGTCGTTTCCGGTGCCTGGTTCGATGCCGTATGGTCCATCTGGTTTCATTCCTTTTTGTGTGTTTTCGTAGTGGTTGAATACAACTGAGTGGCTTGCTCGGCCATTTCAGAGGGCATTTAATAGTCAACCACATTGCTGTGGGTCTGGAGTCACATGTAGGCCAGACCAGGTAAGGATGGTGGATTTCCATCCCGAAAGGACATTAGTGAAGCAGATGGGTTTTTACGACATTTGACAATGGTTTCATGGTCATCATTAGACTTTTAATTCCAGATATTTTATTGAGTTTAAATTCCATCATCTGCCGTGGTGGGATTCAAACCCAGGTCCCAAGATCATTATCCTGGGTCTCTGGATTATCAGTCCAGCGACAATACCACTATGCCACTGCCTCCCCAACGGCCGTTAAGGGGCTCGCACCAGAGCCACACGGAACACAGTCAATTCCAATGAGAAACGGTGCCGGATTCACTGGGTTCATGATTGACACTCAGGAAGCTGATGAGCTGCAGCCACATAGACACACTTCACTCCCCCCACATACCATCCCAGCCAACAAGAGGAGAGTGAAGTGAGTGGCACCCACTTTACGGACGCAGAGCTTAAAACTCCGCTAGATGCCGTGGAGGAGACACGGGCAACCCTGTACCCCGGCCCAGGAAGGAGGCTGCCAGCCACCGCCATTTTCCATGCCTGGGCGCAGGTGCCAGAGGCTATCGGCGCCTTCAGCAAAACTGTCCATACCGGCCAGCAGTGCTGCAAGAAACTGCACAACCTCCTCAGGGCAGCCAGGGTGAGTAGGCAGCACAGTGCCCCTGGCACCAACCCCCGTACCACACACCCGTAACCCTACTCCCGCCCCACCCGGAGAACAGCCGAACCCCCACCCATGCCGGCACCCATACTGGCCGCCATGGTCAGATGTCCATGCTACCCATGGACCCATGGCTACCCAGCCACCAGCTACCCATTCCCGGGGCTGCATGCATCGGAATGTCTAATACTGCCCCCCCCCCCCACCCCAGGATAAGGCTGTCCATAACAGCCGGGAGTGAGAGAAGACTGGAGGGGAACCGCCGGACTTGTGGCCCTTCACAGCTTCAGAGAAGAGGGCAGTGGACATGGTCAGCGAGACGAGGAAAGGACAATCGCTGGGGTGGAGGTCAGCCTCGGGCAAGGAAGTGAGACCCTGTTGAGCTGCAGTTCCCCATGGCACATGTGACACCCCCCCCCCCCCCCCCAACCATCACCCCCACATGCCTGCTCCACCACCAACATCCCTATTCTCCCCTCAGCAACACACCCCCACCACACCTGATCCCCCCCTCCCAAACACAGCACCCTCCCCAACACAACCCCACCACTCCCCTCCCCCACCTGGCCCGTGGACTAATCATGCGTCTTGTCTTGTGCCCTGCAGGTCCTGCTGGTGATGGGGGTGGCCCTTCTGGTGTCCTCCGTCCACAGCTACAGCCAGAACCCCAGGTGTTGACCAGCGATGAGGGCACCAACACGGACGCAAGCCATAGACCCGAGACGCAGGACACCCCGGAGCTCGAGTCCAAAGGTGACACGGATTTCCTGTCGCAGCTGCCTCCAACACCATCCACCATCCCAGAGACACTCACTTCGGCAGGGCATGTGAGTGAAGAGACTCTTGGGGCACTCTCTGGTGCACACCACATGTCATAATATACACCAGTATATTATGGTGCAGACACACACACACACACTGATGGACACACAGTGGGACCAATCAGCATACACAACACCGCAGCCAATCACCAGCGAGAGCACACGCACTATAAAGATAGGGGACAGGAGAGTTCCCGCTTATTCTAGTAGCAGCCAGCTCGGAGCACAGAGCTCACAGCCTGCAACACAGACATTCACCATGTGCTGAATGCATCACCTGGTTAGGACTAGGCAAGGGTCAACAGTTAAAGCTGGTATTGCATTTACCCACAGTTCAAGTATGTTAATATAGTTAACCTTATAATAAAATAGAGTTGCACCACTTCCAGTGTTAGTGACCTGTTTGTGATCCAGAACACCCAACACATCATGGTACAAGGAGTGGTTGCATACTAGCACTTCTGCAACCCACCTGCAACTAATCAGCATTCCGGCATCCTGAAGTATGGAGAACATCAACCCGCCGCCGCCGCTCCGCATCGCCGGCAATCTCGGGGTCAATTGGAAGATTTTTAAACATCGCTTCCAACTCTTCCTCGAAGCCACGGACAGGGAGAACGCCTCGGACACCAGGAAGATTGCTCTGCTCCTCTCCACGGCCGGGCAACACGCCATCCACATCTTCAACTCCATCACATTTGCAGACGACAAGGACAAGACAAAGTACAAGACGGTTCTCCTCAAATTCGATACCCACTTCAGCATAGAGGTCAATGAAAGCTTTGAAAGATACCTGTTCCAGCAGCGCTTGCAGGGTAAGGACGAGCCTTTCCAATCCCTTTTAACACACCTCCGCATCCTTGCGCAGTCCTGCGGCTACGGGCCCACCTCCGACTCCATGATATGCGACCAGATCGTATTTGGTGTTCTGTCGGACCCCCTGCATCAGCAGTTCCTCAAAGTTAAGCAACTCACCCTAGCGACTGCCATCGAGACCCGTGTTCTGCATGAAAATGCCACCAGCTGGTACTCCCACATGCAGGCAGCTGAAACGGCGTGGCAAGGTCCCCACGAGGCGGAACGGGTCGAAACTATTGAACACCTCCAAGGCTGCAGCCTGGATGAGGGTGGCCATTTTGCGCGCTTTTCGCGGCCTCCCGCGCTTGTACGCGCCAAACGAGGGGATGGTGACGTGGAGGAACATGATGCGTAAGCGTGCACCACGCAGGACCGCGCCACGCATGCGCGGTGGCGCAACGAGCGTACTGACGTCACGATGTGCGGCAACTGTAGCTCCGCCCATTTAAAGCGGCAATGTCCTGCAAAATCGCGACAATGCCTACGATGTGGCAGACTTGGCCACTATGCTGCCTGCTGTCGAGCAGCTCAGCCTGCTAATTTGCATCGCTTCAGCCAGATTCGCAGGAACATTCAGGCACCAAGTCCGATTCCGACTTCCCGCAGACCAGTGACACCGAGGACCCGAGGGAGCCTTTTCGAGTCGCTGTTATAACAAAGAACAGGCTGTCCCCGAATCAAAACCACCAGCCGCTGTCAATGCACAGCATTAATCCAGACGACGAGTGGTGTGCCACCCTGACGGTCAACCAGAATTCGTCGCCCACCTCAGAGACTTGACTTATGAGTTTTACAATGTTGGACTCTTTGATCTGTTCTGTTATCCTGTTTCACCATTCCAGTAGTTTGTATATAATGTTCATTTCGTTGTTGGTGTGACACCCCATTTCTCTGCATCAGGCACCTTCCCGTGTAAATAGATTAGCGTCATGTAAATAACACGCACACACATAGTCAGATACATTCACTACACGATATTTATTGTCACGCAGGCACATGTTCTTCATATAAAAGGGGGATGTCATAATATACACCAGTATATTATGGTGCAGATACACACACACACGCTGATGGACATGCAGTGGGACCAATCAGCATACACAACACCGCAGCCAATCACCAGTGCGAGCACACGCACTATAAAGACAGGGGACAGGAGAGTTCCCGCTCATTCTAGTAACAGCCAGCTCGGAGCACAGAGCTCACAGCCTGCAACACAGACATTCACCATGTGCTGAGTGCATCACCTGGTTAGGACTAGGCAAGGGTCAACAGTTAAAGCTGGTATTGCATTTACCCACAGTTCAAGTATGTTAATATAGTTAACCTTATAATAAAATAGAGTTGCACCACTTCCAGTGTTGGTGGCCTGTTTGTGATCCAGAACACCCAACACATCACCACATACATGCTGTGGTACAGCAGGTGGAGGTAGGATCTCATGAGGGGGCGGTTGGTCGGAGGGTGGGCTGACCCCAGAGACTAGCTCTCGTCCAGATAGGTTTTGGGCTTCTGGAACGGACAGTCCCATCGATTGTGGAGATGCAGTCGCAGAGCCAGGGACTACATGAGGGGTTGTCGGCGAGCATCGAGCACCTCAGGTGCAGGTAGAGGAGTGTAACCACATGCAGGAGATGGTGCCAGCAATGCGTGCCACCCAGTCCAACACCGCACAGGTGGCGTACGCAGTGGAGGTCTTGAGAGCGAGTGCTTCAGCTATGTATCAGCATGTCCAAGGACTGGGGCAATCTCTGCAGGCAGTGGCCGAGGTCCAGGACAGCATTGCCCTATCACAGGCAGCCATGTTCCAGAGCCACCTGGACATTGCAGCGGCACTCTTGAGCATGGCTTAGTCACAGCGGGCCATAGCCGAGAGCATGAGCGGAATTGCCCAGGCACTGGACGACACTGCACAGACCCAGAGGGAGAGGCCCCGTCCCAGAGGGAGATGGTGCAGTCACTGGCTGATGTGGCACAGACCCAGAAGCTGTTGGCACAGTCAGTGGGTGATGTGACGCAGTCCCAAACGGAGGTGGTCCACTCCCTGCGCTCCATGGCCGCAAGCATGCAGATCCTGGCCAAGACGGCAGCGGGCACCAGGACTGGCAGCGGCAGATGGCGGGGGAGCCTCATGGGTTAGCTCCGCTCACACCCCCGTCCCATGGAGTAGCCCAGGAGCCATCGGGCAGAACAGGGCGGCACCACACCACCTGGGACACCCAGGCAGCAGACGGGCCCATCAAGGCCCGGTCGCCCCAGAAAAAGGCCGGCAAAGGGGACCCAGATCGCAGGGCGGGAATCACAGCAGGCCGCCTCCACTTCTGATGTACCATCTGGGAATCCACCTAGATGAAGCACTGGAGCCCATGAGCCCAGAAAATTAGACAGCAGTTAAGTTGGCAGGGGTGCAGGGCACAGTTTAGTGATCGGCGTTAGGTCATAAATCGGTATGTACGTTTTTACATTAAATGCCTGTGCACAATGTTACAAATTGCCTCGGTGCTCTGTGAGAAGGCCGTGAGGGGTTAGCTGGTTTCGGCGGTGGGATGGATGTACTTTGGGGATGGGCTTGGCTTGGGGACCACGGTTCAGCCAGCACTCACTGCTCCGGTGTCCCACCCCACCCCACCTCCCTCCGTCCCCACCTCTGCCACCTCAGGGATTTGATGGCACCATGTGATGGAATGGTCAGCTCGCATGCAGGGATCACCCAGGTGGACAGTGGGAAGTGCTACCATGGGCAGGCATCAGACATTATCAAATGATGCGGAGCACCAGAGCTCATTGCAGAGCGGGTTGTCATCATCCTCCATCCCATGGACCGTAGCCACTGTTACTGTAACCCAGGGCATACACCCTGTTATGCAGCAAATGGGTATCATAGAGGCGGTTGCAGGCAGGGAGTCGCTGGAGGGGGGGGGGGGGGGGGGGGGGGAGGTGGGGGGGGGGGGGGGGGAGGTGGGGGGGGGGGGGGTAAGGGGTGCAGTGTCTTTATTTTCCCACACACAGTCGGTGAACCTGGAGCCAATCGGAGCGTCCTGTGCGTCTTGGCCCTGATGCACACTTTGTGAGGCGTCCCGTGCCTGCCTGGGCCCTGTGTCCTGCCATCCTCATCCTTTCCCGTATCCTCCTCATCGGACGAAGTCTGTCGTTAAACCTCCTCCAGCACGTCGCCCCTCTGCTGCGCGATGTTGTTGAAGACGCAGCAGGCCACCATGATGCGGGCGGCCCTCCCAGCGCTATACTGGAAGGCCCTTCCAGAACGGTCCAGGCACCTGAACCTCATCTTCAGGATGCCGAAGCACCGTTCGATCATGCCCCTGGTCGGTGCATGTGCGTTATTGTAGCGGGTCTCTGCATCGGTCTGTGGATAGGCGTCAGCAGCCACGACCACAGCGGATGACGCATGTTGCCCAGCAGCCAAGCCCCCAGTCGGGAGTGTGCCTCGAAGAGGCCGAGAATCATCGAGTGTGCCAGGATGAAGGCGTAATACACACGGCCCGGGTATCGGGCACAGATGTGCACGATGTGCATCTGATGGTCACACACCAGCTGCATGTTCACGAGTGGAACCCCTTTCGGATTTTATAGAGTGGCCTGTCACCTGCAGGTGCTCATAGGGCGACAAGCATCCAGTCGATCACCCCCTGGACCTGGGGCATCTCGGCGCTGGCGGTGAAACCTGCTGCCCGGGTACCTTGGTGAGCTCGGTCCACATTGAAATGGATGTATTGTGCTGGATGAGCGTATAGAGCTGCCGTGACTATGCAGATGCACCTGTGCACCGAGCTCTGTGAGATTCCGGACAGGTCCCGACTCGGCACCTGGAAGGACCCGTCGTGTAAAACTTCGGGGTGATCTTTATCTTGATGGCCACTGGGACTGGATGTCCTCCCCCATTCCCCTGCTGTGCCAGGTGCGCCATGATCTGGCAGACAAGTCACACTGTCTCCTGCTCAGCCAGGGTCTTTGATGGCATGTCCGCTCTGGCAGGTCTGCAAAGGACAGGCAATGCTGGTACATACAAGGCCTCATGCAGCGCCTCCTTTGCACCTCCTCCTCAGCCTGTTGGTCAGCCGGCTTTTGCAGAGCCAACCCCCAAACCCTAGCCAGGCTGCCAGTATCCACGCAAGGTCCCAACAGGGCCCACCCCCAAACCCTAGCCAGCCCGGCCAGTATCTGGAACGGTAACCAACGGTCTCGCCTCTGCATGTCCTACCTTCTATCTCTCCCTCGTCAGCCATGGCACATGTTTCCCAATTTTTAGAAGTACAAATGAACCAGTGAACCTCGCCATTGGGAATTCTCCTCAGTGGAGGCAGAGAAATGCAGATGCTGTGCAGAATACCGGGTTATGCCCACTAATAATATGCCATTGCCGTTTACTGTACGTGCGGGGCAGAACGCATTGACGCTACTGCTGAGGCACCAGAGAATTGAGGTTTGGCGTGAAACTGGCGCTCGCCGCGATTGTGGCATCAAAGCCGATTCTCCGCCCAATCGCGTTTCCCGATTCCGACATCGGCCGACATAGAATCCCGCCCTATATGTCTCTAGAAGTCCCTTTGCCAATTAGGCTCATTAGGCGGCTTGTTAAAGGTAGGGAAGGGAGGCCAACTGGTTTCCCGATGTAACGGAGGACAGTTCAACTGCCTGGAGACAGGCACCCAGTGGCAGGCAAGGATGCCAGGTCTCACTGCACGCCTACAATGCCTCCCTGCCTACCTCATTGAGGGTGCAGCAAATGCTGCCCTGTAGAGGGTTTCCTGGCAGCCATTCCCCACTCCTCCTCACAGATACATGCACACACAGTCATAGCTTGGCTGCTTTTAAAAATGTCATTCTTGAAAAGGCGAGGTTCACTCTTGAGAGGGCATCGCTATGTGAAAGTGCTATCCTGAATTGAACAAGGGTGAGATTCTCTGCCCTCCCAGCCATGTGTTTCTCACCGGCGGAAAGGGGCACACTGTTCGCAGATGGCATGATTCTCTGCTCCTCCCGCTGTCAAATGTGAATTCCCATTGACGCCACCCCACGCTTCCAGGGAACCTGCCACCAGTGAATGGCCAGAAAATTCCAGCCCAGGATTCCTCATCAACTAAGGGGTGCTCCAGTCAAAATCTCAAAGAGTGACAGCTTCCAATCGTGATTTGGGGTCAGGAACGAGAAATAATCCTGGCTCCTGTTTTCTGCCCCAAAGTGAAGGTCCAATCCCAGAATATGAGCCTGCAACCATTCTGCCCCATAATATAGATCAATGTCATACCTATTGCACACTGGGCTAAATCGCTGGCTTTTAAAGCAGACCAAGGCAGGCCAGCAGCACGGTTCACGCCGGAATGTGGCGACTAGGGGCTTTTCACAGTAACTTCATTGAAGCCTACTCGTGACAATAAGCGATTTTCATTTCATTTTTTCATTTCATGCAGGCGTTCCCTGGCGATTCGTTGGAGGTGGGATTTTCTGGTCCGGCCAGCAGTGCACCCCGTCTGCAGGTTTCCTGGCAGTGTAGGGTGGCTTCAATGGGAATTCACATTGACAAGCGGCGGGAACAGAGAATCCTACCGCCAGCGAACAGCATGCTGCCTCCCGCCACCAAGAAACACACGGCTGGGAGGCTGGAGAATCCTGCCCCTGGTCCATGAAGATTTAAAATCTCACAATTTACATGGCATTTTGACATAGCTGTCAATATATCGATCAAATTTTAATCCACATCATCCCTACTTATTTGAAGCTCAGCATATTGGCTCATTGTCAGCTAGTTCAGTCTAGTTAGTAAAATGAGATGAATTATAAATCCGGCTGCATTGCGGGGCAGCACGGTGGCGCAGTGGTAGCACTGCAGCCTCATGGCGCTGAGGTCCCAGGTTCGATCCCGGCTCTGGGTCACTGTCCGTGTGGAGTTTGCACATTCTCCCCGTGTCAGCGTAGGTTTCACCCCCACAACCAGGGTAGGTGGATTGACCACGCTAAATTGCCCCTTAATTGGAAAAATGAATTGGGTACTCTAAGTTTATAAAAAGAAACTTCAGCTGCACTGCTGATATCTTATTGACTTAGTTTATGTTGACAAATGTAAAAATAACAGCAAGTCTGGAATTTCCTGACATCTGGTATGTTCATGAAGCCAGAAATTTAACAGCTCATGGCTGTTGCAAATACATTCTGATGTTTTAGTTTAGTGATTATTTTCCATGATTTATCAACACGTTTAAACATGAGTAGCCATTTTCTGCAGCTTCGCCAATCATGCCAAATAAATGTATTGCATATTCCAGTAAGTCAGTCACTAAAGTACACTGCCAATTTAATTCACTTCATGCAATATCAATAAGCTACTAAATGCACAGGACACAGCAAAGGCTACTGGTCTCAACAACATCTTATAGCATTGAACCAAACATGGGGAAAAGTGCTTAATTCCACAGATGAAATGAGAGTTGATGTGTTGGGTGCTCTGCTACACAGACGAACCAACACGGTTGCGAATGGTACAACTCAGTTTTATTACTAACATTTATTTACAGTGGTAAACTGGTTACTGTGGTTCGATCATAACCCTTGAATCTGTGGACCTATTCCTAACACTATCTTTGAGTGGCAGTCAGCACATGGTGAATGTCTGAGTGGCTTGTTGTGAGCTCTGTGCCCTGAGCTGTCTCCTGCTGGACTGCCCGGGAAGTGTGTTTCCTGTTTTGTAGTGTGTATGCTCTTGCCTGTGGCGGTGTGTGTGTGTTGATTGGTCCGTTGATCTGTCCATCAGTATGTATGTATGTATGTTTGCACCATGAGGTTTACCTGAATATCATGACAAGAGTAACTGCTGTTAATGTCAAGATAGCATTTAACCACTTGTGGCATCAAAAAGCCCCAGTAAAACTGAATTCGCTGGGAAACTGGGGAAACATTTCCCTACATCTGGGATCATACCTAGCATAAGGGAAGCAGGTTGTTTGAGGACAATCATATTATCCCAAGACTTTGTTGCAGTGATTCCTCAAGGTAGTGTCCAAGACCCCAACCATCTTCATTAATTACCTTTCTGCGCTCCAAAGATCAGAAGCTGTTAGCTGATGATTGTAGTGCTCTATGTCATTTGTAATTCCTCAGATGATGAGTAGTCCATTGGGCCTTGGATTGTTAATTAGAAGGTAATGTGTGGCACACAATGCAAGACAATGAAAATCTCCAAAAGCAGAGAGTCTAACCACAAGTTAATGAAGCCTCTTGATTGATTAATTGATTTATTGTCACAGGTACCGAAGTACAGTGAAAAGTATTTTTCTGCAGCTAAGCGAACATACACAGTACGTAGGTACATAGTAGACAAAAAGAATAATGGACAGTACATCGACAAATAGTACATTGACAAATAGTGATTGGTTACAGTGCGGGCCAAGGGCTAAACAAAGCAAATACATGCGCAAGAGCAGCATAGGGCATCGTGAATAGTGTTCTTAACGGGAACAAATCAGTCTAAGGGAGAGTCGTTGAGGAGTCTAGTAGTTGTGGGGAAGAAGCTGTTCCTATGTCTGAATGTGCGGGTCTTCAGACTGCTGTATCTTCTGCCTGATGGAAGGGTCTGGAAGAGGACAAAGCCTGGGTGGTGGGGGTCTCTGACAATGCTGTCTGCCTTCCTGAGGCAGCGGAAGATGTAGACAGGATCAATGGTATGGTAGCGAGCTTGTGTGATGCATTGGGCTGAGTTCACCACACTCTGCAGTCTCTTGCGATTTTGGGCCGAGCAGTTACCATACGAAGCTGTGTGCAGCAGATAGGATGCTCTCTATCGCACATCTGTAGAAGTTTGTGAGAGTCGATGCTGACATGCCGAATTTCTTTCGCTTCCGTAGGAAGTAGAGACGTTGTTGGGCTTTCTTGACTGTTGCATCAACGTGAGTGGACCAGGGCAGTTGATGATGGCGACCCCCAGGAACTTAAAGCTATCGACCATCTCCATTTCAGAGCCATTGATGCAGGCGGGGGAGGGGCGGGGGGAGGGGGTCATGCTATGCTTCCCGCTTACAACAGTGACGACATTTCAAAAGCACTTTGTTAACTGTAAAACATTTTGATACATCTGGTTGTCACGAGAAGCACAACATAAACGCATCTTTCTTTTTATTTTGCTTTTATTAAATGGCATCCTGAGGTCATCAGGGACCAGAAATTCTACTGGCCTATTACAAGTACATGGCTACTAGAATGGATCAGAGGCTAAATATTCTGTGACAAATGTCTGCACTCCTGATTGTCCAAATCCGCTCCCACCATCTACATACAAGGCACAAGTCAGAGGTATAATGGGATACTCTCCATTTGCCTGGATGGATACAACTGCAGCAGCATTCAAGCAATTCAACATCATCCAAGACAAAGCAATCCCGCTACATAAGAAATTAATTTACCACTTAAACTTCCATTCCGCCCACTGTACACCTGAGTTTCAATATGTATTATTCACAGGATCACCTGAGGCAACTTATCAAGGCCTCTTCACGCCCTCAACAAAAAAGCCCTGGCGTCGTCTGAAACCTCAATTGTATGTGTTAAAAATTCAAGCGCCTTCGAAAACAGGTGAAGGAGTTGTGATTTGTGGTAATCCCCATCCACCGACAGGAATGTAGGCAGCAGACAAACATTGTCCAGCATGCTAATTACAATGATTAAGATGTACAGCCCATAATGCACTGCTGAGGAGTGGCTGCAAACCTCAGTAAGTGGCCCAAAGCACCATCTAAAGTTAGCCTTCACTTTTGGCTGCTGGAATTTGTGGAAGAATTTCTGAGCAGGAAGAGGAGTGCGATAGGCCAAAGAGCATATCCCAAGGTTCTGCGATATAACACTAGTGCAGGAGGAGAGAGCTCTTCTTCTTTTCCAGGCAAGCAGGCTCTCTAGAGAGACATGGCAGTGGCGGCTGTTCCTCTATTCAAGGATGACATCTGTTCAAGAGGACAGCATTCGCAATCCCATCACACCACTGTGCCTGTCTGCCTGCTATTGCCTATCAACCAGCCAGCCCCAACAGCTGCCACCTGTGCTGAGATGGTGCAGTCTGAAGCTAGGCCTTCTTGCTGTAGGCTATTTGCAGTCTCACCCACTGAAGGTCAGCTGCCTTCCACCAGCCATGCTGCAGCCATTGGGGCTAACACTGCAGTGGAGCACTAGGAAAGACAAAGGCATGTGTAAGACGGGCACCAAGGGATACCCAATGGTGATTAGTTCATTCTTGTGTGCACTATTGGATTTTTTAGTGGATAAGGTTGGTTTGGAATAGTTTTGTGGTAGCTTTTCTTTCATCATTGTGGCCAAGAGGGCAGTGTGACGATCCATAATAGAAGTATGGCAAAGTGTGAGGTGCTGTCAAATGGGGATTTGTGGTTGCGTTCACAGGGACCGTAGTCAAATGAGGTAATCACAGAGTCCAGTAGGAATGGGGATGTTCTAGCTGTCTCCTCTTTCCTCCTCCCTCTCCTGAGCTATTCACTGTATCCCAGGTGACAGAGCTGTGACCAGGTTCCAGAGGATAGTGCAGATCACCAGAAATTGGGACACAGACTGCATGAATATTGCAAGGGACACCTGGAGGAGCCCAGACAACAGAATCATTGATTCAGCATCCCAGCAGTCTGCTATGTTGTGTTTTATATGGCAGCATAACCCTTAATTATACACATGCTGGCTGTGTGGTTGGATTGCAGAGTGGAATCATGAGCCAGGTTTAAAGCAGATAACCCCTGTGACCCATCAAACATCATTGGTTTGACAGGGTGGCTGAGAGACGGAGAGAACAGCAACTCCTGCAGCATTATGACAGCTGCCAGGACAGCAGGCATTCACAAGCATGATATGCTGAGCGTGGACAGTCACCAACTGCACATTCAGTGCTTGTTATCTTTTACAATTGTGGTACATCTCAGTATTTAGATGCAGCACCTCCAAAGCCACGTGCATACATTTAATAATATCGTGCAGCTTAGAAAATCCTGCTATCCTGGCAAAGTTGTGTTCATGCTCTGCTTGCAACTGTCTATTCAGACAAAACACAATGAACTCTCCTCTCCTGGCATAAAAATAACATCTATTACCTCTCTCATATAGCACTGAATTTGGAGATGTTTTGCCTGCTCTAGTCACATGTAGGCCAGACCAGGTCAGGATGGCAAATTTCCTTCCCTAAAGGGCATTAGTGAACCAGATGGGTTTTTACAACAATCGACAATGGTTTCATGGTCATCATTAGACTTTTAATTCCACATTTTTATTTAATTCAAATTTCACCATCTGCAGTGGCGGGATTTGAACCTGGGCCCCAAGAGCATTACTCTGGGTCTCTCGTTAAGTAGTCCAGTGACAAAACCACTACGCCACTGTCTCCCTTAGCCAGTTGATCTGTAGGCCAGGTTAATCTCAGCATCAGGCTGAGTGGAGTTTAGGGCAAAGGAATTTCCAAGTGCGACACATTCAAGACCCAATTGATTTTCCACTGCTCTGGCTATGCCAAAATTGTGCACAGAAATTTAGGATATTATACCTGCTTCACTAGTTTCAAATATTATCAGTGCTATTTTCATTATTAGAGGGAAGAATTGATCTACGAGTAGCCTATGGATTCAACAGATTTTATTATGTCAACGCTAATTCTTTTAAACTTAAACCACCTAGTCAGGCACTCTTCTGTAGTATATGATGTTATGGTTTTATATCATGCAGGAAATTAAGGGAGTTTTGATTAAACACCAACTCTGACCATGGGTACTTTCAATTTTTTTCCCATTCAATTCTCTGGCACACATTTTACTTGTGAGTTTTTTTTCAGTTTCAATATATTGAAGGCAGGCAAATAAAAACAAATCAATAGTCCATGATCAAATAGGTGCATTTGAGCTGTTCAAAAGAGAATGCCATTAATATTTTGATTCTAGGATCTCTTTATTGTGGAAATAAAGAGACGGAATACAATATTTTAGGCCAGATGAATGAAACTAAATACAACCTTTTGAAAAGGTTTGGCTGTAAGCTTCCTCCATTGTGCATGTGAAGTCAGAATAATATGCTTGAGGAAATGTGAGCACACTTGTTAATAACAGTTACCAGTGCCAGATCTTTGAGAATGGTAATATTCTACTTTTCTTGTGGCATGTCGTAAAATTACTGATTCTTTCAAAAGAAAAGTGGCAAATTAATTAAAAACGGCAACCTTACCTAAAGGCAAAGGGCATCGCAGTTTACATTGTCACATAGTGAGAAATGATGAACAATACATCCTTACATATTTCTAATTTACCCCAGCCAAAATACTTTGGATTACTATGCCCCACCTTCATCGTCCATACAAACTAGAATTGTAGGTCATACACGTATCAAACTACACTTCATAACCAGCATTCACTGGAGATTGATTTTTAGGCATTAAAATTATGCAGTCAGCTTTATTCTGTTTGGTCAGATATTGGGGGGGCATTCTCCATTTCAGAGACTAAGTGCTCCCGCCAGCTGGGAATCGGAACATTTTCACGCTACTGCTAGGAGCGTCAGGGAGGTGCAAATCCATCTATGCAAATGGGCCAGCACGCTGCCCATGTGCATCCCACCCAAGTCCTGATTCCCCAGGCTTGTGATTCGCTGGGGTGGGGAATCCCATTGAAAAGCTGACAATCTGGAGCAACTTTTAAGCTCTCCAATCACCCCAGACTTTTATTCCAGCCAAGAAGATGGCTGCAAAAGACCTGCTCCATGCTCCCTTGATGCAGACATCCACAGGATGTTGGAAGCCGTTGCAGAGAGAAGCGACACCCTCTTTCCCAGGATGGAGCAGAGGCATCAGCCAGCTGTTATGAATAAAGCCTGGGATGAGGTGGCAGATGCAGTGAGTGCTGACAGCCTCACCAAGAGGACCGGCATGCAATGCAGGAAGAAAATGAACAACCTTCTTCGAGCTGCTCGGGTGAGTAACCACCTGCATGACCCTAGCATCACGCTCTTCCTTGACAGGCGGCACAGTAGCACAGTGGTTAGCACTGATGCCTCACAGCGCCAGGTTCAATTCCAGCCTTGAGTGACTGTCTATGTGGAGTTTGCATGTTCTCCCTGTGTCTGAGAGGGTTTCCTCCGGGTGCTCCCGTTTCCGCCACAGTCCAAAAATGTGCAGATTATGTGAGCTGGCCATGCTAATTTGCCCCTTAGTCAAATGAGGTAATCACAGAGTCCAGTAGGAATGGGGATGTTCTAGTTGTCTCCTCTTTCCTCCTTTGCACCCCCCTCACCTCAACTATTCACTGTATCCCAGGTGGCAGAGCTGTGACCAGGTTCCAGAGGATAGTGCAGATCACCAGAAATTGGGACACAGACTGCATGAATATTGCAAGGGACATCTAGAGGAGTCCAGACAACAAAATCATTGATTCAGCACCCCAGCAGTCAAATGACCAAAGATGTGAAGTTTGGGTGGGGTTACTGGTTTATGGAGATAGGTCAGGACAGTGGGCCTAGATAGGGTACTCTTCCAGAGGGTTGGTGCAAACACGATGGGCCAAATGTCCTCCTTCTGCACTGTAGGGATTCTATGGACCCCTGACATCTGCCCCCTAATTCTTATATGCTAGTAACACTCAAACAACCAGCATATCACTCTGAACCCACCCTCCAGGGACACGCAACACATGCCCTTCTCTCTCTCTTTGGCCAGGCGTCTTTCCCACATATTCCACGAGCTAGAACCCCCCCCCCCCCCGCCCCACCACCACCATAATACTGGCAACTCACTATGTCATTTCTGTGTCCCTAAGGATAAAGCAAGCCATAAGGAAATGTCAGAGGATGGGTGACAGCATGCCCAACATACAGGTATACACACCCCTTTGAAGAAAGAGCCATGGAACACGCGCGGGAGGTCAAGGAGCAAGCTCTGGTTGACATGGCGTTCGGCATGCACTGAAGAAATGGGAGTCCAATGCAACGTTATCAAGATGTCTTATCGCAAGTGAGTCTTTCATCTCCCAGAGCACTATCTTTCCCAAAAGCTGACCCCATGTCCTTTGTCTTCCAGGATCCCCATCAGTCGGGCTGTCCGGAGTCGCAGTCCCCCTCCCGAGATTCTCAGAACACCCCACAGCAGGCCTGCATGGAAGACACCAATTTAAGGACACTGTTTTCACCAGCACCATGCACCTCAGTGGGACATGTTTGTAATTAGGCTCCTGAATCACCCTCTGGTGAGCACCACACAAATGCTGCAGCACATCAGGTGGAGGCAGGAACTCCCGAAGGAGCAGCCGGTCGAAGGGCTGCCCAATGCCATGGAACAGCTGTCACCCAGACAGTTGTAGCGCTTTTGGAAAAAATTAGCCCATCACTGGTGCAGATGCAGACACAGAGCCAGAATCTACAGCAGGGGTTGTTAGCTACATTCCAGCGCCTGCATGATGTACAGCTGGTTATTGTACACCAACTGTATGTTCAGGGGTGGAGCCCCCTCCTGTTAATGAAGGGCATCCTCCGTCGAGCCGGTGCTCTGTGCGCAACATGTGTGCCATCAATAACCCCTGGACCTGGGACATTCCAGCTATGGCAGCAAATGCAGCTGCCTGGGCATCCTGGTGGGCCTCGTCCAGGTTGAAGTGGATGTAGGTAGCTGCCTGGGCACATAGGGCATCCGTGACATCTCAAATGCACTGGTGTGCAGATGTTTGCGAAGTCCGCACATGTCCCCACATGATTCCTGAAATGGGCCGCCAGAGGCATGGAGGTTGAGGGCAGCCATAAACCCGATGGCCACTTGGAGTGGGTGTCCTCCTCCTAGACCTCGTGGTGCCAGGTCCAGCACCATCTGGCACAGGTGGCTTATCGTCTCCTTGGTTAGATGGAGTTTATGGCAGCACATGCAGTCTGACAACTCCTCTAAGGGTGAGCGCTGATGGTAGAAACATAGCCTGATGTGGCGCCACCTTTGCACCTCGTCCTCGGCCTGGTGAATGGGTGGCACTTGAGCCGTTGGCCCTTGCTGTTCTGGGGCAGGTTCCTGTCATGCAGGGTCTTCTCATGACTGGCACTCGTCCTCTCGCTACCATGCCTCTGTGATGGCAGCAGCGGCCAGGTAGACAGCTAGCATGGCAGGCTGAGTTCCAAATTCCATTTCTGTGTTTGGGGGAGGGAGGGTGGGGTGGGGGGAGACAAAAGTGATGCTTCTCTTGACCATTCAAACCCCTAAATTACATGGTCTTCTTGAATTTGACTGTTCAGCTACCCTCATCACCACCACCCCTCCCCCCACCAACTCAGTCACCGCCTCTGGCCCCTTCTAGATCATGACACTGCCGCCCCGTCCCCATCAGTGACTTGCACCCGACCCTTGATAAATAGAAGATAGAAGCAGGAGGAGGCCGTTTGGCCTTCGAGCCTGCTCTGCCATTCATCACAATCATGGCTGATCATCCAACTCAATAGCCTAATCCTGCTTTCTCCCCATAGCCTTTGGTCCCAACTCCCCAAGTGCTATATCCAGCCACCTCTTGAATATATTCAAAGTTTTAGCGTCAACTACTTCCTGTGGTAATGAATTCCACAGGCTCACCACTCTTTGTGTGAAGAAATGTCTCCTTATCTCTGTCCGAAATGGTTTACCCTGAATCCTCAGACTGTGACCCTGGTTCTGGACACACCCATCATTGGTAACATCTTCCCTGCATCTACCCTGTCTAGTCCTGTTAGAATTTTATAAGTCTCTATGAGATCCCCCTCATTCTTCTGAACTCCAGTGAGAACAATCCTAACCTAGTCAATCTCTCCTCATATGACAGTCCCGTCATCCCTAGAATCAGTCTGGTAAACCTTCGCTGCACTCCCTCGAGAGCAAGAATATCCTTCCTCAGAGAAGGAGACCAAAACTGCACACAATACTCCAAGTGTGGCCTCACCAAGGCCCTGTACAATTGCAGCAACACATCCCTGCTTCTATACTCGAAACCTCTTGCAATGAAGGCCAACATACCATTCGCCTTCTTTACTGCCTGCTGCACCTGCATACTTACCTTCAGCGAATGGTGCACAAGGATACACAGGTCCCGCTGCACACTCCCCTCTCCCAATTTACAACCATTCAGGTAGTAATCTGCCTTCCCGTTTTTGCTTCCAAAATGAATAACCTCACACTTATCCAAATTATACTGCATCTGCCATTGGTTTGCCCACTCGCCCAACTTGTCCAGATCATGCTGTAGGATCCCTGCATCTTCGTCACAATTCACCCTCCCACCTAACTTGGTATCATCTACAAACTTTGAGATGTTACATTTTGTTCCCTCATCCAAATCATTAATATATATTGTGAATAGCTGGAGTCCCAGCACCGATCCCTGTGGTACCCCATTGGTTACTGCCTGCCAATTTGAAAAGGACCCATTAATCTCTACTCTCTTTTCCCTCTCTGCCAACCTGTTTTCTATCCACCTCAATACATTTCCCCCAAGCCCATGCGCTTTAATTTTGCACAATAATCTCTTATGCAGGACTTTGTCAAACGCCTTCTGAAAGTCCAAATGTACCACATCGACTGGCTCCCCCTTGTTGACTGTACTGGTTACCTCATCAAGGAATTCCAACAGATTTATCAAGCATGATTTTCCCTTCGTAAATCCATGCTGACTCTGACTGATCCTGCCACTGCAACCCAGTTTTCCTCATCACCCGTCCCTGCCAAATGGGGTACAGATGGCTGCCACAACAGGTCTTAGCAATGAGCTCTGTGGCTTCTGTCCTAGTTATCCCAGTTGGGTTTTCTGTGGGTTTTCTCATTGAATGAACCTTGTGCCTTCCCGCCATAACGGTGGCAGCTGGTTGTGCTGTGCAGGAATGCAGCTCTTATGCTATGAAACTGGTGTGTGGGCACGACCTACAGATGGGAGTCACTGAGGGATTTATCTCTGCTGGGAGTCTGGCCTCAATATAGGGGTTGTGACAGGGAGCTGTTCAGGTTTCCAGGGCAGACACAGGATCCATACAAAAAATACCCCCGTGATGCCAGTTGACCTGCCTGGAGAAATTGTCTGATCCTTAGGACTGGGTTGGCTGATAGGTGGTAAAAGCAGATTCAGTCATAACTTTCACTAAGGAATTGGCTATTTCCTTAAAAAGGAAATATTTGCAGAGCTTTGGGAAAAGGGCAGGGAAGGGAGATAAATTGGATTGGTCTTGTGGTGTTCTTTGTGTTGCTTATTTAGGATGGTTGGCGTAATGTTCCACAAAGACCACAGTATAGCTTTTACTTAATGAAAGCTATGATTTTATTAACATTACTAAACTGGGTTTCGACACTTAGTCCTTTAGAGTACAGAATTGATGAATCAATAACATCTAACTACACTCATCTACTGCTAATCCCACTACTGATATCAACTATAATATAATCTTCTCAAACTAGCTGCTCTTATGACCTTCACTAGCTGTCTCCTGCATGCACTCGTCCCGCAGGGTCTAGCATCACTGTTTTATATAGTTGTATCTGCAGCTCCCTCTTTTGGCTACTCTTTACACTACATTAACCCCGTAATGCTGATAGGTATGCTAATACCACAGGTCTTTCAGGGAGCCTGGCCAGGCTTGATGGTCTAAATTACCACCATCAATGTTGTATAATCCTAAAATTTCACTTAAATATCTCTGAACAATCATTGTCTTATCCAACACAGGAAATGAATTAAACGTCTCCTCCATTGGTTAGCATGAGAACAATTTACAGTCAGTTTAGTGAATGTGCATTGCCAGCAGGGGAGATGCCCCACCAGTAGTATCAGATTGTAAAATAGTCCCTTTAGGCCAACATATCAAAAGTGCTAGAGGCATAATCCATTGATTTGTACTGTCCCTACTTTGCTGCTGACTAGTATTACAGTTTATTACTTAAAGGCTTCTCAGAAAGACGGCTGGTATAGAAAATGAGAAAAGTGATACAGTAACAGGTGCTGATATAAACTTGAACTGAAGCATAATGTTGGAGCAAAGTAAAGGGAGCTTTGCTCTGCATTTTTATCAAATTAATGTAAGTGTGCTCACCACTGACATAGGTTTTCTCAAATGGGGGGGGAAAATCAGTTCCTCAGCTTGGTGAGTGCAAAAAGCCTCAAAAGGAAAGAAAATGTCAATATAAAAGCATGGATAGCTAAGGGATAAATTCTGCAAGTCTCATCAGCAGTGCAAGTGTTTGTAGGACTTGTCCTATATGGTTCTGTAAAAGAAAATAATAAAAGTATCACCTTTTACATATTTATGCATCCTGCTATGCAAGTGTGCGGCATCCAGAATTTACCTCATTCTAAATGCATGATCCTATTTAGGGCCTATAGGGGAAGACTAGACGCAAAGTTATCATCAGCAGAATTCATGGGTGGGATTCTCCGACCCCCCGCCGGGTCGGAGAATCACCGGGGGCTGGGCGTGAATCCCGCCCCCGCTGGTTGCCGAATTCTCCGGCACCGGATATTCGGCGGGGGTGGGAATCGCGGCGCGCTGGTTGGCGGGCCCCGCCCCCCGCCGATTCTCCGGCCCGCGATGGGCCGAAGTCCCGCTGCTGGAATGCCTGTCCCGCCGGCGAGAATCAAACCACCTCTCTTACCGGCGGGACAAGGCGGCGCGGGCGGGCTCCAGGGTCCTGGGGGGGGCGCGGGGCGATCTGGCCCCAGGGGGTGCTCCCACGGTGGCCTGGCCCGCGATCGGGGCCCACCGATCCGCGGGCCTGTGCCGTGGGGGCACTCTTTTCCTTCCACCTTCGCCATGGTCTCCACTATGGCGGAGGCGGAAGAGACGCCCTCCACTGCGCATGCGCAGGGATGCCGTGAGCGGCCGCTAACGCTCCCGCGCATGCGCCGCACGGCAAAGTCATTTCCACGCCAGCTGGCGGGGCACCAAAGGCCTTTCCCGCCTGCTGGCGGGTGGAAATCAGTCCGGCACGGGCCTAGCCCCTCAAGGTGAGGGCTCGGCCCCTCAAGATGCGGAGAATTCCGCACCTTTGGGGCGGCGCGATGCCGGACTGATTCGCGCCGTTTTTGGCGCCGGTCGACAGACATCGCGCCGATTGCAGAGAATCCCGCCCCATGTATCCCCTATCAAGGATTCTGGAAGTTGGCCAAGTGCCTCTCATTTAAGCCAAGAAATGGCAAATGATGAAAATGGTGAGTAATAAGGGAGAAATCACAGGGGGTACAGGCAAGAAAGTCAAGGTCAGCATACAATTTCAAATAATTAGTTTCAAATTTGCTGAATTTTCATACCAACTTTCATGGAAGGTTAAACTCGAAACAGTGGAAAAACTATTTAGGTCATTTTGCACCTTGTTGGTTGTGAGGTCTTTAGCCTAATGTATTTAAACTCCACTGTATGGTTTCTAACTAACAATCATTCTCACACTCAGCTGATTTTCTGATTTGAATGGCTGAAAAAATACATGGCAAATTATATTATGAGCAGCGCTGGGTATATTGGAATTTGGTAGACTTGTGTGGAACGATGACCTGCCAAGGAGTTATACTTCTACGTTGTTTCCAAAGTTCATTGAGCACCACTGCCTTTTAGAAATTGTGGATTTTTTTTTTTTTTTTAAGAGTACTCTGAGAAGAAATGTCTAATGTATATTCAAACATCCTGTTTCCTAAGCATAAATATCTTAACACAAAAAGAATCAATTTTCATTCATCTGAGTCTAGTTGTTCAAATAGTAACACAGTAGTTGGAAATAGCAGCCGATACAAAGTTTACACTGCAGATAAACAATTTATAACGGGCAATGCAAACAGCTTTTCCTCATATCACTGATTTCCAAATGTTATTAATCTTACATATCCAGTTCTCTGCATCCTGTTTATTTGTTCAGACACACTGCACGTGTTAGAAATTATTTTCCTTTATTTTCCTGAAGCTTCTCATTCATGGGGCTGAATTGTACAGGGTGCTGTGATCCTCACCACCCCGGCTAAAATGTCGAGGAGAACCCATCCCGGGGAAGAAAGGCTGTCCCCCAGTCACGTAATAGGCTGGAGGTGGAAATTCTGCCCCACAGGGTCAAGATCTCCCACCTCAGAGAGCTGCTGGCCAATCAGAGACTAGCAGCCCTCAACGTACTGGTAGCACCAGCAGGAGCAGTACCAGCACTGCACTCAAGAACAAAGAACAAAGAAATATACAGCACAGGAACAGGCCCTTCGGCCCTCCAAGCCCGTGCCGACCATGCTGCCCGACTAAACTACAATCTTCTACACTTCCTGGGTCCGTATCCTTCTATTCCCATCCTATTCATATATTTGTCAAGATGCCCCTTAAATGTCCCTATCGTCCCTGCTTCCACCACCTCCTCCGGTAGCGAGTTCCAGGCACCCACTACCCTCTGCGTAAAAAACTTGCCTCGTACATCTACTCTAAACCTTGCCCCTCTCACCTTAAACCTATGCCCCCTAGTAATTGACCCCTCTACCCTGGGGAAAAGCCTCTGACTATCCACTCTGTCTATGCCCCTCATAATTTTGTATACCTCTATCAGGTCTCCCCTCAACCTCCTTTGTTCCAGTGAGAACAAACCGAGTTTATTCAATCGCTCCTCATAGCTAATGCCCTCCATACCAGGCAACATTCTGGTAAATCTCTTCTGCACCCTCTCTAAAGCCTCCACATCCTTCTGGTAGTGTGGCGACCAGAATTGAACACTATACTCCAAGTGTGGCCTAACTAAGGTTCTATACAGCTGCAACATGACTTGCCAATTCTTATACTCAATGCCCCGGCCAATGAAGGCAAGCATGCCGTATGCCTTCTTGACTACCTTCTCCACCTGTGTTGCCCCTTTCAATGACCTGTGGACCTGTACTCCTAGATCTCTTTGACTTTCAATACTCTTGAGGGTTCTACCATTCACTGTATATTCCCCACCTGCATTAGACCTTCCAAAATGCATTACCTCACATTTGTCCGGATTAAACTCCATCTGCCATCTCTCCGCCCAAGTCTCCAGACAATCTAAATCCTGCTGTATCCTCCGACAGTCCTCATCGCTATCCGCAATTCCACCAACCTTTGTGTCGTCTGCAAACTTACTAATCAGACAAGTTACATTTTCCTCCAAATCATTTATATATACTACAAAGAGCAAAGGCCCCAGCACTGATCCCTGTGGAACACCACTGGTCACAGCCCTCCAATTAGAAAAGCATCCCTCCATTGCTACTCTCTGCCTTCTATGGCCTAGCCAGTTCTGTATCCACCTTGCCAGCTCACCCCTGATCCCATGTGACTTCACCTTTTGTACTAGTCTACCATGAGGGACCTTGTCAAAGGCCTTACTGAAGTCCATATAGACAACATCTACTGCCCTACCTGCATCAATCATCTTAGTGACCTCCTCGAAAAACTCTATCAAGTTAGTGAGACACGACCTCCCCTTCACAAAACCGTGCTGCCTCTCACTAATACGTCCATTTGCTTCCAAATGGGAGTAGATCCTGTCTCGAAGAATTCTCTCCAGTAATTTCCCTACCACTGAAGTAAGGCTCACCGGCCTGTAGTTCCCGGGATTATCCTTGCTACCCTTCTTAAACAGAGGAACAACATTGGCTATTCTCCAGTCCTCCGGGACATCCCCTGAAGACAGCGAGGATCCAAAGATTTCTGTCAAGGCCTCAGCAATTTCCTCTCCAGCCTCCTTCAGTATTCTGGGGTAGATCCCATCAGGCCCTGGGGACTTATCTACCTTAATATTTTTTAAGACACCCAACACCTCGTCTTTTTGGATCACAATGTGACCTAGACACGATGTCAGCTAGGATGGATCAGAACTTTGCAAGTGTTAGCAGATCAGCAAAGGGTGTTTGATAGGCCGTGGGGGAGGGCAACCTAGGGGGATGGTTACACATTGGGGACCATAGCTACTACCAGTTCACATACTTCACACAGGGAAGCATACTGGGCTGGCCTCTCGGCATGGGTCTCTCCTGCCACTGGCAGGATGAGGCCCTTAGGTGGACATTAATTGGTCTGTTGACAGTCAGGGACAGGCAGGTAGCTGGCCGACAGACGTCCGCTGGATTAATTCATGCCCCCACCTCCTTCCAACAGTGCGGGAACATTCAGTTGAGCCCATGGTAGAAAATGGAGGCAAGTTACACAATTTAACACAGAGACAACAAGAACAAAAATTGGGAACCCGGGCACAGATATCCAGGTACCTGATTCACCATTATTTGGTCTCACCCTGACCTGCATTCTGACCTCCACTTTTGCTCCCACTTGTGATACTTATATACATTTTATAAATCTTTCTTTCAGAACTGAAGTAAATTCACTGAATAGGATAAAAATTGCATTCATATGGAGTGAGTTTGACTTTCAAACAGAGTAGTTAACTTCTGCTAGCTTTCCCAGCATCTCGGATTCTGCAACACCTGAGAGTTGTAGAACAAGAACAAAACTCCTTTTTTTATTCATTCATGGGATGTAGGTATTGCTAGAATGACCAATATGTATTGCCCATTTCCTAATTGCCCATGGTGAGAACCACCTCCTTGAACCACTGCAGACTTTGTGATGGAAGTACAACCACAGTGAGATTAGGGAGGGAGTTCCAGGATTTTGATCAAGTGACAGTAAAGGAATGGTAATATCATACCAAGTCCAGATGCTGTGTGGAGTTCTTATGTGTCTGCAACCCTTGTTCCTCTGGGAATTAGAACTCACAGGTTTGGAAGGTGCTGTCAAAGAGCCTGAGCAAATTGCTATTGTGTGTTTTGTAGATGGTGCACTCTACAACCAAAGTGCGCTGTTGGTGGAGGGAGTGAATATATAAGGTGGTGAATGAAGTGCTGGTGGGCTGTTTTTTCCTGGAGTGTTGTGTTTGAACCACACTCATCCAGGCAAATGGGGAATATTCCATCATCCTCCTGACTTTTGCCTCATGAAATGAAATGAAATGAAAATCGCTTATTGTCACAAGTAGGCTTCAATGAAGTTACTGTGAAAAGCCCCTCATCGCCACATTCCGGTGCCTGTTCGGGGAGGCTGGTACGGGAATTGAACCGTGCTGCTGGCCTGCCTTGGTCTGCTTTAAAAACCAGCTATTTATCCCAGTGTGCTAAACCAGCCCCATAGATGGTGGTCAAGGTTTAGGGAGACAGGAAGTGACATGTTCACCACAGATTTCTCATCTTCTTATCTGCCCTTGTGGTCACACTTTTTATGTCTCGTCCAGTTAGTTTTATAGACAACTGTGAGCCCCAGGATATTGATGGTGGGGGATTCAGTGATGGTACTGCCATTTCAAGTCAAGTGGAGATGGTCACATTCTCTTTTGTTGGTGATGGCCATTAACTTGTGTGGCGCAATTGTTTACGAGCCACTTATCATCCCAAGTTAAATGTTATCCAAGCCTTTTGCACATGGGCACAGACGGATTCCTTATCCAAGGAGTTATGAATGAAACCAGAATACTGTGCAATCATGAGAGAACATTCCCTCTTTGGACCTTATGATGGAAGATCATTAATGAAGCAGCTTGTTGGGTAGATGCTGAATTGTAGTTGTTAGGGGTGCTACAGACAGGAGAGAAAGCCAAACTATATTTATTCCTCTCACCAACTGTCCGTAGGCAGGTGTTTTGAATTACTTTTAAAGTATACTGGGGCATGTTTTCCCAAGCTCCCAGTGAGATCCAATTTACTGACTCGCAGCAAACATGCGTTATGATTAATTCAGAAGGTTAATTTGTTTCACACTCAAAATTCAAGGGAGGAGTATTTGCTCACACACATACAGTAAGGGGGGACAGGAAAACAAAAGTTTTACAACTATAGATAGTAACGGTCTAAGGGTCACAGAATTGAATATTAGTTCACCTGATTTCCAGAGTCCGAGAAGTCATAATCCACTGGCCATTTTCATCGTGGCTGAGTTCAGTCCCGATGAGTTTCTGGTTGGAGACGACAACACAAAAATCCTTAACCTGAATGGTGCTGCAACATAATGGAATTTCTCTGATTAGATTACCTGGCAGACTTTGTCGAGTTGGGAGATGGTAACTGACTGCTTGTTGAGCCAAGCTGCTGGAGTCCTGTTCAATTGATGTTAAAACAGCAGCAATCTTCCTGTGAAGCCAAAGATGCAATGTTAAAACTGCCCAATAGGCCAGAGGTTTGGGTCATGTGCCATGGCCTATTAGTGGTTAATTGCAACTAGCAATCAATTATGTGTTTCTGGCCAGAATTTCATTGTTCCCTCAATGGTTCCCTTTTAAAATGAACCTAGGCAGTTCCAGATGTGAGATGTATCTGTTAACAGCTCTGCAGGCATAAGAAGTGTTGATCTTCCTCTTTTGTCATAGTTCAGGTTGGGAAGCCAGTTTGTCTGCATGTTCTCTGCATTTGTTGATTACAAGGGATCTGTACAATTGGGGTGTGAGACTCACAGGCTGAGTGAGGAATTAATAAGTTCTTGTAACTCCTGGTGGTAGCTCACAGAACAAAGAGCCAGTCCTATGATCATGTGACCTGTAGTAGCCATTGTTTCTGGTTCAGCAGGAAGTCCATTTTTAAAACTGGCAAAAGAACTAAGTTTTGGAGTTATTTCCATGTCCTATATGCCCAGCATGGAAAAATGTAGTTAATAATAATCTTTATTGTCACAAGTAGGCTTACATTAACACTGCAATGAAGTTACTGTGAAAAACCCCTAATCGCCACATTCTGGTGCCTGTCCGGGTACACTGAGGGAGAATTCAGAATGTCCAAATTCCCTAATAACATGTCTTTCGGGACTTGTGGGAAGAAACCGGAGCATCCAGAGGAAACCCACGCAGACACTGTGTAGACTCCGCACAGAAAATGAACCATGCCAGAATCGAACCTGGGACCACTAGACTGCCCACGGTTAGGAGGGCAGTTAGTTCTAGAGTAAAACTCCTAAACACGACAGATGGTTGTTGGGGCCCAAAATCTTTACTGTATCCAAATTGAAATTCTGAGACTTACGGGGCGGATTTCTCCGTCCCGCCACACCAAATTTCTGGTGCGGCACATCATCGGGATTCTTCGTTTCACCGGCTAGTGAATGGGTTTCCCATTGTGGGGCAGCCCCACGCCGTCGGGAAACCCCTGGGCTGCCGGTAAAACGGAGAATGCCGACGGCGGAGAAATCAGCCCAGTGTCTCCGAAAGACAAAACTCTTTCACAAATGTTGCATCTTGGTGCAATGGAGGAATTTGGATCTATTTGGTGCAGTTGAGTGCTTCATTCAGGTCCAGCAATTTGCTTTTCCAGGGCAACAAGGGAAAGGGAATTCTAAATATGAGCCAGAGTATTCCTCATATTCTTAGCCACACAAAAATAAAAGATGAAACTGGTTGTGAACTGTTTTTGAGCAGCCTCTGGCAGTCCATTTGAAAGCTAATTAGAACTATGAGGTTATGTAGAGTTGAAGAATACAGCACAGATGATCGAACAACGATTTGTTTATTAAAAGTGCCCTCCTGTCTGCAACAGACAAATGCTTTGGCTGTTCATCTATCTAGGTGGTGATCACCAGAATATTAGCATAAACAGAGTGGTAAATGGCCCAACATGATTTTCAGGCCATTGCTGCCCATTTATAACTGTCATTCACAGTTAAATCGTCCCACATTTATTTTAACTCTTCAACTGAAGAGTCAGTTATATTTATAACCTTTTATGTCCATCTGTAGTTTGATACAATCTATTTTCATTTAACAGATCATAGAATTGGCATGGTGCAAAAACCCAGTCCAGAAATGAAAACAAATTTGAGGGAGGGCCTGCTGGTCTGTTGATATAAAATAATTTGTCTATCATAAAGAGAAATCGCTCTGAATTTTTATTTGCATTATTAACAAAGACATCAATCTGCAATTTTTCAGTTTGTAATGGAATCAGAAACCTGTGTTTTTGGATGCTCAGTAAGAAATGTATCTCTAATTTGTGTAAGTGTACAAGAGACAATGCACAGCTACCAAACAGAACTGATCTGACTAACTGCATTTGGTAATATATTTTGTCACTCAGTCACGGAATTATTGATTTCAGTGGGAGAAAATCAGCCAACTATTTGAGTGCACATTGCAGTATTTGTACCAATTCCTATAATTTAAAACAAAACTGTGAATTAAGAGTAAATCTCCTTTCAGCTAATGATTTGTTTCTATTTTTTTCAGTGCCCTTTTCCGTGGTAATTCAGATGTTGATCAATTAGGAAAAATTTTCGAGTAAGTTATCAAACTTTTACATTGAATTCATGTGGAGATTGGGGATTGAAATAATGCAATTCTAAGAAAAGGTTTTGATTGCAGTACTTTTTGTCAGAATGCTTTACTTAAATTTATTCTAATGCATTTCTTTAATTTATAGTCATGTAAACAAAATCATACTCTAAAGGTGTCTCTCGGATTGACAGATTGTGCATGTCAGTTTACTTAAGAGTTGTGGGTTTCACAGCTACAGCCAAGCTACCAAGTGCCTTTTCCTTTTTCTATGGTATTATTCTTTCCCTAGGCCTGGATTTTCACTCCTGGGTTGCAAGTGCAAAGTTTAAACATTTCCTGGCTCTGCAAACTTACCCATGAGAAAGTGGCCAGGGGGGTTGGATTTTTGTTGCAGGTTGGTGGTTGATCCTGGAATGAGTGCAGAGAATGCTTGGTACGGAGACAGACTGGGTGGAAGGGGAGCTCATTGCACCAGCACTCCATCAAAGTTTTTAAAAATATCTAAAACAGACCTCACAGCAACCCCCCCCCTCCCGCAAGCACATTCCTATGCCCTATCCATGTCGCCAACCACCTCCATGGTTATCATGCCCTCCGTGCATGTTTATCTCCCTCTGTCCACTCCATGACTTCAAAATCTTTATGTTAACTTAGTGCCAACCCATGCCCCCATCTGCCACTGTTTGCCCTTATACCTATTGTGCCAGCAGACAAAGTATCCAGCAGGGCAGATATCTCAGGGTCCTGTTGAAATTAAATAAAATAAGTTCCAAGTATCTATCGCAGATTTAGTTTTTGATATAAAAACATTTTCATAAAAACCCTTTTAATACATTTACATTCCTTCAACTACATTATTCTTTATAACATTTCAGTCAATTGCATAATTCCTTTGTAAAAAAAAAAGCAATAGAATTCATAGTCCCATTTCAAAGAGCCATGGCCTCCATTATGAAGTGGTGGTCTCCTCTTGCCATCCCCCAACATCACCACGTCCTGTCGGCACTCACAGCCATGAGTGCGAAAGCAGTCGGCCAAGAAACGGAGGGGGGGAGTTGCCCTCCAACCTGGAGTGTCTGCTGCCAGGATGCCGACCTCCCTTTGTATCCTTCAATTGTCTACAGCAGTTGCCTTTAAACGTCCCACCTGGTTGCCGTTGGACCTGTGCCTGCCGCACTCCCCCTCTCAAAGGCCTCATTTACCCCATCTGGACGTGTTTCACAAGGGCTGGCCCTTGATGGACCAGCCAGCATAATATTGTGGACTTTCCAGATCTCCCATGGAATTGGAACATTTAGTCATCTCCAGACCCACCCGCCTGTGCACAGATCGCACATAAAATTCTTGCCATAAATTCCAAATTCCAGCAGTTGATGGCATTTTCTGCATGTGTTTTCTAGGATGTACAAAGTGTTCATGAGTTCCCACATGATATAGGATGTGCATGAGATAGACTCCGGCTCTCAAGATACATTTGTTAACCAAAGCTAACAGCAAAACTCTAACCACTAAAAATACCAACCCATAAACTAAATACTTAAACTAACGCTAACCACAAATTTGTATCTTGAATATATCTATAATTCCTCAAATTCCCGCTTGGTTGTGACCATTTTAGATGTTCTGTCTGTGGTCATTTGTAAATGTTCCCTGCCTCTCCTGCACTGTTTTTATGCTCCTAAATTTCTTCTTTGATAGAGGTAAAGAGCTAGGGAGGCAGTGTGATGAGATGAAAGTAAGACTCGTGTAACTTATGGCATTAGCCCTTGGCTGGGATTTTGCAGTAAAAATACAGTGAGACCATCAGTGATCACTATTACTGAGGAGCAAATCGGACAGCAGCTTTTTCACCTGCACATTCTCAGTTAAACATGGAAATCAGGAGATTGCTGTCTGAGTTGCTCTGCTCCTCCAGACATTTCACAATAACCTGTATCTTGGCATTCAAAATCATGAGTGTCGTGATCTGGTGGCCTTTATTGCAAAGTAGAGCAGATTACAAAAGTAAGAAAGTTTCATTGTAACTGTATGGACAGTGTATTGGCAAGACCACATCTAGAGTATTGTATACAATTATGATCTCCTTATTCAAGGAGGGATATATTTGCATTGCGAGCAAGTCAGAGAAGGTTTGCTATATCGATTCCTGCGATGAAGATATTGGCTTATGAAGAATGTTTGAGCAGATTGAGCCTAAACTCACTGGAGTTTAGAAGAATGAGAGGTGATCTTATTAAAACTTGTAGGATTCTGAGGATTGACAGGATGGATGTCGAGAGGACTAGAACTGGGATATATTGCTTCTGTATATGTGTTTGCCTATTTATGATAAGAGCTGATGGGTGTCTTCCCTTCGAGTTTTGAACATTTGCAATTTTCCACCTCAGAAAGCTGTGGAGACTGAGTCGTTGAAGATATTCAAAGCTGAGGTCAACAGATTTTTGAACTCTAGGAGAGCCAGGAATAGTGGAGAGCAGGCAAGAAAGTGGATTTGAGGCCAAGATCAGATCTGCCATGGTCTTATCAAATGACAGAACATGCTCAAGGGCTGTTTTTTTTGGTCTTTTTTTGTGGTGCACACCCACTAGGTCTCACAAACTTGATCCCACTAACATGCAAGAAAAACTTAATTTTTCCATTCAAGTGTGAGTTAATTTGCAATGGTGTGGTAAGTCTAAATTACTGCCAAATTACTCCCAAACTCTCTGAACTGAAAATTATCTTTTGCAAGTGTTGAGCCTCATTCCTTCAAGATTTATATTATTGTTGTGGATTTAAAAGTTGGAAAACTTATTTTCATGTTTTTATTTATCTCTTTTGTATCCCTCTTAATAATTGCATCTTACTTTTCCTATATTTAATTTACTTTCTGTACATGATTTGGTATTACATTAGATATTGCTCCATACACGTATTGGTTCAGACACTATGCTCTTGTTGGATGACAGAAAAAGTCTTGTGACTACCAAGTGTCATCTCTGAGCTACAGTGATGAAGACTAAAATTAATATGAAATCGATACATGCAATGCAGCAACAAAAATGTGGAATATGTTTCAATAGTGTGATGAAATTCAAGGTTATGAATTCATGAACAGATATTTAGGAGGGGGACAGGTCAAATTAGGTAAAGGATACTTTTTGGGATCTATAGAAATAATCTACTGCAAATGCTGGAAATAGAAAATGCTGGAAATACTGAACTCATGCAGCAACTCTCGAGTTGGCATTTCAAGGATGTGACTTGTAGAAGAATCCATTTGAAAATGCAGGAATAAATCTTTCACTTTTACGCTGCTGGTGTAGCTCTGCATGTGTTGTGAATCCATGTGCCAAGGTCAGGAGGCTATGCCATACTTATCATGTATTACATTTTGTGGATGCGTAAGTTCAGAAAATATTTTAATGCTATTGTCATCCTGTATTTTTGTTCAGTGCCGGATGTGCAATATAAATGCAGCAGCATAGCACTCACCTAGAATTACTGTCCCATTTCAAACTTGAGAAGATCATGTAATGGCAGTCTATTTGAAAATGAGGGGATGTCCCACCCACACCTCTCAATCAGTAGATAATGGGCGGGATTCTCCGTTAGCCGACACTGATTTGACAGCAAATCACGATTCTCTGTCACCTCGAAAACAGTGTCAATGCGTTTCACTCCACACGTACAGTAGGCACCGTTTGCATATCATTAGCCGGCCCAACCCGATATTCTCCGGGGCCTCAGCGATTCTCCACCTCCGATGGGCCGAATTCCCGACGGCGTGGTTCACTTAGGCAGCACGGTAGCACAGTGGTTAGCACTGTTGCTTCACAGCGACAGGATCCCAAGATCGATTCCCGGCTTGGGTCACTGTCTGTGCAGAGTCTGCACATTCTCCCCGTGTCTGCGTGGGTTTCCTCCGGATGCTCCGGTTTCCTCCCACAAGTCCCGAAAGAGGTGCTGTTAGGTGAATTGGACATTCTGAATTCTCCCTGTGTACCTGAACAGGCGCCGGAATATGGCGACTAGGCGATTTTCACGGTAACTTCATTGCAGTGTTAATGTAAGCCTACTTGTGATAATAACGATTATTATTATTATGGTGCTTTTAAAAATCATGAAACCGGCGTGGCGGCTGCTGAGGGAGTGAGAGGGGATTTGGAAGGTGTCCAACATCACCATAGGTTGCTGACAGTTGTGCCACTGGCCGGGTGTCTTCTACCAGGGCTAGGAGGAGTAGTGGGGTGCGGCCAGGAGATGGTCTATGGGTTCGGGATGGACAGTCACGGAGCGCCATTGCCGCAACTGGCAAGGCAGCCATGCAGCTGCGTACACCATTAACAGCCCACTTTGAACCTGGAGCCATGGGTCGTATAGGTGTTCGCCCAGGGCACCTATCTGGGTGCCCTCTGACCCCAGACGACCCAGCAGCTGTATGGGCATGCTCCAGCATTACCAGTGCCATATTTCTGGCTGGGATAAGTGTGTTTAGGGAGTTTAATGTGTATGTCAGCGGCAGCTTGTCAGCCTCCCGAGTGACGATCACGGACCCAGCAAATCCCGCACCATTTTCCATTGGAATCGATTGTGTTCCACGCAACACCAGTACTAGCCCCTCAACGGTAACAGAATAGATCCAGGTGCGGAGCTGGTTTTTCTGTCGTAAAAGTCCACGGATTCTCCATTGCCGTCAATATTTAGTCTCAGAAATGGAGAATCCAATAGATTAGCAATAAAGGAGGCGAACAAATGATATGTACATTTTGGACCAGTACATGAAATGCTCTTTCAACCAACCTACCCCACCCCATGGCAGTACGTGCAGCCAGTGTACCAGTACACTGCCTATCTATACTGCTCTACACACAATGCCAGTAATGTGCCAGCGAGTATAGTATAATGGGCAGCATAACTCTTCCCCCAACATTTGGCAGCACAAAAGTTGGAATCAGAGAAAGAACAAGCTATAAATCTTTGGGGCGACCTTCTGCAGGCAGGTCAGATTTGGATTGGAACTTATGCCTGGTCTGTGAACACATACCTGAATCCATCCAAATCCCAGTTTCATGGTATTTTGCGTGGGAATCTAGGAGCCTGCCTCAATAGGAGGGGCACTGTGCTAGCTATAAATTTCTGAGAAAAGGAATTGTCCTCAGGCAACTAGCATTTCCTAAGCCTGCAAGCTCGACTTCCACCAGGATCTGGACTGACCATGTTTTGTATGCCTGCATCAGGCAGGTGCATTTAGTGTTGAAGGCAATAAAATCAAATGTGGGAGGGGAACAGGGTAGGTGAGTCAGGTGAGCGGGGTGCAGGGGCAATGCAATCCTGCCAATTATACCTCTTCCAGTGATATCAGCACTAGATGATGTGGTGCTTTCACACAGAAACTTCCCACCATGTCGGAAGATAGATATTTTAAAAACCTCTGAAAGTTGCCCACAGTTCCTCCACCGCCCACTGAGAAAGTTCTGACACTATACTTTCAGATAAGAGGAATTTCCGACAAACCTTTTACCAAGCATTACTTCTGCTTTCATAAAGTACTTCTTTCACCTCAAATAGGCCAATAAAGTTATTTAAATGTTTTATTCTATTTCTCATTCTAGCTTTATCTTGGCACAGATACGTGCAGCTCATACATTGTTGTAATGAAAATAGAGTTTTATTCAAATATGTATATTTCTGGTCATTTAATCTGCATTTATGATTTTAGATCAGAAAAATTACAGAAATGTTACTCATTTAATGGCATTAGACAAATGACATTCACCTTCCTACAGTTTACCTAAAGGGATAAACACTGCCCTCCAATGGCACATCTAAATGTTGCAGATACAACTAAATATAATTCAGTTAGACTTGAATATTCCTTTTCCAAGTCTGGTTACTTGAACATTAATAATTGTTTCCATCAATCAGACTACCCATTCATGTAATCCCATTCTATTTGTATTATTGCATGCAGACAATTTTATGTTATGGTTAACACTCACATTAAAGGTAAAATTCCTATATGGAAAGATGAATGGCTACTTTTTCTTAATGATATGCAAATCGCTACAGTCACAGGCTCGTGCTGCTTTGAAACCTTTGTAATTTCCAGGACTGAATTTTGTTAGCAGATTGCTAGTTACAGAGAAAAACATAGCTTTTCATCAAAAGAAGAATTTTACTCCGATGGTGCGCGACTGACTAAAAGATGACTGAATGTCTGTCACAGCAAGGAAGGGACATTCAAAAAAGTTTCCAAAGCCACTTACATACATCCCAGAAAGACATCTATGGAGCGATATTGTTGGATATCTGACATAAAACAGCTTGTCCACGCTCTTGTCTGTCAAATGACATTACATGGGAAAAAAGCTACAAAATGGGAGAGGGAAATAGAGGGTTAACTATGTCCCGTTATAAAACACAACTTTACACAAGTGAATTATTACGAATGTTGTATTGTTCATGAATGCCTTTTGCACCCGTGTTAAGGAATTGTTCTTTTACACAGCGCACTTGGCCTTCCAAGTGAGGACGACTGGCCTCCTGACGTGGCCCTACCAAGAGATGCTTTTTCAACAAGGTCTCCACAGCCAATACAGGAATTAGTACCAGAGATAAATGAACCAGGGAAAGACCTGCTGCTGGTATGCTTGTGTTAACAGATCCTTCATTAAGAATATAATTTATCTTAATTTATTTTGAAAACTTACCAAAATAAAACATTAAATGATGGATACCTATTTCCTTTGTGCATACTTTTCAAATTATTATAAGTTCTGAATTGGGAATTTCTACGGGGAGCTGTTGTTGCTCTGCTGCTGTTACTGGAGCTTGGAAGCATGTATTTGAGCTTGTTTTAACTTGGAATGTTATTTCTAATCTCATGGTTTTTTTTTTGAAAAACAGAAGTTTCTAACCTTCAACCCAGAGAAGAGAATATCTGCTTTCAGTGCACTGTCTCATCAATACTTTATGGACCACGAGAAATATACTGAGAATCAGAACTTGTGTCTATCTCCAAACCAGTCTTCTTCAGAGGGGAACACAGCTTAACATCGACCAGAAGTGGACAAGGCTGTGAGACGTCTGATTCTTTCTTTAGTGTATTTTTTTTGTTGAGCATTGAATTCTTGGTCAGACGTCACACTCTTGCAAAGATTACTTGACAAATCAACTATTTTACAATATGACACAATCTCATCCATATGCTGCTTTTGAAACGTGTCCTACTTGTGCTTTCTTGATTTAACAGCCCAATGGAGGTTTACTGATAATGAAACAATGCAAAAACTATTGCAGCTCCCTGACACTCACTCCCCATCCACTTCACTCTACCCCAGGAAATTTCTCAACTCAGTTAGCTGCTGTCTATTCACAAATGCTGCAAAATCTTGTCATCCGAATGTGGAGTGCTGCAAATGTGAAATATTTGGAAGATGGAATAAGGTCACTGCCAAACCTACCGAATACAGTCACTGCCAAACGTGCCAGAGTTTATTTTCCAGCTGCTAAGGCCAGAACTCGAATATTAAAACTAAGTGGATACTAAATCTAGCTGACGAATGTAGTTATTAAAATGTTCTTTCAATAATGCATCATTAAAAGTGAAATGTATTTCTTCAGTCATCATCCATGGTGCTGTGCACATTTGGGTATCAACAATCTTTTGTATGAACAAATTGAAAGGACAAAGCCAAAAAGCAGCTCATTTGCTGGGGCATTAGCAGGAACAAAAGATTTTAAAAGAAAAGTTGGAATTTAAAGAACTGCTCCATGTTTTACAAACAAGAAAGAAAACATTTTTTTAAAATCAAGACTACTTTTTTTGCATTTATAAAGGTTGCTTGTTTTAGATGGTATTTTTATATATGCTGCAACAGAAGACAAAGCAGTGCTACAATGAATTTGGAAAATATATCTTTAGAACTATAAAATGCATCTATCAACATATTTGCAAAGTGAAGAAATCCGTGAATGGATCACATCAATTTTCAGTTTGTGATGCTTTTCAAATCTCACAAGAACACTCCTCATAACCTAGTACCTGCAGATGAAGTCATGTATGTTCAATTTGGGGTTGCCACCATTTGCCAAATCTAAAACCTGATTGTCATGTTTTAGGGGCAGAGTTAGTGTGATGTGATCCTTGTTCTTTTGTTGATGAAATTCAGTGGAAACTTGAAGAGGCTTGGAAACTGATTCTTGCAGATGAAAATACAGAATTATGTTGAAAAACGAATTTCTGTGGGGAAAAAATCTGACTTTTTGTCACAAGTTTACATTTTGTAAATTGCCAGAAACTCCAATGTTAAAGCAGACTGTCTGGGGCAAACTGGATGGGTGGCATCACTAGTCAAACTGCAATGTTACAGATGAATTGATAAGTACCCCATCATAGTTCAATCATTGTGGTGTGATAGAGCACTGATGAAATGATCTAGTCCAATGCATATTAGCATCTTCCTTACAAACTGTACTGTAACAGTTGTGCTCAAGTGAAAATTCATCTGCTTCAGATGACTCTGATAATAGAGATTTGTAATCATAAAGTGCTTGTATTTAGGATATAAATCTGAATGAATGTTAAAAGCAGATTAAGAAACTATTTCATATAGTACTAATACATGTATTTGCCATGAAGACAGCCAAACTTTAGTAAGGTATCATTAATGGGTGGCATTATGGACTGTGTCTGTGAAAAGGTGCACGAAAATAACTAACATCCATTATATATTGAAACTGCAGTTTACAGAAACTAAAGCATGCCAAGAAAAGTATATTTACTTCGATAATTTATTATGAATAAAGAAGGTTTAACATAATATTGCAAAGGACTTTTACATAAAACAAGCTGTGTTACTAGCCTTCGTGTTTAGTAACTGATGAAAAGCAAACCGATAAAATACTGATTAGAATACTTATTAGGATAGAGTTCGGTGTTGATAAGGTATATCTCTAAACTCAACAACTAGAATATGAATATATGTTCAGGCTCATGTCAGTGCAACAGAATAATATGCACAAATTCAATCTGTAAATACTGCTTAAAAATACATAAAATAAAGGGGATAATTTTTAACCTATATTTTACCAAGACATTTATACTAAACTGATGTTATAAACTTTCTAACACTTCAATTTCAGGTGAATTAATAGTGTTTGAAGAAATGTAACTATGTGATACCAATGCTCAGCCACTAATCTGACTTTGGTGCTTCTAGATAATATTTTTATGGTTCAAGATAGCCCAATAGCTGTATTTTTGGAAGTAGATGAGCTGGATTTCTAGCAGGCACCATCCTCCTTATTATGTTCAAGTGGCCTTTTGTATGTTCAGTCAAATTGTACATCTTGAACACATTACCATTGTATTATGGGCCGAAAGGCCTCTTTCTGTGCTGCAAAACTAAATTACTCTATTACTAAACCACTGTCTCCAGCTGAATTATGAACATGAAAAGTAGGGATATAGATGAATGAATCAGCAAAGAGAAAAAATAAAGTAGAAAATAAATGGCAAAAGGTGCAAGGGACATCACTTATGCAAGGATCAATGGTTCTGACATTAATTTATTTAAAATATATACTATTAATTCATGTTTTCCTGTCCTGCTTTAAAAGCTCTGCTACTTTACAGATGCTTTTTCATTCAAGGAAATAAAGTGGCCAACAGCACTGGAAATGCAAGTGTGCTTGTTAAGTTGCGATATGTTTTTGTCAGATAGTGCAGTGAAACAGTTCCCTCATCCAAACTGTGGTTCTCACCACCCCACCTCATCCCGCCCTGCTCCCAGGATATCACCGATGTAAACCCCACTTCTGAAAAAGACTATTACCTAATGACATTACTGTACTTTTGGTTTACTGTTTTATGTTTTATTTTAAAGAGGTGCACAACAATGAAACAGTCCAGTGCTCATAGCAGTTACAAAACTGTGTTTGGATTCCTTGAAGCAATATAAAGGAATTTTATCCTAGCTGCCTCAAATTCTACTCTATGCTGTCAACTTTTTTTAAGATGCCAAATTTAAAATTTCCTAAAGAGTCACATTATATATTTCTACTTCACCAAGTGCTTAATAATTTGAATGCAGTGAACTGTATTTTGAAATAAATTTCCAAGAAAAGTAGCCGTTGTGGAGGTCCCATATATCTCGAAGCTCACACAACCAGAAACTCTTGTTTTTGCAGTATATGTGAAAAGTAGAGTCCTCCTTCTGTAGCTTCATTTATATTCAAACTCTCAAGTTTCTATGCAAAATGTCCAGTTAATAATAAAAATCTTTATTAGTGTCACCAATAGGCTTACATTAACACTGCAATGAAGTTACTGTGAAAATCCCCTCGTCGCCACACTACGGCACCTGTTCGGGTATACTGAGGGAGAATTCAAAATGTCCAATTCACTTCACCAGCACATCTTTCGGGACTTGTGGGAAGAAACCGTAATCAAACTCGGCTCCCTGGTGCTGTGAGGCAGCAGTGCTAACCACTGTACCGCCCCTATGTATGGTTCTAAGCATCACGATTCAATAATGATATTCACTGGATATATAAACATTCACTGGATACTTTGCTTAATGGACAGCAACCTATGAAATCCCTAACATAGTAGCACAGTGGTTAGCACTGTTGCTTCACAGCGCATGGGACCCTGGTTCGATTCCCAGCTTGGGTCACTATCTGTGTGGAGTGTGCATGTTCTCCCCGTGGCTGTGTGGGTTTCCTCCGGGTGCTCCGGTTTCCTCCCACAGTCCAAAGATGTGCAGATTAGGTGGATTGGCCATGCTAAATTGCCCGTTAGGCTGGGCTTACAAGAATAGGGCAGGGGATTGGGCCTAGGTAGGGTGGTCTTTCGAAGGCGCAGGCTCGATGGGCCGAAAGGCCTCCTTCTGCACTGTCGGGATTCTATGATTCTCTATGATTCACAACATTATCCATACTGCCAGACAGCCATAGCTGTGTAGCTTGAGTTACACATCAGTGACAGCCATTAGTGTACAATAGTAATAGATCTTGATGTCTGTTCCTGAGACAATTGAATGTTTCTTTCCCATTAATTATAGATAAGACTGAGAGTATCAAAGACGATAGCCTTGTGGCATTAATATCCCTCAATATGGGAACAGATTAATGGCCTTAACCTCAACAATATGGGAATAGGCAAATGGGTGGCTAAAGTGGCACCCAGTTCAGAGTTTTCCAAATAATGTAATAAACAATGTACTACACAAACACAGATAAAATTGCAAGCCAAGGAATACTGTAATACAGGTTACATTGCCACAGTTACAACAATATACATCTAACAATTACATATTTCGTTCAGTAAAAATTTAAAGAAGCGTACTTTAAATCAAATATATTTAACAAACCTTTTATTCTTTCTGGATGGAGGTGACAGAAGAGCTATGCATAACTTTCAATGCAATTGTATCAGACAAAATTAATGCAATTATGCATTCAGACTTGATTTGTATCATTTCATATCGATAGGCAAACAAAAACGCTCTATAAAACTATTTTTCATGAAGACTATGATCGCTTAACCATACGTTTTAATACTTGCATGTAAAAGAAAAGCTTACTTTATGCAGAGCTTGATTGTTGCTCTCTAATGTCTCAAATCACCTCACAACACTAAATTAATTTGATGTGCAGTGGTTGTCAGGCTGTTGAGTTCCCTGAAACATTAGGCATAGCCATTTGTTAATATTGATATAAATGTCAATAGATTCTGCTGGTGATAAATGTTGTTATTTGTGGAATAGCACATATAAGACAGTCAATATAATTCACATTTTTATGAAACTATTAGACAGAAGGAAAGTACTATATCAGTACTTGGTTTGTTAGAGCTTTCCACTTTTTAATCTTAAGACCAACACATTTATAAATGGAAATTTCAACTGTTTAAAATAAGTACTTTTAAAAGTGTTTCTATACTGAAAGTTTCTTATTCTAATGTGGTTCTGGAAAAATATTGTTCCATCTTGTCCGAAGATCTGAAAAGAAGATTACTGCTCAGTTATAAAACAGAAGGAGATACCCAGATACTTCGAGCTGAGGAATGAACTGTGTGAAGCATTTGATAGTTACAGCTAGCAATATTGGTTTGTTTTTGTTGTAAATTTAATTTGTTACAATGAGCAAAATTAGCATTTTCAAGTTGCAATGCTGCACAATCACTAAAAGAGACAAATTATCCAAATCTAAAATTAATCAATGTTTAGGCAATTTGTTGGTACTCCACAGATATTATTTTGTATTGAAAGGGAGAGAGACAGAGAATGTGATAAAAGAGAATTGAGAATGTGTGTTAAAAAAAGAAATAAACATTTTGTGAGCATTGGGACGGTGCAGGAGTTATGGGAATGGGTGACAGTTGAAAATATATAAATAAAGCTAAGATAATAGCATTACAGGAACCAAAGAGTTCAAGGTGTTTAGAGGAACGAATGGCACATAGCTGTATATCGCAAAATTCTAAAAAACAGAGAATGCAGGAAAATACGTATTAAATTAACCTTCTGCCCACTTTTCAGTTGCCAATGTATTGGTTAATAATTCAGAGAGAATTTTTCCAGAATGTGTATTACCTCGCTTAAAATAGAAAAGAGAGGATTTAGGAATGAACGTATATGAAACATGTGTATGGTATCAAACAGGCTAAACTTCAGTGAATAGAAAAAAGATTAAAAACAAAACAAAATCCTGATTTATTGACACAAATGGATCATCATAAAGTATGACCATGTAGAAATGGGTTAGTACTGTCACCTGATCCATAAGTAGCTTGTTTATCAGTAGAACACTATGGCTCAGCATTTAACTGATTTCCATTTGGAGTTTAAGAGGCTGCAATGTAAACTCACAGGGGAGGTTAGTGTGAAGTGATGCTGGTTTGGATAATGGCTGGCTACATGCTATTTCAGCATGATGGGTTAATTGTTCTTATGAGTGAAGTTTTCGAATAATTTACCAGATATCCCCAAAATTTGATAACGAATAGCAGAACCGCAAGCACCAGGAAAGCCGCAAATTCAATCACAAGTGTATACCATCTCAGCTGGGGTAGTAATATGAGAAAATACTGTTAGGTTGTGTATCTATGGGTTAGAGAGGAGAAAGTCAACGAGAATTCCTATTTCTGATCACTATCCAACTCCCGAAGGGAATGTCAGTGTATAGTTAGCAGGTGAGACAAGATTGTGTCCAGTGATGAAAGCCTACAGTATTATGAAGATTCTCACATCAATTGAATTGTCATAGAATCGTTAAGGTGTGGAAGGAGGACATTCGGCCCATTGTGTCGGCACCCATTCTCCAGATGAGCATTATGACTTAATGCCGTTCCCCTGCCTTATCCCCATACCTCTGCACATCTATTAGAATTATCATGCAATCCCCTCTTGAATCCCTCGATTGAGCCTACCTCTACCACACTTCCAGGCAGTGCGCTCCAGAACTGCACGCGTGTGAAAAAGTGTTTTCCTTACATCACAACAGTGATCTAACAAAAAAAGTCCGTTCACGGGAGCAATCTAGCAAACTAAAAGAGTTCCGTTCTGGGTGGGATTAGCAGACTTGGTCCTGGCGCTTGTAGCAGAGGGAACACCCAGGCGTGCATATCCAGACTGATCCCTGGCACGTACAAAATGCCACCTGGGCACCTTGGCACTGCCAGCCTGACACCCTGACAGTGTCCCTGTCAGCCTGGCAATGCCACGATGCCCAGGTGGCATCAACATTGCCAGAGTGCTACTTTTCCCAGATTCCAATTATCCGGGCCTTCGATCACCGAGGAGACTCTCCCTAAGTTCCGTTTCGCCTGATCTCCATTTGTGGGGATCAATGCCAAACAGCACCTGGCTGGGGTCTCCTCAGCAAGGCCTGTTGATCCTGGAGGCCGGTTAGATCATTGTTAAGTGAGCTGTTAAACTCACTTAAATATGCAAGTCTGGATCCTGCCCACAATCGTTAGATCTCGCGGATGTGATGACCGTCGGGAATCCCCAAAGCGGCCTTATGCGGCCGCTACCGGCTGTGTTGTCCCGATTCCGGCATGACGCAGACGGTAAATCGCGCCCCACATTTGCTTCTTTTGCAAATCACTTGAAATCTGTACCCAATTATTTGAGTGAGGTATCAAAAGTGGTCAGCACCTAAAATATTTAGAACACATTTTAATAGGAGTTCATTTATGACATGTTGTTTCACACAGCTTTGTCCATAGATTGGAATTGTCTGAAATCTCAATTTCTGAAAAAAAAGGGGGAGTGCTCAATTTTCCTCTCTTCCTCAAAGATGGACATTCTTGAGATCATCAAATATGACAATGGGTTACTTTTCACCTTTAAATATAGTGATGTATCTAATGTTAAAAATATAATGTCTTTTTTTCTGTACATGATTAGAAAATAGTATGATTAGAAAAGTGAAAACCTCCCGTCAAGTGTGTTATGGTATAAATGATTCCCCAATAGAAAAATATGCCGGTGAAACAGAAGTGGCATTTTCCTAGCAGCAGGTTTAAGAGACCAGGGGCAGGATTCTCCAACCCCCCCTCGGATCGGAGAATCGGCGGGGGGGGGGGGGCGTGAATTCCGCCTCCTCTGGCTGCTGAATTCTCCGGCGCCGGGGATTTGGCGGGGGCGGGAATCGAGCCGCACCGGTCGGCGGCCGCTAGCAGCGCCCCCCCCCCCCCCCGGCGATTCTCTGGCCCGCGAGTGGCCGCCCATTTTCGGCTGGTCCCGCCGGCGTAAATTAGAATAGGTACTTACCGGCGGGACCTGGCTGTGTGGGCGTCCTCCAGGGTCCTTGGTGGGGGGGGGGGGTTATCTGGCCCCGGGAGGTGCCCCCACGGTGCCTGGCCCGTGATTGGGGCCCACCAATCCGCGGGCGGGCCTGTGCCATGGGGGCACTCTATTCCTCCACGTAGGCTGGTGTAAAACTCCACGATGGCCGACGCGGAGATGAACCCCCCTGAGCATGCGCTGGGATGACGCCAGCAGATGCTGGTGCTCCCGTGCATGCGCCAACTCGTGCTGGCAGGCCCTATGGCGCAGGTTGGCGTGGCGCCAAGCCCCTTCCGCGCTGGCTGGCGGGGCGCAAACCACTCTGGCGCCTGCCTAGCTCCTGAAGGTGCGGAGGATTCCGCATCTTCGGGGCGGCCCGACACCGGAGTGGTTCACGCCACTCCTTGTCGCTGGGACCGCCCGCCCGCCGGGTAGGGGAGAATCCCGCCCCAAATCCTTCATGAAGAGATGTCACTGTCCTTTAAAATTAATAAACGTGTGTTCAGGTTTCAGCTAATTATCATTGCATAAAATCAAGCATAAATTGCGCTCAGTAAAAATCTAAATTCTCTGATCTTTAGTGCTGGTCTAAAAATAATTTTGTCGAAAGCTAGCCCTACCCACAAAAGTGGCTAAAATAATGAGTGGCGTATTTTCACCAATTGCACCCATTTGCAGCTGTTAAGTGCACCAGTCAATAACTTTTAATGCAAAAGGGGAAGAAAATGTAATAATTACATTCCATCATACTGACTGTGCTGTTACATGGAAGATTTTTCATTTGGTCATGCAAATGCATCTTATCCAAAACTTGAACTGCAATCAACACAGTTTGAACCCAATTTCCCAATTGTGCCCAAAGCAGAAACTCTACCTCTGAATATATTCGATATTGCAGTGGGCAGCCCGATGGTGCAGTGGTTAGCACTGCTGCCTCACGGGCCAAGGACCCGGGTTCGAACCCGGCCCCGGGTCACTGTCCGTGTGGAGTTTGCACATTCTCTCCATGTCTGCATGGGTCTCACCTCCACAACCCAAAATGATGTGCAGGGGAGGTGAATTGGCCACACTAAATTGCCCATTAATTGGGGAAAAAAGAACTGGGTACTCTAAATTTATTTTAAAACATTGCATAAATGGGTGTGAGTTCTGCTGATATTAAATAGAACTGTACATCGCACATCATGTCAAAATGAAAAACAAATCTCAACAAAGCACAATCTTAACCTACCTATCGTATTCGCTGCTCCCAATGTGGTCTCTATCTCGGAGAGACCAAACGCAGACTGGGTGATCGCTTTGCTGAGCATCTTCAGTCTGCGTGCATTCAGGACCCTGACCTTCCCGTTGCTTGCCATTTTAACAAAAGACCCTGCTCCCATTCCCACATGTCTGTCCTTGGCCTGCTCCAATGTTCCACGCAAACTGGAACAACATCTCATCTTCCGGTCTCAACATTGAATTTAACAACTTCAGATGATTAGCTCGACCCCACCTCGACCTATTTGTTTTCATCCCATTTCATTTTAACTGTCTTTTACCATTTCTTGTATTTCTTAATATATATTTAACCCCCCTCCCAATCTTATCCACCTTTTCTTATCCTTTCTCCTCTTTGCTTCCTGCTTCACCTCCCCCCACATCTACAGTTCATCCTCTGATGTTAGTTTCTCTGCTGTTTGGCCTTTCACATCTTTTGTTCACTCTGGGGACTGCCATTTGCACTCTTTCCCCTTGGTTTCTGTGGCTATTAGCACCCGATTTCCCTGGATTTCTGTGGCTATGACTCATCTTTCATTCTCACTCCACAGTATAAATATTTCCCACTTTCTCTGTCTGTTAGCTTTGACAAAGAGTCATCGGACTCAAAACATTAGCTCTTTTCTCTCCCTACAGATGCTGCCAGACTTGCTGAGATTTTCCAGCATTTTCTCTTTCGTTTCAGATTCCAGTATCCATAGTAATTTGCTTTTATCTTAACCTACCTATTATTTCTTATTTATTCAATCTATCAAAAAACAATATTGTCTTTACAGTGTACAATGGTTTCAATACTTGAAGCTAAATCATGCTTAGAATATTTTGATATTTAAATAATATTTGGCCAGTAGACTACCCACCACGGGAGGCAATTTTCGCTAAACCCACGGCATTTTTCTCGGAGGGGACCGGCAGCGGCATCTTTTGGTCCCGCTGCAGGTAATGGGATTTCAGCAGCAGGGTTTTGCTGTCGGTGGGACCAGACGATCCTGCTGGTGAGAACGGCTGGAAAATCCCCCCATCCTCCCATATTTTATAGAACTGATACAACCTGAAGTGCTGCAAAATACACAAGACACGCTGCCGTCTTTATTTTTATATTTAACCTGCAGTTGGGGCAAAGGCTTTCCTAATTCAAAACATGTTTCTTTACATTTGTGTCTGTGCCCGTTTGTCATAAAATGATTAGTTGTTTTATACTACACAGTTTACCATGGGTTCAGCATTGATGTAATGCAGTGGTCACTGATAACAAGCCGTTACTTCTGCAAATTAACACATCATTGAAGTATGATTTGTACTTCATTGAAGGTATAACTATCCAACAGTTAAATCGTAAGCCAGTCTAAAATCAGTTAAACCAACATAAATTATTATGGACCTCAGGTTTTACAAAATGCAAACGTCATCTGTAAGTTTTATTTGCATATTTTGCAGTGAGTAAAACACTTTGCTGTTGCTATATAGTGCACATTTGTACATTTTGGATAAATACAGTTTATCAAGAGCCTATAGCTCTGATTTTTATTGCTTGTTTAACCTTACTGCAGGTTTTCTTTGGTTTTACATTGAATTAAATCAGAATTCCAGTGCTTTGCAGAAATAACGACAAAATTAGTTTATCTGCACTTAATAATCCATTTCCTTAACTTTCTGAATTTTGGTCCTCAACTGCTTTATAAACAGGCTGCTCATATTTAATAACTTACATTAACCACACTAATATATTTTGTGGACTGAGGCCGTGACATTCCTCAGTATATAATCCTAGCGGTTATGATGGATCACATGCAATACATCCCTCTGGTCCTAAAACCCAGGACTTTGCAGGATCAATAGGAGGACACCTTGTTTTTCATGGAGAAAATAATACTTTAAGTGCATCCCTAGTACCCATTTTCCCCATGCCTATAAAACCTCCCACATTAATTTTCCCCCTGGTCTGGACAAATGTACTCAGCCCAGTGAATGATGGGAGTAGACCTTTTAAAAATGCTTTTAATTTTTCAGGGTTTCACCCTTTTGGAGGTCGATATACCTCCACTCAAAATAGCACCTGCTACATAAATCTGAGTCCCAACTGGAACAGGAGCAGTAACTCCATCGGGAGCACGCAGTCCCAGCTTCACTGTCCCTGCCAGCTATTGTCTTGTAAGGAACAAATAGAAGTTCCAACCCTCATGCCTGGAAAAAGCAAAGACCTGGCAACTGGGTCTCCACCATTTCCCTGGGTCTTCCTGGAGTTATGGCAGGAGACTAGCAGAACCCCTATGAAATTTCAACCATATTTTCTGAAGTATATTCCCTCTGGGTCCACATGTTTTTTTTTCCCTGACTTACAGTTGTTTATAACATTGTAACATTGGTAGTATTTTTTATCTTTTCTGTGACCTTTAACAAAGATCTTTTCTGTATAGATTTGTATGAACCTTTAACATACAAGTTAAATTGAATTCATTTGTAAAACTTATAGATCATTTTTGGTTAAACAATCTTATTGAAGTTGCAACAAATGATATTTATATGTTCAAGTATCTGTATGACTGGTTAAGCTTGCAAAGCAGGAGGGTTGAATTAGTTCGGGCACCAAAAATGTTTCATGGAACAAATATGATTTCATATTTATAGTATTTTTGTTGTAATAGCTTTGTACTTAGAGCATTCCTGATTCATGTTTGCTGCTAAATTTATGCCTTGCCAGGGTCTACAATTTAGAATGTGTTAAATAGGGAACAAGATTGCACTGGCAAGACACACCAATGCTAATACTGCTTGTGTTGGGTGGACTTTTGCTGTCTCTACCTGGTGTTTTACTTTAGCTTGAACTGTTCTTAGCTGCTATGTCTTTTTATTTTGGAAATAAATAAATATTGTAGTGTGTACGATACTGTGTAAACGTGTGTTACTTCCAAAAAATTATTTTACAACTCATGAGTTATTGAAATATGCACACTTGCAATGCTGGAATGCCAAAGAATAAGACCACATCTGTCACTCCAGTTGGTACATGAGGATTGGAGATCATTTGGCTGGGGAAGTCAGAGGATGGGGAGGGAGGAACGACGGCAAGAGGAGAGCAGTAGCCCATGTTCTTTAAATGTGCAGTCAGTGCAGCACGGTGGCACAGTGGGTTAGCCCTGTTGCCTCACGGTGCCGAGGTCCCAAGTTTGAATCATGGCTCTGGGTCACTGTCCGTGTGGAATTTGCACATTCTCCCCGTGTTTGCGTGGATTTCGCCCCCACAACTCAAAGATGTGCAGGATAGGTGGATTGGCCATGCTAAATTGGCCCTTAATTGAAAAACATGAATTGGGTACGCTAAATGTAAAACAAAAAAATGTGCAGTCACCCAAATACATTTCAAAAACTTATGTTTTTGGTAGCAGACACAATGGCCAGGATTTTGTTGGACTGGCAGGTCATAGATCATAGAAATCATGGAATTTACAGTGCAGAAGGAGACTGCACCGGCTCTTGGAAAGAGCACTGCCCTTAAGCCCACACCTCCACCCTATCCCCGTAACCCCACCTAACCTAAGGGCAATTTAGGATGGCCAATCCACCTAACCCTGCACATCTTTGGACTGTGGGAGGAAACCGGACCACCCGGAGGAAACCCACGCAGACACAGGGAGAACGTGCAGACTCCGCACAGACAGTGACCCAAGCAGGGAATCGAACCTGGGACCCTGGAGCTGTGAAGCAACTGTGCAAACCACTGTGCTGCCCACAGCTACCGTGCTGTCAGAGAACTGGTAGGGCACAACCCGCAGCTCCATGAGGGGGGCCCAATAAAATTAAGTGCCCATCACATAATCTGCACCAACGGGCCTTCCTCCTGGTGGTGGAATTCCTGCCTGCTGAGAGCTGCTGGCCAATCGCTGCTGACCGCAGGAGAGCTGGCTCTAGGTGGCAGTGGATCCACCCAAGGCCAAGGATGATGGAGCGACCCTAAGCCACAGGTGAATGATGGTGAGGGACACCACTCCCTTTCCATGGAGGGGGGGGGGGGTCTGCTGGCAAACCCGACAGGTTTGCTGGATGGCTTTCCTAGGGTGCAGGAGCCCCATGTCCCTCAGCCACCACTAAATTGCAATAGGTTTGGGGATAATTGGCGTCAATTGGCTCATTGAGCCGAACTGGGATCACGCCAGCAGTGGCAGGAAATCCCATGTCAGTCCCTTCCACCTGGGATTAAATCAGGGGAGATGTTCCGACCACCAGGAGATGATGAGGCGGCCTCCCAGGAAAAAAAAGTAAAACAAGGAATTAAGAATACTGGTCTGAACTGGTCTTGTGTACTTTAAAATAGAATACCAGTAAAGTGGGGAAATAAGAATACTGGCCCACACTGTTTTAAGTTGTCCTGGCCGCAGGGTTGCACAAAATCCATTTTTAATTATTGTTTGTTTCAAAAATAGGATACCACCATATCAACTTGACATAGTTGTGGCAACAAGACATAAAATTTTCAAAATAACATCCAAATGTTATTGTTGTATATTTGGGCCTGGTACCCTTCAAGATCAATCAATATACTCGTAAACAAGTGTTGAATCCGCAGTAGGCAAGGCACATAGACAGAAGTATAAATTACAGAACAAGGGCCGGGATTCTCCCCTACCCGGCGGGGCGGGGGGTCCCGGCAGGATGGAGTGGCGGGAACCACTCTGGCGTCAGGCCGCCCCAAAGGTGCGGATTTCTCTGCACATTTAGGGACCAAGCCCTCACCTTGAGGGGCTTGGCCCGCGCTGGAGTGGTTGGCGCGCCGCCGGCTGGCGGGAAAGGCCTTTGGCACCACGCCAGCCGGGGCCTAAGGGACTCCGCCGGCCGACAGAAGTCCGCGCATGCGCGGGAGCGTCAGCGGCTGCTGACGTCATCCCCACGCATGCGCAGGGGGGGATCACTACCGCATCGACCATCACGGAGGCTATGGCCGAGGCGGAAGGAAAAGAGTGCCCCCATGGCACAGGCCCGCCCGCAGGTTGGTGGGCCAGGCCACCGTGGGGGCACCCCCCGGGGCCAGATCGCCCCGTGCCCCCCCCCCCCGGAGCCCACCCGCGCTGCCAGTCCCGCCGGTAAGGTAGGTGGTTTGATTCACGCCGGCGGGACTGGCATGACAGCAGCGGGACTTCAGCCCATCGCGGACCGGAGAATCGCCGGGGGGGGGGGGGGCCCGCCGACCGGCGCAGCGCGATACCAGCCCCCGCCGAATTTTCGGTGCCGGAGAATTCGGCGGCCAGTGGGGGCGGGATTCACGCCGTCCCCCAGCGACTCTCCGACCCAGCGTGGGTGGGGTCAGAGAATCCCGCCCAAGGTTTATTTTGATACAATTGCAATACTCTTCCACTCCCCTCAGAGTCTCCTTCCCCGACCTGGAGCTAGGCCGGGGTTTTCATACAACTGAGGTTCTCTTTGTAAAGGGGAAACCCCTCTCCCTTAAAGGGGAAGATCTGCCTCTCAAAGGGAAAGTTCATATTCCAGGGCGGTCACGGGAAATCGGATAGTCCTGATCCCGGGACCTCCATTGGGGATATAGAACTCACCGCCCCCCCCCCTCCCCTGCAGGTATCCTCTGGGTGCTTTGGTTTCCTCCCACAGGTCCCGAAGGATGTGCTTGTTAGTTGAATTGGACATTCTGAATTCTCCCTTAGTGTAACCAAACAGGCGCCAGAGTGTGGCGACTAGGAGATTTTCACAGTAATTCATTGCAGTGTTAATATAAGCATACTTGTGACACTAATAAAGATTATTATTTTATTATTATTAGGTCCAGCAGTGGCAGAATATCCATCTTAGTTTCAGAGTCGGAACTGGCCGATTCTTCGTCCGGTATCTCGGTATCTTCAAAAATCACCGCTGAATCCTTGGCAACTGGGGGCGTTGGCGTTAACAGGGGTGACCTGGGCAGTGGTGAAGACGAGACATCTGAATCAACGGCCGGTATGGCAGAGTATCCGGCACACGGCTTTGGAGATGGTCCACGCAATGATTAGACTCGCGGCCCTGTGCCCATGTTTGGTCAGAAACTGGACCTGTTTTCGTCAACACGATGCCCGGGGTCCAAAGGGCCCCTCCATTGGAGTTCCGGACGTGTCCTGCGTCTCCCGGTGCAAACTTACTCAGTGAACTGAGGTGCTGTGTCTGCCTCGTTTCAGTCCTGATCGTGACGAACCTTTCCGCCAATACCCGGAAGAACGAGACTCAATCGGGTGCAGTGGCAGTGTCTCATCAACATCTCGGCTGGCACAATGCCCGTTGTGGCATGCAGGGTGTTCGGTAGCAAAATAAGAACCTTGTTGAGCATGTCTCCCAGGATCCCGATGTTGTTTTTTCATGCCGAACTTAAAGGTTTGCACTGCCCGCTCGGCCAACCCATTCGAAGCTGGGCTGTATGGGGCAGCCCTCATGTGATGGGTTGCGTTGGCAGACATGAATGCCACAAATTCCGCACTCGTAAACGGCGTAGCATTATCCAATCCGAGCACATCGGGTCTCCGTGCGTGCTGAAAATGTGCTGGGGTTTCTCTATGGTGGTCCAGACTGTCGTCACCTGTACCTTGAGGACCTCCATCCACTTTGAGTGGGCATCAATGAGGACAAGGAACATCGACCCTAGAAAGAAGCCCGCAAAGTCTATTTGGAAGCGAGTCCACGGATGACCTGGCCATTCCCAGGGGTGGAGCGGGGCTGCAGGAGGCAACTTCTGGTGTGCCTGACACTGGACGCAGCGCTGTGCCACCCGCTCAATGTCTGCATCAATGCCGGGCCACTGAACGTAGCTTCGAGCTAACATTTTCATTCTGGACACACCACGGTGACCATTGTTGAGGTTCGTAAGGACCAGGCCACGTCCACGTTCGGGGACCACCACGAGAGTCCACCAAAGGACACGTCATCCTCTATGCCAAGCTCCTGAATCTTTGTGGCATAGGCCTTTAGGCTGAGCCCCAAACTGTGCTTTATGGTGGACATGGGATAGCTGAGGGTCAGTCTGGGTCCACCCGCCGATGTGGGATGTCGTGACAAAGTCAATGAAGACGCTGAACAACGAAACACAGAAATAGAAGAAGAAATAGCAAACCAGTAGGGTCATAGGACGATTCCGCTCATAATTAACAAACCAGCACAAACATCAAATTAGACACAGGTGCCAGAGCGAATTTAATCAACACAACAGACCTGCAGAAAATGTGGATTCAACCACAAATAGAGGATAACGATTGCAATCTCACCGACTACCATGGCGCACCAATCAGGACTTTGGCAACGTGTAACCTGCAAGTTGAAGTGAATGCACAATTATTCACAGGTAAATTTGCAATTGTTGAAGTAGACAAGCGATCACTGCTAGACGCAGCAGCATGTGAGTCACTGCAGCTAGTACAACGATCATAGCATACAGACACCGACTATACAGACACCGACTATACAGACACCGACGATACAGACACCGACTATACAGACACCGACTATACAGACACTGACTATACAGACACCAACTATACAGACACCGACTCTTCAGACACCGACTATACAGACACCGACTCTACTGACACCGACTATACAGACACCGACTATACAGACACCGACTATACTGACACTGACTATACAGACACCGGCTATACAGACACCAACTATACAGACACCGACTCTTCAGACACCGACTATACAGACACCGACGATACAGACACCACTATACAGACACCGACTATACAGACACTGACTATACAGACACCGACTATACTGACACTGACTATACAGACACCGGCTATACAGACACCAACTATACAGACACCGACGATACAGACACCACTATACTGACACCGACTATACAGACACCGACTATACAGACACCGACTATACAGACACCGACTATACTGACACCGACTATACTGACACCGACTATACAGACACCGACTATACAGACACCGACTATACTGACACCGACTATACTGACACCGACTATACAGACACTGACGATACAGACACCGGCTATACAGACACCGACTATACAGACACCGACTATACTGACACCGACTATACTGACACCGACTATACTGACACCGACTATACTGACACCGACTATACAGACACCGACTATACAGACACCGACGATACAGACACCGACTATACAGACACCGACTATACAGACACCGACTATACAGACACTGACTATACAGACACCGACTATACAGACACCGACTATACTGACACCGACTATACAGACACCGACTATACAGACACCGACTATACTGACACCGACTATACTGACACCGACTATACTGACACCGACTATACAGACACCGACTATACAGACACCGACTATACAGACACCGACTCTTCAGACGCCGACTATACAGACACCGACTATACTGACACCGACTCTACTGACACCGACTATACAGACACCGACTATACAGACACCGACTATACAGACACTGACTATACAGACACCGACTATACTGACACTGACTATACAGACACCGGCTATACAGACACCGACTATACAGACACCGACTATACAGACACCGACGATACAGACACCGACGATACAGACACCGACGATACAGACACCGACTATACAGACACCGACTATACAGACACCGACTATACAGACACCGACTATACAGACACCGACGATACAGACACCACTATACAGACACCGACTATACAGACACCGACTATACAGACACCGACGATACAGACACCACTATACAGACACCGACTATACAGACACTGACTATACAGACACCGACTATACAGACACCGACTATACAGACACCGACTATACAGACACCGACGATACAGACACCACTATACAGACACCGACTATACAGACACTGACTATACAGACACCACTATACAGACACCGACTATACAGACACCGACTATACAGACACCGACTATACAGACACCGACGATACAGACACCACTATACAGACAACGACTATACAGACACTGACTATACAGACACCGACTATACTGACACTGACTATACAGACACCGGCTATACAGACACCGACTATACAGACACCGACGATACAGACACCACTATACAGACACCGACTATACAGACACCGACGATACAGACACCACTATACAGACACCGACTATACAGACACTGACTATACAGACACCGACTATACTGACACTAACTATACAGACACCGGCTATACAGACACCGACTATACAGACACCGACGATACAGACACCACTATACAGACACCGACTATACAGACACCGACTATACAGACACCGACTATACAGACATCGACTATACTGACACCGACTATACAGACACCGACTATACAGACACCGACTATACTGACACCGACTATACTGACACCGACTATACTGACACCGACTATACAGACACCGACTATACAGACACCGACTATACAGACACCGACTCTTCAGACACCGACTATACAGACACCGACTATACAGACACCGACTATACAGACACTGACTATACAGACACCGACTATACTGACACTGACTATACAGACACCGGCTATACAGACACCGACTATACAGACACCGACGATACAGACACCGACTATACAGACACCGACTATACAGACACTGACTATACAGACACCACTATACAGACACCGACTATACAGACACTGACTATACAGACACCGACTATACTGACACCGACTATACAGACACCGACTATACAGACACCGACTATACAGACACCGACTATACAGACACCGACGATACAGACACCACTATACAGACACCGACTATACAGACACCGACTATACAGACACCGACTATACAGACACCGACGATACAGACACCGACTATACAGACACCGACTATACAGACACCGACTATACAGACACCGACTATACAGACACTGACGATACAGACACCACTATACAGACACCGACTATACAGACACCGACTATACAGACACTGACGATACAGACACCGACTATACAGACACTGACTATACAGACACCGACTATACAGACACCGACTATACAGACACTGACGATACAGACACCGACTATACAGACACCGACTATACAGACACCGACTATACAGACACCGACGATACAGACACCGACGATACAGACACCGACGATACAGACACCGACGATACAGACACCGACTATACAGACACCGACTATACAGACACCGACTATACAGACACCGACGATACAGACACCGACTATACAGACACCGACTATACAGACACCGACTATACTGACACCGACTATACAGACACCGACTATACAGACACCACTATACAGACACCGACTATACAGACACCACTATACAGACACCGACGATACAGACACCACTATACAGACACCGACTATACAGACACTGACTATACAGACACCGACTATACAGACACCGACTATACAGACACCGACTATACAGACACCGACTATACAGACACCACTATACAGACACCGACTATACAGACACCGACTATACAGACCACTATACAGACACCGACTATACAGACACCGACTATACAGACACCGACTATACAGACACCGACGATACAGACACCACTATACAGACACCGACTATACAGACACTGACTATACAGACACCGACTATACTGACACTGACTATACAGACACCGGCTATACAGACACCGACTATACAGACACCGACGATACAGACACCACTATACAGACACCGACTATACAGACACCGACGATACAGACACCACTATACAGACACCGACTATACAGACACTGACTATACAGACACCGACTATACTGACACTGACTATACAGACACCGGCTATACAGACACCGACTATACAGACACCGACGATACAGACACCACTATACAGACACCGACTATACAGACACCGACTATACAGACACCGACTATACAGACACCGACTATACTGACACCGACTATACAGACACCGACTATACAGACACCGACTATACAGACACCGACTATACTGACACCGACTATACAGACACCGACTATACAGACACCGACTATACAAACACCGACTCTTCAGACACCGACTATACAGACACCGACTATACAGACACTGACTATACAGACACCACTATACAGACACCGACTATACAGACACTGACTATACAGACACCGACTATACAGACACCGACTATACAGACACCGACTATACAGACACCGACGATACAGACACCACTATACAGACACCGACTATACAGACACCGACTATACAGACACCGACGATACAGACACCGACGATACAGACACCGACTATACAGACACCGACTATACAGACACCGACTATACAGACACTGACGATACAGACACCACTATACAGACACCGACTATACAGACACCGACTATACAGACACTGACGATACAGACACCGACTATACAGACACTGACTATACAGACACCGACTATACAGACACCGACTATACAGACACTGACGATACAGACACCGACTATACAGACACCGACTATACAGACACCGACTATACAGACACCGACGATACAGACACCGACGATACAGACACCGACGATACAGACACCGACGATACAGACACCGACGATACAGACACCGACTATACAGACACCGACTATACAGACACCGACTATACAGACACCGACGATACAGACACCGACTATACTGACACCGACTATACTGACACCGACTATACTGACACCGACTATACAGACACCGACTATACAGACACCGACGATACAGACACCGACTATACAGACACCGACTATACAGACACCGACTATACAGACACTGACTATACAGACACCGACTATACAGACACCGACTATACAGACACCGACTATACAGACACCGACTATACAGACACCGACTATACAGACACCGACTATACTGACACCGACTATACTGACACCGACTATACTGACACCGACTATACAGACACCGACTATACAGACACCGACTATACAGACACCGACTCTTCAGACGCCGACTATACAGACACCGACTATACTGACACCGACTCTACTGACACCGACTATACAGACACCGACTATACAGACACCGACTATACAGACACCGACTATACAGACACTGACTATACAGACACCGACTATACTGACACTGACTATACAGACACCGGCTATACAGACACCGACTATACAGACACCGACTATACAGACACCGACGATACAGACACCGACGATACAGACACCGACGATACAGACACCGACTATACAGACACCGACTATACAGACACCGACTATACAGACACCGACGATACAGACACCACTATACAGACACCGACTATACAGACACCGACTATACAGACACCGACGATACAGACACCACTATACAGACACCGACTATACAGACACTGACTATACAGACACCGACTATACAGACACCGACTATACAGACACCGACTATACAGACACCGACGATACAGACACCACTATACAGACACCGACTCTACAGACACTGACTATACAGACACCACTATACAGACACCGACTATACAGACACCGACTATACAGACACCGACTATACAGACACCGACGATACAGACACCACTATACAGACACCGACTATACAGACACTGACTATACAGACACCGACTATACTGACACTGACTATACAGACACCGGCTATACAGACACCGACTATACAGACACCGACGATACAGACACCACTATACAGACACCGACTATACAGACACCGACGATACAGACACCACTATACAGACACCGACTATACAGACACCGACTATACAGACACCGACTATACAGACATCGACTATACTGACACCGACTATACAGACACCGACTATACAGACACCGACTATACTGACACCGACTATACTGACACCGACTATACTGACACCGACTATACAGACACCGACTATACAGACACCGACTATACAGACACCGACTCTTCAGACACCGACTATACAGACACCGACTATACAGACACCGACTATACAGACACTGACTATACAGACACCGACTATACTGACACTGACTATACAGACACCGGCTATACAGACACCGACTATACAGACACCGACGATACAGACACCGACTATACAGACACCGACTATACAGACACTGACTATACAGACACCACTATACAGACACCGACTATACAGACACTGACTATACAGACACCGACTATACTGACACCGACTATACAGACACCGACTATACAGACACCGACTATACAGACACCGACTATACAGACACCGACGATACAGACACCACTATACAGACACCGACTATACAGACACCGACTATACAGACACCGACTATACAGACACCGACGATACAGACACCGACTATACAGACACCGACTATACAGACACCGACTATACAGACACCGACTATACAGACACTGACGATACAGACACCACTATACAGACACCGACTATACAGACACCGACTATACAGACACTGACGATACAGACACCGACTATACAGACACTGACTATACAGACACCGACTATACAGACACCGACTATACAGACACTGACGATACAGACACCGACTATACAGACACCGACTATACAGACACCGACTATACAGACACCGACGATACAGACACCGACGATACAGACACCGACGATACAGACACCGACGATACAGACACCGACTATACAGACACCGACTATACAGACACCGACTATACAGACACCGACGATACAGACACCGACTATACAGACACCGACTATACAGACACCGACTATACTGACACCGACTATACAGACACCGACTATACAGACACCACTATACAGACACCGACTATACAGACACCACTATACAGACACCGACGATACAGACACCACTATACAGACACCGACTATACAGACACTGACTATACAGACACCGACTATACAGACACCGACTATACAGACACCGACTATACAGACACCGACTATACAGACACCACTATACAGACACCGACTATACAGACACCGACTATACAGACCACTATACAGACACCGACTATACAGACACCGACTATACAGACACCGACTATACAGACACCGACGATACAGACACCACTATACAGACACCGACTATACAGACACTGACTATACAGACACCGACTATACTGACACTGACTATACAGACACCGGCTATACAGACACCGACTATACAGACACCGACGATACAGACACCACTATACAGACACCGACTATACAGACACCGACGATACAGACACCACTATACAGACACCGACTATACAGACACTGACTATACAGACACCGACTATACTGACACTGACTATACAGACACCGGCTATACAGACACCGACTATACAGACACCGACGATACAGACACCACTATACAGACACCGACTATACAGACACCGACTATACAGACACCGACTATACAGACACCGACTATACTGACACCGACTATACAGACACCGACTATACAGACACCGACTATACTGACACCGACTATACAGACACCGACTATACTGACACCGACTATACAGACACCGACTATACAGACACCGACTATACAAACACCGACTCTTCAGACACCGACTATACAGACACCGACTATACAGACACTGACTATACAGACACCACTATACAGACACCGACTATACAGACACTGACTATACAGACACCGACTATACTGACACCGACTATACAGACACCGACTATACAGACACCGACTATACAGACACCGACTATACAGACACCGACGATACAGACACCACTATACAGACACCGACTATACAGACACCGACTATACAGACACCGACTATACAGACACCGACGATACAGACACCGACTATACAGACACCGACTATACAGACACCGACTATACAGACACCGACTATACAGACACTGACGATACAGACACCACTATACAGACACCGACTATACAGACACCGACTATACAGACACTGACGATACAGACACCGACTATACAGACACTGACTATACAGACACCGACTATACAGACACCGACTATACAGACACTGACGATACAGACACCGACTATACAGACACCGACTATACAGACACCGACTATACAGACACCGACGATACAGACACCGACGATACAGACACCGACGATACAGACACCGACGATACAGACACCGACGATACAGACACCGACTATACAGACACCGACTATACAGACACCGACTATACAGACACCGACGATACAGACACCGACTATACAGACACCGACTATACAGACACCGACTATACTGACACCGACTATACAGACACCGACTATACAGACACCACTATACAGACACCGACTATACAGACACCACTATACAGACACCGACGATACAGACACCACTATACAGACACCGACTATACAGACACTGACTATACAGACACCGACTATACAGACACCGACTATACAGACACCGACTATACAGACCACTATACAGACACCGACTATACAGACACCGACTATACAGACACCGACTATACAGACACCGACGATACAGACACCACTATACAGACACCGACTATACAGACACTGACTATACAGACACCGACTATACTGACACTGACTATACAGACACCGGCTATACAGACACCGACTATACAGACACCGACGATACAGACACCACTATACAGACACCGACTATACAGACACCGACGATACAGACACCACTATACAGACACCGACTATACAGACACTGACTATACAGACACCGACTATACTGACACTGACTATACAGACACCGGCTATACAGACACCGACTATACAGACACCGACGATACAGACACCACTATACAGACACCGACTATACAGACACCGACTATACAGACACCGACTATACAGACACCGACTATACTGACACCGACTATACAGACACCGACTATACAGACACCGACTATACTGACACCGACTATACAGACACCGACTATACTGACACCGACTATACAGACACCGACTATACAGACACCGACTATACAAACACCGACTCTTCAGACACCGACTATACAGACACCGACTATACTGACACCGACTATACAGTCACCGACTATACAGACACCGACTATACAGACACCGACTATACAGATACTGACTATACAGACACCGACTATACTGACACTGACTATACAGACACCGGCTATACAGACACCGACTATACAGACACCGACGATACAGACACCGACTATACAGACACCGACTATACAGACACTGACTATACAGACACCACTATACAGACACCGACTATACAGACACTGACTATACAGACACCGACTATACTGACACCGACTATACAGACACCGACTATACAGACACCGACTATACAGACACCGACGATACAGACACCACTATACAGACACCGACTATACAGACACTGACTATACAGACACCGACTATACTGACACTGACTATACAGACACCGGCTATACAGACACCAACTATACAGACACCGACGATACAGACACCACTATACAGACACCGACTATACAGACACCGACTATACAGACACCGACTATACAGACACCGACTATACTGACACCGACTATACAGACACCGACTATACAGACACCGACTATACTGACACCGACTATACTGACACCGACTATACAGACACTGACGATACAGACACCGGCTATACAGACACCGACTATACAGACACCGACTATACTGACACCGACTATACTGACACCGACTATACTGACACCGACTATACAGACACCGACGATACAGACACCGACTATACAGACACCGACTATACAGACACCGACTATACAGACATCGACTATACTGACACCGACTATACAGACACCGACTATACAGACACCGACTATACAGACACCGACTATACTGACACCGACTATACAGACACCGACTATACTGACACCGACTATACAGACACCGACTATACAGACACCGACTATACAGACACCGACTCTTCAGACGCCGACTATACAGACACCGACTATACTGACACCGACTCTACTGACACCGACTATACAGACACCGACTATACAGACACCGACTATACAGACACCGACTATACAGACACTGACTATACAGACACCGACTATACTGACACTGACTATACAGACACCGGCTATACAGACACCGACTATACAGACACCGACGATACAGACACCGACTATACAGACACCGACTATACAGACACTGACTATACAGACACCACTATACAGACACCGACTATACAGACACTGACTATACAGACACCGACTATACTGACACCGACTATACAGACACCGACTATACAGACACCGACTATACAGACACCGACGATACAGACACCACTATACAGACACCGACTATACAGACACCGACTATACAGACACCGACTATACAGACACTGACGATACAGACACCGACTATACAGACACCGACTATACAGACACCGACTATATAGACACCGACTATACAGACACTGACGATACAGACACCACTATACAGACACCGACTATACAGACACCGACTATACAGACACCGACTATACAGACACTGACGATACAGACACCGAATATACAGACACTGACTATACAGACACCGACTATACAGACACCGACTATACAGACACTGACGATACAGACACCGACTATACAGACACCGACTATACAGACACCGACTATACAGACACCGACGATACAGACACCGACGATACAGACACCGACGATACAGACACCGACGATACAGACACCGACTATACAGACACCGACTATACAGACACCGACGATACAGACACCGACTATACAGACACCGACTATACAGACACCGACTATACTGACACCGACTATACAGACACCGACTATACAGACACCGACTATACAGACACCACTATACAGACACCGACGATACAGACACCGACTATACAGACACCGACGATACAGACACCACTATACAGACACCGACTATACAGACAGACTATACAGACACCGACTATACAGACACCGACTATACAGACACCGACTATACAGACACCGACGATACAGACACCACTATACAGACACCGACTATACAGACACTGACTATACAGACACCACTATACAGACACCGACTATACAGACACCGACTATACAGACACCGACTATACAGACACCGACGATAGAGACACCACTATACAGACACCGACTATACAGACACTGACTATACAGACACCGACTATACTGACACTGACTATACAGACACCGGCTATACAGACACCGACTATACAGACACCGACGATACAGACACCACTATACAGACACCGACTATACAGACACCGACGATACAGACACCACTATACAGACACCGACTATACAGACACTGACTATACAGACACCGACTATACTGACACTGACTATACAGACACCGGCTATACAGACACCGACTATACAGACACCGACCATACAGACACCACTATACAGACACCGACTATACAGACACCGACTATACAGACACCGACTATACTGACACCGACTATACAGACACCGACTATACAGACACCGACTATACAGACACCGACTATACAGACACCGACTATACTGACACCGACTATACAGACACCGACTATACAGACACCGACTATACAGACACCGACTATACAAACACCGACTCTTCAGACACCGACTATACAGACACCGACTATACTGACACCAACTCTACTGACACCGACTATACAGACACCGACTATACAGACACCGACTATACAGACACCGACTATACAGACACCGACGATACAGACACCACTATACAGACACCGACTATACAGACACTGACTATACAGACACCGACTATACTGACACCGACTATACAGACACCGGCTATACAGACACCGACTATACAGACACCGACGATACAGACACCGACTATACAGACACCGACTATACAGACACTGACTATACAGACACCACTATACAGACACCGACTATACAGACACTGACTATACAGACACCACTATACAGACACCGACTATACAGACACTGACTATACAGACACCGACTATACTGACACTGACTATACAGACACCGGCTATACAGACACCAACTATACAGACACCGACGATACAGACACCACTATACAGACACCGACTATACAGACATCGACTATACTGACACCGACTATACAGACACCGACTATACAGACACCGACTATACTGACACCGACTATACTGACACCGACTATACAGACACCGACTATACAGACACCGACTATACAGACACCGACTCTTCAGACACCGACTATACAGACACCGACTATACTGACACCGACTCTACTGACACCGACTATACAGACACCGACTATACAGACACCGACTATACAGACACTGACTATACAGACACCGACTATACTGACACTGACTATACAGACACCGGCTATACAGACACCGACTATACAGACACCGACGATACAGACACCGACTATACAGACACCGACTATACAGACACTGACTATACAGACACCACTATACAGACACCGACTATACAGACACTGACTATACAGACACCGACTATACAGACACCGACTATACAGACACCGACTATACAGACACCGACGATACAGACACCACTATACAGACACCGACTATACAGACACCGACTATACAGACACCGACTATACAGACACTGACGATACAGACACCGACTATACAGACACCGACGATACAGACACCGACTATATAGACACCGACTATACAGACACTGACGATACAGACACCACTATACAGACACCGACTATACAGACACCGACTATACAGACACCGACTATACAGACACTGACGATACAGACACCGACTATACAGACACTGACTATACAGACACCGACTATACAGACACCGACTATACAGACACTGACGATACAGACACCGACTATACAGACACCGACTATACAGACACCGACGATACAGACACCGACGATACAGACACCGACGATACAGACACCGACGATACAGACACCGACTATACAGACACCGACTATACAGACACCGACTATACAGACACCACTATACAGACACCGACTATACAGACACCGACTATACAGACACCGACGATACAGACACCACTATACAGACACCGACTATACAGACACCGACTATACAGACACCGACTATACTGACACCGACTATACTGACACCGACTATACAGACACCGACTATACAGACACCGACTATACTGACACCGACTATACTGACACCGACTATACAGACACTGACGATACAGACACCGACTATACAGACACCGACTATACTGACACCGACTATACTGACACCGACTATACAGACACCGACTATACAGACACCGACTATACAGACACCGACTATACAGACACTGACTATACAGACACCGACTATACAGACACCGACTATACAGACACCGACTATACTGACACCGACTATACAGACACCGACGATACAGACACCGACTATACAGACACCGACTATACTGACACTGACTATACAGACACCGACTATACAGACACCACTATACTGACACTGAAGATGCAGACACCGACTATATACCATTGGCCATAGATGTAAAGTCAGCAGACTCTGAAGGAACACTCCAAGACTCAGGCAACAACTCCGCACCAGCGAATGACAAAACAAGGTTCTACTGAAAAGATGGTGGACTTAGAAGATATGGGTGCCCTCGAGTGTGAAACAATGCATAAATATCAAGTCGGAAGGCAACAGAAACAAAGGCTGCTTCAGAAGATGACTCTATGGGTTCTGGAGGCAAATGCCTTCTCAAAAAGAAATATGACGGTGATGTCAATGGCTGCAGGTCAACCATCGAACAGAAATGTTGGGCGGGATTCTCTAATCCCGTGGTAGAGTATCCACGCCGTCGCAAACGCCGCCGCGTTTTACGACGGCGTGAACGGGCCGCTGCCAGGACTAACACGGCACTGGAGCGGTTCACGCCGCTCCAGCTACCGATTCCATCGTGAACTGTGCGCCATGGGATCCGTGCATGCACAGTGGCGCTGGCGCCAAAGCGCGGATGCGCAGTGGCCGCCATCAACGCGCCGGCCCCGACGCAACATGGCGCAGGGCTACAGGGGCCGGCACGTAGGAAAGGGGGCCCCCAGTCAGAGAGGCCGGCCCGCCGATCGGTGGGCCCCGATCGCAGGCCAGGCCATATCGGAGGCCCCCCCCCCCGGGGTCAGAGAGCCCCTCCCCCCCACAGGCCGCCCCCTGACCCTTCAATGCCGAGGTCCCGCCGTCTCAGAGCAGGTTAGAACGGCGCCGGTGGGACTCATTTATTTTCTTTCGGCTGCTCGCCCACACGGGCTGGAGAATCGCAGGGCGGCATGGCCTCATCGCAGGGATTCTCCGGCCCAGCCCAGGGCTGGCAGAATCCCGCCCGTTGTGCCAGAACAATAGAAAATAAGAACGAACGGTTCAAAGAGCAGGACAAACAAGAGTTTAAAATGCACGGAAAGAAATCAAATAAGCCAATAAGCGCTGAACTTGAGCGGCAAACAAAAAACAATAGGCACGACTTCCGGGTGCGGCGATGACCAGCTAGGTCGCACGTTTCGGCTAAAGGAGGAGCAAAAGACCCAGGAACAGGAGCTTCGGGTTGTGAAGGCAAAGGCTGCTGAGAATGAGGACGACATACAGGGCCTGGTGGTGAAAACGGAGATGCACGAGGCACAACACAAAAGGTGTGTGGAAAGGCTGGAGGTGCTGGAGAATAATGCGAGGAGGAAGAATGTAAGGATTCTTGGTCTTCCCGAAGGTGTAGAAGGGGCGGACGTCGGGGCATATGTGAGCACGATGCTGCACTCGTTAATGGGATCGGAGGCCGCGACGGGTCCGCTGGAGGTGGAGGGAGCCTATCGAGTTATGGCGCGAAGACCGAGGGCTGGAGAAATTCCTCGAGCCATAGTGGTGAGATTTCTCCGATATAAGGACAGAGAGATGGTCCTCAGATGGGCAAAGAAAACTCGGAGCAGTAGGTGGGAGAACGCGGTGATCCACGTATATCAAGATTGGAGTGCGGAGGTGGCGAGAAGGAGGGCAAGCTTTAATCGGGCCAAGGCGGTGCTGCACAAACGGAAGATTAAATTTGGAATGCTGCAACCGGCAAGACTGTGGGTCACACATCAAGGGAAACACCACTACTTCGAAACGGCAGATGAGGCGTGGACATTTATTGTCGAGGAGAAACTGGAGTGAGCGGGCCATAAAAAGAACGGGACACCAGTTTGGGACAAAGTGGGGGGGGTGAATATGTGGGATGAATGGGGGGAAAAGAGGGAAGAGATGACTTCCCAAGTTGTTAATCCTGCGACCCTGTAACTTTTCTCTCTTCCCCATGTCGTGGGGGAGGGGGGGAGGGAGGATGAGGAGCTGAGGGCGCCGGCCATTGGGGGCGGGGCCAAAAGGGAAGTGCGGGCTTTGTTCTCGCGCTATGGTAATCAAGGCGGGAACAGGGAAGCAGGAAGGAGGGGGCCTCGCACAGTGTGAACCGAGGTCACGGGGGGAAGCCGAGGTCGGCCAGAGTTTGCTGACTTCTGGGAGGAACATGGGGGGTGCAATTACGCTAGTTTGGGATCTAGCGGGGGGGGGAGTTAACTGGGTTGCTGCTGCTGGGGAGAAGGGGGAGCTGGTATGGGGGGGGGGGTGGTCAGGGCGGGGGGGCGCCGCTTGGGGGAGATACGGCTACGTGGGAACCGGGTGAGGAGCTGGATTGAAAAAGGAGATGGCGAGTCGTCAAGGGGGGGAGGGGGGGGGGGGGGGGATAAAGAGCCCCCCAACCCGGTTGATCACGTGGAATGTGAGAGGGCTGAACGGGCCGATTAAGAGGGCACGGGTACTCGCACACCTAAAGAAACTTAAGGCAGATGTGGTTATGCTTCAGGAGACGCATCTGAAGCTGATAGACCAGGTCAGACTACGCAAAGGATGGGTGGGGCAGGTGTTTCATTCGGGGCTAGACGCAAAAAACAGGGGGTGGCTATACTAGTGGGGAAGCGGGTAATGTTTGAGGCAAAGACTATAGTGGCGGATAGTGGGGGCAGATACGTGATGGTGAGTGGCAAATTGCAAGGGGAGGCGGTGGTATTAGTGAACGTGTATGCCCCGAACTGGGATGATGCCAACTTTATAAGGCGTATGTTAGGACGAATCCCGGACCTAGAAGTGGGGAAGTTGGTAATGGGTGGAGATTTTAATACGGTGCTGGACCCAGGGCTGGACAGATCGAGGTCCAGGACCGGAAGGAGGCCGGCTGCAGCTAAGGTGCTTAAGGACTTTATGGAGCAGATGGGAGGAGTAGACCCCTGGAGATTTAGTAGACCTAGGATTAAGGAGTTTTCGTTTTTCTCCTATGTCCACAAAGTTTATTCACGAATAGATTTTTTTGTTTTGGGAAGGGCAATGATCCCAAAGGTGACAGGGACGGAGTACACGGCTATAGCCATTTCGGATCATGCTCCACATTGGGTGGACCTGGAGATAGGGGAAGAAAAACAACAGCGTCCACCCTGGAGAATGGACATGGGATTATTGGCAGATGAGGGGGGGTGTTTAAGGGTGAGGGGGTGTATTGAAAGTTACTTGGAACTCAATGATAATGGGGAGGTACAGGTGGGAGTGATCTGGGAGGCGCTGAAGGCAGTGGTTAGAGGGGAGCTGATATCTATTAGGGCACATAAAGGAAAGCAGGAGGGTAGGGAAAGGGAGCGGTTGTTGAAAGAACTTCTGAGGGTGGACAGACAATATGCGGAGGCACCGGAGGAGGGACTGTACAGGGAAAGGCAAAGGCTACATGTAGAATTTGACTTGTTGACTACGGGTAATGCAGAGGCACAATGGAGGAAGGCACAGGGTGTACAGTACGAATACGGGGAGAAGGCGAGCAGGTTGCTGGCCCACCAACTGAGGAAAAGGGGAGCAGCGAGGGAGATAGGGGGGGTGAGAGATGAGGAGGGAGAGATGGAGCGGGGAGCGGAGAAAGTGAATGGAGTGTTCAAGGCATTTTACGAAAGATTATATGAAGCTCAGCCCCCGGATGGGAAGGAGAGAATGATGTGCTTTCTGGATCAGCTGGAATTTCCTAAGGTGGAGGAGCAGGAGAGTGTGGGACTGGGAGCACAGATTGAGACGGAGGAGGTGGTGAAAGGGATTGGGAGCATGCAGGCGGGGAAGGCCCCAGGATCAGACGGATTCCCAGTTGAATTCTATAGGAAATATATGGACTTGCTAGCCCGCTACTGATGAGAACCTTTAATGAGGCGAGGGAAAGGGGACAGCTGCCCCCGACTATGTCAGAGGCAACGATATCGCAACCTCCTAAAGAAGGAAAAAGACCCGCTGCAATGCGGGTCCTACAGGCCCATTTCCCTCCTGAATGTGGACGCTAAGATTCTGGCCAAGGTAATGGCAATGAGGATAGAGGATTGTGTCCCGGGGGTGGTTCATGAGGACCAAACTGGGTTTGTGAAGGGGAGACAGCTGAATACAAATATACGGAGGCTGCTAGGGGTAATGATGATGCCCCCACCAGAGGGGAAGCGGAGATAGTGGTGGCGATGGATGCCGAGAAAGCATTTGATAGAGTGGAGTGGGATTATTTGTGGGAGGTGCTGAGGAGATTTGGTTTTGGGGATGGGTACATCAGGTGGGTACAGTTGCTGTATAGGGCCCCGATGGCGAGCGTGGTCACGAATGGACTGGGGTCTGTCTATTTTCGGCTCCATAGAGGGACGAGGCAGGGATGTCCTCTGTCACCGTTATTGTTTGCACTGGCAATTAAGCCCCTGGCCATAGCATTGAGGGGTTCCAGGAAGTGGAGGGGGGTACTCAGGGGGGGAGAAGAACACCGGGTATCTCTGTATGCGGATGATTTGTTGCTATATGCGTCGGACCCGGCGGAGGGGATGCCAGAGATAATGCGGATACTTGGGGAGTTTGGAGATTTTTCAGGGTATAAACTGAACATGGGGAAAAGTGAGTTGTTTGTGGTGCATCCAGGGGAGCAGAGCAGAGAGATAGAGGATTTACCGTTGAGGAAGGTAACAAGGGACGTCCGGTACTTGGGGATCCAGATAGCCAAGAATTGGGGTACATTACACAGGCTTAATTTAACGCGGTTGGTGGAACAGATAGAGGAGGACTTTAAGAGATGGGACATGGTGTCCCTGTCATTGGCAGGTTGGGTGCAGGCGGTTAAAATGGTGGTCCTCCCGAGATTCCTTTTTGTGTTTCAGTGCCTCCCGGTGGTGATCACGAAGGCTTTTTTCAAAAGAATCGAGAAGAGTATTATGAGTTTTGTGTGGGCTCGGAAGACCCCGAGAGTGAGGAGGGGATTCTTGCAGCTTAGTAGGGACAGGGGGGGGCTGGCACTACCGAGCCTAAGTGAGTACTACTGGGCCGCCAATGTTTCAATGGTGTGTAAGTGGATGGGAGAAGAGGAGGGAGCGGCGTGGAAGAGATTGGAGAGGGCGTCCTGCAGGGGGACTAGCCTACAAGCAATGGTGACGGCACCGTTGCCGTTCTCACCAAAGAAATACACCACAAGCCCGGTGGCGGTGGCTACATTGAAAATTTGGGGGCAGTGGAGACGGCATAGGGGAAGGGCGGGAGCTTCGGTGCGGTCCCCGATAAGAAACAATCATAGGTTCGTTCCGGGGAGAATGGATGGGGGATTTGGAGCATGGCAAAGAGCTGGGGTACTACAACTGAGAGATCTGTTTGTAGATGGGACGTTTGCGAGTCTGGGAGCGCTGACGGAAAAATATGGGTTGCCCCAAGGGAATGCATTCCGGTATATGCAATTGAGGGCTTTTGCGAGGCAACAGGTGAGGGAATTCCCGCAGCTCCCGACGCAGGAGGTGCAGGATAAAGTGATCTCAGAGACATGGGTGGGGGATGGTAAGGTGTCGGACATATACAGGGAAATGAGGGACGAGGGGGAGATCATGGTAGATGAGCTGAAAGGGAAATGGGAAGAAGAACTGGGGGAGGAGATTGAGGAGGGGCTGTGGGCTGATGCCCTACGTAGGGTAAACTCATCGTCCTCGTGTGCCAGGCTAAGCCTGATACAATTTTAGGTGTTACACAGGGCGCATATGACTGGAGCACGGCTTAGTAAATTTTTGGGGGTAGAGGATAGGTGTGCGAGATGCTCGAGAGGCCCAGCGAATCACACCCACATGTTCTGGTCATGCCCGGCACTACAGGGGTTCTGGGTGGGGGTGGCAAAGGTGCTTTCGAAGGTGGTGGGGGTCCGGGTCGAACCAAGCTGGGGGTTGGCTATATTTGGGGTTGCACAAGAGCCGTGAGTGCAGGAGGCGAGAGAGGCTGATGTTTTGGCCTTTGCGTCCCTAGTAGCCCGGCGCAGGATATTGTTAATGTGGAAGGAAGCCAAACCCCCGGGTGTGGGGACCTGGATAAACGACATGGCAGGGTTTATAAAGTTAGAACGGATTAAGTTTGTGTTAAGGGGTTCGGCTCAGGGGTTCACCAGGCGGTGGCAACCGTTCGTCGATTACCTCACAGAAAGATAGAGGGAATGGAAAAGAAGTAGACAACAGCAGCAACCTAGGGGGAGGGGGGGGGAGGAATCGAACGGACTCTCAGAGATGTTATTGTATATGTATAATATGTATAGGTAGTTGTTATAGGTAATTGTATATTGGATTGTTGGATTGTATTTTTGGAGAGTATTTATTTTGGACAAGGCAGTTGCCATTCAGTTTTGTTTTTGTTTTTGTTTATATATTATTTATTTACTTGTTTAAAACTGGCCACTGTTATTTATATTGCTTTATTGTTGTGTAAAAGAAACACTACGTACTGTAACGTTTGGACAAAATCTTGAATAAAATATATATTTTTTAAAAAACAATTGGCACAGTGTAGCATATCATGGCCTCACAAAAGAAAATGATGAACTTTTGGAATTGAAGCAGCACCATGAGCTAGAAATGAAGGAACTGGGGAGGACACGAGCTGTGCTACGGGAGGAGAGGGAACTAGAAATCCAACAACTTGTCTCTCTCAGTTTCAACAAGCAGAAATAGTACACCAGAAGGATCGGCAAGTCATAAACCAGGTGAACACAAAGATGAATTCCCTTCAGCACAGTATTGAGTCTCTAGAGAGAGAGAGAAGCCACATGGAAGGGAATTGCATTGAATTAGAGAACAAACAGAATCAGTTGAAAAAAGTGTTTGAAGCAAGTGAAAACAACAACGGAAATGCTGTGTTTAAACTGCAGAAGCTACACACTGAGATAGGTGGCTTACGTCAGGAAATCAAGCAATTGAACATCCAGAAGGACGAGCTAACTAGAAAGACAGAAGATATGGAAACCTGCCTGCGAGAGAAAAAGGCAGAGCTGCAAGTGGTGATGGATAATCTCAGAGATACCAAAGAACAGCAGCCGAGTGCAAAGAACAGCACACTCAAGAAACTAGAGGAAAAGCTGAAAGGGCGGTATGACTATGAAGAAGTTAAAAAAGAGCTGCGTATCCTGAAGTCGATGGGAGGTGCAGCATCAGAAGGATCTGGATCACAGGACACATCCAAAACCCTAGAGGTACTTCTGCTGGAGAAGAACCGCTTGGGAAAGAGCAGACATTATGGAATGACTTCACGAAAATGGACAGGAAGTTGCAGAAAACTCAAACATTTCTGACCTCCAAATTTGGGGAGGCTGATCACAAGTTCCAAGTGTTACAGACAGCTCTGGAATCAACTCAGACTGAGCCATGTGATTTAAAAGCGAAGTATGATGCAGAATCAACTGCCAAAGTGGATGAAGTTGAAGTTGTCCGGACAGATCCGGAAAGAGCCAATCAGAGGGCAGAGGTAGTTCAAAGAGAAACAGAGATCTTACATGAACAACTTTCCTGAGTTAACAAATCCCTGCAGCTGGCCACGCAGATCCAGAAAGCTCCTGGTGTGGAACAAGCTATCAAAATGTTACCACGATCAGGTCAGGAAGTTGAACTGGCAGCAAAAGACCGTGAGATAATACAATTAGCTGAGGATGTACAGAGGTTACAGAGGCAAACCTACCCAAACTCCGCGATAACTCGGCAAGTCAGGTCTCACAAATAGACAAGTTCACGCTCAAGGAAAATATGTATCAAGGTGTGTATAGATACCAAGCCTGTCTTGAGAGAAAAAACAGAAAAGAACAAGAGTTCTTCATGCATCAGCAACAGATCTTTAATGAAGCAAGAAGTCAATGGTTCTTCAAAAATAGAGCAAAGAAAACAAGAGGTCAACACTGTAGCACCGTCAATATGACGCGAGGCAGGTTGAGGTAATGTCAATTGAAGGCTTTATTAAGCAGAATTTTATCCCCAGCAGCGTGGTTACAGAATACAACTGCTGAGGGAAATGGAGGGAAAAATTGGGTTCTTATACCGGCATTTCTGGGTGGAGTCCAGTAGGTGGCAGATCCTATCAGGACCTGGCATCCCTCCACCAATAGCCTGTCGACACGTGGTGTACCGTATTACCCCTAATACATACCACCACATTCACCCCTTGTTGAAAATAAACCCGGCGGGATGGTGGTTCGCATGGTGGTAGGGGTTTACAGAGTCTGTACTGTGCCGTAACTTTGAACAAAACACAAAATTATCGCTTCAACTGGGCCAACGGGCCAAACAGGGTCGGCATGATGCCATAACTATAACAAGACACAATAACTGAAAACTGGGCCAACGGGCCAAACAGGGTCGGCATGATGCCATAACTATAACAAGACACAATAACTGAAAACGTTGAGAGTTAAAGTGATTCAATGAGCCGGATGGGCGCCCTGGTCGTCCTTTCCGATCGTCTCGGGCATGGTGGTGATGGCGCTGGCTCGAGTCCCGTCGACTCTGGGAGCGTAGCGCTGTCCCCTGTGTCCTTACTCCTGGGCAGGTCTGGGAGGAGAACCGAACCCCCCGGGAAGGGGGTGGCTGCGGGATGAACCGGCGGGAGTGAGGAGGTGGTGATTGGCGTTGGGGGTGTGGGTAGCTCCGGCGGGCGCCAGATCTCGCAGGGAGACCGTGTCCTGTCGCCCATTGGGGTACTCCACATAGGCGTATTGCGGGTTGGCGTGAAGGAGATGCACCCGTTCCACCAACGGATCTGACTTGTGCGCCCGCACATGTTTCCGGAGCAGAATGGGTCCCGGAGCTGCTAGCCAGGTCGGAAGTGGCGTTCCAGAGGAGGACTTCCTAGGAAAGAGGAGGAGGCGCTCGTGAGGTGTTTGATTCGTGGTGGTGCACAGCAGGGACCGGATAGAGTGAAGGGCATCCGGGAGGACTTCCTGCCAGCGGGAAATTGGGAGGCTCCTAGACCGGAGGGCCAGCAGGACGGCCTTCCAGACCGTTCCATTCTCCCTTTCTACCTGCCCGTTCCCCCGGGGATTGTAACTGGTCGTCCTGCTCGAGGCTATGCCCCTGCTGAGCAGGAATTGACGCAGTTCGTCACTCATAAAGGAGGACCCCCCTGTCGCTATGGATATAGTTGGGGAAACCGAACAGTGTAAAAATGGTACCGAGGGCTTTAATGACCGGTGACGAGGTCATGTCGGGGCAGGGGATGGCGAAAGGGAAACGGGAGTATTCGTCAACGACGTTCAGGAAGTACGCGTTGCGATCGGTGGAGGGAGGTTGCAGGTCTTAAGGAAGTGGTAGAAACGAGTGACCCCCGGGTGGCAGAGGTCCTCGTGGAGGGCTTGTAAACGGTCCACTTGTACATTGGCACATGTGCCGCGAGATAGGGCATCGGATGGCTCGTTCAGCTTTCCGGGACGATACAAGATCTCATAATTGAAGGTGGAGAGTTCAATCCTCCACCGCAAGATCTTGTCGTTCTTGATCTTGCCCCGCTGTGCATTATCGAACATGAAGGCAACCAACCGTTGGTCAGTGAGGAGAGTGAATCTCCTGCCGGCCAGGTAATGCCTCCAGTGTCGCACAGCTTCCACTATGCTTGTGCCTCCTTTTCCACTGAGGAGTGGCGGATTTCTGAAGCGTGGAGGGTTCGGGAGAAGAAGGCCACGGGTCTGCCTGCTTGGTTGAGGGTGGCCGCCAGAGCTACATCCGATGCGTCGCTCTCGACCTGGAAGGGGAGGGACTCGTCGATGGCGCGCATCGTGGCCTTTGCGATATCCGTTTTGATGCGGCTAAAGGCCTGGCATGCCTCTGTCGTCAGGGGAAAAGTAGTGGACTGGATTAGTGCACGGGCCTTGTCTGCGTACTGGGGGACCCACTGGGCGTAATAAGAAAAGATGCCCAGGCAACGTTTCAGGGCTTTGGCACAGTGGGGGAGAGGGAACTCCATGAGGGGGCGCATGCATTCAGGGTCGGGGCCTATCACTCCATTACGCCCTACGTAGCCCAGGATGGCTAGACGATCGGTGCGGAACACGCATTTTTCTTTGTTGTAAGTGAGGTTCAGGGCGTGAGCGGTCTGGAGGAATTTTTGGAGGTTGGCGTCGTGGTCCTGCTGGTCGTGGCCGCAGATGGTGACGTTGTCGAGATACGGGAACGTGGCCTGTAAACCGTGCTGGTCAACCATTCGGTCCATCTCTCGTTGGAAGACCGAGACTCCGTTCGTGACGCCGAATGGAACCCTTAAAAAGTGGTATAACCGCCCGTCTGCTTCCAAGGCAGTATAGTTGCGGTCACTGGGACGGATGGGGAGCTGGTGGTAGGCGGACTTGAGGTCCACGGTGGAAAAGACCTTGTACTGTGCAATCCGATTGACCATTTCGGATATGCGGGGGAGAGGGTACGCATCTAGCTGAGTGTACCTGTTGATGGTCTGACTATAGTCGATGACCATCGTCTGTTTCTCCCCGGTCTTAACAACTACCACCTGGGCTCTCCAGGGACTGTTGCTAGCCTGGATGATGCCTTCCTTCAGCAGCCTCTGGACTTCGGACCGGATAAATGCTCGGTCCTGGGCGCTGTACCGTCTGCTCCTTGTGCGACGGGTTTGCAATCCGGTGTTCCGGTGTGAGGTTCGCAAACAAGGAAGGCGGTTCAACCTTGAGGGTCGCGAGGCCGCAAACAGTCAGTGGGGGTATAGGGCCGCCAAATTTAAATGTTAAACTCTGGAGGTTGCATTGGAAGTCCAACCCTAGGAGTGTGGGCGCACAGAGATGGGGGAGGACATACAGCCGGTAATTTCGGAACTCCCTCCCCTGACCGTTAGGTTAGCGATGCAGAACCCTGTGATCTGAACAGAGTGGGATCCCGCCGCCAGGAACATTTTCTGGGTGCTTGACTGAATTACGAGGGAACAGCGCCTTACCGTGTCCGGATGAATGAAGCTCTCCGTGCTCCCAGAGTCGATAAGGCACGGCGTCTCGTAGCCATTCACTAGGACTGTAGTGGTTGCAGTCTGGAGCGTCCGGGGTCGCGACTGGTTGAGGGTCGTCGAAGCCAGACGTGGTTGTTGACGTTGAGCATCGTAATCAGGCAGTATGTGGCCGTCTGTGTCGGGGTCCGTCAGCCAAGATGGCGGCGTCCACGGATCGAGCGCAGTCGGGGGTGGACAAAATGGCGGCGCCCATCTCTCCCTCGTGGCGTCCGGGGTCCAGGATGGCGGCGTCCGTTGGTCACACGTGGATCGCTGGGGGGGCTGGGTCTGTGGTCCCGTTTCTTCCCCGGAGATAGCAGCGACCCCGCGGGAATTGCACACCGTCGCGTAGTGGCCCTTCTTCCCGCAGCTTTTGCAGGTAGCCGCGCGGGCCGGGCATCGCTGCCGAGGGTGTTTCGGCTGGCCGCAAAAATAGCAGCGAGGCCCCCCCGGTTGGTCTGGTGTTTTGGCCGCGCAGGTTTGCGGGGGTGGGGGGGGGGGGTGTCGGAGAGTCGACCGCAGCGGGGGTTCACGGAGCCCAAGGGGCTGTAGTGCGGTCGGGGGCGTAGGCGCAAGAGTTACGCGAGGCCACATAAAGGGATGCCGCCAGGGCCCGAGCTTCTGTAAGTCCCAGAGATTCTTTCTCCAGAAGCCTCTGGCGGATCTGGGAAGATGCCAAACCTGCCACATACGCATCGCGGACCAGGAGCTCTGTGTGTTCACTCGCTGTTACCGCCGGACAGTTGCAGTTTCAACCCAGGATCTGCAGGGCGTTATAAAACTCGTCCAGCGATTCCCCCGGAAATTGCCGTCGTGTGGCGAGCTGGTAGCGAGCAAAGACCTGGTTGGCGGGCCTGATGTAGATATCCTTCAGCGCGGCAATGGCACTGGTGAAACCGTCCTTGTCCTCGATAAGGGAGTAGGCGTCAGGACTCACCCTGGAATAGAGGACCTGCATCTTTTGTTCGTCAGTCGGTGTGCCGGGGGCCGTTCAGAGGTAGCCCTCAAAGCATGCCATCCAGTGTTTGAAGATAGAGGCCGAGTTAGTTGCTTGGGTTGCGATGCGCAGGCACTCCGGGGTGATTCGGAGCTCCATGTTCCCACGTCGTTTTCTTCAATTTAAATTCTGCTTAATAAATTGTAGCACCGTCAATATGACGCGAGGCAGGTTGAGGTAATGTCAATTGAAGGCTTTTTTAAGCAGAACTTTATCCCCAGCAGCGTGGTTACAGAATACAACTGCTGAGGGAAATGGAGGGAAAAACTGGGTTCTTATACCGGCATTTCTGGGTGGAGTCCAGTAGGTGGCAGTTCCTATCAGGACCTGGCATCCCTCCACCAATAGCCTGTCGACACGTGGTGTACCGTATTACCCCTAATACATACCACCACAAACACATATTTCAATACCACAAGCACAGGAAAAAGACCACTTCAGGCAACAAAGATGGTTCAGCAGCAGAATCAGTCCGAAGCCACTTTTATTTATTCTTTCACGGGGTTGTGGGCGACACTGGCAAGGCCAGTATTTGATGTCCATCCCTAATTGCCCTTCAAGGTTATGGTGAGCTGCCTTCTGGAATGGCTGCAGTCCATCTGGCGTGGGTAACACCACAGTGCTACTGAGAAGGGAGTTGCAAGATCCGTATCCCGCGACAGTGAAGGAACGACGATAAAAGTTCCAAGTCAGGATGACGCGTGGCTTGGAGGGGAACTTGCAGGTGGTGGTGTTCCATACGTCTCTACCCTGTCCTTCTAAGCAGTAGAAGTTGTGGATTTGGAAGTTGCCATCAATGGAGCTTTGGTGAGTTGCTGCGTAGCCTCATAGCCATTATAGCGCAGTGGTTAGCACAGTTGCTTCACAGCTCCAGGGTTCCAGGGTCAATTCCCTGCTTGGGTCACTGTCTGTGCGGAGTCTGCACGTTCTCCCCGTGTCTGCGTGGGTTTCCTCCGGGTGCTCCGGTTTCCTCCCACAGTTCAAAAATGTGCCGGTTAGGTGGATTTGTCATGCTAAATTGTCCTTAGTGTCCAAAAAGGTTGGGTTGGGTGGGGTTACGGGGAGATGGTGGGGGTGTGGGCTAAGGTAGGGTGCTCTTTCCAGGGGCCGGTGCAGACTCGATGGGCCAAATGGCCTCCTTCTGCACTGTAAATTCTATGATATCCAAACAAGGGGTGGGATTCTCCATTGGCGTATGAATCAGGACACATGATTGGACGGACAATTCAGCATTAGCCGAAAATCGCGGTTGGCACCGGGCGCCTGACAGAATGCCAAGCTCCGCTGCCTCGACAGCGGCGTGAATGCATTCTACGCCACACGTACATTAAATGTCGTTGGCATATCATTAACGGCCCTTCCCAGTATTCTCCAGGGCTCCCGCATGCTCCGCCTCCACAAGGAGTAATTACTGACGGCGAGGTTCATTTGTGGTTGAGGGTTTGGCTCTTGGGCGACAGGGGTTACCCATTGCAGTCATGGCTGATGACACCTATCCGGAGGCCATGGGTTGGCAGTAACAGCAGGTCTGATCCATGGGATGGAGGATGATAACGGCCAGCTCTGCGGTGAGCTCTGGTGCTCCACATCATTTGACAATGTCTGACTCCTGCTCACAGTAGTACTTTCCATCATCCACCTGGGTGATCCCTGCATGCGAGCTGGCCATTCCATCACATGGTCCCACCGAACCCTTGGTGGGGACGGGCTGTGATGGGGGTGGTTGGGGTGGCGAGGGTTGAGGAAAGGGTCGGGCACCGCGATGGTGAGTGGTGGCTGACCTGGGGCCCTGGCCCACCTCTGCAGTCAGCCCAACCCAACCCTGCCCATCCCTCACACCATTCTGACAGAGCACAGAGGTAGGTCAGAACATTTGTGAGCAGGTGTACATTGTGTTCAGGTAAACATGTTTCTACAGGTGCCCCTGCCTGGAATGCTATTCTGTAGGCTGTACTCGTGCCTACTTAACTGGTGTCCAACTTTCTGGCCTACTGTGATTCCCGTCCTGTGACCTAGGATCGTAGAATCCCTACAGGGCAGAAAGAGGCAATTTTCCCATCGAGTTTGCACTGACCCTTCGAAAGACCACCCTAGATTTTTTTTAAAATGTATTTTACTAGAAACATCTATCAAAACATGTTGCAGCAAATAAACACCCCAGGAAACATACTTCCCAGCAATCAACTACACAGTCTGTACAGATTTTTTGCCTTTTTCACCCCCTCCCCCTGCGGCGAACAGCTCCTCAAACACGGTCACAAACATCCCCCACCTTTTCTCAAACCCCCCTGAAGAGTCCCTTAACTCATACTTTATCTTCTTTAATCTCAGGAAGTCAGACAGGTCACCCAACCATGCCGCTACCCCCGGTTGCAATGCCGACTGCCACTCCAGTAAAATTTGCCACCGTGCAATCAGAGAGGCGAAGGCCACGACATCGGCCTTCCCCCTCTCCATGAGCTCCGGCTTCTCTGAAAGCCCAAATATCACTACCAAAGGGTCCGGGTCCACCTCCTCCTCCACTATCCTGGTTAAGACCGCAAACACTCCCGCCCAAAATCTTCCCAGTTTTTCACAACCCCAAAACATGTGCAGATGATTCACTGGCCCCCGCCCACACCTCTAGCACTAATCTGCTACGCCCTGAAAGAACCCACTCATTCTCACCCAAGTCATGTCCACCCTGTGCACCACCTTAAACTGGGTTGTGGGGATGGGGTGGAGGTGTTGACCTTGGGTGGGGTGCTCTTTCCAAGAGGCGGTGCAGACTCGATGGGCCGAATGGCCTCCTTCTGCACTGTAAATTCTATGATAATCTATGAAAACAGGTTGATGCCCACTTTGGTCCAGGGGGACGTGACCAACTTATGGGGTTGCAAGGTCTCCCTTGGCTGAGCAGGCTGGAAACGCTGGCATGTTGGGCAGTTAAGAACGGCATTGACAATGTCCTCGTTGATTCCAGGCCAGTACACTGCCTCACGGGCCAGTCGGCGGCATTTCTCCACTCCCAGGTGGCCCTCATGGACCTGCTCAAGGACGAGGTTCCGCAAGCTGTGCGGAATGACGATCCTGTCCAGCTTTAGTAGAATTCCATCTACCACCGCCAGCTCATCTTTAATATTATAGAATTGAGGGCATTGGCCCTTGAGCCACCCATCTGTCAGGTAGCGCATGACACGTTGGAGCAGGGGATCGTTGGCCGTCTCACGACGAATCTGGATGAGTCGTTCGTCCGTGGCGGGCAGATTGGATGCGGCGAATACCACCTGAGCATCAATTGGGCACACAAAGCCCGCTGGGTCGCAGGGTGTGGTGACAGATCGGGAGAGTGCATCGGCGATGATGAGCTCCTTACCCGGGGTGTAGACGAGTTTGAAGTCGGACCGCCTGAGTTTAAGGAGAATGCACTGCAGGCGCGGCGTCGGGTCGTTAAGGTTTTTTTGAATGATATTGACCAGTGGCCTGTGGTCTGTCTCGACTGTGAACTTTGGGAATCCATAGACATAGTCATGGAATTTTACAACTCCGGTAAGAAGGTTCAGGCACTCTTTTTCAATTTGCACATAGCGCTGTTCGGTGGGCGTCATTGCACGTGACGCGTATGCGACAGGAGCCCATGAGGAGGCGTCGTCACGTTGAAGGAGCACTGCTCCAATGCCGGACTGACTGGCTTCTGTGGAGATCTTTGTTTCTTTGGCCGGATCGAAAAATGCCAACACCGGGGCCTTGGTCAGCTTCGCCCTGAGTTCCCATCATTCTTGTTCATGGGCGGGGAGCCATTGGAACTCGGTCGGTTTCTTAGCCAGGTTCCTGAGAGCCGTAGTGTGGGAGGCGAGGTTAGGGATGAATTTCCCCAGGAAATTGACCATGCCCAGGAAGCGGAGGACCGTCTTCTTGTCCTCCGGTGTCTTCATGGCCTTAATGGCAGATACCTCGTCAGCATCCGGCTGCACGCCAAACTGTGAAATATGGTCTCCGAGGAATTTAAGTTCTGTTTGACCAAAGGAGCATTTGGCCCTGTTGAGGCGGAGGCCATGCTCATGGATTCGTCGGAAGACGCGTTGGAGGCAATCACTGTGCTCCTGCGGGCTGGTAGACCAGACGATGATGTCGTCCACATATACGCGAACCCCTTCGATACCTTCCATCATCTGCTCCATTATTCTGTGGAACACTTCCGATGCAGAGATGCTGCCAAATGTCATCCGGTTGTAGCAATACCGGCCAAATGGGGTGTTAAAGATGCAGAGCTTCCGACTGGATGCGTCGAGTTGGATCTGCGTCTAGCTTGGTGACAAATTTGACACGAGCCATCTCGCAGGTGAGTTCTTCGCGCTTTGGAATGGGATAGTGTTCTCTCATAATATTGTGGTTGAGGTCCTTGGGATCAATACATATGCGTAATTCGCCGGATGGTTTTTTCACGCACACCATAGAGCTGACCCAGTCAGTCGGTTCTGTAACTTTCGAAATTATGCCCTGGTCCTGGAGGTCCTGCAGCTGCTGCTTGAGGCGGTCCTTGAGGGGTGCTGGTACCCTGCGAGGTGCATGCGCCACAGGCGTGACATTTGGTTTTAACAAGATTTTATAATTGTATGGGAGTGTGCCCATGCCCTCGAATACATCGTGGTGTTGAGTGATGATTGTGTTCAGCTGTGTCTGAAAGTCAGCATCCTGAAATGCGGAAGCGTCAGCGGGTGACAGGGAGTGAACCCTTTGGACAAGGTTTAGAAGTTTTCACGCCTGAGCACCAAGCAGGGAGGCTTTAATGGATTCCACCATTTTGAATGGCAGGTTAGCCTTTAATGACCGGTGCTACACTTCAAGCTGGCAAGAGCCACTGGCAGCAATGGCATTACCATTATAGTCCAGAAGCTGGCAGGCGGATGGCAGGATGGTAGGCTTGACATGGAGGCTTTCGAGGTCAGACCGCGTAATGAGGTTGGCTGAAGCGCCGGTGTCCAGGCGGGATCGGATGTGGGATCGGTTGACCGTAAGGGTGGCACATCACTCGTCGTCCGGATCAATGCTGAATATTGGGAGAGACTTGGCTTTTGTTTTCTGGAGCATCTTGTGTTTGGTGATGATGCCCACCCGAAATGGTGCTTTAGGCTCCTCGGTGTCAAGGTCCGGAATCAAGTCGGAATCGGTGACCTGTGGCTGGATGGTTCGGACATCCCTGCGTGACTGGTTGGAGCGACGAGAGGTAGTAGGTTGAGCAGACCTGCATAGGGCTGCATAGTGGCCAAGCTTGCCACATTGGAGACAGTGTCGGGATTTTGAAGGACATTGCCACTTTAAGTGGGCGGAGCCACAGTTGCCGGACATTGTGACGTCAGAACGTTCGGTACGCCACCGCGCATGATTTGTGCCGTCGTACGTAGTGCGCCCCTGCGCAGTGCAGTCTTCAGCCTCGCCGTCCTCTCGGTCAGTGCGCGCATGCGTGGGAGCCCGCGAAAAGCACGCAAAATGGCCGCCCTCATCCAGGCTTAGGCCCTGGAGTTGTTTAATGGCTTGCACCCACTCTGTCTCGTGGGGACCTTGCCGCGCCGTTTCAGCCGCTTGAATGTGCGAGTATCGGTTAGTGGCGTGTTCATGCAGAACGCAGGTCTCGATGGCTATCGCAAGGGTGAGCTGTTTAACCTTGAGGAGCTGCTGGCGTAGGGGGTCCGATTGCACACCGAAAACGATCTGGTCACGGATCATCGAGTCGGAGGTGGAATCGTAATTGCAGGACTGCGCGAGGATGCGAAGGTGGGCGAGGAAAGATTGAGAAGGTTCATCCTTACCCTGCAGACGCTGTTGACAGACATAGCGCTCAAAACTTTAATTTACCTCGATGTCACAGTGACTGTCGAATTTGAGCAGGACTGTCTTGAACTTGGGCTTGTCTTCACCTTCAGCGAAAGTGAGAGAGTTGAAGATATGGATGGCGTGGTCCCCAGCCGTGGAAAAGAAGAGAGCAATCTTCCTGGCGTCTGAGGCAGCTTCCAGGTCCGTAGCTTTGAGGTATAGCTGGAATCGTTGTTTAAAGATTTTCCAGTTCGCACCGAGGTTGCCGGTGATGCGGAGCGGCGGGGGTGGGCAGACGCTGTCCATACTACCGGATGGCTGATTGCTGGTCGAAGGCAGATCACTTGAAGGTAGGTCTATTAAACTCTAACATCGCATACAGGTACCATGACGTGTTGGGTACTCTGGATCTGTGGAGACTGCGTTTACCTTAGCAGTAACATAGACAGGCTACCAACACTTGTAATAGTACAACTCTATTTTATTTAACTAAGAGCTGATAAACATACTTGCACTGTGGGTCGACACTATGTTAGATTGACGGAAGACCTATGCCTAACCTGACCAGCCTATACTGCTAGCACATGGTGGATGTTTGTGCTACTGATTGCGGGCTCTGTCTCTCTCAGAGGCTGCATCCCGAATGAGCGGGAAAACTGGTGCCCTCTGTCTTTATAGTAACCGTGCCCTAACTGGTGATTGGCTGCTGTGTTGTGTGTGTTGTTTGGTCTTGCAGTGTGTCAGTCAGTGTGTGTCTCTGCACCATCATATACTGATGTGTATATTATGACACCAGCCTCATGTATATATCCCCAATTCTTCCCTCCCCTTCCACATCCGGAAGCAGTAGTCTGTCCAGGAGGATCTATCCTGGCAACCTAGGTAACCCCCTCCAGACCTTTTGCGCAAAGTCCATATCCTGCAGACACCTGAACTCACTCCCCCTCGGGAGCTCTACCCCCCTCCCTTAGCTCCTCCAGACTGACAAACCCATCTTCCAAATACAAATCCCTCACCTTGACCAGCCACACTTCTCTCCACCTCGTGTATACACTATTCATCCCCCCCCCCCCCCCCCCCCCGTCTCAAACCCATGATTCTCGCACAGCGGCGTTAGCACCGACATCCCTTCCACCCTAAAATGCCTCCTCAGCTGATTCCATATCTTCACCATGGACTGCACCACTGGGCTCCCTGAAAACCTACTCGGAGCCATGGGCATTGTTGCCGTCACCATAGCCCTCAAACTAGACCCCTGACAAGATTCCTTCTCCATCCTAACCCACTCTACCCCTTCTCCTTCCCACCATCGCCGCGCCTTGTCGACATTCGCCACCCAATAATAATGAAGCAGGTTCGGCAACGCCAACCCCCCCTGCTGCCTCTGCCTCTGTAGCAGGGTCCTCCCCACCCTCGGCACCTTCCCCATACAAAATCCAAAATGATCGTGTCCACTTTCTGAAAAAAGGCCTTTCGTATAAAGATCGGGAAAGCCTGAAAACTAAACAAGAAGCTCGGCAGAATATTTGTTTTCACCACTTGTACCCTCCCTGCCAATGTTAGGTGCAGTGTATCCCACCTCTTAACATCCTCCCTGGCCTCCTCCACCAGCTTCATTAAGTTCCACTTATGGAGTACCGTCCTTTCCCTCGCTACCTGATCCCCAAGTATCTAAACCTATCCCTCGCTACCTTAAATGGCATCCCCCCTAAATTAGCCCGCTGTCCCACCTAGGCCCAATCCCCCACCCTATTCAAGCAACCCCACCCTAATAGGGCAATTTAGAATGGCCAAATCACCGAACCTGCACTCCTTTGGACTATGGGAGGAAACCGGAGCACCCGGGGGAAACTCATGCAGACACAGGGAAAATGTGCAAACTCCATACAGATGTCACCCGAGGTCGGAATCAAACCCGTGTCCATGATGCTGTGGGCCAGCAGTGCAAACCACTGTGACACCGTGCCGTCCTGGCCTAGCCCTCTGGAGCAACCGGGTTGCAGTCTCTTGGGTGTCCCAGGTGGCATGGTGTTGCCTGTCCTGCCACTGCCCATCAAAGGCACCAGGATCAGGAGGGAAGGATGGAGTCTGAGGCGCTGTGGTGTTCCAGAACCTCCCCTGCGGGGGTCACCGGCATGGGCTCCATCAAGTCCTCCTCCCTCGGCGTGCCCAATGGGGCGGGGAGTGTCTGGAGCTAGCTGCCACACTACCTGGCACTGCCAGAGAAGGTGGTGGAAGCAGGGACGATAGTGACATTTAAGGGGCATCTTGACAAATACATGAATAGGATGGGAATAGAGGACCCAGGAATTGTAGAAGATTTTTGTTTAGATGGGCAGCATGGTCGGCACAGGCTTGGAGGGCCAAAGGGCCTGTTCCTGTGCTGTACTTTTCTTTGTTCTTTGCCAGTCCTGAAGGCCCACTCTCGTATTGACCAGGGTCTCCATGCTCGCGGCAACCATGGAGCAGAGGGGCTGTGCCACTTCCCTCTGGGACTGTGCCATGTCCCTCTGTAACTGGCTCAAATCAACCAGCGCCCGGCAATGCTGTCAACGCCCTCAGCCATAATCCGTTGTGAGCCGGGAGATTTAAAAAGCGCGGGAGATTTAAAAAGCGCAGGAGCTGCGAGTCAGAGCGGAGATTTTAAAAGATCGCGGCCTAGTTTCGGGAGCCGTTCGGAGGAGGAGGAGCAGTCTCTGTCAGGGAGAGAACTTGAGAACATCTAAGACATTCAGAAGGTAAGAAGGTAAATAAGTGATTTTTACTCATTTTTACTTTTATACCTTTATCAAATTGTGTGTGTCGGGGGGAAACTGAAGTGACATCACAGAAAAGCTGTGACCTGAGTGGCTGGTTGGGAATCTACACTAAATTTTTAAAATTAAGCATTGGTAACTAATTAAACATAATTACTTAATTATAATTTAGAGGGGTATCTAAGCCAGAGATCGGAGGGTACTATATTTAGCTTTCGCATTTATATTAGAAATCTAGTGCTAGGAAACAGATAGTTAACAGTAACAGTAACAGGGGCTGGTTTAGCACACTAGGCTAAATCGCTGGCTTTTAAAGCAGACCAAGGCAGGCCAGCAGCATGGTTCGATGCCCGTACCAGTCTCCCCGAACAGGCGCGGGAATATGGCGACTAGGGGCTTTTCACAGTAACTTCATTGAAGCCTACTCGTGACAATAAGCGATTTTCATTTCATTTCAACTTTTTTTTTAAAATTTTAAATATTTTTTAAAATTTTAAACTTTTAATTTTAATTAATTGACGCAATGTCAGTTAGAGGGGTGCAGTGCTCTGACTGTGAGATGTGGCAGGTCCGGGAGGCTTCCAGCGTCCCAGATGGCTTCATCTGCAGAAAGTGCACCCAACTGGAGCTCCTCACAGACCGCATGGTTCGGTTGGAGCAGCAATTGGATGCACTTAGGTGCATGCAGGTGGCGGAAAGCGTCATAGATAGCAGTTATATAAATGTGGTCACACCCAAGGTGCAGGCAGAGAAATGGGTGACCAACAGAAAGGGCAGGCAGTCAGTGCAGGAATCCCCTGAGGTTGTCCCCCTCTCGAACAGGTATACCCCTTTGGATACTGTCGGGGGGGGATAGCCTATCAGGGGAAAACAGAAGCAGCCAGAGCAGTGGCACCACCGATGGCTCTGATGTTCAGAAGGGAGGGTCAAAGCGCAGAAGAGCAATAGTAATAGGGGACTCTATTGTCAGGGGCACAGATAGGCGCTTCTGTGGACGTGAAAGAGACTCCAGGATGGTATGTTGCCTCCCTGGTGCCAGGGTCCAGGATGTCTCCGAACGGGTAGAGGGCGTCCTGAAGGGGGAGGGCAAACAGGCAGAGGTCGTTGTACATATTGGTACTAACGACATAGGCAGGAAGGGGCATGAGGTCCTGCAGCAGGAGTTCAGGGAGCTAGGCAGAAAGTTAAAAGACAGGACCTCTAGGGTTGTAATCTCGGGATTACTCCCTGTGCCACGTGCCAATGAGGCTAGAAATAGGAAGATAGAGCAGCTAAACACGTGGCTAAACAGCTGGTGTAGGAGGGAGGGTTTCCGTTATCTGGACCACTGGGAGCTCTTCCGGGGCAGGTGTGACCTATATAAGAAGGACGGGTTGCATCTAAACTGGAGAGGCATAAATATCCTGGCCGCGAGGTTTGCTAGTGTCACACAGGAGGGTTTAAACTAGTATGGCAGGGGGATTGGCACAGGAGCAATAGGTCAGAAGGTGAGAGCATTGAGGGAGAACTAGGGAATAGGGACAGTGGGGCTCTGAGGCAGAGCAGACAGGGAGAAGTTGCTGAACACAGCGGGTCTGGTGGCCTGAAGTGCATATGTTTTAATGCAAGAAGTATTACGGGTAAGGCAGATGAACCTAGAGCTTGGATTAGTACTTGGAACTATGATGTTGTTGCCATTACAGAGACCTGGTTGAGGGAAGGGCAGGATTGGCAGCTAAACGTTCCAGGATTTCGATGTTTCAGGCGGGATAGAGGGGGATGTAAAAGGGGTGGCAGAGTTGCGCGACTGGTTAGGGAGAATATCACAGCTGTACTGCGGGAGGACACCTCAGAGGGCAGTGAGGCTATATGGGTAGAGATCAGGAATAAGAAGGGTGCAGTCACAATGTTGGGGGTTTACTACAGGCCTCCCAACAGCCAGCGGGAGATAGAGGAGCAGATAGGTAGACAGATATTGGAAAAGAGTAAAAACAACAGGGTTGTGGCAATGGGAGACTTCAACTTCCCCAATATTTACTGGGACTCACTTAGTGCCAGGGGCTTAGACGGAGCGGAGTTTGTAAGGAGCATCCAGGAGGGCTTCTTAAAACAATATGTAGACAGTCCAACTAGGGAAGGGGCGGCACTGGACCTGGTATTGGGGAATGAGTCCGGCCAGGTGGTAGAGGTTTCAGTAGGGGAGCATTTCGGGAACAGTGACCACAATTCAGTAAGTTTTAAAGTGCTGGTGGACAAGGATAAGAGTGGTCCTAGGATGAATGTGCTAAATTGGGGGAAGGCTAATTATAACAATATTAGGCGGGAACTGAAGAACATAGATTGGGGGCGGATGTTTGAGGGCAAATCAACATCTGACATGTGGGAGGCTTTCAAGTGTCAGTTGAATGGGATTCAGGACCGGCATGTTCCTGTGAGGAAGAAGGATAAATACGGCAATTTTTGGGAACCTTGGATAACGAGAGATATTGTAGGCCTCGTCAAAAAGAAAAAGGAGACATTTGTCAGGGCTAAAAGGCTGGGAACAGACGAAGCCTGTGTGGAATATAAGGAAAGTAGGAAGGAACTTCAGCAAGGAGTCAGGAGGGCTAGAAGGGGTCACGAAAAGTCATTGGCAAATAGGATTAAGGAAAATCCCAAGGCTTTTTACACGTACATTTTATGTCATCATTGGCTACAGGAATAGTGCCAGAGGACTGGAGGACAGCAAATGTGGTCCCTTTGTTCAAAAAGGGGAGCAGAGACAACCCCGGCAACTATAGACCGGTGAGCCTCACGTCTGTAGTGGGTAAAGTCTTGGAGGGGATTATAAGAGACAAGATTTATAATCATCTAGATAGGAATAATATGATCAGGGATAGTCAGCATGGCTTTGTGAAGGGTAGGTCATGCCTCACAAACCTTATTGAGTTCTTTGAGAAGGTGACTGAACAGGTAGACGAGGGTAGAGCAGTTGATGTGGTGTATATGGATTTCAGCAAAGCGTTTGATAAGGTTCCCCACGGTAGGCTATTGCAAAAAATACGGAGGCTGGGGATTGAGGGTGATTTAGAGATGTGGATCAGAAATTGGCTAGCTGAAAGAAGACAGAGGGTGGTGGTTGATGGGAAATGTTCAGAATGGAGTACAGTCACAAGTGGAGTACCACAAGGATCTGTTCTGGGGCCGTTGCTGTTTGTCATTTTTATCAATGGAAGGCGCAGAAGGGTGGGTGAGTAAATTTGCAGACGATACTAAAGTCGGTGGTGTTGTCGATAGTGTGGAAGGATGTAGCAGGTTACAGAGGGATATAGATAAGCTGCAGAGCTGGGCTGAGAGGTGGCAAATGGAGTTTAATGTAGAGAAGTGTGAGGTGATTCACTTTGGAAGGAATAACAGGAATGCGGAATATTTGGCTAATGGTAAAGTTCTTGAAAGTGTGGATGAGCAGAGGGATCTAGGTGTCCATGTACATAGATCCCTGAAAGTTGCCACCCAGGTTGATAGGGTTGTGAAGAAGGCCTATGGAGTGTTGGCCTTTATTGGTAGAGGGATTGAGTTCCGGATTCAAGAGGTCATGTTGCAGCTGTACAGAACTCTGGTACGGCCGCATTTGGAGTATTGCGTACAGTTCTGGTCACCGCATTATAGGAAGGCCGTGGAGGCTTTGGAGCGGGTGCAGAGGAGATTTACCAGGATGTTGCCTGGTATGGAGGGAAAATCTTATGAGGAAAGGCTGATGGACTTGAGGTTGTTTTCGGTGGAGAGAAGAAGGTTAAGAGGAGACTTAATAGAGGCATACAAAATGATCAGGGGGTTGGATAGGGTGGACAGTGAGAGCCTTCTCCCGCGGATGGATATGGCTGGCACGAGGGGACATAACTTTAAACTGAGGGGTAATAGATATAGGACAGAGGTCAGAGGTAGGTTCTTTACGCAAAGAGTAGTGAGGCCGTGGAATGCCCTACCTGCTACAGTAGTGAACTCGCCAACATTGAGGGCATTTAAAAGTTTATTGGATAAACATATGGATGATAATGGCATAGTGTAGGTTAGATGGCTTTTGTTTTGGTGCAACATCGTGGGCCAAAGGGCCTGTACTGCGCTGTATTGTTCTATGTTCTATGTTCTATAAAAAGCAAGAGGGTAGCCAGGGAAAGGGTTGGCCCACTGAAGGATAGGCAAGGGAATCTATGTGTGGAGCCAGAGGAAATGGGCGAGGTACTAAATGAATACTTTGCATCAGTATTCACCAAAGAGAAGGAATTGGTAGATGTTGAGTTTGGAGAAGGGTGTGTAGATAGCCTGGGTCAAATTGAGATCCAAAAAGACGAGGTGTTGGGCGTCTTAAAAAATATTAAGGTAGATAAGTCCCCAGGGCCTGATGGGATCTACCCCAGAATACTGAAGGAGGCTGGAGAGGAAATTGCTGAGGCCTTGACAGAAATCTTTGGATCCTCACTGTCTTCAGGTTATGTCCCGGAGGGCTGGAGAATAGCCAATGTTGTTCCTCTGTTTAAGAAGGGTAGCAAGGGTAATCCAGGGAACTACAGGTCGGTGAGCCTTACTTCAGTGGTAGGGAAATTACTGGAGAGAATTCTTCGAGACAGGATCTACTCCCATTTGGAAGCAAATGGACGTATTCGTGAGAGGCAGCATGGTTTTGTGAAGGGGGGGTCGTGTCTCACTAACTTGATAGAGTTTTTCGAGGAGGTCATTAAGATGATTGATGCAGGTAGGGCAGTGGATGTTGTCTATATGGACTTTAGTAAGGCCTTTGACAAGGTCCCTCATGGTAGACTAGTACAAAGGTGAAGTCACACGGGATCAGGGGTGAGCTGGCAAGGTGGATACAGAACTAGCTAGGTCATAGAAGACAGAGAGTAGCAATGGAAGGATGCTTTTCTAATTGGAGGGCTGTGACCAGTGGTGTTCCACAGGGATCAGTGCTGGGACCTTTGCTGTTTGTAGTATATATAAATGATTTGGAGAAAAATGTAACTGGTCTCATTAGTAAGTTTGCAGACGACACAAAGGTTGGTGGAATTGCGGATAGCGATGTGGACTGTCAGAGGATACAGCAGGATTTAGATTGTTTGGAGACTTGGGCGGAGAGATGGCAGATGGAGTTTAATCCGGACAAATGTGAGGTAATGCATTTTGGAAGGTCTAATGCAGGTAGGGAATATACAGTGAATGGTAGAACCCTCAAGAGTATTGAAAGTCAAAGAGATCTAGGAGTACAGGTCCACAGGTCACTGAAAGGGGCAACACAGGTGGAGAAGGTAGTCAAGAAGGCGTACGGCATGCTTGCCTTCATTGGCCGGGGCATTGAGTATAAGAATTGGCAAGTCATGTTGCAGCTGTATAGAACCTTAGTTAGGCCACACTTGGAGTATAGTGTTCAATTCTGGTCGCCACACTACCAGAAGGATGTGGAGGCTTCAGAGAGGGTGCAGAAGAGATTTACCAGAATGTTGCCTGGTATGGAGGGCATTAGCTATGAGGAGCGGTTGAATAAACTCGGTTTGTTCTCACTGGAACGAAGGAGGTTGAGGGGCGACCTGATAGAGGTCTATAAAATTATGTTGGGCATAGACAGAGTGGATAGTCAGAGGCTTTTCCCCGGGGTAGAGGGGTCAATTACTAGGGGGCATAGGTTTAAGGTGAGAGGGGCAAGGTTTAGAGTAGATGTACGAGGCAAGTCTTTTACGCAGAGGGTAGTGGGTGCCTGGAACTCGCTACCGGAGGTGGTGGAAGCAGGGACGATAGTGACATTTAAGGGACATCTTGACAAATACATGAATAGGATGGGAATAGAGGGATACGGACCCAGGAAGTGTAGAAGATTGTAGTTTAGACGGGCAGCATGGTTGGCATGGGCCTGGAGGGCCGAAGGGCCTGTTCCTGTGCTGTACATTACTTTGTTCTTTGTTCTTTGGGCCAAGTGCCGGAGCAATGTCCAGGTGACTCTGTGACAGGGCCGCACTGTCATGTGCCTCAGCCACCGCACACACAGAGTGCCCCAGCCTTGGACCCATATCTGTTGCCTTCACCCTCAGGCCTCCACCGCGGACGACACCCATGTGGTATTGGCCTGGGAAGCACGCATGGTCAGCACCGTTGGACCCCCCAACTGCACCTGCAGGTGCTGGATTGCTGCTGACAACCCCTCATGTAGGCCCCAGCTCTCTGTCTCCAGCATCGATGAGACTGCCCTTACCTGAAGTCCGAGACCCATCTGGACGCAGTTAGTCCCTAACAAACAGTTAAGCCACCCTCCGACTGTCCGCCCCCTCAGGGGCTCCAGTCTCCACCTGATGTACCATTGCACGTGTGTGGTGCACACGAGATAGTGCCCTTGGAGTCTCTTCAGTATAATATCCAACCGAGATGAGTGTCAGGGATGGTGGAGGCATTGGAGACAGCTATGATGGAGAGTCAGTGTCATCCCTGGAATGGTGCTCTGGCGGGCTGACATTTGGAGGCTCGCGTCTTTGTCCGGTGCCGCCTCATCACTCAACGTGTCCTGAGGTTGTAGCCAGGGATGGCTGACACCAGAAGGGCCCGCTTCATCGCCAGATGATCCTGCAAGACACAAGAAATGCTGCATGGTTGGATCTCGGGTTGGGGTTGTGGAGGGGTGGTGTGGATAATGCTGGGGATGGGGTGGTGTGGTGGGGTGGGGTGGGGGAGATGGGGTGGGGGGGGCTGGGGTGGGGGTTCTGCCACATGTGCACAGGTCCGATGTACGGCGGCAGGTGGCAGCCTTCTTCCCACCCTGGGGAATCGGGTGCCCTGCCTCTCCTCTACAGAGCCCAGACGGCTGCTCTTCGGGTTGCCATCTTGTTGGCTGGAATGAGTGAGTCTGTGTGGGGAGTGGAGTGAATGAGTGAGTCTGTGTGGGGAGTGGAGTGAATGAGTGAGTCTGTGTGGGGAGTGGAGTGAATGAGTGAGTCTGTGTGGGGAGTGGAGTGAATGAGTGAGTCTGTGTGGGGAGTGGAGTGAATGAGTGAGTCTGTGTGGGGAGTGGAGTGAATGAGTGAGTCTGTGTGGGGAGTGGAGTGCTCATATGCGAATCAGACACTGTTTTTCATTGGAATTGCTCTAGTTCCATGTGGCGCCGGTGCAAGCCTATTAATGGATCCTGAATTGCTCCGCGACTGGCGCCACTTCCATAGAACAGAGAATCTGGCCCATGGTTACAGATCAAAACTGGGAACTTAATATTCAGGGATATCTGACCTTTTGGAATGACAGGAGGGAAGGAAAAGGTGGTGTGGAGCACTGTTAATAAGAAATGAAATGAGGGCACTTGTAAGAGACAATCTAGTCATGGGTGATGTAGTCCATTTGGGTGGAGGTAAGTAAACAGCAAGGGAAATAAGACATTGGAGGAGTAGTGTATAGACTCCCAAACAGAAGCCACAATGTAGAAAATTATATAAATCGACAAATAATATGAGCATGTAAAAAGAATAGAGCAATAATTATGAGTGACTTTAATCTTCATGTTGACTGGGTTAATATGTCATAGAGCAATGTGTCATGGAGCCAAACAGGAACAGGTTATCTTGGATCTAGTAATGGGCAATGAAGCAAGTTTAATGAATGATTCCAGAGTAAAAGATCCCCTAAGACAGGCATTGTCCAACTCGTGGGTGGGGGTCGGGATGGTCACGGAGCCATCTGTCGTTGCGCTCCCGATCGCGCAAATCTGCACGCAACAGCCGCAGCAGCCGGCTGTGAAGAACGCCGGCTACAAGCGGCCTTCAAAATGGCCGCGAACATGTTAAAAAAAAAATGCGGCCGCACTGCGCATGCGTGCCAGATCATCAGCGTGCATGTTCAAAACTATGCGCATGCGTGCCAATGATCGGGCACGCATGCGCAGTGCAGTCGATTTTTTTTAAACGGTCGCAGCTTTTTGTTTTACAAGTTCGGGGGGGGGGGGTTATTCATTTATTTTATTCATTTAATTTTTTTTTTTCATTTATTTTATTCTTTTTTTTACAAGTTCAGGGGGGTTTTATTTGATAAAATTTTACAGGAAAAAAATGCAGAATTTTGGACAGTTGGAGACTCCATACTTTCCAACACCAGAAGGCTTCACCTTCATCCAACAGGTTTGAGATCCAAAGGGACCCAAAACCATTTCCTCCATTTTTGTCAGCAGCAAACAAGGTAAGAGAAAATGGTGGGTCGCGCAGGTCTGGCGGTGTGGGTCGCGCAGGTCGGCCGGGTTGGGTCCCGAAGATTGGCCAGTTGGTAAAAATGGGTCCCCGGAAAAAAAGTTTGAAGAACTCTGCCCTAGGAAGTAGTGATCATAACATGAGAAAATATAATAGTTCGAGAGTGAGAAACCTGTGTTGGAAACAACTGTGTTTAACCTCAATAAAGAGAATTACAATGAAATTAGGATAGAGTTAGCTAAAGTGGACTAGGCGGATAGATTAGCAGGAATGACAATAAACAAGCAACGGCGGGCATTTAAGGAGGTAATTCATGATTCTCAGAAAAAAATAGATCCCAATAAGAAGGAAAGTTTCTAAGAGTGGGATAAACCAACCATTGGTAATCAAGGAAGTTAAGGAGGGTATTAAGTTGAAAGAAAAAGCATATAAGGAGGCAAAAGTCTGTGCGAGTCCTGAAGACTGGGTTAAATTCAGAATCCAGCAAAGGAGGACTAAAAAAAATGAAGAAAGAGAAAATAAACTACAAGGGCAAACTAGCAAGGAATATAAACACTGACAATAAGAGCTTCCTTAAATATATAAATAAGAGGTCAAAGTGAACATAGGCCGCTTAGAACATGAATCTGGGGAGATAGTTATGGGTAACAAGGAAATGACAGAGGAGTTAAACAGATATTTTGCATCAGTCTTTACGATGGAAGATACTTCGAACATCCCATTAATACTAAAGAATACAGGGGAGGAATTAAGTACCATCACCATCACAAGAGAAGTAATAGACAAACTAATGGGGCTAAGGCAGATAGGTCCCCTGGCCCTGATGGCTTGCATCCTAGGATCCTAAAAAAGTAGCTACAAAGATGGTGGATGCATTGGTTGTAACTTTCCAAAAATTCCCAGATTCTGGAGAAATACCAGAGGATTGAAAATTGCCAATGCGAAATTCTTGTTAAAAAAGGGAGGGAGGCAAAAAGCAGGTAACTATAGGCCGATTTGCCTAACATTTATTGTTGGAAAAATTGCAATCCATTATTAAGGAAGTAATGGCAGCACATTTGGAAAATCATAATCGAATCAAACAGAGTCAGCAGGGCCTCATCAAAGGGAAATTGTGTCTGATTCATTTATAACAGTTTTTCAAGGACGTCTCAACCAGAGTGGATAGAGGGGAACCAGTAGATGTGTTGTATTTGGGCTTCCAGAAGGTGTTCAACAAGGTACCTCAAAAAAGGTTAAGTCATAAGATAAGAGCCCATGGTGTTGGAGATCGTATCTTGGCATGGATAGAGAATTGGCTAATAGGCAGGAAGAAGTGAGTGGGAATAAGAGATTCTTTTTCAGGTTGGCAACCTGTAACCAGTGGGGTTCCACAGAGATCAGTGATGGGACCGCAACTGGTTGCAACTGTTTGTAATATATATTATTGACTTGGAGGAAGGAAGCAAATGTACTGCAGCCAAATTTGAAGACAGCACAAAGGTAGGTGGAAAGGCAAGTTGTGAGAGGGACACAAACAGTTTGCAAAGCGATATTGAGAGGTTACGTAAGTGGGCAAAAAGTTGGCAAATGGAGTATAATGTGGGAAAATGTGAAGTTGTTCATTTTGAAATGGAGAACAAAAGAACAGAGTGTTATTTAAATGGAGAAAAGCTGCAGAAAGCTGCAACACAGAAAGATGTTGGGAAACTTGTCACAAAACACAGAAAGCTAACTCACAGGTGCAGCAGGTAATCAGGAAGGCTCATGGAAAGTTGGACTTGATTTCAAGGTGGTTGGAGTATAAGAGTCGGGAAGTCTGTCTGCAACAGTATAAGGTACTGGTGAGACCACATCTGGAACACTTTGAGCATCTTTGGTCCCTTTATTTAAGGAAAGATGTTGGGCACGATCTAACAGCCACGCCGGGCGTGAATCCGAGCCAGACGATTAGATCAATGGAGAGTCCGAAATCAGGGCGCCGATCGGTTTTCGATCTAACCGGCGCGCTCCAGTTGCCGATCCCACCTCGGCGTGGTGAGAAACTAATAGTGTGGGGGCCCCTGGGAGGGGGACGGGCTCAGTCGTGGCAGCCGCCATCAGCGAGGGGTCGCCCCTGGGCTGGGGTGGGGTCAATGCTCGGGGTCCGAATCGTGTATACCCATATCAGGAGTAACGTCAGCTTCTGCCTGCCCATCCGACCAAACACCTCCAAGACAGAGCCCCATCTGTGGCAGTGAGAAAGTCACTTTAACCTCCACCGACCATGCTAGCCCCTATAGCTGAAGGCTATCGCTAATAGAGAATTGGCAATGTTAGTAATGTGAGCACTTCACAGCTCCCAAATGGATTACTGTGTTGTAGGCGAGTGTTACTGCCTAACATCTCAATCGGACTGTGAGGCCTGGACACTGAAGGCTTCAAACCTGCAGGGGCAGCAGCCATCAATCGAACATCCAAGAGCTGGGCTGCAGCACTGGGAACACCCTGGCGACCAGAGGGTGGGCGTGTGGATCAGGGGAGGTACACATGCACCGTCCCAGTGCTGATCCCGGTGGGAGCCTGGGGTCTGGTGTCCAGGGATTCGTGCCATGGCCGGGAGTGCGTGTGCACAGCGCGGACCTCCAGCACAAGCGACTGGTTGGATAGCACCCTGAGAGATGGCAGGGAATGGAAGGGTGGGGGAAGATTGGAGGATTAGAGCGTACCTGAGTGGAAGCCATATCTGATTGTCGGTCTCACACCCTCTCCAATTCCTTACAGATATCACGGTATCGATGATATTGTGGACCCCTCAGTAGCTTCCCTCGCGGTGGCGGTGGCAGTCCAGATGGCCAGTTGCTGGAGAAGGCGGCGGCAGCACCGTCGACAGAGGCTCGAGGCGGCAGCACATGTGCAGGGGCCCACCCCACATCTTGAGGACCCGGCCGCCCATCAGGCCAGAGAGAAACCTGGGAGGGGCGGGGTGGGGAGACCAACAATGGCTTAAGTTGTACAGGCGTTGCTGGTCATTCGAAGAGATGTCAGACAGCATGTATTGCAGGATGCTCCGCCTCAACAAGGGGACGGTGCAGCACCTGTACCATGTCCTTGCAGACTTGGCACCACGTGGAGGAGGAGGCCTTCAAGGTCACTGCAGTCCTGAACTTTTACATCTCAGGTTCATTCCAGAGCTCAAGCGGCAACTTTCCCCACAAGCCTGTCCACTACTTTCATCCACCGAATTGTGTGTCGATGCGTTGGTGGACGGTGGGGGTGACAGCTGTGGCGCCTCGACGGTGGTATCCTCGGAGCTCTCATCCGAGGTGTTCTCTTGGATGGTGGAAGGGGGGGGGGGGTGGGGGCCAACCCCCAGATGGGCTGGCACCACCGGATGGAGATCCTGTAGTAGAATGGACTGGTGGTCAGTGAGAGAAAAGGATCATTACGTCTGCCATGAATAACACATGTGCGACAGGTCATCTGGGTGGATGCCGGTGGATCCTCACCTCTGCGGCGCAGGCCAATCTTGACGTCAGTGAACGATCTGTCCTCGGCCAACCCCGCAACAGGGCCCGTTTCTAATAGGGGGTGAGGACTATAATGTCCACCACCTTGCCACTCTTCTGGGCCCTTTCCCCTCTGTAGATAGATTCTTGGTCAGTAAGGTTATCAAGGGTTATGGGGAAAAGGCAGGAAAGTGGACGTGAGGAAAGTCAGATCAGCCATGATGCTATTGAATGGCGGAGCAGGCTCGAGGAGCAGACCAGCCTATTCCTGTTCCTATTTCTTATAATCTTATGGCTAACTTTTAGCAGCAATCTAGCCAGATTAAGTCATTAAATCAAACCTTTGGATGAGAGGTTTTCGTGCTCAAGGAGGCAACATATGCAAAATCCAGTCATTAATTAAAAGGAAGGCAGGTCATTGTGTGGACTGTGTTATGACACATTGGGCTAGGGCAGTGAATTCCAGCCCCACTTGGCCCAGAGTCACAACACAATTGAATTAACCAATAATTCTAATTACAGTCACCAGGTTGTAAATTTAAGCACAATTACTTTATATTTATAACAATAACTATAGTGAAATATGCAGCTGATTAACTATTATCTCATCCCTAATCACCCATTTAACTTGCCCCCACTCTCTACACACACGCACAAGACAGACAAACACAGAGGGGGAGAGAGAGGTGAAAACCATAAGGATGAAATTCAAAATATAAGTCTTTGTTTCAGATGGTTGTTTCTAGCGCCTTTGCTTCAATCCAGGTTTTCAGTTCGAGGTTTTCACTGTAGAATCATGCAGATTCCGTGTACAGCTATACAGTATTTTTCCTCCTTCAATCTAAGCTTTCAGTTTAAGGTTTTCACTGTAGATTCATTCAGGTCTTTGCAGCTTCAGGAGTACATCAATTCACAGCCTTTCTGGACTGAGAGAGATGAGCATGTCCTTCCCCTCAGTCTCCTGGATTCAAACTGAGCTCCTTGGGTCTCTCAAAATCTGTCCACTCGTGTAGGACCCAATCACCACCTGTTACTGGGCAGAATACAGCCTTTTGGCGAATTCATTGGCCACCAGCAAATCAGTGGAACCGAGTCCCACCCCATCTCTCAGGTGTCAAGAATTTCTGCCGAAAGATAGCAGAGTGTTCACTGTTGTAGCATTTGAATTCTTTATTCTCTCTGCTGCATAGCTTAAAGATACATGTCCATGAAGCATCCATGGATCAAAATAATAACAGAACAAACGAAGAATGCGGAAAAAAGAGAAGGACCCTTACAACTGATAACAACCTTCTGACAAAACGAATGCTAAGCATCTGTGAACTGTGCTCAACTGTGTTTTTGAACTGTAGAATGTGCCAGGGTCTAATAATATGACCCTAGCCTGCCTTAGCTGGTTGAGAAGAGATTTAGTTAGTGCCTAATTTACTTGCCTTTGCAGAGACCTGTGTGTGGTGGCAGAAGCAATAGAGAAAGGAATGATGCAAATGTTGTATTAAGAACATAAGAACTAGGAGCAGGAGTAGGCCATCTGGCCCCTCGAGCCTGCTCCACCATTCAATGAGATCATGGCTGATCTTTTGTGGACTCAGCTCCACTATTGAGGCATGAATCATCACAAAAGAGAAGGAAGATGTGAACAGGGTGAGCCATATACTGCGGAAGAGGTCGAATACAATCAGGCATAATTCTGGGAGACTCAGAGGGTATCATTGTAACACTACAAGATTAATATTATAAGATGTTGAAAACAGACGTTCTGAAGAATACTCGTATCTGGAGGGCAAAATGTTGTTCCCTTAACCTAATTTGTGCCAGTTTATGGGGAGGTGGTGACATAGTGGTATTGTCACTGGGCTAGTAATCCAGAGACCCAGGTCTGCCCAGCCAACAGGGCAGACCCAGCAGAGCTGGTGGCATAGAGGTGTACTGTCAGGAGAGAGTTGCACTGGGAGTCCTCAATATCGGCTCTGACCCCATGAAGTCTCATGGAATCATGTCAAATATGGGCAAGGAGATCAGCTGATACCCACCGCACCCCTCCTCAGCTGATGGATCAGTAGCTCCTCCATGTTGAACACCACTTGGAGAAATCACCGAGGGTGGTAAGGGTGCAGAATAACTTTCGATGGGAGACTACAATGTCCATCATCAAGTGTGACTCGGTGGTATCATCACAGACCGAACTGGAAAATCAAAAAGGACATAGCTGCGAGACAGGGTCTGCAGCATTTGGTGAGGGAACCAACAAGAGGGAAAAACATACTTGACCTCATCCTCACCAACCTGCCAGCCACAAATGCATCTGTGCATGACAGTATCGGTCAAAATAAACAATGTAGGGCAGCACTGTGGCACAGTGGTTAGCACTGCTGCCTCATGGCGCCGAGGGCCCAGGTTCGATCCTGGCTCTGGGTCACTGTCTGTGTGGAGTTTTCACATCCTCTGCATGTTTGCGTGGGTTTCGCTCCCACAACCCAAAGATGTGCAGGGTAGGTGGATTGGCCAAGCTAAATTGCCCCTTAATTGGATAAAATGAATTGAGTACTCTAAATTTATTTTTTGAAAAATGACCAATGCACAGTCCTTGTAGAGATGAAGACCCACCATCACATTGGGGATACCCTCCATTGTGTTGTGTAGCACTACCATCATGCTAAATAGGATAGACTTCGAACAAATCTAGCAGTCCATGACTGGGCATCCGTGAGGCGCTGTGGGCCATCAATAGCAGAATTGTACTCGTTCACAATCTGTGTCCTCATGGCCCCAGTTTAACTCCCACTCTATCATCAACCCTGGTTCAATGACGAGTGCAGGAAACAATACCAGACATACAGGGTTAAAGGCAGGATTCTTGGAAGTGTGGAGGAACAGAGGGATCTTGGGGTCCATGTACATAGATCCCTCAAAGTTGCCACCCAGGTTGATAGGGTTGTTAAGAAGGCGTATGGTGTGTTGGCTTTCATTAACAGGGGGATTGAGTTTAAGAGCCACAAGGTTTCGTTGCAGCTTTATAAAACCCTGGTTAGACCACACTTGGAATATTGTGTCCAGTTCTGGTCACCTCATTATAGGAAGAATGTGGGTGCTTTGGAGAGGGTACAGAAGAGATTTACCAGGATGCTGCCTGGACTGGAGGGCATGTCTTATGAAGAATTGTTGACTCACTGGAGCAAAGAAGGCAGAGTGGTGACTTGATAGAGGTGTACAAGGTGATGAGAGGTAGGGATAGAGTGGGTAGACAGAGACTTTTCCCCAGAGTGGAAATGACTGTCATGAGGGGACATAATTTTAAGGTGATTGGAAGAAGGTATAGGGGAGATGTCAGAGGTCGGTTCTTTACACTGAGAGTGTTGGGTGCGTGGAATGCACTGCCAGCAGAAGTGGTGGAGTCAGAGTCAATAGGGACATTTAAGCGACACTTGGACAGGCACAGTAAATTGAAGGGGTGTAAGTTAAGTTGATCTTAGATTAGGATAAGTCGGCACAACATTGTGGGCCAAAGGGCCTGTACTGTGCTATACTGTTCTATGTTCTATACCTAAAAATCAGGTGAAGCGACAACAAAGGACTACTTGCGTGTCAAAAAGCACAAGCAGCAAGTTTGCAAAAAGCATAAGGCAGAGCTAAGCAATCCCAGAACCAACAGATATAAGCACTGCAGTCCTGCCACATCCAGTCATGAATGATCGTGGATAATTAAACAACTCACTGGAGGAGGATGCTCCACCAAATATCCCCATCCACAATGATGAAGGAGCCTAGCATATCAGTGCAAAAGATACCGGCACGGTGGCACAGTGGTTAGCACTGTTGTTTCAAAGCGCCGGGGTCGCAGATTCGATTCCCGGCTTGGGTCACTGTCTGTGCGGAGTCTGCACATTCTCCCTATTGTTGCGTGGGTTTCCTCCGGGTGCTCCGATTTCCCACAAGTCCCGAAAGACGTGCTGTTAGGTGAATTGGACATTCAGAATTCTCCATCTGTATACCCGAACAGGTGCCGGAATGTGGAGACTAGGGGCATTTCATGGTAACTTCACTGCCATGTTAATGTAAGCCTATTTGTGACAATAAAGATTATTATTATAAGGCTAAAGCTTTCATAATAATCTTCAGTCAGAGTGCTGAGTAGATGCTCCATCTTGGCCTCCTCCAAAGGATATTTGTATCACAGATGTCAGTCTTCAGCCAATTCGATTCACCCCACATGATATCACGAAACTGCCGAAAGCACTGGATACTGTAAAGGCTAAGGACCCTGACAATATTCCATCAATAGTACAGAAGACATCTACTCCAGAATATGCCATGTGTCATGTGAGGGTCCTTTTAAGAAAAGTGTGTTTATCAAATAGCTGCAGTGATGTCATTGTGTGGGGAGGGCTGAGCTGTGTTTCTGTCTTTTACTTTCGTTTTGAGTTGGAAGCTGTTTTATAGCTGAGTTTTTGGTTTCGCTTTCAGTTGGGTGCTGCATTCAAACAAGAAGGTGTATTTTGATCTCGCTCTCTCTGCATGCTAAAGAATGTCTTCAGCTTACTTGATAATTTAAAAGTGATAACTGCTTTCTGTAGAGAATTCAAACCTGCTGTCTTTGTTAAAAAGGGTATTTGATTTATGGATGTTGTTAGGAAAGTTATTCAGGGTTACCTATAGAGTATTGTATCTGAGGGGATTATTCGTGTTGATAGTTGATAAACTGTTTACTGTGTGTTTATGAAATGTTAACTGGATTCATAGAATAAACATTGTTTTGTTTAAAATTACTTAAGATCTCTGTTGCACAACACCTGGAAAGTGGGCCCTTGTGCTCCTCATAACCAAACTCTATTAAACGTTGTGGGTCAGGTGAACTCCATGATATACTTTGGTGTTCTCTAATCCCTGGCCCATAATAAATTGGGGGCTTGTAGGATAAAAGTCTATCTTTTGTGATTGGACTGGCTTAGTGAACTTTAAGACAGTGAGGGGTGAGCATACTTGTGCTTGCTTTTCAGGTGGTATTCCAGTTTAAGTAGGGAGTGTGTTGTGGACAATGGCTCTTTCAGAGACTCGGAAGTTTTTGGGTGTGGAGAAGGTCACATGCAGTACCTTACGACCAGAGACTAAAAAATGGCTTTTAGATTTGGCAAAAACATTGCAGTTAACGTTACCTGACAGCATACTAGAAGAAAAGGTATTTACGGTGGTAGCTGGCATTTAAAATTGCCTGAGGTACAATCAAGACTCATTAGAAATGGCAAAAATTAAGTTACAGATTAAGCAACTTGAATATGAAAGAGAATTAAAGCAGCTTGAATACGAAATGAGGGAAAACGAAAGAGGAAAGGAGAGAGAAGAAAGAAAAAAAGAAAATAGCCCTAGCAGAGCAAAAAGAAAGAGAAAGGGACATACAGATCAGGGAAAAGGAAAATGAGAGAGAGTTTGAACTTCAGAAAATGGCCATGAAACATGACAGTCAGTTAAAATTGGCGGATGTAAAGAGAAAAATACAGTTGGAGGATAGTGATGTGGATAGTGAGAAAGAGCGTCACAGTCAAAGGCTTGGTGGGGATCTATTTAAATAAGTCCCTGCGTTGCCAAGGTTTGAGAGAAGGAGATACAAGCCTTTTTCATTTCATTTGAGAAGGTAGCTAAACAACTGAAATGGCCACAGGACACGTGAGTTTTACTGATTCAAACAAAGCTGGTAGGTAGAGCAAGTGAAGAATTTGCATCACTACCGGAGGAGGTATCTGGGATGTATGAGGAGGTGAAAAAATCCATCTTAGGTGCCTATGAACTAGTGCCTGAAGCTTACAGACAAAGGTTTAGAAATTTAAGGAAAGCCAACGACAACGGGGAGGTGCGGGTGGGGGTGGTATGGGAGGCGTTGAAGGCGGTGATCAGAGGAGAGCTAATTTCCATCAGGGATCATAGGGAGAAGACAGAGGCCATGGAAAGGGAGAGGTTAGTGGGGGAGATTTTGAGAGTGGACAGGAGATACGCAGAGGCCCCGGAGGAGAGATTACTTGGGGAAAGATGACGGCTCCAGACGGAGTTTGACCTGTTGACCACAGGGAAGGCGGAGGCACAGTGGAGGAAGGCGCAGGGGGTGACCTACGAGTATGGGGAAAAGGCTAGTCGGATGCTGGCACACCAGCTCCGTAAGGGGACAGCAGCGAGGGAAATAGGGGGAGTCAAAGATGGAAGGGGAGCCACGGTTCAGAGTGCGACGAAAATAAACAAGGTATTCAAGGCCTTCTATGAAGAGCTGTACAGATCCCATCCCCCAGCGGGGGAAGAGGGGATGAGACGATTCCTAGACCAACTGAGATTCCCGAGGGTGGAGGAGCAAGAGGTGGCTGGTTTGGGGGCACCAATTGGGTTGGAGGAGCTGAGCAAGGGTTTGGGGAGCATGCAGGCGGGGAAGGCCCCGGGACCGGACGGGTTCCCGGTGGAGTTCTACAGGAAGTACGTAGACCTGTTGGCCCCGCTACTAGTGAGGACATTTAATGAGGCAAGAGAGGAGGGGACCCTGCCCCCGACAATGTCAGAAGCGGCAATTTCTTTGATCCTAAAGCGGGACAAGGACCCACTGCAATGTGGATCGTACAGGCCGATCTCGCTCCTCAATGTGGATGCTAAGTAGTTGGCAAAAGTGCTGGCCACAAGGATCGAGGACTGTGTCCTGGGGGTGATCCACGAGGACCAGACGGGATTCGTAAAGGGCAGGCAATTAAACACTAATGTGCGCCGGCTCTTAAACGTGATAATGATGCCATCGGAGGAGGGCGAGGCGGAGATAGTGGCAGCTATGGACGCGGAGAAGGCCTTTGACCGAGTAGAGTGGGAGTACCTCTGGGAGGTGCTGCATAGGTTTGGGTTTGGGGGAGGGTTTATCAGTTGGGTTAAGCTCCTTTACAGAGCCCCGGTGGCGAGTGTAATGACGAACCGGCGGAGGTCGGAGTACTTTCGGCTGTACCGAGGAACGAGGCAGGGATGCCCCCTGTCCCCCCCTGTTGTTTGCATTGGCGATCGAACCCTTGGCCATGTCATTGAGGGAGTCTAATAAATGGAGTGGGGTGGGCCGAGGGGCAGAAGAGCATCGGGTGTCGCTATATGCAGATGACCTGTTGTTGTACGTGGCGGATCCAATGGAGGGGATGGTGGAGGTCATGCAGACTCTAAGGGAGTTTGGGGAGTTTCCGGGCTATAAGCTCAATGTAGGGAAGAGTGAGCTCTTTGTATTACAGGCAGGGGACCAAGAAAGAGGGATAGGGGACCTACCGCTGAGGAGAGCGGAGGGGAGCTTTCGGTATCTGGGGATCCAGATAGCCAGGAGTTGGGGGGCCCTACATAAACTGAATCTAACGAGGTTGGTGGAGCAAATGGAGGAGGACTTCAAAAGATGGGACATGTTACCGCTCTCGCTGGCGGGTAGAGTGCAGTCGGTCAAAATGGTGGTCCTCCCGAGGTTTCTGTTTGTGTTTCAGTGCCTTCCCATCGTGATCACCAAGGCCTTTTTGAAGAGAGTACGTAGGAGTATAATGGGGTTTGTGTGGGCGACTAGGACCCCGAGGGTAAGGAGAGGGTTCCTGGAACACAGTAGGGACCGAGGAGGGTTGGCGCTGCCAAACCTAGGGAGCTACTACTGGGCAGCAAATGTGGCAATGATCCACAAGTGGGTGACGGAGGGAGAGGGGGCGGCATGGAAGAGGATGGAGATGGCGTCCTGTAAAGGAACGAGCCTGGGGGCGTTGGTAACGGCACCGCTGCTGCTCTCGCCGACAAGGTACACCACGAGTCCGGTGGTGGCGGCATCGCTAAGGATCTGGGGTCAGTGGAGACGGCACAGGGGTGCAATGGGAGCCTCGGTGTGGTCCCCGATCAGGGGTAACCACCGGTTTGTCCCGGGGAGGATGGACGGGGGGTTCCAGAGCTGGCATCGGGTGGGGATTAGAAGAATGGGGGACCTGTTCATTGACGGGACGTTTGCGAGCCTAGGGGCACTGGAGGAGAAGTTTGAGATACCCCCAGGAAATGCTTTTAGATATATGCAGGTGAGGGCGTTTGTGAGGCGACAGGTGAGGGAATTCCCGTTGCTCCTGGCACAAGAAATTCAAGACAGGGTGATCTCGGGTGTATGGGTCGGGGAGGGCAAGGTGTCGGCAATATACCAGGAGATGAAAGAAGAGGGGGAAACGCTGGTAGAGGAGCTGAAGGGTAAATGGGAGGAGGAGCTGGGGGAGGAGATTAAGGAGGGGCTATGGGCTGATGCCCTAGGGAGGGTTAATTCCTCCTCGTGTGCCAGGCTCAGCCTGATACAATTTAAGGTGGTTCACAGAGCGCACTTGACGGGGGCGAGATTGAGTAGGTTCTTTGGGGTAGGGGACAGATGTGGAAGGTGCTCAGGGAGCCCGGCGAACCATGTCCATATGTTTTGGTCATGCCCGGCACAAGGTCGGTCAGCAGCAGCAGCAACCCGGGAGGGGGGGGATCGTCCTGGGAAAGGGGGGGGGGGGGAGGGAATGGGGGATTGCTTGGGGGGGTGGATGAGCAAGAGATAACATGAAGGGTGGGGGGAAACTGGCACGTGCGGGAGAGAGCCAGTGTACAAAGCTATGTAAATATACCATTTTGCCATGTATATATTTTGCTCAGTGTGATTTCTTGTTATTTTGTTAAGGGGGGGGGTTATTGTTTGTAAGGGAGAAAAATTGTGTTAAAAAACTTTAATAAATATATATTTTTTAAAAAAAGAAATTTAAGGAAAGAACCTGGTTAAACATACATGGAGTTTGAAAGGATCAAACAAAGTAATTTCGATAGGTGGATAAGGGCTTTGAAAATAGACCAAACGTATGAAGCTCTCAGGGAAATTATTTTTTTATTTTTGGAGGAGTTTAAAAATTCAATTCCTGATGCAGTGAGCACTCATGTGGAAGAGCAGAGGGTTAAAACTGTGAGGTTAGCAGCAAAAATAGCAGATGATTATGAATTGGTTCATAAATCAAAGTTTGGTTTCCGACATCAGTTTCAGCCGGTGAGGGATAGAAACTGGGGACATGAGAAATACTCAAGTGGTAAAGGTAAAGGTGATCTGATGGGAGATAATAAGGAGAGTGTACCTCGGATTAAAAAAGAAATCCAGGAAGGTGGAAGAGAAATGAAAAGTTTCAAATGTTTTCACTGTAATAAACTAGGCCATGTAAAGTCACAGTGTTCGTGCTTGAAGAAAAGCACTGGGAAGGCTGATATGGTAAAACAGCCAGTGGGGTTTGTTAAAGTGGTAAAGGAACACCCAAGTGAAGCGAAGGAGATGCAAAAGATTGTGCAGCCTGATTAAGAGGTGATTGATAAGAAGATGCCAGATGTCTTTAAAGAATTTACTTGTGTGGGTAAAGTTTACTCATGTGTACCAGGAGGAGTAGATAAAGAAGTCATAATTTTAAGAGACACAGGAGCTAGTCAATCTTTGATGGTAAGAGATGAGGAGTTATGTAGTTTGGGAGGAATATTGCCAGAAAAGTTGGTAATATGTGGAATTCAGCGTGAGAAGAGTAGTGTTCCATTATATAAGATAAGTTTGGAAAGTCCAATGAAGAGTGGTGAAGTGTTAGTAGGAGTAATAGAGAAACTATTTTGTCCAGTAATACAGTTTATCTTGGGTAATGATAGAGTTGGATCGCAGGTGGGAGTGATGCCTACTGTGATTGATAAGCCAGTGAAAAATCAGACAACTGAACTGTTGAAGGACGAATAGCCTGGGATTTTTCCGGATTGTGTAGTAACAAGGGCGCAAAGTCACAGGTTAAGACAAAAAGAGAAATCAAAGAGTGAAGATGAAGTTGAAGTGTCATTATCAGAAACGATTTTTGATCAGATGGTTGGAAAAGAACAAGAACAGATGGAGGATGAGGCGGATATTTTTAATTCAGGAAAATTGGCAGAGTTACAACAGAAAGATATAGAAATGAAATGGATGTATCAGAATGCATACACAGACGAGGAATCTGAGTGTATCCCAGAATGTTATTACCGTAAAAATGGTATCTTGATGAGTAAATGGAGACCTTTACATATGCAGGCGGATGAAAAGTGGGCAGAGGTTCATCAAGTGGTATTGCCGGTAGGTAATATAAAGGAGATGTTGCACGTAGCACATGTGGTACCAGTGGGAGGTCATTTGGGAGTAAGGAAAACTCAAGTTAAAATACAAAAACATTTTTATTGGCCTGGACTTCATAAAGATGTAGTTAAATTTTGTCGATCATGTCACACATGTCAAGTGATAGGGAAACTTCAAGCAGTGATAAAACCAGAGCCCTTAATACCCATTCCAGCATTTGAGGAACCTTTTACAAGGGTCTTAATTGATTGCGTAGGCCTGCTTCCTAAAATGAAAAGTGGGAATCAATATCTTTTGACTATAATGGATGTGTCTACTAGATTACCAGAGGTCATTCCAGTACGTAATATTCCAGCTAAAATGATTGTGGAGGAGTGACTTGAATTCTTTACTCGATATGGACTACCCACAGAAATACAATTGGATCAAGGATCAAAATGTACCTTAAGGTTATTCAAAGAAGTTATGGATAGCTTAGGAACAAAACAATTTAAATCAACTGCATACCATCCAGAATCGCAGGGAGCATTAGAAAGGTGGCATCAGACATTAAAGACAATGAGCGGGATTCTCCCGTACTCGGCGGGACGGGGGGTCCTGGCGGGATGGAGTGGCGTGAACCACTCCGGCGTCGGCCGCCCCAAAGGTGTGGAATCCTCTGCACATTCAGGGGCTAGGCCCGCCCCAGAGTGGTTGGCGCCCCGCTGGCCGGCGGGATAGGGGCCTGGCGCCATGCCAACCGGCACCGAAGGGCCTCCGCCGGCCGGCGCGAGTCGCCACATGCGCGGGAGTGCCACCATGTGCTGGCGCCATCCCCGCGCATGCGCACATGGAGTCATTTCCGCACCGGGAATGGTGGATGACCACGGCCTCCGGTGCGGAAGGAATAGAGTGTCCCCATGGCACAGGCCCGCCCGCGGATCGGTGGGCCCCGACCGCAGGCCAGGCCACCGTGGGGGCACCTCCCATGGCCAGATCCCCCCTGCGACCCCCCAAGAATCCCGGAGCCCGCCCGAGCTGCCAGGTCCCGCTGGTAAGGGACCAACTCCAATTTACGCCGGCGGGACCGGCATAGAATGGGCGGGACTTCGGCCCATCGCGGGCCGGAGAATCCAGACAGCCCCGGGGCCCATTGAGTCGCGCCGGACCCCGCCATCCTCCGAGGCGGGCGGCGCGACTCACACCACGCCGATTTTTGGGGGGGGCGGGAGAATTGGGAGGCCGGTGGGGGCGGGATTCACGCCGACCCCCGGCGATTCTCCCACCCGGCGGGGGGTCGTAGAATCCCGCCCAATGTTGAGGGCTCACTGTCAAGATTATCCAGACGATTGGCATAAAGGAATTCCGTTCGTACAGTTTGCAATTAGGGATGCACCTAATGAGTCAACCAAATTCAGTCCTTTTGAATCACGTTTTGGTCATGTGGTAAGAGAACCACTTAAATTGATTAAGGAAAAGTTGGTGAGTGAGCAGTCGGAACTTACATTATTGGATTACTTGTCAAATTTTAGGGAACGATTAAATAGAGCAGGTGAATTGGCTGGACAACATTTAAAAGTTGCACAACATGTGATGAAATGGGTAGCGGACAAGAAAACAAAAATTCATAGTTTTGCCAGTGGAGATAAAGTTTTAGTATTGTTACCAGTGGTAGGTGAACCTTTATAAGCAATGTTTTGTGGACTTTATCAGATTGAAAGGAAATTAAATTATGTGGCAAGACCGCCGGATAGAAGGAAAACTCACTGAGTGTGTCATGTGAATATACTTAAAGGGTACTTTGAAAGGGAAGGAGAGCAAAAGATGAAGGTTTTAATGATTCTAACTCAAAGTGACAAACCAAATCCAGATGACTTTGAATTTGACATCCCTCAAATTAAATTGGAAAACGAGGATGTTCTTAAAAATTGGGAAAAATTGTTGAGTTACCTTCCAGAGGAAAAATGAACTGACCTGAAAGAGGTATTGATATCACATGGGCGAGTTTGTGGAGATAAGTTGGGAAGTACTAAAATGGCTATACATGATGTTGATGTGGGAAATGCTGTTCCAATTAAACAACATCCATATAGACTTAACCCTTTAAAATTGGCACAGGTTGACAAAGAAATTAAAAATGGCATAATTGAGTGGGTTGGAGCCAATGGAGCTCACTCATAGTGATGGTACCGAAACTGGACAGTACCCAATGGTTGTGTGTGGTCTATAGAAAGGTTAATGCAGTTACAAGAATGGACTCTTATCCAATCCCACGCTTGGAGGATTGCATTGAGAAGGTGGAACAATCAGCTTTTATTTCCAAACTGGATTTACTTAAAGGTTACTGGCAGGTACCTTTATCCGAAAAGGCGAAGGAAATTTCAGCTTTTGAGACTCCAGATGGTATATACCAATTCAAAGTTATGCAATTTGGCATGAAAAACGCCCCAGCCACATTTCAACGGTTAACTAACAACGTCATTTCAGGATTACCCAATTGTGCGGTATACATCGACGATCTGGTAATTTTTAGTGAGACATGGAAAGAACATTTGGAGCATCTGATGGAGTTATTCGATTGACTTCAGGAGGCGGGTTTGGTGATAAACCTGGCCAAAAGTCACTTTCCTTGGCCATACAATTGGACACAGTCGAATGGTCCCACGGGATGTGAAAACAAAAGTTTTTGGGGAGTTTCCAATACCCTCGACATGAAGGGAAATAATGCGATTTCTTGGCATGAGTGGATTTTACTGGACTGGATTTTGCTCCACTGACAGACTTGCTAAAGAAGCGTAGCAAATTTCAGTGGACAGCAGAGGCATTTGATGGCCTGAAGGTTGTGTTAGCCACTGTTCCTGTGTTAGCCATCCCAAATTACATGAAACCATTCAAAGTGGCTGTTGACAGGGCAGCACGGTGGCGCAGTGGGTTAGCCCTGCTGCCTCATGGCACCAAGATCCCAGGTTCGATCCCGGCTATGGGTCACTGTCCGTGTGGAGTTTGCACATTCTCCCCGTGTTTGCGTGGGTTTCGCCCCCACAACCCAAAGATGTGCAAGTTAGGTGGATTGACCATGTAAATTGCCCGCTTAATTGGAAAAAATGAATTGGGTACTCTAAAAAAAATTTTTTTTTAAAGTGGCTATTGATGCGAGTGATGTGGGTGTAGGTGCGGCGTTCTTACAAGACGACGATGAAGGACTAGAGCGGCCTATTGGTTATTTTTCAAAGAAATTAAATAAGCACCAGAAGAAGTATTCAATGATTGAGAAGGAGACTTTGAGCTTGGTGCTGGCTTTGCAACATTTTCAAATTTATATCACCAGCAATTCATCTGAAACAATTATATATACTGATCATAATCCAGTGACGCTTTTGGAGCGATTCCGGAATAACAATGCCAGACTGTTTCGATGGAGTTTATTGTTACAGCCATTTCATTTAAAAATTATACATGTGGCAGGACGAGAAAACAATGATAGCCGATGCTTTGTCACGAATGTGATGAAGAGAAGTAGGTTCGGTGGAGGAAGAACTAAAATGTTATTAGAAATGTTTGCGTGTTTTGTTTCGTTGAACAAAAAAGTATATTTACTGTCAATATTTCTTAAAGGAAAGTGATAAGATGAAAAATGAAACCATCTTGAAGTTGACTTATGGATTTGGTAGGAAAGTTATTAAGGGTTACCTATAGAGTATTGTATCTGTGGGGATTACTTGTGTTGGTAGTTGATAAACTGTTTACTGTGTGTTTATAAGATGTTAACTAGATTCACAGAATAAACATTGTTTTGTTTAAAAATACTTAAGGTCTCTGTTGCATAACACCTGGAAAGTGGGCCCTTGTGCTCCTCATAACCAAAGTTGCACTAAAAGTTGTGGGTCAGTTGAACTTCATGATATACTTTGGTGTTCTCTAAACCCTGGCCCATATGGATGCCTCTAGCCAAGTTGCTCCAATACAGCTTAACACTGACATCTATGCGGCAATGTGGAAAAATACCCAGGTATGTCTTGTACACAAAATGCAGAACAAATCCAACCCGGCCAATTAGCACCCCATCAGTCTACTCTCGCTCATCGGTAAAGTCATTAAAGGGGTCATCAACAGTGCTATCAAATGGTACTTGCTCAGCAATAACCTGCTTATTGACTCAGCTTGGGTTCTGCCAGGATCACTTAACTCCTGACCTAATTACAGCCTGGGTTCAAACATGGACTACGAGACTATAGAACAACTTGAGCAGGTAAGTAAGATTAAAAAAAGGTTTCAGGCATTTTCCTGTACCATTCAGACCACTAAACCAGCGGTGTGAAAGATGCCGGTCTACTCCCATGTTTATTTTACATACCTGAATTTGTATTTGTCTCAGCATGTGCTAGGATGCACCTCTACATTTAAGGTGCTGAAATTGTTTTTTGTTCATACCTCATAGTTTGTGCCAAGGTATTTTTCAAAATCATTTGAAGGTAGAGAGAAATTTCAAACGGTCTGATATTGTCCTGTGTCTCTCCTTGGCCTGTTTTACTCTATATTTCACCAGTCTTTGATAATTTGTCCCATCACAATCTTGCTCACTCCCAATCTCCCTAAATTGTTAATGCATGCCCAAATCTTGATTCAAATATACTCTTGACCTTACAGGATTGGTCGATGCCAGTCAATATTTTGTCAGTTTTCAATGGGAGACTTAAGACAACTCATACTGACCACTATCTCCATCGTTCCAAAAACACTTCTATCCCTTATCTTCAGCCAGAGCCAGAAAAGCTACCTTAATAGATGTGACACTATGGTGCAAATTGGAAGCATGAAATTGATGGTTTGCCACTATACACTTCTGTACTTCATTTTCCCTACTAACAGTTAAAATATAGTGGCAGTTTAAGTCATGACATGTTTAAGTCATGAGGAGTTTATGCCCCACCATTTATTCCGTCATCTACAAAATATGATCCAACCACTAATAAAAACCTTGAGATGCAATGTAATAGAAAAGAATTTCAACTTATTTTGTCACCTGGAAGCAATGACCAGAATGCTTCAAGGCATAGAATTTCCACGATGGCTGTGTTTTCAGTTGAACGGTGTCTGGAATTTTCAACTTTTCTTGTGGACTCAACTGTTTTGAAAGTCTTAGCCAGATTTTGAATTTTTCAGGTTGGCATATGTGCTAAAGCACAGGACAGGGCAAAAACTGACCACAATTGAACTGAAAATGTAAAAGTACCCACAAGGTCCATAGAATAAGCTGCTGAATAAAATTCTGGAATTGTTAAAAAACAGTTGGGGGCTCCAAAATAAGGATGTTGAAGTATAGTCTTCCTCTTTATGGATGAATGAAATAAGACAATCACAATGGCTTTCATACTCGGTGTTTTATCCATATGTAATTTGTATTCTAATCAGTTAGGTTCAGTAAGTAACATTGCAGTTCCAGCTTCATTATGAACTTCAGCACACTGCTAAGGTGGATGCAAAAGATCCCATGGCAGTGATTTGATTTTGATTTGATTTATTATTGTCACATGTATTAGTACACAGTGAAAAGTATTGTTTCTTGCATGCTGTACAAACAATGCATACCGTACATAGGGAAGGAGAGACTGCAGAATATAATGTTAGTTATAGCAAGGTGTAGAGAAAAGATCAACTTAATACGAGGTAGGTCCATTGAAAAGTCTGATGGCAGTAGGGATGAAGCTGTTCTTGAGTCGGTTGGTACATGACCTCAAACTTTGGTTTCTTTTTCCTGACGGAAGAAGGTGGAAGAGAGTATGTCCGGGGTGCATGGGATCCTTAATTATGCTGCCTGCCTTTCCGAGGCAGCGGGAATTGCAGAGACAATGGATGGGAGGCTGGTTTGCTTGATGGATTGGGCTACATTCACGACCTTTTGTAATTTCCTGTGGTCTTGGGAAGAGCAGGATTCATACCAAGCTGTGATACAACCAGAAAGAACGCTTTCTATGGTGCATCTGTAGACGTTGGTGAGAGTTGTAGGTGACATGCCAAATTTCCTTAGTCTTCTGAGAAAGTAGAGTCGTTGGTGGGCTTTCTTAACTATAATGTCGGAATGGGGGGACCAGGACAGGTTGTTGGTGATCTGGACACCTAAAAACCTGAAGCTCTCGACCCTTTCTACTTTGTTCCCATTGATGTAGACAGGGGCATGTTCTCCACTACGCTTCCTGAAGTCGATGACAATCTCCTTTGTTTTGTTGACATTGAGGGAGAGATTATTGTTGTCGCACCAGTTCACCAGATTCTCTCATTCCTGTACTCTGTCTTGTCTTGTTTGAAATCCGACCCACTACTGTGGTGTCATCAGCAAATTTGAAAATTGAGTTGATGGGGAATTTGGCCACACAGTCATAGGTGTACAAGGAGTATAGTAGGGTGCTGAGGACACAGCCTTGTGGGGCACCGGTGTTGAGGATGATCGTGGAGGAGGTGTTGTTGCCTATCCTTACTGATTGTGGCCTGTGGGCTAGAAGGTTCAGGATCCAGTCGCAGAGGGAGGAGCCGAGGCCAAGGGGTTTGGAGATAAGTTTCGTAGGAATGAAGGTGTTGACGGTTGAGCTGTAGTCGATAAATAGGAGTCCGACATGGGTGTCTTTGTTATCTAGGTGTTCCAGTGTTGAGTGCAGGGCCATGGAGATGGCATCTGCTGTGGACCTGTTGCAGCGGTAGGCGAACTGTACTGGATCAAGGCAATCCGGGAGGCTGGAGTTGATTCGGGCGATGACTAACCTCGCGAAGCACTTCATGATGATGGATGTCAGAGCCACTGGACGATAGTCATTAAGGCACGCTGCTTGGCTTTTTTTGGGTACAGGGATGATGGTCGTCTTCTTGAAGCAGATAGGGACCTTAGATTGTTGTAAAGAGGTTGAAGATGTCTGCGAATACCCCCATCAGCTGATCTGTGCAAGACCCGAGTGCCCGTCCAGGTACCCCATCCGGGCCAGTGGCTTTCCGAGGCTTGACCTTCGAGAAGGCTGCTCTGACGTGTCTGAAGTCATGAGGAATTCTCTTAGCGTCCTGGCCATTCATCATGAGCAGACCAGAATATCTGGCCATTTAGCTAATTATTTTTGGAACTTGCTTGGCGGAATAGGCTGGAGGATGTACAGCATTGGTCAATCCATTGGTTGTCAAGGGTTTGGCGTATCCACACAAGATAGGCATTAATTATATACTTCTTTCTCTTTCCAAACCACAGCAGCATCATACCCTTTAAAAAAAGTCGATTTAGATCTTACCACACCTGGTAACACAGAAATACCCAATATGTTTGACAACAATAATTTCAGGGGAAATGTTCATCAGGAGAATATTAGCAGCAAAATTTACAATTTAAACACTGGAGATGATTCATTCCTCAGTGGTGTTAATGTTATCCTAACACCAAAATGGTTATTCGACCTTCTGGGGCATATTGGTAACTGTGATTCGTGCTTCCAAACCCGCGAGAGAGAAACTAACTGAACATGAAAGAATTCATTCCAATTAAGTCCCACCCTTAACTGCGCATGTCCCACTCGCCGGAAACTCGCTCGCCACCCTGAACGTGGCGTAATTTCCTGTATCCGGGACGTCACGCCCGGGTACCGCGGAGGCGCGCTGGGGCCGGGCGGCTCCTCTTTAAGGCGATGTGGTTGGGCTGCGCAGGCGCGAGGATCAACGGTCGAGGGGGGCCTGGCTCGATGATCTAGGAGGAGCGGTGTCTGCTTAGCCGGTGCGGTAAAGGAAATATGGGGAAGCGGGACAACCGAGTGGTGAGTACCGGCCCCTGGGCCTAACCCTGGATCAGTGAGCTGGTGCTGCCCGGTCTCCGGCCTGAAGCAGGTGAAGCTGAGTGAGGGGGCAGTCTTGGCCCTGTGGGAGCCGCTCCCTGCTGGAACCCGCCTCCCGAGGGCAATGGGAGCCGTTGAAAAACAGATCCGCTGGCTAATGTTGTAAATACAGAAAGGGAAATGGTAAACTTGTTGATTAGTTAATTTATGGCTTGCATCCCAAGTTGCTAAAGGACGTGGGAGCGTAGATAGTGAAAGGGCTTTCCATAATTTTTCAATTTTTCTTTAATATGTGAGATGCCAAAGGACTGGAAAGTGACAAATGTGAAGGGGAGAGGAGGACCGTGATAGGAACTGCAGGCCACTTAGTCTAACATCAGTAAGGTTTCGGAAGCAGCGTAGATAGTGAAAGGGCTTGCCATAATTTTCCAATCTTCCTGTAATATAAGAACTAGGAGCAGGAGTAGGCCATCTGGCCCCTCGAGCCTACTCCACCATTCAATGAGATCATGGCTGATCTTTTGTGGACTCACCTCCACTTCTGGCCCGAACACCATAACCCTTAATTCCTTTATTCTTCAAAAAACTATATATCTTTATCTTTAAAATATTTAATGAAGGAGCCTCTACTGCTTCACTGGGCAAGGAATTCCATAGATTCACAACCCTTTGGGTGAAGAAGTTCCTCCTAAACTCAGTGCTAAATCTACTTCCCCTAATTTTGAGGCTATGCCCCCTAGTTCTGCTTTCACCCGCCAGTGGAAACAACCTGCCCGCATCTATCCTATCTATTCCCTTCATAATTTTATATGTTTCTATAAGATCCCCCCTCATCCTTCTAAATTCCAACGAGTACAGTCCCAGTCTACTCAACCTCTCCTCGTAATCCAACCCCTTCAGTTCTGGGATTAACCTAGTGAATCTCCTCTGCACACCCTCCAGTGCCAGTACGTCCTTTCTCAAAGACGGAGACCAAAACTGAACACAAATAACTGAACACAAAACTAACACCTTATACAATTGGAGCATAACCTCCCGAGTCTTAAAACTCCATCCCTCTAGCAATGAAGGACAACATTCCATTTGCCTTCTAGAAGAGGTCAGTGATAGGAACAGGCCACTTCGTCTAACATCAGTCATTGGTAAGGTTTTTGGAAGCAATCAGAAAAAAAATAACAGGCGCTTTGAGGTTTGAGTTATTGAAGAAGAGCCAACACGCTTGTAAAAGGCAAACTGTTGGTCTAATTCAATTAAATTATTTGATGAAGAACAGAAAAGCTTGATGAAATTAGAGCAATGGGTGTTGTCTATTTAGGTTTTTTGGAAGCATTTGCCACATTAAAGATTGCTTAACAAAACTCAGGCTAATGGAATAGGAGAATCAGTCTCTTTGTGAATTTTTAAAAAAGGCATAAGGACAGAAAGCAGTGAGTAGTGGTAAATGGTTCTTTTTTTAGTCTGATAGATAGTGATCCAAGGATCACTGCTAGGATGGCTGATTTTTTGGGGGGGGATGTATAAGTAAATGGATATTGGAATGCAGATTAAAATTTCAAAATCTGCCATGATAACAATTGACTGCACCAGGATGCAGATAGGCTTGCAGAATGGGCTGAAAAGTGACAGAATTTGGTATAAAGAAGTATAAAGTGATGCATTTTGACAGAATTATTTATATACTTAATGTCACATTTCAAATAGTGTGCAGTGACAGCGGGACAGGGTGGAAAGAGTGGTGATAGGCAACATAGGAATTAAGAGCATAAGTAGGCAATTCAGCCCTTTGAGCTTGCTCTGCCATTCACTCATGGCTGATCTCTTCCTGGTCTCAAAACCATCTCCCTGCCTGTTCCCATATCCCTTTAACCCTCTTTATATAAGAAATATATCTGCCTCTTGAAACCATTTAATGACTCCGATTCCACCACACTATGGGACAATGAGTTCCACAAATTCACCACCCTCTGCGAGAAGTAGTGCCCCCTCATCTCAGTTTTAAATGTACTGCTTCTCAGCCTATATCTGTGACTTATTGTTCTAGATTGCCCCACAAGAGGGAATATTTAGTCGACATTTACTTAATCAATCCCTTTTAGTATTTTACATACCTCGATCAGATCCCTGCTCCTCCTCCTAATAATAATCTTTATTAGTGTCACAAGTAGGCTTACATTAACACGGCAATGAACTACGGCCCCTGTTCAGGTACACGGATGGAAAATTCAGAATATCCAATTCACCTAACGAGCACGTCTTTCGGGACTTGTGGGAGGAAACCGGAGCACCCGGAGGAAATCCATGCAGACACGGGGAGAACGTGCAGACTCCGCACAGTACCCAAGCCGGGAATCTAACCTGGGTCCCTGGCGCTGTGAAACAACAGCGCTAACCACTGGGCTACTGTGCCACTCTTATGAACTCCAGCGACTTTAAGCCCAAACTGTTTAATCTCTCCTCGTACGTCAACCCCTTCATCCCTGAATCAATCTGGTGAACCTCCTCTGAACCGCATCCTTCCAATGCCACCACATCCTTCCTCAAATAAGGAGACCAAAGCTGGACACAACAGTCTGGATGTGGTCTCACCAACACCCTATACAATTGCAACAACCTTTCTCTACTTTTAAACTCAGTTTGATTCCCTGCTGGGTCACTGTCTGTGCGGAGTCTGCACATTCGCCCTGTGTCTGCGTGGGTTTCCTCCGGGTGCTCCGGTTTCTTCCCACAGTCCAAAGACGTGCAGGTTAGGTGGATTGGCTATGCTAAATTGCCCTTAGTGACCAAAGAGGTTAGGTGGGGTTATTGGGTTACGGGGATCGGGTGGAAGTGAGGGCTTAAGTGGGCCGGTGCAGACTCGATGGGCCGAATGGCCTCCTTCCGCACTCTATGTTCTAAATACTCCAGTCCTTTTTCAATAAACACTAACTTTCTTATTACACTTTGTACCTGCATACAGACTTTCTGCAAAAGACACCTAGATCCCTCTGCCCTGATGCATTTTGAATCTGCTTTCCAGTTAGATAATTTGCCTGACTATATTTGTTGGCCAAAATGGATAATCTCACACTTATCCACATCTCTTATCCACATCTCCTAGCCTATCTATATCCTTCTGTAAAATCTGTATCTCACTTCACTGGCTGCTTTCCCACCTATTTTAGTATCATCTGCAAATTTTGGTATGCTACACCTTGTCCCTGCTTGCAGATCATTTATATAGATTATAAACCGTTCAGGTCCGAAGATTGAACCCATGGCACTCCACTAATTACAATTTGCCAGCCAGAGAAGGACCCATTTAACCCGACCCTCTGCTTGCTTTCAGTTAGCCAATCCTCAATCCAATCTAGTATTCTACCCCCCCAACCCTGCGATCTCCCCTTCTGGATCAATCTTTTATGCGGCACCTTGTCAAACGGCTACTGGAAGCCTAGACATGCCACATCCACAGGTTCCCCATTATCCATCTTGCTGGTTAGGTCCTCAAAGAACACGAGCAAGTTTGTCAAGCATGACTTACTCTTCATAAAACCATGCTGGCAATGGTGGATTGAGCTTTGTCTTTCCCAATGTTCAGTCATCTTCTCCTTAATGATTGATTCCAGCAACTTCCCACCACAGAGGTCAAGTTAACCGGTCTATAGTTTACCATTTTTTGCCCCTCTCCCTTTTTGAATAGGGGAGTTACAATAGCATGTGTGGTTCATGTGTATAGATATTTGCAGCGACAGACCATATTGCGAGCAAAGTATTTCGGATGTTGGGCTTTATAAATTGAGGTGCTGAGTATAAAAACAGGGAAGTTATGCAAAACTAGTCAGGCCACAACTCAAATATTTAGGAAGGGTGTGAAGGTGCATAGGAGATTTCCCAGAGTGCTTCCAGAGTTTGAGGGTGCAAGGGAGATTTGATTGAAGTGCTCAAGATCGAGACCAGTTTAAATTGTGTACAAAGAAATGGGGCGCGATTCTCCGCTCCCGCGCCGGTTGGGAGAATCGCCTGGGTCGTCAAATTTTCCCGCGATGCCGGTCCGACGCCCTGCCCGCGATTCTCCCAAGCGGCGAGAACGGCCCTGTCGAGTTCCGCGCGGCGCAGGCCGGAGAATCGCTCGAGACACCCAAAATGGCGATTCTCCGGCACCCCTGCTATTCTCAGGCCCGGGTGGGCTGAGCGGCCAGCCCAAAACGGCGGGTTCCCCCCCGGCGGTGTCCACACCTGGTTGCTGCCGGCGGGAACAGTGCGGGAACGCTTGGGGGGGGGGGGGGGGGGGGGCTCAAATGGGGTGTGGCCTGCGATCTGTGTCCACCGATCGTCGGGCCGTCCTCTCTGAAGGAGGACCTCCTTTCTTCCGCAGCCCCGCAAGATCCGTCTGACATCTTCTTGCGGGGCGGACTCGGAGAGGACGGCAACCACGCATGCGCGGGTGACGCCAGTTATGCGGCTGGCCGCGTCATGTATGCGGCGCCGCCTTGACGCGGCGCCAAGGCCTGCCACACGTAAATGACACGACGCCACTCCTAGCCCATTATCGGGCCCTGAATCAGTCGGGAAAGGGGACGTTTCACGCCGTCGTGAACCTCGGCGGCACGAACACTCTGCCTCCATTTCGGAGAATCCCGCCCTTGTTCCCACTGGGTGATCTTGGATGGATTCGGGGACATGAATGTAAGGTTTGAGGAAGAATTAGAAGGTGGGGGGTGGTGTTGGGAACCTTTTTTTTTAGGTAGTGAGCAATAACGACCGGGAACTTGCTGCCCACACGGATGGTTGAAGAAGAGAGAATTATCTCAAAAGGAAATCCGCGAGCAGAAACTGATAGCCAAGTCCCATACCCATGAGTACGGCCTCAACCGGGATCTAGGATTCATGTCTCACTACATCCCGGACGAGTCCTTTGCTATTGGGCAATACGGTAGCAGAAGTGGTTAGCACAGTTGCTTCACAGCTCCAGGTTCCCAGATTTGATTCCCGGCTTGGGTCACTGCAGAGTCTGCACGTTCTCCCTGTGTGTGTGAGATTCCTCCGGGTGCTCCGGTTTCATCCCACAGTCCAAAGATGTGCATGTTAGGTGGATTGGCCATGCTAACTTGCCCTTTGTGGTTAAATGGGGTTATTGGGTTACGAGGATAGGCTGGAGGCGTGGGCTTGAGTATAGTTCTCTTTCCAAGAGCCGGTGCAGAGATGGGCCGAATGGCCTCCTGCGGCATAAATTCTATGATTCTATGATACATTTAACCCCCACCACCTGGCCTGGGCTTGTGAAATCTTACCAACTGTCCTGGCTTGAGACAATTCACACCCCTTTAATCTGTGATCATCCCTCTCTCCAGTTGCACCATCTGGACCTGTAAAGACTTAATTACCTGCAAAAAAATCGCATTCAAAGTATTATCTTGCATCGTTGGGTTTGTCTATTTATGCTGTGTTTGTGTAGCCTACCTTTTCACTCACTTGATGAAGGATCTATGCTCTGAAAACTCGTGATTCCAATTAAATCTGTTGGACTTTAACCTGGACTTCTTACTGTGCCCACCCCAGTCCAACGCTGGCATCTCCACATCAGGAAATTATAGATCTATGAATCTAGCATCTGATGTGTGATAAATATTGGAATCTAAAATTAAGAGCAGTTATGACTGAGACGTTTCAGCTAATGTAAGAGAGTTGACGTGGTTTGTAATCAATAGGTCATATCTAATTAACCTAATTACATTTTTCAGGCAAAAGTGTGTATTTTGTCTTCCAGAAGGCATTCAATGAGGGTCCATATGACAGACTGTTAAAATTAAGCTTGTGGAATTGAAAGGAAATTAAGATTGGGTGGGCTGATTAAAATGGGGAAAAGGGAATAACACATATGCACTCAAATTGGAAGGAGATGACTTGTGGTGCCCCACAAAGATGTGTGAATAAAATTAAAAAGAGAATTGATAGGTTGCATGAGGGGTGAAACCCAGGCAGCAGGATTTTAATGTCAGTAAATGTGAGGTCAACCTTTTGAACTAAAGACTTTTCCGAGAATAGAATAATGAAAAATTAGAAGCAGTAGGGGTCCAAAGTGATTTTGGAGCTCAATTCAAAGTCTGGCCCGGTACAACAGATAATCATAAGACTAATGGAGTGCTTGCCCTGGAGACGTGTACTCGGCCATTTCAGAGGGAGATGTGGATCGCATGGAAACCAAACCATTCGGCTCTTTGAGCTTTCTTCGCCATTCATTATGAGCATAGTTGATCATCAAATTCAATACCCTGATCCTGCCTTCCTTCCCCCACACCCCCATATCCCTTCATCCCAACCATCAGGAATATTGTTTCTACCCTTTCTAATCCTGTTAGAATTGTCTATGTTTCTATGAGATCCCCTTTCACTCTTCTAAACTCCAATGAATATAATCCTAACCGACTTAGTCTCTCCCCATATGACAATCGCACCATCCCAGGAATCAGCCTGGTAAACCTTCGCTGCACTCCCTCCATAGCAAGAGTATCCTTGCTCCTATAACGAAACCATAACTGAGCACAATGCTCCAGGTGTGGCCTCACCAATGCCCTATGCAATTGCAGTAAAATATCCCTATTTAAAAAATATATTTTTATACTCCTTTTCACATTTTCTCCCATAACATCCCTATTTCTACACTGAAATCCTCTCACTATGAAAGCCAACGCATTTGCCTTCCTTACTGCCTGCTATACCTCCGTGCTTACTTTCAACAACTGATGCACGAGGGCACAAGGTCTTGCTGAGTATCCACCACTCTCAATTTACACAAATTCATCTTCCTATTTTTGCTACCGCTGTGGATAACCTCCCATTTATACTGTTCACATTATACTGCATCTTCCCACTCACCCAGCTTGTCCAAATCCTGCTGAAGCCCAGGAGGGCTGGAGGGAAGCCGCGTTTGGCAAGCCCGGGAGGGTGGGGAGACGCAGAGCTGAAGTTTGGCAGGCATGGGAGGGTGGTAGGAGCAGCAGTATGTGCATACTGTCGTGTGGTAGTGCATACAGCACTATGCAGTATATATTGATTTGTCAAGTCAAAAAGGAGTGTGATGTTTTGATCTTGAGCAATAAATTGATTGAATTCTTGGCCAGGCACAGATTTTTCTTTATTCAGTAAGATGTTACACTTAAATGCAAGATGTTGCAATAGTCCATTGCAAGAAGGTGACAAAATTTTTCTTAAACATCAGTTATCATGAAAAGTGTTCATTATCCAAAGTACTTCTGGGGAAATAGAACAATCTTGTTTAGATTAATTATTCTAAAATTAATTTGACAACTTGCCCCTGTTGCTATTTCAGACAGGTATGTTTTTTCTTACGAGTTCTTCATTGAATCAAATTCTTGCAAGTTACGACAAAACTGACATGTTAAGGGACCCGTGTTAACACAGTGTAACTAGCTACCCAGGAGGGAGCAGTGGAGCCTGTGTCTGAGCTGATTATGGTGAAGTTTTCACTGGTTTTCTCTCATGGTGTGCTGGCAAAAAAGGGGGTTGTGGGCTCCGAGTGCCTCTGTTGTTGTAAGGCTGTTGAAATGAGCAGGTTGCTGAGTGTTTGACAGGGGCTCGGGTCGGCAAGACGAACAGTGAGTGAGTTCAGGAAGAGGGGTTTGTGTATAGTGGGGGGGGAGTGGTGATGATTATTAAGTGTGTATAGAGGTGTGAAGAGCTTCACTGAGTAGGCTTCACTTGTGAGTACATCAAATAGTAACATTAACAAAGTACTTTGAAAACACACTTTCATTTTTATATAATGTATTGCTATATGAACTTTAATTAGATACTGAATGTTGCTATGCTTATTGCTATTTGGGTGTCTGGGGTCAAGTAAATTTTAAAGAATTTGTTTTAATGTATTTATTCATGGGGTGTTAGCATACTGTCAAAACCAGCATTTATTTCCCATCTCTGATTACCCTGGAGAAGGTGGAGGTGAGTGAAAAAGGGGTTACATTGGAAAGTAGCTTGTGTATACAATCCAGCAAGGTCATGTTCTGTTGTTAGTGCATGCAATACAGGTTGAAGTCCACACTGACTGTATTGAATACTGAGGTCAGTCTTGTGATTAGATACAAATGCATTGGTCCATAGTCCCAGTGGTCATAGAGAAAAATGATGTTTCCACCCACCTAACATTGAATAATACAACCCATTTGAAGTGGTTTAGAAGCATTTGCATTCACAACAGATCATAAAATGCACACCCTCCCTAAAATGCTCTGGCTGTATCTACACCACGTGGACGTTAGCGGTTCAAGAGGCAGCCCACCACTTCCTGCTCAAGGGTAATTAGGAGTGAGCAATAATGCTAGTCTGCCAGCAGCCTTCATGAAAGAAAAAATAAATAAAAACCCAGCACTGATTGACTTGTATTCTGGTCACCCTGAATGCAGGTCTGTGACAATGATCACCAGCATCATTATGCCTGTATCATTTTCATTTATCCATTGATCTTTGATCCCTCCTACATTTACTGATGCATATTGTGTGAGTGGATTATTGTGGCAGTGGTTTGCACTGAATCACCACCACAGTTTCTTCTGTCGCTCTGTGATCCACTGGTTTATGAGGGCGAAGCTACTGGGATGGCTAGGGCTGCAGTCTGTTGCTGATGACTACATACAAAGACATGTGCCCCACAGCTACCATACAGAGATTCAGCTGTCCAGTTAGGGGCCTTGCTGTTTATTTTTCCACAGCAACTTTACTCGCCTTGGTATTGTCACCATTGACTTTGTGTAACATTTTAAAGAGTGAACTGCACCACCAACTATCCCACCATGCCACAAAAAGGAATGTCAAAATTTACTCCGCAACTGCTTTTATTTTGCAAGTCTATCCCAGCTACATCTCCATAAAACCATAAGACATAGGAGCAGAATTAGGCCCCTTGGCCCATCGAGTCTGCTCCACCATTCAATCATGGCTGATATTTTTCTCATCCCCATTCTTCTGCCTTCTCCCCATACCCCTGATCCCCTTGTCACATCTGTGTTGTGTACCTGATAGGACATGGCCACTCTGGCTACAGAGAGCAGCTATCGCCTTCAATAGGCTACCTGAGCATTATAAGGCAATTATACTGAGCACTCTTACAATCATAAAATTTACAGTGCAGAAGGAGGCCATTTGGCCCATTGAGATTGCACCAGCCCTTGAAAAGAGTACCCTACTTAACCCTACACCTCCAACCTATCCCTGCAACCCTACCTCATCTTTTGGACACTAAGGGGAAATTTAGCATGGCAAAATCACCTAACCTGCACATCTTTGGACTGTGGGAGGAAACTGAACCACCCGGAGGAACCCATGCAGACACAGGGAAAAAGTGTAAACACCACACAGACAGTCATCCGAGGCCAGAATTGAACCCAGGACCCTGGAGCTGTGAGACAGCAGTGCTAACCACTGTGCTACCGTGCCGCCCAAACCTCTTGTTTGGATGAGAAACATAGACAATGTATCGAAGCCACACCCAATAACGAGAAAAGTTTCACCGAAAACGCCTTAATAACTTGCAGCATAATACATGGTAGAAAAAAGATGAATAATAATACTTTCAAACATGCAGTCACAATTAAATTGTGCCAGTTTTGCAGCAGTTATGGCAATTTTCTGTATATCCTGAGTAATTATGAGATTATGACTTATTGAATTTGCATGTGGAAAGGATTATCTTGCTACACACTGCCCCATTAATATTGCAGGAATATGCAAGTGTGAGAATGTATATCAATTTTTCTGAAATTGCGACAACTAATTTAAAGCAAGTGGACACTTGTGAATCTTGCCATTCTAGATGCAGATGTTTCCATAGTTGTCATTATCACTGGTGAAAGTTACCTTCATAGAGGATGGATAAACAAATTCCCAAGTCCTAAGTCTTTTACAACAGTCTGTAACATCATGGCCTAGCATATCGCCATTGCCACCAAGATGGAGGATCAACTCTGGTTAATGAAGCATGCAGGAGGACATGCAGGGAGCAGCACCAGGCATGCCTAAAATGAGGTGTTAACCTAGTGAAGCTACAGTACAGAGCTACTTGTGGGGCAAACAACATAAGCAGCAAGTGATAGAAAAAGGGAGGGATCTTTTGGTCCGGCCGGCCCAGGGACTGGAAATTCCGGCCATAGTCAACAGCCCTTTTAATAGTCCACTAAGTTATCCGTCCCGCCCATGACGATTCCTGTGGTTGGCAAGGTGAGAACATTTACCCTAAAGTGATCCCACAACCAATGGATCATGCCACATCCAGCCATTAATGGTGGGGGACAATTAAACCACTCACTGGAACAAGAGGCTCTACCAATACCCCGATCCACAATGATTGGGGAGTTGCAACACATCAGTAAAAAAGGTAATACTGGAGCATTGGCAATACTCTTCAGCCAGAAGTGCTGATTGGATGATCCATCTCTGCCTCCTCCAGAGACCCCAGCATCGCAGGTGCCAATTTTCAGCCAATGCAATTCACTCCCTGAAAATATTCTGGCAGTGACTTATGGTGGCGGCCATGAAGTGAGTGGTCGCATGAAAGGTGGCTCCTGCCTGCAAACGTTTTTTGGCCCTATCCGCCCATTCGCGAATGTTGTGCAGGTGTAAAAGTGATACGTGGAAGAACTAGAATTCCTCTTCCGGTTGGAATGTCAAAGTTATAAAACAAGGAGGGCGTCGAGTAAAGAGCTCTCTTTGGACTCGGAGGACATGCGTGGTGCAGGAGGGGAAAACATGACTGAGGGACATGTGGTGTTGTTGCCCGCTCAGTGGACAACTGAGAAGTAGGTGGAGTTCCTGTTGACAAATTGTGGCGGTGGACCGGCAGTACTCGGCTACCCCAAAGGAAGAGTTGTTGAAGGAGAGGAAGAAGCTCCAGATGAAGTTCAAATTTGTATTGATGGGGCAAGCAATTGGCCAGATGCATCATGTGCGAGAGGCATTCTATGAACATGGGGAGAAGGCCAATAGGTTACAGGCACACCAGTTGAGACGGCAGGAAGCCTCCATGGCGATAGTGCAAATAAAGGATCTAGCGGGGCAGACTGCTTTCTGATCCAGGAAAGGGGGTTGTACGGGTGACGTGAAAAAGTTATGGTTTAGACATCTTGGTGGTAAGAAGAGAAATTGCAGGGGCTAATTGGGGTGTGTTTGCTCAATGCAGTCTGCGAAGACTCCAGGCCCAGACCATTCCGAGTGGAATTTTATAAGAAATTTGCGACCGAGCTGTGGCCTCCTCTAATGGAGATGTTTAATGTTTCGTTATGCCGGGGAGAGTTGCCAACGTCATTGACACAGGCTTCCGTCCCTCTAATCCTGAAAACGGATAATGGATCCAGTGGAGTGTGGGTCTTATCAGTCTATATCACTACTAAATTTGGCCAAGATGCTGGCAACGTGCTTGGAGGAATGTCTGCCAGGGGTCGTAGCTAGGGATCAGACGGGGTTTGTGAAGGGCCACCAATATGAGGAGACTATTGAATGTGATGTCGGAACCGGAGTACTACCAAGTGGCACTTACTCAGCAATAACTTGCTCATTGAGGCTCAGTTTGGATTCTGCCAGGGCCACTCTATTCCTGACCTCATTACAGCATTGGTTGACCTCATTACAGCGTTGGTTGGAGGTTAATCATCTCATTCCAGGACATGACTGCACAAGTTCCTCGGGGTAATGTCCTTGGCCCAACCATTTTCAGCTCCTTCATCAGTGACCTTCCTTCCATCCATCATAAGGTCAGAAGTGGAGATGTTCAGCACCATTTGTAACTCAGATACTGAAGCAGTTCATGTCCAACACCAGGACAATATCCAAGCTTGGACTAACAAGTGACAAGTAACATTTGCGCCACACAAGGGTCAGACAATGACCACTTCCAACAAAAGAGAATATAACCGACATCCTTTGAGATTCAATGCCATTACCATTATTGAATCATCTGATACCAACATTCTGGGGGGGGGGGGGTTACCATTGTCGTTTGGTTAAAATCCTGGAATTTCCTCCCTCTAATCACTGTGGGTTGCACATGGACTGCAGCAATTCAAGATGGCAGCTCACCGCCACCTTCTTGAGGGGAATTAGGGATGGACACTAAATGCTAACCTAGCTAGCATTGCCCTCGTCCCAAGAATGAATAAAAAATGTTTCCAGTGGAATTCATATTCTTTGTTAACTTTACTAGTTGCTTCAATAATATTTTTGCTATGGGAGGCAAACCTGTGAGATAAGCAGATTATAAAAATGTCTTTAAAACCAAATCCACAGCATAGATTAGATAAATAAACAGGGATGTCATCCTATTTGGATAAACAGGCTAACACTTTTGTTTTACTGTTTAATGTTTGCAAAGATAATTATTTGTTATTCCTTGCTCCAATTGTCCAAATAATTCTTCCTGTTTTTAGGCCTTTGTTAACCCAGTAGCTCTTGCAAGAGCTCGGGGCCCTGCTCCTTCTTCAGGACCTTCTATACAAGATTACCTGAGTCGACCAAGACCTACTTGGTAAGAAACAGAATCATTTTGCTTCTGCAATATCGTTTGTTTGATTTTTGCTGATTTCATTTGCAGTGAGAAGTGATTCATTTGTGGAGTACCTTGTGATGTTTCGATATCAAAGAAATATATAAATGCAGGGAGCAGTTTTTTCACAAACCTGTCAAACTCTTAATTTCCAAACCATTTTTAGTTTTAAATTGCAAATAAATGGTAAATGTTCAAATTAATATGTTTAAAATTTGTGTATCATTCATAAAACAATTAAGATAACAAATTTGACTCTGGTTTTTGCAGCATTTCTGACTTTACAAAATTGATGCTTGATCATTATTGCTGCATGCGTTGACTTTCATCTAGTTTTGCTAAGTAATCTCATTTTGAATTCCACGTCACACCACATGGGAACACTGTACATCCTAGAGATTGTAGGAATTATTCATCTGTTCCATGACAGCTTGTGCTGTTAACTCCCCTGATTTGCACCACCAATTTACTGTTTCAGTTTTTCGCACTCAAAAACTTTTTGGTGAGCATCCTGGGCTAGATTCTCTGCCGGCGTGATTCTCCGTTTTGCCGGCAGCCCGCGGGTTTCCCGATGCCGTGGGGCTGCCCCACAATGGGGAAACCCCATTGACCAGCCGGCGTAACGGAGCATCCCGCCGGTGTGTTGAAACAGAAATGTGGCGCAGCGTGGTGGAGAATCCAGCCCCCTATATTTTAAAGGCAGCAACTACTTTGCAGCTATTTTTGCCTTATTGTCATTTACGTAGTGCCCGCAGTGCAAATAGAGAGAAGAATTGGAGTCAGGGTAATCCTTTGCAATCAAGATTGTGAAAAGTCTTTAATACTGGTACAGAGTGCATATTTTGAGAAGAAACACTTACCAAAGATCCATGCCAGATGTCTGAAAAGAAGGCTTATGTAGATCCATGGAAGGGGCGAGAAGGACAGCATGTTATAAACTGGAGGGGGGAGGGACGGGAAATCTCATGATAGCATGCCTATTAGTCATACCTGGCGTAACTATATTCAGAAATATTTCTTCCCAGTTTACCAGATGCTGGGGTGTTCATGATCTAGAGTTTAAGGGGACTTTGTTCAAAGTACACCCCTTTCTGTTGAAAATATAAGAACGTAATACCAAAAAATTGGGGGATCTTTAAAATTGGAATCCCATCAATTTCTTTCTGTCCTGGTTTCCAATTGAACAGCTCTTGTGCTTTGAATGTTAATTTGTCCCCTTTATTTTCTATGGGATTTACACCAAGAACAGAAAAAGTCCATTTAGTCCCTTGAGACTGTTTCAACATTCAACGGGATCACAACTGATCCAAGACCCATCTGTATACCCGTTTTGCCCCTGATCCCTTAATACTTTTTTAGGCAGCTAAAGGCTAGCAACCTCTGATTTCAATTGATCTAGCATTAATTGCCATTGGGGAAGGGATTTCCAACCTTCTACATAACATGTGTAGATGTGTTTCCTAATTTCACTCCTGGAAGCTCTGCAACACATTTTTAAACTATGCTCCCTATTCCTAGATTTCCCAGAGACTGAAATCGTTTCTCTGTATCTAATATCTTGAAAGCATCAATCAAGTCACCCTTTCACTTCTAAATTCCAAAGAATGTAACCCGACTTTGTCTAATGTTTCCTCCCCAAGTTAACGCTTGGGAGTCCTGACATAATTTCACCACAACTAGCATCACTTGGTACCCCAATAGAGGTTGAATCCTTTCAAGGCCTCCAAGCTGGCAAGAAAACTGCCAATTTCAAAAAAGAATTGACGAATTGAGAGTATCATCAATACCATCATCTGAAGAAAAAGTAATAGTATATGCTTATTTCCCTTTATCGCATGACAATCTGGCCTAATTATTTTTGCTGCACTGAACAGATACGGATTATTTACTCCCTGAATTAGTTCATCATTTAAAAAGTCAATGTTTTCCAAATTTTGTTCCAAACTTTATACAATTCAGGCCACCTCATGAACCACATGATTTTTGTCTCCACGTGCGTGCTAAATTTAAGTGATGTTCATTTCTAATGCTCTTTATGGAGAATATTTCCATGCAAATTTTCCCCTAAAGCTCCTCACCCACGTGGTCATTATTTATTTTGGAATCTCTACTGCATGTATTAACATTCTGCAACCGGTACTTCCCAGTCCTGCTATCTGCTGGCATCAGCTGCAATGACAATAATCTCTCCTTTAATGTTAGCAAAACTAAGGAGCTGGTCATCGACTTCAGGAAACAAAGTGTCATACATGTCCCTGCCTGCATCAATGGTGCTGAGGTGCAGATGGTTGACAGCTTCACATTCCTAGGTGTGTACATGACGAACAATCTGTCCTGTTCCACCCATGTCGACGCAATGACCAAGAAAGCACAGCAGCGCATATACGTCTTCCGGAAACGAAGGAAATTCAGCATGTCCACATTGACTCTTACCAATTTTTACAGATGCACCATAGAAAGCATCCTAACTGGCTGTATCACAGCCTGGTATAGCATCTGCTCTGCCCAAGACTGTAGGAAACTACAGAGTCGTGAACACAGCCCAATCGATCACACAAACCCGCCTCCCATCCATTAACTCTGTCAACAGCTCCCGCTGCCTTGGGAAAATGAGCAGCATAATCAAAGACCTTTCCCACCTGGGCTATTCTCTCTTCCAACCTCTTCCATCGGGCAGAAGATACAAAGGTCTGAGAACACACAATAGATTCAAAAACAGCTTCTTTCCTGCTGTTGCCAGACTCCTGAATGACCCTCTTTTATCAACTGAACTGATCTCTCGACGCATCTTCACAACAGCTGTAGCACTATATTCTGTATACTTCACCCGATATCTATGTATTTACAAATATAGTGTATTTATCATATGTCCTATGTTTTTCGTGTATGGAGCAATCTGCCTGGACTGCACGCAGAACAATACTTTTCACTGTACCTCTGTACACATGACAAATATAAATCTAAAATTTGAGCATGCTCCACTTGCACGGATGATTGGATAGCAATCATTAAAAAATATATATATTTTATTGAAATTTTTCAAACAAAAACTTTTCCGTTTTTACAACTCGACAAAGGAATATATATTAAACATTATTTAAATAATATAGTGAGCTAACAGCAAACTAGAAAAGAAAAAACAAAAACACAAAATAGTGCCCTTCCCACTGGGTTGCTGCTGCTGTCCTTTCTGTCTTTTCATTATCGTTCCGCGAGATGGTCAAGGAACTGTTGCCACCGCCTGGTGAACCCCTGAGCCGATCCTCTCAACGCAAATTTTATTCGTTCCAATCTAATGAACCCTGCCATGTCGTTTATCCAGGCCTCCACGCCCGGGGGCTTCGCTTCCTTCCACATAAGTAGAATCCTTCGCCGGGCTGCTAGGGACGCAAAGGCCAGAATGTCGGCCTCTTTCGCCTCCTGCATTCCTGGTTCTTCTGCAACCCCGAATATAGCTAACCCCCAGCCTGGTTTGACCCGGACCCCCACCACCTTTGAAATCACTCTTGCCACACCCTCCCAGAACTCGTGCAGTGCCGGACACGCCCAGAACATGTGTGTGTGGTTCGCCGAGCTTCCCGAGCACCTCCCACACCTGTCCTCCACCCCGAAAAACCTGTTCAGTCTTGCTCCCGTCATATGTGCTCTATGTAGAACCTTAAATTGAATCAGGCTAAGCCTGGCCCATGAGGACGAGGTGTTTACCCTACGTAGGGCATCCGCCTATAGCCCCTCCTCGATCTCATCCCCCAGCTCTTCTTCCCGTTTTCCCTTTAGCTCCTCTATCATCGCCTCACCCTCGTCCCTCATCTCCCAGTATATTTCGGACACTTTGCCTTCTCCAACCCATGCCCCCGAAATCACTCTATCTTGGATCCCTTGCGTCGGGAGCTGTGGAAATTCCCTCACCTGTTGCCTCGTAAATGCCCTCACTTGCATGTATCGGAAGGCATTCCCTGGTGGCAACTTATATTTTTCTTCTTGCGCTCCCAGACTTGCAAACGTCCCGTCTATCAACAGGTCCCTCAGCGTCCTAATTCCTGCTCGCTGCCAACCCTGGAATCCCCCATCTATCCTCCACGGGACAAACCTGTGGTTATTCCTTATCGGGGACCACACCGAGGCACCCGTCACCCACCTGTGTCGCCTCCACTGCCCCCAGATCTTCAAGGTCGCCACCACCACTGGGTTTGTGGTGTACCTTTTCGGGGAGAACGGCAGCGGCGCCGTCACCAGCGCTTTTAGGCTCGTTCCCTTACAGGACGGCATCTCTAGTTTTTTCCACGCCGCACCCTCTTCCTCCCTCATCCACTTACAGACCATCGACACATTGGCGGCCCAGTAGTAGTCGCTCAGACTCGGCAGTGCCAGTCCCCCTCTGTCCCTACTGCGCTGCAGGAACCCCCTCTTTACCCTCGGGGTCTTTCCCGCCCACACAAAGCTCATAATACTCCTGTCTATTTTTTTGAAAAAGGCCTTTGTGATCAGGATGGGGAGGCACTGAAGCACGAAAAGAAACCTCGGGAGGACCACCATTTTAACTGCCTGCACTCTGCCCGCCAATGACAGCGGCACCATATCCCACCTCTTAAAGTCCTCCTCCATCTGCTCCACCAGTCGTGTCAGGTTAAGTATTTGCAGGGTTCCCCAGTTCCTGGCCACCTGAATCCCCAGGTATCGAAAATTCCTTACCACTCCCCTCAGCGTCAGAGCATCTATCCCCCTGCCCTGTTCCCAGGGATGCATCACAAAAAGCTCACTCTTCCCCATATTTAGTTTGTATCCCGAGAACTCTCCAAACTCCCTAAGTATCTGCATTACCTCTGGCATCCCCTCTACCGGGTCCGGTACATATAGCAGTAGATCATCTGCATATAGCGACACTCGGTGTTCCTCTCCCACTCTAAGCACCCCCATCCACTTCTTAGAATCCCTCAGCGCTATGGCCAATGGTTCAATTGCCAACGCGAACAGTAACGGGGACAGGGGGCACCCTTGTCTTGTACCCCTATGTAGTCGAACGTATCCCGATCTTTGCCTGTTTGTAACGATGCTTACCATCGTGGCCCCATATAAGAGTCTGACCCATCTAATAAACCCCTCACCGAACCCAAACCTCTTCAGCACCTCCCACAGATAGTCCCACTCCACCCTATCGAATGCCTTCTCTGCATCCATCGCCACCACTATCTCTGCATCCCCTTCCGGTGGGGACGTCATCATCACCCCCAGCAACATTCGTACATTAGCATTCAATTGTCTCCCCTTTACAAACCCTGTCTGATCGTCATGCACCACCCCTGGGACACCATCCTCTATCCTTGTCGCCATCACTTTGGCAGCAGTTTGGCGTCTACATTTAGGAGTGAGATGGGCCTGTATGACCCGCACTGCAGCGGGTCTTTATCTCGTTTCAGGATTAGCGATATCGTCGCCTCCGACATTGTCGGGGGTAGCATCCCCCTTTCCTTAGCCTCATTAAAGGTTCTCGCCAAAAGTGGGTCCAACAGGTCCATATACTTCCTGTAAAATTCCACCGGAAACCCATCTGGTCCCGGGGCCTTCCCTGTCTGCATGTTCCCTAGTCCTTTAATCACCTCATCCACCTCGATTAGCGCCCCCAGACCTGCCACCTCCTGCCCTTCCACCCTCGGGAACCTTAGCTGGTCCAGAAAGTGTAGCATTCCTTCTTTCCCCCCCCGGGGGTTGGGACTTGTACAGCCTCTCATAGAAGGTCTTGAACACCTCGTTCACTTTCCCTGCTCTCTGCTCCATATTTCCCGTTTCGTCCCTAACTCCCCCGATCTCTCTCGCCGCCCCCCTCTTCCGAAGTTGTTGGGCCAGCAGCCGGCTCGCCTTTTCCCCATACTCATATTGTATCCCCTGTGCCTTCCTCCACTGTGCCTCTGCCTTTCCCGTAGTCAGCAGGTCAAACTCCATCTGTAGTCTTCGTCTTTCCCTGTATAGCCCTTCGTCTGGCGTGATCTGAAACGGCTATGGCCGAGTACTCTGTTCCTGCCACCTTCGGGATCAGCGCCCTTCCCAAAACGAAAATGTCTATCCGGGAGTATACCTTGTGGACATGGGAGAAAAAGGAGAACTCTTTACTCATCGGTCTGGCGAATCTCCACGGATGCACTCCCCCCATTTGTTCCATAAATCCCTTAAGCACCTTGGCCGCTGCCGGCCTTCTCCCGGTCCTGGATCTGGACCGGTCTAGCCCTGGATCCAGCACAGTGTTAAAGTTTTCCCCCCCCCCCCCCCATTATCAAGTTTCCCACCTCCAGGTCCGGGATACGTCCCAGCATTCGCTTCATGAATCCCGTGTCATCCCAATTCGGGGCATATACATTCACCAGCACAACTGCCTCGCCCTGCAGTCTGCCACTCACCATCACATATCTGCCCCCGCTATCCACCACTATATTCTTAGCCTCGAATGATACATGTTTCCCCACCAATATTGCCACCCCTCTGTTTTTCGCATCCAACCCTGAGTGGAATACCTGTCCCACCCATCCTTTCCTTAGTCTAACCTGATCCGGCAACTTCAGGTGCGTCTCCTGGAGCATGACAACGTCCGCCTTCAGTCTCTTTTAAGTGCGCAAACACCCGTGCCCTCTTAATCGGCCCATTTAAACCTCTCACATTCCATGTGATCAGCCGGATTGGGGGTCCATTCACCCCCCCCCCCCCCCCCGTCGACTAGCCATCCCCTTTTTTAGGCCATCTCCTCATCCAGGTCCCACGCACCCGTCTGTCCCCCAGGCAGCGCCCTCCCGCCCCGACCACCTCGTCTCGTACCAGCTCCCCCTTGCACTCAGCAGCAGCAACCCAGTTAATCCCCCCCCCGCTAGATCCCCCTCTAGCTTGATTACTCCCCCCATATTGCTTCCGGACGTCAGCTAACTCTGGCTGACCTCGGCTTCCCCCGTTCACTCTTTGACCTCCCTGCGTGTGAGGCTCCCTTCCTTCCTGCACCCCTTTTCCCGCTATAATTTCCATAGCGCGGGAAAATGTCCGCGCTTTCCTCTCGGCCCCGCCCCTTATGGCGCAGTTCCCTCATTCCCCTTCCCTGTCCCTTTTTCCCACCGGCGCCCACATTTCTTCGTGTCCCGTCCCCCCCATCGGGGGGAGAAAAATTCCCCGTCCAACATTGTTATACAGTAGCCCTCCCCTTTCCCCACTTTACATTTCTGTACCACCACCTCGCTGCTTCTCTCCGAACATCAAATTCTCAAATCTAGTCCAGTTTCTCTTCTTGGATGAATGTCCATGCCTCCTCTGCCGTCTCAAAGTAGTGGTGTTTGCCCTGATGCGTGACCCACAGTCGCGCCGGCTGCAGCATCCCAAATTTAACTTTCTTCCTATGGAGCACCGCCTTGGCCCGGTTGAAACTCGCCCTCCTTCTCGCCACCTCCGCACTCCAGTCTTGATACACACGTATCACCGCATTCTCCCATTTGCTACTCCGTGCCTTCTTGGCCCAGCTCAGGACCATCTCTCTGTCCCTGTCGCGATGGAACTTCACCACTATTGCTCTTGGTGTTTCCCCTGCCTTTGGTCTTCTCACGAGGACCCGGTATGCTCCCTCCACTTCCTTGGGGCCCGTTGGGGCCTCAGCTCCCATTAGTGTATGGAGCATCGTGCTCACATACGCCCCAGCATCAGCTCCCTCCGTTCCTTCGGGGAGACATAAAATCCGTAGGTTTTTCCTCCTCGAGCTGTTCTCCAGGGCTTCCAGCCTTTCTATGCACCTCTTATGTAGTGCCTCGTGTGTCTCCGTTTTTACCACCAGGCCCTGTATCTCATCTTCATTCTCGGCTGCCTTTGCCTTCACTCCACGGAGCTCCATCGCCTGGACCTTTTGTGTTTCCTTCAGTCCCTCGATTGCCAGTAACATCGGTGCCAGCACCTCTTTCTTGAGCTCCTCCACACATCGTCGGAGAAACTCCTGCTGCTCCGGGCCCCATACCATCTGGGCTCCATCGGCCACCATCTTGCTTCTCCCTTCTCTTCTCTACCGCTGCTCCAAAGGATCCTCCGCAATCTGGCCACTACCGCCGCTCCTTTCCATCCACACCCGGGGGGACTCCTTCCTTCGTCACCTCACACTGGGTTTGGTCGAAAGAAAATTCCGTTGGGGCTCCTGATAAGAGCCCAAAAGTCCGTTGGAACGGGAGGTGCCGAAACGTGCGGCTTAGCAGTGCATCGCCGCAACCGGAAGTCATTGGATAGCAATCATGATGCTAACTAATTCTTTCACTCTCCCTCTCTTTGGACACTCAGACAGATTTTACTAAAATTGGCCAGTTATCAGCTAATTCAGCACCAGTGTGATTTTTCACCAGGAGCCTTTCTAGTCTCTGCAGCTCAGCTATTCCGTTCATTAGCTTGCTGAACCATCAACAGAAGCTTGTTAACGATATAAAGTAATACTTGGAAGAAACTTGTGTGCTAATATTTTGAAGAGCCACTATAATACATCTTTGCCTTGTGAGACTTGTGCTGCAATTCTAAAAGACATTCTTTATTTTATGTTTGGGATTTTAACTCTTGAGCTAAATGATGCTTTGATTTAGAAGTTTATTTTTGCCACCTCCCCTCCCTTCAATTTAGCACTGCTTTGAATTGTATGTAACTCTGTGTGCATATCTAAATGTTGCTTTTCAGTGGGCACTAAAGAAAATCCTAATCTTTAACTAGTTGTGGAACAACTTCATCAACAGTGCAGTTGGGCAGCACAGTTGCACAGTGGTTAGCACTGTTGCTTCACAGCGCCATGGTCCCAGGTTTGTTCCTGTCTTGGGTCACTGTCTGTGCAGAGTCTGCACGTTCTCCCTTTGTCTGCGTGGGTTTCCTCCGGGTGCTTCGGTTTCCTTCCACAAGTCCCGAAAGACGTACTGTTCGGTAATTTGGACATTCTGAATTCGCCCTCAGTGTACACGAAAAGGCGTTAGAATATGGCGACTAGGGGCTTTGTATAGTAACTTCAGTGCAGTGTTAATGTAAGCCTACTTGTGACAATAAAGATACTTTAAAAAAAAGTTAACTGAACTCTAGTTCGACAACAGTAAATTAGTGAGTAGTCATCACTTGCTTCTAACCGGGAGATAAAGAGAATCTAAGTCACATCCACTCTAAAATAATTGAAATATTTAGGAAAAAATCTGAACTGAAATACGTAAATATAATGTCTGTTTGGACTTTCATGTGCTTTATTGGATGATAAGGAATTCTATTGTTGCAGCAGAAATGGATTAAGGATATTGTATATCTAATCTTTTTGATGTTAATTAAAGCCAAGGTAAAAACCACCCATCGTTTTCCCTGTAGTTACAGTAATTGAAGTTTTTATGCTCCCATTAAAATGCTTGTGCTTCTGCTTCTCCATTTGGTTGTATTAAGACTGGATAATGTGGCCTAGTGTCAAAGGAGAAGCAAAATCTAAAGGGAGTGCTTTGTTTGTACTTTAATATTTACTCTAAATATTCTTTGGCATTTCTTTTGAGATATTTGTTGAATCATAATCTGTACATGACCAAAAATATAAAATTAAGAACTTGTGTTGTATTCTTCCAGGGAAGAATTAAAAGAGCAACTTGAGAAAAAGAAGAAAGGTTCAAAAACTCTTGCAGATTTCGAGGAGAAAATGAATGAGGTTTGTTAATACGTTCTTCTCAACCTTTTTTAAAAGATATCCAGTTCCAGTAGTTTACACACAATTAAGCACTTTGCTCAATCTGTAAATGTATTCTAATTTCAGATTATTATGTGCTTTATTTCTCTGTACTGTTTTTTTTTCTCTGACTGGTTAATGTCGAAGAGGATTTATTGTTCTGTGTATGTAATCAATTGTACATTACATTTGTACATATTGAAAGCTCATTAAAATACTTTTTGCATTTGGAAGTGGCACTGCAAATGGCATTTACAGTATTAACTGACAATATTACCTGTTTGACACAGAATAATTGCCATTTTATTCTGACAGTTGATTTTTAAAGATTTTTTTGTTTTAATCAGTGATTGCAAGCTCTGGGTTTTATACTATTCAAAATTCTCTTTGCTATACCATTTTCTTAAGTCTTACACTAAAAGTGTTAAAACATTTAAAAGTAATCTTATTTCACTCCTCGCCCCAACCTTTTATCCTCCTGCTTGTCCTTTGAGACTACTGCCGCTGTTCTGTTCACCCACTGCTGAAGCCTTAGTCAATTGGAATGGCTGAATTTTTAATATTGAACTTCCTTTTAATCCTATTCTTCATCAAAATTATACAGCCAGCCGCTTTCTCTGGTTTGACCTGTTACTTCCTTGGCACTATTACACTGCCTAAACTAACCCACTCCCTCTGCCCTGCCTAGTGATAGACTTGTGTGTTATAGAAGTGTCCTTTTGTTAGGAATAAAGTAATTTGCTTCCTGCTTTGAACATTGTATATTGCCTTTGGATACTTTGCTTAAGTATTATAAGCCTGAAAACATTTATAGTTGTTTCTTGATCCTTGGTGATCAGATACACTGTTCTAAGTAGCTTCAACGTGTTGCTCGGATTTTGCAGTCAGTGGTAAATTCATGTTGCCAGTCATTTATTAGACTTGGAAGTGCCCACAGAGGTGATTAGAAATTTGTTATAAGTGCCGCACAAATGTGTGTGGATCAAGAATAGGTGTGAATTTGACCAGCAACCCCTAAACCAATCAGATTGAAAAATCCTTACTGATGTATAGAGTCTGAACCAGTAAGTTTGAATCATTAATTTGGGTTTAAATTTCCAATAATTACATTTTTAAATCTCTATTAATTAAATTTGAAAGAAATGAGACTGCGTGTCTGTATGCTAATTTTCAATGACAGAAAGGTTGTTTGCCAGCAATTAAGATTTTTCACTACTTACACTGGAGTGGAAAAGTTATAACTTTTTCTGACATTTAGGAGATATCTAGGGCCTAACTACTTCAACTTCACTCCCTTTTGTGTTCAGTGTCGAGTTCCTCAGCAAGGTATTGTTACAGCAAAGCTTGTGGAGGAGCAGGGCAACTTGGACACCAACTTCTTGATTTTCGCATATGTGATCACCAGGAGTTTACTGCACAATTCGGGCTGTTAATTTGAGAAAATTAATGTATACAGTTGCAACCCTAGTGTTTGTTACAGTAAAGATGAAAATTTCAACTTTGACATTACCCTGCATACTGCTTCAAAAAGGTTGCAAGAACGTGAAGCACAGATCGCAACGAACCACTGACCGGTTGAAAATTGTTTTTCTTTTAAAATGTGATTTGTATCTGATGGTTTACTCAAAGGTTTCCTACACAATTTTAAGAGCATTCTTCAACAAATATGAAATAAACTCATAAGCAATCATATCCGTGTAGTGGCCAGGTAAATTAAGTAATGTCAGGGATTTACTGAAATTGTTAGCAATATAGAAGTTCTGAACCATAGTTTGTACTTGAATAGTAATATGACAGTTGTCCTGTTTTTGACTCTATGTTTTACTGCTTTCAGAAATGGCGAAGAGAACTTGAGAAAAATAGAGAGAAGATTCTTGGTGGAAGTGAAAGTTCTTCCAAAAAGAAAGAGGTGAAACTTGTTTAAATCTGTACTTTGCTTTGTGCTTGCATCCAAACCTGAGGGAATGGAATTTTATCTTCTGCAAGGCCCTAATTAAAGATAATTTGCGTAATCTCAATTAGTTTCTCATGTCTACATCACAAAACTTGTGGTCAAAAAATAAATATCTTGGTCGAATGGTAATATAATAAAAGATGGTGGGGCTTCTTCTGAAGCTGAGGTGTAGTGTTAATGTGATTTAAAATTTTATTATGACATTTGTCACTTTCTACCTAGCTAGAAAATGTTATGTTGCTGCTTAGTGACATAAAGCTGCTAAACACAAGTTTTCTTTAATGATTTCCCACATCATCAATTTTTTTTCTCTCTCTCCCCCTCTTTCCCCCACCCCCCCTCTCTCTACTCTCTCTCTCTCTCTCTCTCCCCTTCTCTCTCTCTCTCTCTCTCTGGTTCCCTCCCCCTCTCTCTCTCGTTTCCCCCCCTCTCTTTCTTTCTCTCTCCCTCGTCCCCCTCTCTCCCTCGTCCCCCCCCTCTCTCCCTCGTCCCCCCCCTCTCTCCCTCGTCCCCCCCCTCTCTCCCTCGTCCCCCCCCCTCTCTCCCTCGTCCCCCCCCTCTCTCCCTCGTCCCCCCCCTCTCTCCCTCGTCCCCCCCCTCTCTCCCTCGTCCCCCCCCTCTCTCCCTCGTCCCCCCCCGCCCTCCCTCGTCCCCCCCGCCCTCCCTCGTCCCCCCTCCCCACACACACACACACACAGACTCTTGTCCAATGTATTTTGTTTTGTGGGTCTGTTGGGTGCATAACATACACAGTATCCCATTAGCATGTTTATATCTCTTAACTGAGAAAACTGCTTGTGTAAAATTTCTAATTGTCAGAGCGTGTACATTCTTCAGCCTCCTGGGAGCTCAGGGACAGTGTTTACAAAGATTAAACTTGATAACTTGGTAGTGCTTGACTTTAGCAGTCTTCCTGCTATTTGTCCAACTCGTTCATGAGCATTTAAAAAATGTATCCATTCTTTATGGGTTGCTGACCAGGCCAGCATTTCTTGCCCCTCTGTAATTGTCCTTGAGGAGATTGTGGTGAGCTGCCTTCTTGAATTGCTACAGTCCATGTGGTGTAGTTGTTGTTACATCAGCATTGCTGTTCGAGAGCTTCCAGTGTTTTGACCCAGCAATGGTGCAAGAAGAGTGATACATTTCCAAGTCAGGATGGTGTGTGGCTTCGAGTGGAACTTACAGGTGATGGTGTTCACGTGTATCCACTGCCCTGTCCTTCTAGGTGGGAGAGGTCACCGGTTGGGAAAGTGCTGTTGAAGTGAGTTGCTGAATGCCAATTTGCCAAACTGAGGGTAGGCTTCTTTCCTTTAAAGGAGCTTATGAAACCAATTGGGTTTCTACGACAATGTGGTCCCCATTACTCCTGGTAGCTATTTATTCCAGATGTCAAATGTTCAAATTAATATTGAATCAGAAGCACTGAAAGTGATGTTATTCTGCAAGTTGCAGTTGCAACAATTGTATCTGTGTGCTTCCGCAGACCCTGGACACATTGCTGGTGCTCAACCATCTCATGATTGCCTCCAAACCACAGAAAGCATTGTGAATTGTCAAGGTTTATCTGTGGAATGAAACAATCTTGCAGCAAAAGGAAATTAGAAGATGGTATTTTTTTAAAGCCGTCAGACTATAGTTTAAAAACGAAACGTTACTGGGTTTGTTTTGTGTGGCAAGAGAGGGTGTGACCTGCGGAAACCAATTGTTCTGCTTGCTTTTCCATCAATTAATTTAAATGGGTGAAAATGTGGGTGCACTTCAATACTTGTGATCTTTTCCTCCACATTCAGTAATTTCTTTTGTTCTTCCTAGAAAAAACGAAAGGAAAAGAAGAAAAATAGGGTGAGCAAATTTTCAAAGAAGGTTTTTCTTCAAATTCATATTTATTTGCTTTAGTTCATTTCTGTTTGCTTTTAATTGCTGATTTAAATCAAATGAATGATAAATCTCACAAGCTGTACTTTTATTGTGTTTGGTCAAGCCGTCTTCATCTTCCTCCTCATCATCAAGCTCTGATTCTTCCAGCAGCTCTTCGGACATTGACAGTAAGGTGAGTTTTTCACAAGAATTTTGAATCCACCACAAAATTAAATTGAAGTCCTAAGGAAGATTGAGAATTTAATGTGAGTACCTTTTTATTCGAAGCACTCAGAAAATTGGATTTAATCTTTATTAAACTGTTAGGTTTTTTTTGGCATGTTCCCATGTTGTTTAATTAATGTTGTAAGAGTTACACTTATTACATAGAAAAATAGAGTTCATGATGTTGCTACCACAGTGTGTGACCCGTATACACTGGACAAATAATTGCAAGTCTACTTGTTTAAATCAAACTATTTATACAATGTTATAGTTAAACAATCACACCATCAACATAAGGTATTCTACAGAGTACTACAAGTTCATACAAGACCTTAACTTAACTTCAAAGTGACTAGCAAGTACCAGACAGATATTGGCCATTATCTGGCTGCTGTATTCTGTAGTCCTCGATGTCCGGTACTTGGTCTGGTCTGTTCCTGGTTCTAGCCTTCCTTCTGTTGGCAGCGTGGTGGTCCCCCTCATGTTGGCCGGTGAAGATCACGTTGTTTTGTTGCCACTGTACAAAGAGAATCTGGTGGAGCAGTATCTTTTACCCACATTGGTTTTGTGACCTTTTGTGCGGGCTCTGGGGTGCTACCAATCAATCAATCCGAGTTGGATCACCCTGATCTATCAAGTCCAATCAGGGCCTGCCACTTTGATTGTGGGGCGTGCACTTACCGGCCATGTCTGTACATGTCTGGGACACACAAGCCCTTTCAGATAAGGAATGCAGGTGCCGTTGTGTCTGGTAGATGAGTATGATTGACATGATAATTCTATTGGCCCTGGAGATGGCCTTTTTCCTGTGTATTGGAGAGTCTGGGCTGTAGTTTATTTGAGCTGCAGCCTGCTTGTCCTTAAACTTGGCCAATTCTCCCAGCATCCTATGCAGAACGCCATCTTAGGTGGCCATTCGACCGCAATGATCAGACCAACCTGACAAAGCTGTGGAACTATTTTGCTTGTGGTTTTAATTTCCAAGCACCTTACTGCAAACTTGTGGAAAGACTGGGATTTTTCTACTGACTATGGAGCCATTATTAGAAGAATGGGGATGCTGTCTGCACTTAATGTCACTACAGAGACCTAGGGCTAGATTTTATCAGTCTTGATGGTCTGGGAGGGAAGCCTTGAAATTACAGGAGTATGGAGTCCCTGTTGCCTTCCTGCTGCCCTGCCATTTTACCAGTGGCAGGAAAGATGGAGGCCTTGGTTGCCAGGGACCAAAGGCCTCTTTTCACCGCTGCTGGCATTTTGTGTGAGAAAACCACTTGGTGAACCTTGGTGTACATCAATCTGTCTCACTGGGGACACCCCAATGACAATATCTACCCTTGTATCCACCCCAGTCCTAAGTAGCCTCCACATCCCACCCCAGGGCCTCCTAGCTGGCCCCAGATCTCACCTACCAGCTGGGCAAACAGCCTGCTCCTTTGCTATCCTCTCTGCTAGGTGCAGTGCCAGTAGTGAACACTGCTCATGATACTGTTGAGCTGCTGGTCCTTCATTTGACTAATAGGGCTAGACGGGAAACTAATAGTTGTCGGGTAGCCAGAAAATGCAGTCGGAGGTCCTACAAGCTGGAAGCAACCCCAACTGGGCAGTTTTCAGGCCAGCAGTTAAGGTTTCCACTGCACTGACTAAATTCCAACCCGAGTACGTGTATCTTGGAAGACCCAATATCAGCTGATGCCTGTATTTGAAAGGTGTCATTTCATTTTCAGAAGTATATAATTGTTTTCCTATAAAATGGAGTATTTTAAATAAAAATAACCTCCTCTTAGACTGCTTTTGAATGCTCTTTTAATCCTCCCAAGAACTGCAGTTGCATTTATGCACTTCATTTATAAATGCTTCAGGGATAATAAAATCTTAGCCGTTGGAGGATTGAACATGAAATTAATTTGCTAGGAATTTTAATAAAAAATTCATACTTTATTCCCAATATAGTGTTCAGAAATAATTACCGCTATGATTTTATTTTATTACATTCCAGTGTCACTGCTTTCTCATTTAAGCTTTAGATGTTTTCTCTCCGACAAATTAATTTCTGGAATTAATTCACCATGGGAAATACGTTACAGTGAAAACGGTTTAATCTAGTCAAAGCATGAGCTGTCAATTTGCTCAATAGTGCATTCACAACATTTTTCTCTCTGCAGCAAAGAGTGAGAGTCCAGACGGCTGTGTTGCCTGCCCGGTGCCATGGTTTGGGACATCTGCTCCAGGCTGGAGAGGAACTTGCAGTGGGAGGGGGAGGATCCTGTTGTTGTGGTCCATGTAGGTACCAATGACATGGGTAGAATGAGGAAAGAGGTTCTGCTTCGAGAGATTGATGAGCTTGGAATTAAATTCAACAAGGTTATAATTTCTGGATTATTACCTGAGCAATGTAAAAATTGGGATGGGGTACATAAAATGCCATTGCGCAGACCTACATATGAATCTTGCTGGACCAGCGTTCTTGCAAACTGCATTACTAGGGAAGTAGCAAGGCCTTTTCAGCTAAATACGAGGGGGGAATGGTTCTGCAGAGGGGATATAGAGGCTTACAAAGCAAAAGCATGTGGCAGCATTGAAAGGCATTTGGTTACTGATAGCCAAAGTGTGACAGGAGGCCTGTGGACGGTGAACACGTCCTCATCATGTGCCATGTTAAGTCTGTTGAGCCTCATCCAGTTTAAAGTGGTGCATAGGGCCCACTTGACGGTGGCGTGGATGAACAGGTTCTTTGTGGGGGTGGAGGACAGGTGTAGGTTTTGCACAGGGGTGGCCCGCAAATCACGTTCACATGCCTGGGGCGTATCCAAGACTGAGGGGGTCTAGCAGAGGTTCTCGGACGTGATGTCCAAAGTGTTGGGTGTGGGAATGGTTCCGAGTCCAGAGATGACGATTATTTGGTGTGTCAGAGGACCCAGGGAGTGCGAGAAGCCGATGTTGTTGGCTTTTGCCTCCTTGATAGCTCATAGACAGATTTTGTTGGGATGGCAGTACTTTGAGCCGCCGAAAGCAGGGACGTGGGTGAGCGAACTGGCAGAATCCTTGAGGTTGGAAAAGGTTAAGCTCGCTCTGCGGGGTCGGTGCAGGGGCTCGTCTGGAGGTGATTTCTCCAAGGGGAATTGAGGGGTCTGCAAAGGGGAGGTGGGGTTTGTGGGCGGGGAGGTAAGGGGGTTAAAATAGGGAAGGCGGGACATGGCGGGTGTTTGTGTCAACAGGGTTGGAGGGTTGTGGTTGTTTATTAGGTTGATGTGGTGTTCTTGTACTCCGTGTATGTTAAATGCCTTGAATAAAAATATTTTTTTTTAAAGTCTAAAGAGGGATATAGACCTGTTAAGTGGGCAAAAACTTCACAGGTGGAATATAATGTCGGAAAATGTGAGTAGGAAGAATAAAGGAGCTGAATATTGTTTATTTGGAGAAAGCTGCAGCACCAAAGGATTTCTGGGCCCTGGTACATAAATCACACGCTAGCATGCAAGTTCAGCGAGTAATAGGGAAGGCTAATGGCACGTTGGCCTTTATTTCAAAGGGAATAAAATAGGGACATCTTGCTTAAACTATTCAAGGCACTAGTTAGAACACACCTGGAATATTGAACCGTTCTGGTCCCCTTATCTAAGGAAAGATGTACTGGCATTGGAGGTAACCCAGAAATGGTTCACAAAGATGCTTCTGGGTATGGAGGGATTTTCTTATGAGAGGTTGAGTAGGTTGGGCCTGCATTTGTTGGAGTTTAGAGGAACGAGAGGCTACCTTATTGAGACATATAGGATACTCTAAGGGCTTGATAGAGTAAATGCTGAGTTGTTTCCCCTTGACAGGATGTAGGACCAAAGGGCATAGTCTCAGTGTAAGGGGTCTCCCATTTATGACTGAAGAGAAGGAATTTTGGCTTGGAGGGTAATGAATCTGTGGAATCTTTTACTGCACAGAATTACAGAAGTTGGGTTGTTAATGTTCAAGGCTGAGAAAGACAGATTTTTAAATCCGTGAGGCAATCCAGGGTTATGAGGATACAGCGGGAATATGGAGTTGAGGATTATCAGATCAGTCATGATCCCATTGAATGGCACGCAACACTTGTTGGGCTGAATGGCCTGCTTCTGCTCCTTCATCTTGTTGAGGGATGAAGCATTATGGCTTTGCACCAATAATACTGTTGTATTGAAGGGAGCTTGATTTCCGATTTGGACTTGAGATTGTAATGAATCTGTGAACCTCCTTGGGAGAGTTAATCTTGCTGTTGCTTTGCTTCAGAGTCCATTTGGGCCTTGATTTTGCATTGCAAAACACTGCTAAACTTGTATACTGCTCATCGTATTTGGACATTGTTATTAGTGAACTGTTCTTCCCTTTTGATGAGCATATGTTCTTGAGTGAAGAAAATAATTGATTTTCTGATGCTTATTTTTCCACCCCTTTTCAAAATCATATTGTTTCCTACTGAAATGCACTGTTATATAATTAATTGATAAAGGTAAAGTGACATGATGGAATGCAATTTAGCAATTCTGCTGCCAGAAGTTCACCATTGTGTCTGACTGTTAAGAGGCGTTATGCACCTTTTATGGTACCATAACTGGACTGTTCGGGGAAAAGATTTAGCTAATTACATAGATTTGTTTTTAAATAAAACAGATTGTGATTTTTAAAAAAATTCTATTCTAATTTGTAAATGGTCTTTTTGGAATAAAATCCCAGGAAATAGTGTTAAAGTTTTATTTGAAATGATGCTGTGTTTTTATTATTCAGATTCAATTATTCTATTCTTTGGGTGTCAACATAAAGGTTTTTGTTAAAAATAGCTATGCTTTGAAAAATGATTCATGATAAATCAATCTGGTTTAAAGTCTAGAAATTGTTATATCTGTTGCAGGATGTAAAGAAACATGTCAAGAAGAAGCGCAAGCGAAAGCATAGTACTGTGAGAAAATCCTCAGATGATTCCCGAACTGATTGTGACATTGATAATAAGGTAGAACTATTTACCATATCTTTATTTTAATAGGGATGAGAGTTTATGAAAGTTGATTTAAAATTATTGGTATATTTGTCTTAAGGAAACCACAAAGAATAAAAAGAGAAAGATCAAGGAAGAAACTGAAAAAGAGCGAGTGAGTAATAGTTTAATTGTAACATTGATCTGAAATGTTTCTTGAATGTACAATACAAAGTAAAATCTATACCGCGACAGAAAATTCTATCGGAGTAGTCACATCTCCATTTGTATGACTTGCAAACTTTGGCTTGACTGTTCTTTCATATGGAGAGGAAAAGAAATCTAACTGCCTTTCTTTCCTTTGTTTCAAAATTCCAACTTGCATTGTAATAGTCGGACTCTGATTCAGACAGCGATCTTCATTCTAAGAACAGATGCTAAAAATAATGTTCCATTGCTCAACATTGCCTCCCAGTGTTCCAGTTACTTCTTTCATATGAGCAGCAGCAATGATGTTGGAAGGCAACACTGGATAGCCATAAATTATCAACTGCAAACTAAATAAATGGCAGGCCTGAGCGATAGCTTGCCTAAGAATGATTTTGGCACAAGTGACTTCAAAGGTTGTTTAATGTTCATTGTCAATAAACAGCTTAGATTCAATTCACTTTTATATTCACTGTTCAATAAGGATAAAAAGAAGAAGCGTGATCCTACACAGGGAAAATCTTCAGAGGAAGAATCGGACTCGGCTGAAGAGAATAAGGTCAGTAAATAGCATTTTATTTACTTAGCGAACTATTGTTTTGTCCCCAAAATTAACAGGTTCATTTTTCATGGTTTTTGTCTACTAAGAGGAGAAATTCTGTGTTTCAGTTGAAAAAGCATCTTATTGACAATATTGAATCCAGCTCCTGTTTTTCTTTCGAATGGAAGACACTTTTCTTAGTGTTTCAAAATAACTTTTAAAAATTTAGTGTTTATAGTATTAAAATATTCCATACGATTGTGACACTTGCCAAATGCACCTCCCCTTCCTGAATCTGGGTGGTGTGAAAAACTGTTTGGTATGTTGTTGCGGTTTCTTTTTAGGAGCCAGGTCACCAGCATCAGTTGGAGGTTTTTGACTTAATAAAAGTAGTAAAAAAATCAAACACTGCTATCTGCTGCACTGTGAATGTTATGACGAGGAAAGCCATGAGATTCCTCAACTGGCACTGTGAATATCTAGCAAAGTTCATAAATGGCTTTTTCCTGCCCCAATCGAGACTCATTGGGCCGCCTTCACTATTTTGTTATTGTGGCAGTTCCAACTTTTTAATACAGCTTGGTGCTTTTTCTCCATATACAGACACTTTTCCAAGTAAATATCTCTTGACAAATATTTTTGTGTTGTGTATATTTCCGTTGCCTATTTTGGATCATTTTTATTTCACTTTCCTTGTATTATTAATATATGCTTTGGTTATAAATGTGCAACTTTTCCGTTCCATTTTACACTAAACTGACACAAAATCTGCAATTTGGCTTTTTGTAAATTTGACCAATTATCCACAATACCTGATTTGTGCCCCTATGTGGCAGTACAACTGTTGCAGCAGACTATTCCAGCCCCAGCTAAGTTGTACTGTGTTGAAACCAAGGAAAGCCTCCATGCTAGCAACTGAAATCATGGAGTTACGTCTCTTCCAAGGCAAGCTATTACATTAAATTAAAGGAACATTACAAGGTAAAGACCTTCAGGTGATAGTATTACTAATCTCCAGGAAAACTAGAGAATGTTTCTTTAGCTTTCTAAGCTCACTGCTGCTCAATAAATTCAGTGGAATAGCTGGCAACTGCAGTTAACACAAGGAGTATGACCAGAAAATGCTGGAAAAATTCAGCAGTTCAGGCAGCATTTGTGGCAAGAGAGAGAGTTGACGTTTAGAGTCATTCGTCACAGCTAAAGAGAGGAAGAAATGTGTATTTTGTATTTATATTAAGGTAAGGATTGTGTTCAGTTTTAAAATATTGCACATGCAACGGGGGTGGGGGGGGTGGGGGGGCGCAGAGGAGGAATATACATTTTGCCATAAATACTTTTAAGATAAAGATATTTCAGCATCTTATGCTACCAAACTTCAAAGAAGAGAAGTAGATGTTACTTGTATAAAAGTGTATTTGTTGTGTGGACAATCTCGGCATGAGCAGAATTGGCATCTGTAGGGGTTGAGCTCTCTCTGTTCCCACGGACAATAACAGTTTTAATAAGTATGGGAGGCTATCTATTCACAAGTGCATTGTTATTAACATAATTATGGTACAGATGTACAGAATATTATTCTTTGCAATTTAATTAAATTCTTGGATCTTTGTTTGTACCGGGATATAATAACTGGTTATGGTACTGGACCAATGTATATCTCCCATCACCAAGGAAAATTTTACATTTGAATTTGATCAGTCTGCTTATTTGTGAGTTAGCACTGAAAATTGTTCATGTTGCCAGAATATCATAGTAAAGCAAAGCTCAACTGGTTCACCAATCACCTTTTAAGGAAAAACACTTGCCGTATTGCATGACGCAATGCCACAGTATGTGATTAACTTTCATGCCTTCTGCAGTCGCTTGCCACTCTACCACCAACCATCTTCTAATTTTATCTAAGGGCGGATAAAATATTGCAACTTTGCCATTCCCTCCCCACCCACTTTCCAAGATGGGGAGAAATAAGTTTTCTTTTCTGTAACTGCTCCCCCTGCTGTTCCAGGCCCTGCAAGAGTAATTTGGGCCTTCTTCCTGGTGTCATGCCTCCCCGACTTCCTGTTGCCCATAAGTCTTACCCTTGCCTTCCAATTATCCAATGTAAAAACAGTTACAAAAAAGACATTTGCAGAGCTGAAATTTATGGTCTGATGTAGCATTGAAACACCAATGATTATAGTTGAGACCTCCCTAGATCTGCGCTCTTTCTTTCCTCAAATGATAAACATGAAGATGTGAGAGGGAGAGAACAAACTGTTGCTCTTCTATAACCACAATGTGTTTTAACCCATATGGTAGACAAATAATCTCTCACATTTTAGTTCAATCAGTTTATTTATTAGACAAGGTTATTTACTTAAGTAATCACACGTTCCTGCACACTAGGACTATAACTAACACACTTAAACGACCTTAACTTAACTTCCAGGTGACTGGCAGATATAGAGTAGATATGGCCTTATCTGGTTCCTAACTTCTGCCGGCTGGAGTTCTTGTAGGTCGTCTGTGTTCGATTGTCGTCCTTTGATGGATGTCACGTGTCCTTGAACTTGGCTGATGTTGGTAGTTGTGCTGCAGTCTGAGATCAGCCGAAAGAGAGAGAATGCAGGCCTGTGCTGCTTTTTAACTGGCTTGAGTTTTCCCTGCCGCTTTTGTGGGTCGCTGTCAATCAATTGATCAGGGCTCCATCCCCTGATCGGTTATGTCCAATCAGGGGCTGCCATATCAATTTTGGGGTGGGTACTCTGGCCAACCCTGGGAGGGCTCCGAGCAGAGGCTTGGTGCCGCTTAGTCTGTGAGATGATGTGATGGACAAGATTGTCCTATTCCTTTAATTGCCTTTTAATGGTCCTTTTGCAGGTGTGAATGTCTGCACGAGGTCTGGGCTGCAGCTTGTATATTTGCAAACTGCAGCTTGTCTGTGTTCCAGCTTGATGAATTTGCCATCACTCTTTGCGGGAGGCCACTTTAGATGGCCACAAAAACTAGATTGTTGCACTGGAATTGGAGGTTAGGCACACAGAAACAGATGGGTAGACATGAATTAGGATATGAAATCAAGCACACTTTGACCAAGAACATAACTAGGATGGAGGGGGAAGAAACAGAAATGTGATCCGAAGTTATCTAACCAAAGACACACACAGCTGTTTTCTCATTACAGGTTAATAAATTCACATGTAGCAACACATCAAATACTGATCAACAAATACCGATAAATCTGGAGCTTAAAATTCAAAAGAATACAGAGCACAGCATAACATCAACCTGCACTAGATTAGACGATGCAAAAAGAGCTAGTATTAATTACCACGCATATTTCCCCCCCCATATCCATCTCGTCCAACAAAAAAGAAATGTCATCAATCTCCGTAATTCCATTCATTAAGCATGCCGCATCAGTTGTTTCCTAACAAACACACATTTTTAAAAAAACAGTAAACAAAAAAATGAAGAAACAAAAATACAAAATGTAATGGTAAGTCAAGGTGACCTTTCCAGTTTACAGTGCGCAGCTAGTTATTTGTTGATATTCTTGAACTTGAATGTAGCATCTGTTATACAAACTTGTCATACTTTGCTCTTTTTGATTAGCTCAAAGTAAAACAGCAGTGAACCAGACAAGAGACTGACATTAAATGTTTCTGTCACACCTCTTAATCTTGTTAATTGTGTTCCTCCTAACACAGGCCAAAGTTGCGGCTGTTTTAGAAACCTCTTAATTTAAACTGTTCTATTCATTTTCCCCAATGCACAAAGTTGTCTCTGTTTTACACTATCCCACCCTGAGCCTATTACTTATTTTTAGCCATTGAGAGGTTGCCTATCCTCACCAGTTTTCAACAAGGAAGGCCATTCAGCTTCGAAAGCCTGCTGCAGCATTTGAATAGATCCTAGCTGATCTTGTTAGTCATCTTCTCTCACTATCCCCTTATGCCTTGATGTCAATGGTATCCAGAAATCTATTGGTCTCTTCCCCCTCCGCCCCCCCCTCCCAGCCACATGAGTGTTCTGACTGATCTGAAACCCCATAGACCATCACTTTTGAGCATGGCTCTGCCCTCACTCCCACAACTCTGAACATTGCCTCATAAAAGGTCATCCAGATTCCGACAAGTCTCAGGCAATCCCAGAACATGTGGGTGTGGATGGCCAGGCCGCATTGGCACCATTCACATTTGTCCTCCACCTCCGAAAAGAACCCACTCATTTGGGTTCTGGTTAGGTGTGCTCTGAACACCACCTTCAGCTGTGTTAGGCTCAGCCCTGCCGCATTGAGATGAGGCAGGAGAGTGGTGATAACACACCGTGAGGTAAGTCTGACTCCTGTCTTTCAGCAGACATTGCGCTCACACCCATCCTCTGAATTAGGTCCGCACGGGGGCGTTTGATCTTGTGTCCGGGGCAGTGGGGGGAGCGAAGGACAATAGGACATTGGGGTGCAGACAGGTCTGCCGGGAACAGGGAAGATTAACATGACAGAGGCTTCACGTTTATCAGATATAGCATATTTTAATTATGAACATTTGACATGTCCATTCCTGCTAGCTACAGATCTTAATCTGTCATAGTCTACTGCTGTATCTAGGTGTGTCCCAAGGATGTACATCAGAGGTGGAGGCAGCCTGCTGCTTTCTGTGTCATGTGGCCTTTTAGGTCCTTGGCGGACGTCCTCCCGCGGGCCCTGTCTGACTGCCCGCTGACCTTGAGATGTACCAGTGTCAGGAGGGGGGATTCAGAAGAATTGGGGATTGCTGTCATCTACTTAGTGGCAGGCACTGGGTTGGCCTCCAGGGCTTCCTCCCCCCTGATCGTGCCCCTTAAGGTCCTGCAGATTTCCATGGGGCAGCTGGTTTGAGCCCGAGAGCCTCTGCATTATCTGGCTCTGCCAATCCTGGTGGCCCACCGTTGGTATTGACGCCCTCAGCGATGCTCCTCAGACGAGGCCATGTTTTTTAGTGCCTCAGCAATGTCCACCTGCAACTGGGACATGGCCCTCATCAAGTCCAAAGATGTGCGGGTGAGGTGGATTGGCCATGCTAAATTGCCCTTAGTGTCCATAAAAGTTAAGTAGGGATTACGGGAATCGGGTAGATACGTGGGCTTGAGTAGGGTGCTCTTTGTAAGGGCCGGTGCAGACTCGATGGGCCGTGTGGACTCCTTCTGCACTGTAAATTCTATGATCTATGAACTGAGATATGATATCGAAGCCTTCAGCCATGGGCGCCACAGACTGAGCCATTCCTTGGACACCACCACTCAAGATCCTGATGTCCAGGCTTTCCACGGCGGTTGCCACCCTAGCAATATCAGTCTTATTGCCACACATTGTCGGCATCATCTCCTTCTCCCGTAGCATTTGAGACTCCTCCAATCGGCTATGCACTCTTTGGAATATCACTGGCAACTCCCTCCTGAATCTCACTACAGTGCTCTATCATCCTATCAGCTCTGGGATGTGAATATGACTCAGCTGAGTCCTGGGATCCACCAGACATCCGTTTGCTGACTCCCTTGGATGTTCCTGCCTCCACCTGATGCACATCAACAACCGTGTAGTGTTCCTCAGATTAAACTCCAGAAGGCTGTCCACTAATATCGCCCACTAGTGCCTGTCTCTGCGCTGGTGGAAGGTGGGGATGATAACTATCGCGTTGATGTTGTGTGTGTGTGTGGGGGGGGGGGGGGGGGGGGGGCAGCAGAAACGACTCTGGATGGCTCAGCTCCAACAAACAAACTTCCATCAAGACAATGAACATGTGGTCAGTGATAGGGAAGGATCATTTTCTCTGATATGAACAACTCACTTTAGACAGGTCACCTGGGTGAAGGGGATGAGGATCTTCGCCTCCTGTGGCGCAGATCACTGTTGATGACTGCTTTCCTCTGACAACCCTGCGATTTCCAGGGTTGTTCCTCATAGTGGGTGAGGTCTCAAATCTCTGGTACTCCGCCCCGTCTTGGCCCTTTCCCTATGGGCTATCTTCACCTGCGGGGATAAATAGGACATTGTGAGCCACACCCTTGATGTGTCAGGGCGAGGGGGCAAGAGTCTATAGCAGTTGACATTTGTAGGCACCACTCTTGGACATGCAGGGTTTGTTCTGGTGAGTGCTAGTGGGTTCTGGGAAGTAAGCACTAAGATTGGATGTGGGCAAGGTGTCAGCCAGTGATTTTGGGGGGCTGGAGAAAGAGAGAGAACTTGAGGGGTGGCAGTTGGAACTGATGCCTGGAGACCGGTGGTAACTTACCCTTGCAGCTTAATGGAGGTCGTTGGTTGTCTTCCTGTATTGTACAGGGGTCCTCCTGGTCATGCTGCCCACACCGACATCCGCTGCCACTGCCTCCCAGGGTATTGGTGATCCTGCTGGTCCTCCTACCCCTCTGGGGAACAGGATGGCCCATCTTGCATCAACAGCGTCAAGAAACTTGGCCAGGTCGGTATCCCCAAAGTGCCCTGCCATGCTTGTGTGACTGGATGTGAGTAGTGAGGGAGCATTTAATTGCATTTTCCCCTTGTTGGCTGCGAGACACTGAGGTGCTAGTCTGGCGAATCAGATGGCGAGCAGCCAGTTATGGCTAGAAGCACAAGGGGGCTCCTTTCCGGCACTAAGTGTCTTTAAATATGCGATCACGCCAACGCACCCATCGAGAAACACCCTGACAGTTGTTCCAAAAATGATACTTGGAAACGTTTCCATTAAATCGCGCTGTTGAATCTCCAGAGGTGAGTTGAGGGTGGCTGCCCTTGACATCAAGGCAGCATTTGACCAAATGTGATTTCCAGGATCCCTAGCAAAACCAATGCTGCCTTGATGTCAAGGACAGTCACCCTCCACTCTCCTCTGGAGTTTTGATGTTTAGTCCATGTTTGGGCCAAGGCTGTAATGTGGCCTTGGTAAAACCCGAACTGACCATCAATGAGCAGGTTATTGCTGAGTGAGTGCCGCTTGATGGCATTGTTAATGACCCATTCCATCACTTTGTCCATGATCGAGGGTAGACTGATGGAAGTGGAGCATTTAAAGGGCTCCAAAGGTGTTTCTGAACCAGGCAAGATATTGACGTTTGGTGACACAGTATTATGGCTACATCAGAACAATTGACCGTTGTCTTATTACATTAGGGATGCTGTGCTGAGTATAGTCACAATATGCACGTACAATGGATGTCAACCCTCTGTCTTCCATTCAATGCTCTATCAACTCTAGGTGCAATCTGCTGAGTTGACGAGGGAGAATTTCACAATCTGATAATACTGGGAGTTTATGGATTCTAGGAGGAAGCTTCCAGATTTTGGGAGAGATGTTCTTGATGGTAATGGACTGGATATTCAATGTTTGGCACCATTGGTGAGGAGATGGGGTCTGGCACCATTGAGAGGAGGACACAGGATAACATGGGCTTAATCCTCCCTAGAGTTGTGGGCCAACAGTAAATTCTTCACCTTTCCCAGGCTGCTGGTTCTGTTCAAACAACATAAAAGCAGTTTTTGGAGAAAAAAAATACTTTAATGCAGCGGTTTATGGTCATTTACTTCTATATCTCAACTATGGAGCACACCAGAATGACGGAGTGGGATAGCTTGATCTTGGTTTTGGACAATGCTCGGCACAACATCGAGGGCAGAAGGGCCTGTTCTGTGCTGTACTGCTCTATGTTCTGTTCTATTATTGACTTAAATGTTTAGAATTTGATAACTCAAGTGGTTTATCTTCTTGAGGACAAACACTCGAAGTGACATAATTAAGTACAAGAGAAAATAAGAAACAAAACACGCTTGCATTTACATCCTCGTGTCCAGAGTCTTTAGTGGCCAATTCATATGTTCAATCTCTAGGTAATTGTATGAGCCAAAAATAAACTACGCTATACAAGGTAAAAAAATCAAACAATTTGCAATATCTATCTTGTACATTCCGGGTTAATATGAGGTATAAGTGAGTTAACACATCACAATGTACAATAGACAATAAACAGCAAAAGTGACCAAGGTGGATCCCATGGATTTCTCAGCAATCCACCCAGATGTCAGTAAACATTGTGAGTCAACTAATCTTGTTGAAACTGTCTCCCTCACAAATGTTTCACTTTTGATTATCACGTTTCTGAATTCTCTCAAAGTCACTCCAACTTGGGCTTGCTCAACAACTACACACCACCTAGGGTTTCAATCTCTTCTCCTGAGGCTTGTCTAGATTTCTGAATCTGTCCTGCAGCCACGAATTGCATATTTTCAGCTTTTTAAACAGTCCGTTAGCTTCTCTGGGCTTGAACTGCCCCTGGATTTCAACATGCTCCAATCTCCCCAGCTATACAAAGCTATAAAAGGCTCCCAGGGTTTCTTCTGACTCCTAGCCTTTTCCAGCGGTCCAGTGACTTTCTGCCACCTCCACAGCTCCCCAGGACTTCTCGAGCCCCAACTACAGAGAGCCATCTAAAAGCAACACCTTTTGGAGCTTGCTAACATCAGTACCTTTTCGGCATGGCCTTTTTCCCTGCTGCATAACAGGGAAAACGCCAGCAAAAACACCAATAAATTGAAATCCTAAAACTTGCTTAAGCTTTACCAATCTTCATGATGAGATAGCCTTCCAGGGCTCAATTAATGTTTTAAAATTAATTATAGCTCACATACAACACAAAACAACTCTTTAGGCTGCATTTCTTTGTAAGCAATATACACACCTCATCACCAATTTTCCAGCGAAGTTAACCTACCTACTGTTTTACAATCCTGCCTCTCTAACTGTTAACCCCTAAAGTCAAAATGGTGCCACCTTTTGTGTGTAATAGCCTTCAAGCTTCTTTATTTGTATTCATCCCATTTTATGCAATTAAACTATAATCATCCCAGAATATTGCCCCCCCCCCCTGGTGTGGCATGTCTCCTAGTTACCAGACCTGGTAGAAGAAAGTGAAAGACCTGGCCAAGGAATTGGAAGAGACTTGTGCTGCAGCAGATATTGGAAAGATGGCGGAGGGGGAAGGGCTGGTGCAGGTTGGAAATCCCCAAATGGAGCAGTTGATGGCCTTCATCAGGGAAGAGTTCCGTCAACAAAGAAAAGAGGTGCAGGAATTCCGATCAAAGGCCATCAAAGGGGCTGTGGCACCCCTGAAGGGCTCGATGAACCGGGTTGAAAAGTGTCAGGGGGCACGGGTCGCACATCCGGGAGATGGAGGGGGCGATGTTGGACCACAGCGGTGGTGGCATTGGATGCGGAGGTGGGGCTCTATGGAGACATTGGAGCAAAGGTGGAAGAGCAAGAGAACAGGTCGAAAAGGCAGAACCTGCGCATCGTCGGCCTGCTTGAAGCAGTGGAAGGCAAGAGTACCACGGGGTACGTCTCGAGGATGTTGGCAGGGCTGGTGGCGGAGGGGGTGCTGGGAAAGGCTCCAGAGGTGGATAATACGCGCAGGTTTCTAAAGTCAAGAATAGGGGAGCCGCCGCGGGTGGTGATTGTAAGACTCCACATATTTGTGGAAAAGGAAAAGTTTCGGCAGTGGGCCAGGGAGAAGAGGAACTGTGACTGGGAAGGAAACCAGGTCCGAATATGCCAGGACATTGGAGCTGAACTGACAATACGGCGTGCCAGATTTAACAGGGCCAAGGCGGTGATTTATTGACGGCAGATCAGGTTTAGGGTGCTCTACCCAGCAAAACTGGGTGACGTACGAAGGCCGGGAATATTACTTTGAAATCCCAGAGGCGGCCATTGACTTCATTAAAGAGCACAAACTGGGGGAGAACTGAATTCTGTTGGGAGATGGAGGAGCCGGCGAGTTCGGAAGATACAGGTAAAGTGGGGAATGTAGTGTGGGGGGTTTCTTTTCTACCTAGGTGGAGGATGGTTGTTGGGTTGATTATTTGTATCAGGGGTAATAACTTTGTACGGGGATAGTCGTCACCGCTTCCCCTAATGTCTGTGGCAGTGTTTTTCTTTTCCCTTTTTTTGGAGTGGTTTGTTGCATTATTATTGGGCAGCGAACATGGAGAAGGTGAGGCGGTCGTGGGAGGGAGAGGGGGCAGAATGAGTTAGGATGGAGGAAGAATTCTGTAGGGGGTCCAGCCTGAGGGCTATGGTGACAGGAGATATATAGAGAGCCTGGTTGTAGGGTTCATGATAAGGTATGGAACCAGCTGAGGAAGCATTTTAGGATACAGGGGATGCTGGTGCTAACGCCGCTATCGGGGGATGGATGGTATGTGTAGGAAGTGGAGAGAGGTGGAGCTGGTGAGAGCGAGAGGTTTGCAAGCATAAAGGAGCTGAGGGAAAGGGTACAGCTCCCAAGAGGAAGCAAATTTAGATATTAACAAGTAAGAGACTTTGCACTGAAATTGTGGAAAGGATTCCCCAAGCTGCTGAAGTATGCTCTATTGGAATGGTTGCTGCACCGGGACATAGAAGGGGAAGGCAGGATTGGCGACATATATGGATGGTTGGGAGAGCAGGGGTTGTGCAGGTGATGAGGATCAAGGAGAATTGGAAGGGAGATAAATTGGCAGTGTGGGGTGAGGCATTATGCAGAGTGAACTCGACCTCCTCGTGCACGAAGATGAGCCTGATACAGTTTAAGGTGGTACATAGTGTGCATATGACTCTGACTAGGATGAGTGAGTTCTTCCAGGGGGTGGTAGAAGTGTGGGCAGGGACTGGCACTCCACATGCATTTGTTCTGGGGTTGAGAAACTAGAGAGCTACTGGGTGGGAGTGTTCGGAACACAAACCAAGATTGTGGGGAAGGAGGTTGGGCCGGTTGTTATGGTGGCAATCTTCGGGATATCTGAGAAGCTGGAGCGGATTGAGGGGAGGAAGGCCGATGTCGTAGCTTTGCCTCTGATTGCATGGCGAGAAATTTATTGGAATAGCAGTCGGCAACACCGCCTGGGGTGGCAGCCTGGCTAGGGGACTTGTATGACTTCTCCGTTTGGAGAAAATCAAGTATGAACTGAGGGGCTCAGCAGTGGGCTTCGAGACGAGGTAAGGGCTGTTTGTGGCCATGTTTGAGGAGCTGTTTGTCATAGGAAGGGGGTGCGGGGTGAAAATGGGGGGAAAACCTGTACAGGCTGTAAAATTGTGAGATGGGGAGCATGTTCCCCCGATTGTTTATGTTTTGTAACTGTTTAAATAGGTTTGGAACAAAATGCAGTATTTTTTTTTAAAGGCATTTGTAACAATGGTAAATCTGAATTCTAGCTCACAAGTGGGAATCTACTCTTGGGTGGCATAGGTTAGGAAGCCCAATCATCTGCAAGATTCCATGTTTTATCTAAACTAAATTGTGTAAATTAAATACTGCTTTCAGTCCCCAAGCCCCTCTACCCCTCATTTTTAGTCATTGAGAGAAATAGGAAAGATTCTCTTTCAACATTTCTTCTTTCCCATTCAACCAAGTGCTTGCGGCTATTTCACATGGTGTAATTTTTTTCACTTTATTGCCCTATTAACCTGTGCCTTCTTTAGTTGAAATTCCATAAACTGAAAGACAATTTGCATCGATGTTGCATTTTCACATGTGGTGACTGTTTTAATTCGGTCAGTTTGTGCCATAAACAGCAATTAAGTATATGACAAGATAATTTGGTTGAAGATTAAATAAGGGCCCAACTGTATCTCCCAAAATAGATCTATACTCCTGGTTTGCTGTGGGGTTTTTTCTTGGCATGATTGCTTGCCATGATGCACTTCGGTTACTGTTGATGTGCTTCAAATTGTGTTTGGTGTCTTTCTATTGCTATAATATCCTGCTGTATAAAGTGTGTTGTTAACCGTACTACTTTCTGGTTTTCCTTTTTAATAATCCTTGCATGATGTAGCTATTGTATCGCAAGCTTAAAGCTGTAAAGCTACTAGTTTTAGTGAATCAAAAGCTTGAAGACTGAAGGTCGACGGTAATAGATCATTGTTAAAATCAAATCAATCCATGATCCAGAAGCTGATTGTACCCAGATAAATAGACCGATCAGTGGTGCAGGAAAAATAGCGCAAATCTTTAAAGGTATTACTGCTATGTGCAATCTTGTGGTTCAAAATGTGATTACGGGTCCAGCATTCTACAATCGTGTTGTTATTCTAGTCACTTGGCTGATGAATATGTCTACATGGGTAGACCACTAAATTGGGCAAGAAGCAGAAGAATGACTTACATTTTATGCAACTCTGCTTGCACCTCTCATATCCCACAATGTTTCATACAGTTAATTCCTCTTTCAATTAAAGTAACTGTTTCATCGACAAACATGTCAATCACTGTGCTCAGCAAGATCACACTGCAAAATGTAGTTTCAGTGGTGGTCGTTGAGGGAGGAATATTGGCCCTAACACTAGAAAAACGCAACCCAAGTGTCTGTGTATTGGCCATTAACTGGGGATTCACATGTGCTATCTATATAGCAGCAAACTGAAACTGTTTGGAGGTGTATGTTGGTCAGTTTTGTCTCTATAAATAAACTTCCAAGTATGTAGAATAGACTTCATTTCTATCCTTCACTGCCTTTCTACCTGAAATAGAACATTTTAAAAAAACATCGACCTGAATAACTCAGAATGGCAAAGAATTTTGATTTCAATCTCATTTAAAGGGCAGTATCTCTCAAATTTCAGTGTAGTATCTTCCTAGATTTGTGTGCTTAGGGGATGACTTAAAAGTACAACCTTTATAATCTATATATATATTTGTTTAAATTTAAAATCACCCAAGTGAAACTGAGCTTCACCCACACCTCGCTGAAAATGCCGACAATAAATATGCAGTTTGACTGTTTTTGAAGGAATGAAAATAATTTTGAAGATCAAAGATGAGCTAGCATCATGGTACAGATTATTGGCCCTGGCAATTTGATTTGAATTGTGCAGATTTAATATTTATATTTCCTGTAGCTTGTCAACTGTATTTCATTAATGAGCACCTTTATTTTTAAGGCACAGTCAAAGAAAAAGAAAAATAATGAAGAGAGAGATAAAACTGCAGTGAGTACTAAACATGGAATAAAATTGACAGTACAACTGACCCAGGTAATGATGCTATGATTTGACACTAACACATCAGATTAATTTCTAGATTTTGTTTGCCACGTGCAGTCCATGTATGTTTTTGGTCATCTGGGAATATTTCTGGGAATTTATCTACAATTTACTAGGGATGGACAACAACATAAAATGCACTAACCTAATGTTATACTACAATATGCTGAATTAACTTTTTATTGGGCGGCACGGTAGCACAGTGGTTAGCACTTTGCTTCACAGCGCCAGGGTCCCTGTTTGTAGGGGGCAGTTTCGTGAAATTGGAGGACCAGTATGAGCTGTCCTGGGGGATTGATTTCAGGTACCTGCAAGTTCAGGAGTTTTGTGAAGAGAAGGTGCAGCCCTGCATTACCACCCTTGGGGTTGCAAGGCAAGATGCTGTCGAAGGAGGGGAAGGTGTCTGAGGTCTGCAAGGAGCTGATGGATTGGGAGGAGGAGCTGGGTGGGGAGGTAGAGGCCGGGTCATGGGCTGAGGCCCTGTGGAGGGTAAATGTGTCCTTGTTGTATGCAAGGTTAGGACACGTATGATGGTAGCTGTATGAGTAGGTTTAGAGGACCGTTGTGGGTGGTGAGATGGAAGGCCTGTGAATCATGTCCAGATGTTCCGGGCGTGTCCGAAGCTAAAGGGGTTCTGGCAGGGGTCTGAAGACGCAATGTCCGAGGTGTTTGGGTTAAAGGTGGCCCGGAGTCTGGAGATGCCGATATTCAGGGTGTCGGAGGACCGGGAGTCCAGGGGGCAAGAGAGGCCAAAGTTTTGGCCTCTGCCTCCCTGATAGCCCGGAGACGGATCTTGCATGCATGGAGGGCCCCGGAGCCACTGAAAGCGGACGTGTGGGTGAGCGACCTGACAGAATTCCTGAGGCTGGGGAAGGTAAAGTTTGTCTGGAGGGGGTCGGTTGAGGTGGAAACCATGCATTGATTTCTCTGAGGAGGATTGCAGAGTAAGCAAAAGGGTTGGGGAGGGGTAATGGGGTTAAAATGGGGCAGGCACAACAGGAGAAGGGGACAAAAGTGCAGGAGGGATGATAAGTAAGTTTGTGGATGTCACAGGTTAAAATAGTGAGGAAGAAAGTCTCTGATTGCAGGAAGATATAGATGGGCAGATCTGTGGCAGATGCAATTTAACCCTGAAAATTGTGATGTGATGCACTTTTGCCTTTATCAGTTGTGACATAGATTATAAGAGCAGGGAGGTTATGTTGAAAATGTACAGCATTTTGGTTAGAGCACAGCTGGAGTACTGTGTGTAGTTCTGGTTGATTCACTATAGGAAGAATGTGATTGCATTGGAGAGGGTGCAGAGGAGATTCACCAGGATGTTATCTGTGATGGAGCTTTTGAGCTATGAAGAGAGGCTGAATAGGTTTGGGTTGTTTTCTTTAGAGCAGAGAGAGCTGAGGGTGGATCTGATTGAAGGGTGTGGACATGGTGGTTAGGAAGCCGCTGTTTTCCTTGATTGAAGAATCAATAATGAGGTGGCATAATTGTATGGTGAGGGCTGGAGCTTTAGAGAGGATTTGAGTTAATGTCTTTGCACCTGAGGGTGGTGGGAGTCCAGAATGCACTGCCTGCGAGGGTAGTAGAGGTGGGAAAATTTACGACCTTTTAAGAAGTACGTGGATGAGCACTAAATGTCATGACCTTCAAGGCTATGGGCCAAATGCAGGAAATTGGGATTAGTATAGATTTAGTGTAGTTTTGTTGGTGCAGACTAGATTTGGATTATGGTAAAATACTCCCCTTCCCCCATTTGCTTAAATTTTAACAGATTTTAAGATTAACATGAACAACAAAGTACCTCATAAGATACATGGTCTCATTAACACAAAGTCCCTTTAAGCACACTGATTGGCTGTGATCAATTACACACCCTCCGCTCTGAACCCAAGGTAGTGTCTGTGGATTTTCCCCCCGAAACGCCCAGATGATTCAAGTGAGAGTTTCCAAACTCCATTCCCAAAAACATGCTTTAAAATCATGTTTCACAATAATGCTTTCCATTAACGGTCTGCATTCTGAAATCCAGTCTAGGTTTTCCAAACAACACTTTTAAACAAAGCTTTCCACCAAGTATCCAGTTTCCACACCACACCCTTTAGGATTTGACTGTACAAACTATTCACAATTGCTTTACCAGACTCTGTTAAAATGGCATCAAACTTTTGATTTAGTCTGATTTCCCACCTTAAACCTGGTTACTGCAATTGTCTCTAACTCCAAACACTTTGTTTATTCTTCTGGAATTCTTCGAAACAATACCTTGATCTTTCTCTTAGCTTCAGTCATTTAAGACATTGGTCTCTGCCAATTCCCTAATTATCTGGACTGTAACTGGTTCTTTGGGAAGTCAGTCTATTTGCAGCTCCTGTCTTGCCCAGTCTTTCCCCTGGCAGAGTTGAGAAATGTTCACTCCCTGGTGCCCTCCTTCAACTGCAGTATGACCAGCTAAAACGGAAAGGCTTTTCTACCTTACAAGGTTCCCAGTTGCTAAGCAACCATTTCTAATTTTCTTTACTCGTCACGCCATACACAACAGCACAACAGAAACACAATTGGAACTGAACCAACTGCCACACATACAATCACCTTTGTCCAGCATGAATCTAACTATAGGTTTAACCTTCCTTCCACAGAAACATTAAATTCAATCCACATAATATCAATAAAATATTTTACCATTAAAATCCCTTAAAATTACCTTTGATTTCCTAATGCAACAAGAAAATGATCCATCAAAACATGGTCCAAATTTTCACCAGAAACATAGGTAATGCTCAATCCTTCAGATTAATTGGGGTTTCTTTGTTCAGTGTAATACATGTATTTGGAAGAAGGGGGTTTTAAATAATTACTGCAGCACATTATCCTGGATGAAAACTAGCTTGCCATCAGGATAGACGAGTTACAATTAAATGGCTGTTTGTTAAGAGTCTGATTCAAGAACTGCGTGGATACTAATGGGGGTTTGGAGAGTGCCTAAACATAATTGCGGAACAAAATAAGTCAGTTTACTCCATGCTAGTCACCTTGACTAAAATTTACAGGCAAAGCTATTATCTCAGTAGATCCTTTGTATGACAGCGAGGTATGTTGGTACCAGTTAGATCATATGGTCTCAGTACTGTATTTATACTGATAGCATTTTTTTTATTAAGGAGAAATTAAAGAAGAAAAAGAAGCATAAGAAACGTGGAAAGAAGAAAAAAAAAGTCTTCGGTCCAGATTTAGATTCGGCATGAGACGAGAATGAATAAAATTATTTTTGAAAAAAGTGGATCTTTGGTTCTTCTTTGAATTCTGCAAGCTGCATGGCGAACACCTGAAGAGTTGAGGTGGAAAAGGATTTGAACACTACTTACCGCATGATTTTCCAAACTTCTGCTTGCATTTGCAAACATTTGTAACTTTACAAGTAGCTTTTATTTACCCAAGGTGATGAACAACAAATAAGCCTCTGTGATTTTTTTTTTTTTTTTTTTTTTTTTTGTAGGGTTCAAGTTTACCAACCGTGACCATTTTTGATAAGTAACATAGTCCCTTGATAACTTGTGTAAATGTGAGCCGATCCAACTGTTTTTGCCCATATTGTATGAATCTAAACTTGACATATAAGTTGGAAATTATCAGCAGTTCCATGTCACTGTGTTACTGGTTAACTCTACAGAAAGTGATGCCTATTAGCCTGATGCTGTCTGGCCTCCACTAGAAAGCTATTTTTATATAATTTCTTGATCCATTTAGCTCAACATACTTAAGTTTTCAGTTGTGTTTAAGTTTGCAATTTGTTTTTGAATGGGAAATAGTATCATTCCTAATAAAGTATTGACCTGAGTGTTTTATAACTTTGTAAAATATATAAAATAAATCTTAAAATATCTCCTATTTGTCTGCAGTTGCAGTTGTTTATCAAGTGGGGTGGGGACATTTAAATTGGATCTATATCAATAATGATCAGCATTGCTATAAGTACTTTTGCCTTGTCTTAACTTGCCGAGGGAAAACGGTCTTCGTTTGAACTATTGTAGGGGGATATAGGGTGTGATTCAACCACCACGAAGTGCCCGGGTCTGATCTGAGCGCACCGTTTAAAGGCCAAAATCTAGAATATTTGGCTATAGAACCTTCTATCACTGTACTCAAGTTAATAGATTGTAAAAAGACCCATTTATCCCAACACACTCTCCTGTCCGTCAGCTAGACTTCTATCCCAGCTAATAAATTACCCCTAATTCTACGTGATCTCACCTTGTGAATTAACCTTCTGTGCGGTACATTATCAAACACCTTCTGGAAGTCCAGATATACTACATCTACAGGATCCCCATTATCCACTTTGCTTATTACATCTTCAAAGAACACAAGCAAATTAGTCAAACATGATTTGCCCTTCATAAAGCCATGTTGACTCTGATGGATAGCGCTTTGGCGTTCCAAATTCCTGATATTACATCCTTGATAATTGATTTCTAACAATTTTGCAACAACAGATGTTAAACTATCTGGTCTGTAATTTCCCACATTCTGCCTCCCTCCATTTCTGAATAAGAGCGTTGTGTTTACATTTTTCCAATCCACTGAAACCTTCATGGTGTCCATGGAATTTTGGAATATTATAACCAATGAATCCATTATCTCTGCTACCACTTCCTTTAACACCCTAGGATGTAGGCCATCAGACCTTGGGGACTTGTCTGCCCTCAATCCCAAGAGTATGTTGAGTACCGTTTCCCTATTGATGCTGATTGTTCCAAGTTCCACCCTTTCTATTACCTCTGAATTGTTTATAGGAATGGTACTCAAATCCTCCACCATGAAAATTTAGGCAAAGTATTGATTTAACACCTCTGCCATTTCTATGTTCCCCACTATTAACTAACCGCTTTCATCTTCCAAGGGGCCATCACCTTAGCGACTCTTCCCTTTTATGTACCTGTAGAAGCTTTTGCTATTCTTTTTGATACTCAGTGCTAGTTTTTTTTCTCATAATTTACTTTAACTCTTTTTTTCTTTATTATTTTTGTAGCATCCCTTTGTTTATGTTTGAAAGTTTCCCAATCTTCCAGTCTGCCACTGGCATTTGCATTATGATCTAACTTAGTTTTTGTCTTTTTAATGTCCTTGGCCTCCTTGTTTAGCTATAGATGTTTTTTACCTTTCTTCCCATCTTTCTTCCTCACTGGGATATATTTTAGTTGTGAAGAATTGAATATCTCCTTAAACAACTGCCACTGTTCATCAGCTGTCCTACCCTTCCTGCCCAGTCTATATGGGCCAAATCTGACCTCCAGCCTATGTAATTTCCTTTGTTTAATTCCAGAACACTAGTGTGGGACTCCACTTTCTCGCCCCCAAACTGAATCTTCAATTCTACCATACTATGGTCACTACTCCCTAGTGGATCCTTAACTATGAGGCATTAATTAATCCTTCATTACAGAATACCAAATCGAGAGTAGCCTCCTCCCTGGTTCGTTCCCCAACATACTGTTCCAGGAAACAATCTCTAATGCATTCAATGATCTCTGCCTCCAGGCTACCTGTGCCAATTTGATTCCTCCAGTCTACGTGCATATTAAAATCACCCATTATTATTGCCATACCTTTCTTGCAAGCCCCTGCTATTTCCTGGTTGATACTGTGTCCCATTGTAGAATTACTGTTTGGGGACCCATAGATTAGTCCTACCATGGACGACTTCCCTTTGTTATTTCTTATTTTTACCCAGACCGATTCGACATCTTGATCTCCAGTGCTTCTGTCATTTCTCATCATCTTGATCTTCCTTTACCAGCAAAGCTACACCACCTTCTTTTCATTTCTGTCTATCCTTCCGAAACACTGAGTACCCTTGGATATTCAACTCCCAGATCTGGTCTCCTTATAATCGTGTTTCTGTATTCACCACCAAATCATACCCCTTTGTCTCTATCTGCGCATTTCACTTATTAATTTTGTTCCGAATGTTTCTTGCATTCAGACACAAAGCTTTTAAGTTTCTATTAATTATCAAATTTCTCTACTTTTGTCTGATTCCTTGGTGTAATATTACTTTCACATGTTCTGTCCCTTCCTTTTATTTTCTGGTATCGTGACAGGAAGGTTTGCTACTGCCGTTGGGGAGAATTTAAACTGGCCTGGCAGGGGGATGGGAGCCCAAGCGCACATTTGTAATGAAAAGATGCAAAGCTGGAAGTGGAAGGCAGAGGAAGCAAAGGCTGGAAGATAGAGAACAAATAAGTTGTTCAGTGATTAGTGATATGTACTTCAATGCATGAGATGACGAGTGAATAAGGCAGGTGAACTGAGGGTACAGATTGTGACTAGGAAGTATGATACCATAACTTACTGAAACACAGCTCAAGAAGGGCAGAAATGACAATTCAGCACTCTTGGTTAGTGTTTTCAGCGAGGACAAAGAGGAATAAAAACTGAGGGATGCAATATTGGCTAAAGAAACAATCAGTTTTGCATAATACTAGAATTATCAAATGAAGCCATATGGGTTGAATTGAGGAACAAAAAGAGGCAATCACTTCTAAATATATACTATATACCCCTGAAGAAGAGGAAATATACAGACAAATTGCTGAAGTGCAGGAACAATAGGACAGTAATAATTGGAAATTTCTTGTACTCTAACTGGGATTTAATCAGTGTTAAAGGGATTATGTGCAAAATTATTCAAATGCATTCAGGAGAATCTTTTAGCCAGTACATAGCAAACTCCAAAAGAGAAGGGCCATTGTGTACTTAGCTTTTCGGGATGAAGTTAGGCAGGTTGAAGACATCACTTTGGTGGCAATCATAATTCAATTCGATTTAGTATAGTTATGGAAAAGAACAAAGAGTAAAAGTATTAAATTGAGGTAAAGCCAATTTTATTAAGCTAAAGTGTGATTTTGTAAAAGTGGACTGGAAACTTGCTCTTTTTAGCCTTAGTTTTATTACCTCTGATTATGTCACCTTTGCTCACGAGTCGCCAGGTATCTTTCTGAGACCGCCACGTGGTTCAAGCTCGAGTTATAATTAATAAGTCAGCACACCACTTAGTAAGATTGAAATCAACGGTCATTTATTATATACAACAATTAATGCTTAAACAATAATCCTACTATCTATATAGAAACCTACCACTACTGGCCAATACTTAACTTTAGGAAGGGCCCACCAGGTCAGGGAAACAAATGGTTTATCGAATCGGATCTGGCCCGCGGGATTCAAAAAGGCTGATACAGGTCGATGGCTAGGAGTCTTTATCGGGTAGCGATCGCTGGAGTCAGACTTACTGTTTCTGGTCGATGTTCTTGCGAAGGTCTCGAGCAGGAGAAGAAGGGAGAGAGAGCGAGATCTGAACTTGGCCCCTCACTTTATAGGGCCCAGGGGCTTCCCGCCTCTCGGGGCGGCCCTTGACCCTGAGTCCCAAGTGATTGGACTTGTTCCCAATCACTGGGTTCGATATGTCCAATAACGGGGCGATTCCTCGATCGGGGGGTGGTCGTTCACCTGTCTTTGTTTCGGCCACTGCAGGCGCCGACAGGTCTGGCCCGGCATTCAATTGCTAATATGTTGCAATTGTTCCCGGGGATAGCCGACTAAACTGCAGTTGTCTGGGTTGATGTGCTGCTATTGGTCTTGAGTATCGATCTGGGCTGACTTCCCCAGAGCTGAATACGCTATTCTGTCTGCAGCTGTCTGTTTGTGTCCTGTTGGCTGCTTTTCCCATCAGCCTTTTCGGTTAGCCATTTTAAATTGGGTTTTGGCCAAATTAATAGGGAATCAGCCATTTTAGGTGGCTACAAAACCTACTCGAAAGTAAACCAGTGTCAGAGCAGTGGAAGGGATTCAGCAGAATGGAGAAAGAGTTTAGAATAAATATGTTCTTTGAAAGAGATCCCAAATCTAAACCTCCCTGGATGTCAGAGACCAGACTAGGATAAGACTAAAAGAAGCTGGTGTCATACTGAAAGTTCGAAACAGACAGACTGGCAAGAAAATGCAAGGATGAAATTAAAGAGGAAATTATGTAAGACGAGAGGGCATGAAAAAATAACCGCCAAGTAAAATCAAAGAAAACCCAAGATGTTTTAAAAATGCATAGAGTAAAAAAGAGTAAGGGACTAACTAAGAAAAGAGGAGAGCCTCTTTCTGTTGGTGTGTGTAGAGACGTGATTTTAGTTTTTCATGAATATTTTGCATGTCTTCATAATTTCTTATGATGTTATTAAGCTTATCTTTAAATAGTTATTTTGAGTTTATTCAACCTTTTGCCTTCAGATAAAATATTGTGTAGTTCCACCAGGAAAGAATTAAGGTCCTTTTTCATCTTGTATTAGATGTGCTGATACAAAATGCACAAGACCTATGGGGTTGAAGCAATCAGTCTCCCGTGAGTCTCGCCGAATATGAGATCCCCCGCTAAGGGGGTGGGGAAATTGAGAACGTTAATGATTGAGTGCTATATAAAGTTAACCAGGTATGGAACTGACAGCAGACCCCCCTGGGAGCTGATGTATATTGAAAATATAATTGCTATGCAATAAACTTAGTTTTCTTTTTACCAACTTGATTCGGACTCGTTCCTCGTCGATAAAACTGGATTACTGTCGACGTTGCTACACTCGACGAACAACCAGCTCCTTTCCACTGCTGAAGTAATTTTTTTTTCTATCGCAAAAATGCCTTTGTTTGGAAGATTGGACATGTTTGACGTGAGCGTAGAGCATTTGACACAGTACACCGAGCGCATGCATTGCTTTTTCCAGGCAAACTCGCGGATGATGATCAACAGGCCGCTATATTGATGACTGCCTGTGGAGCTCACACTTATTGACTGATGGAAAACCTTACAGATCCTCCAGACACTAACACTTTTGAAGAATTAGGAACCCTAGTTGCACAACCATGTCCGTTATAGTACAGAGATACCTGGCTGAATTCTCCGTCGGAGAGTAAATAACATGGCTACTCAAAGGAAGTTGCTAGACGAAACGTCCTTAGACCTGCAATAGGCTGTTTAAATTTAATGTTCCCGCGAAAACGCTGAGAGGGACTGCAAGATATCTGGGGACGGAGGTAAACACCCGAGGGCACACCCTCTCCCAGCAAGCGCCTCCCCTCAATGCTGAAACCCTGGACCGAGTGCCGTAGGGGCAGGGTCCATTGGTCAAGGACTGAAATGTCCCAACCGTATGCCTCCCCGGAGTCTGTGGAGGGAGAGCCCAGGCGTTGTGGGGCATGTTGATGCAGGAGCTGCAGGGAGCTCCAGGCACAGATCAACCAGCATCCCTGGTGCCCTGGTAGAGGCCGGCGCCAACCAAGCACCTTTCACCTGTACTAACCAAAGGAGGAGTGTATGCAGCTGAGGTGCATTAAGCACCCCGCGTGGCCCCCATCAAGATGACCGTACAAGTTAATGGACATCCATTAGAACTGGAACTAGACACGGGAGCCGTGGTTTTGGTTATTGGAAAACATCTTCGACACAATAAAGACGGGGGTGCAACAGTTAGATCTGTGGGGCACCGAGGCAAGGTTAGCAACATACCCCGGCGAACCATTAGCCATCGTGAGAACCAAAATGGCCCCAGCAATTTACGGGAAACAATCGGTACGACTCCTGTTGATCATAGTCAACAGACATAGCCCCAGCCTGCTAGGGCCCCAGCCTGCGATTGGCTAAAGCGCTTACACCTGGACAAGAACATATAGCATTACAGCGCAGTACAGGCCCTTCGGCCCTCGATGTTGCGCCGACCTGTGAAACTACTCCAAAGCCCATCTACACTATATGTCTATCCAATGACCATTTGAATGCCCTTAGTGTTGGCGAGTCCACTACTGTTGCAGGCAGGGCATTCCACGCTCTTACTACTCTCTGACATCTGTCTTCTATCTATCTCCCCTCAATTTAAAGCTATGTCCCCTCGTGCTAGACATCACCATCCGAGGAAAAAGGCTCTCACTGTCCACCCTATCCAATCCTCTGATCATCTAGTATGCCTCAATTAAGTCACCTCTTAACATCCTTCTCTCTAACAAAAACAGCCTCAAGTCCCTCAGCCTTTCCTCATAAGATCTTCCCTCCATACCATACAACATTCTGGTAAATCTCCTCTGCACCCTTTCCAATGCTTCCACATCCTTCCTATAATGCGGTGACCAGAATTGCACGCAATACTCCAAATGCGGCCGCACCAGAGTTTTGTACAGCTGCAACATGACCTCATGGCTCCGAAACTCAATCCCTCTACCAATAATAGCTAACACACCGTACGCCTTCTTAACAACCCTCTCAACCTAGGTGGCAACTTTCAGGGATCTTTGTACATGGACACCGAGATCTCTCTGCTCATCCACACTGCCAAGAATCTTACCATTAGCCCAGTACTCTCTGTCTTCCTGTTATTCCTTCCAAAATGAATCACCTCACACTTTTCTGCATTAAACTCCATTTGCCACCTCTCAGCCCAGCGCTGCAGCTTATCTATGTCCCTCTGTAACTTGTAACATCCTTCCGCATTGTCCACAACTCCATCGACTTTAGTGTCATCTGCAAATTTACTCACCCATCCTTCTACGCCCTCCTCCAGGTCATTTATAAAAATGACAAACAGCAGTGGCCCCAAAACAGATCCTGTGGTACACCACTAGTAACTGGACTCCAGTATGAACATTTCCCATCAACCACCACCCTTTGTCTTCGTCCAGCTAGCCAATTTCTGATCCAGACTGCTAAATCACCTGAATCCCATGCCTCTGTATTTTCTGCAGTAGCCTACCGTGGGGAACCTTATCAAACGCTTTACTGAAATCCATATACACCACATCAACTGCTTTACCCTCATCCACCTGTTTGGTCACGTTCTCAAAGAACTCAATAAGGTTTGTAAGGCATGACCTACACTTCACAAAACCGTGTTGACAGTCTCTAATCAAATTATTCCTTTCCAGATGATTATACACCCTATCTCTTATAAACCTTTCCAAGATTTTGCCCACAACAGAAGTAAGGCTCACTGGTCTATAGTTACCGGGGTTGTCTCTACTCCCCTTCTTGAACAAGGGGACAACATTTGCTATCCTCCAGTCTTCTGGCACTATTCCTGTAGACAAAGATGACAAAGATCAAAGGCTCAGCAATCTCCTCCCTAGCTTCCCAGAGAATCCTAGGATAAATCCCATCCGGCCCAGGGGACTTAGCAATTCTGGAAAGTGTGAAAATAGATAACACCTCCTCCTTATGGACCTCAAGCCCTTCTAGTCTAGTAGCCTGAATCTCAGTATTCTCCTCGACAACTTAGTCTTTTTCCTGTGAGAATACTGACGACAAATATTCATTTAGCAACTCTCCTATCTCCTCGGACTCCAAGCACAACTTCCCACTACTGTCCTTGACTGGCCCTACTCTTACCCTAGTCATTCTTTTATTCCTGACATATCTATAGAAAGCTTTAGTGTTATCCTTGATCCTACCTGCCAAAGACTTCTCATGTCCCCTCCTGGCTCTTCTTAGCTCTCTCTTTCGGTCCTTCCTAGCTAACTTGTAACTCTCGAGCGCCCTAACTGAACCTTCATATCTCATCTTTACATAAGCCTCCTTCTTCCTCTTGACAAGTGTATCGACTGCTTTAGTAAACCACGGTTCCCTTGCTCGACCACTTCCTCCCTGCCTGACAGATACATACTTATCAAGGACACACAGTAGCTGTTCCTTGAACAAGCTCCACATTTCCACGGTGCCCATCCCCTACAGTTTTCCTCTCCACCCGATGCATCCTAAGTCTTGCCTCATCGCATCATAATTGCCTTTCCCCCAGATATAACTCTTGCCCTGCGGTATATACCTATCCCTTTCCATCACTAAAGTAAACGTAATCGAATTGTGGTCACTATCACCAAAGTGCTCACCTACCTCCAAATCTAACACCTGTCCTGGTTCATTTCCCAGTACCAAATCCAATATGGCCTTGCCTCTCGTTGGCCTATCTACATACTGTGTCAGGAAACCCTGCTGCACACATTGGACAAAAACGGACCCATCTAAAGTACTCGAACTAAAGCGTTTCCAGTCAATATTTGGAAAGTTAAAGTCCCCCATAACAACTACCCTGTTGCTTTCGCTCCTGTCCAGAATCATCTTTGCAATCCTTTCCTCTACATCTCTGGAACTTTTCAGAGGCCTCGAGAAAACCCCTAACAGGGTGACCACCTTTCCTGTTTCTAACCTCAACCCATACTACCTCAGTAGACGAGTTCTCATCAAACGTCCTTTCTGCCACCGTAATACTGTCCTTGACTAACAATGCCACCCCTCCCCGTCTTTTACCACCTTCCCTGAGCTTACTGAAATATCTAAACCCCGGCACCTGCAACAACCATTCCTATCCCTGCTCGATCCATGTCTCCGAAATTGCAATATCGAAGTCCCAGGTACCAACCCATGTCACAAATTCACCCACCTTATTCCGGATGTTCCTGGCATTGAAGAAGACACTTTAAACCAACTTCCTGCCTGCCGGTACACTCCTGCAACTTTCAAATCTTACTCATGACCTCACTACTCTCAACCTCCTGTATACTGAAGCTACAATTCAGGTGCCCAAGCCCCTGCTGAACTAGTTTAAACCCTCCCGAAGATCATTAGCAAATTCCCCCCCCCCCCCCCCCCCGCCAGGATATTGGTACCCCTCTGGTCCAGGTGTAGACCATCCCCTTTGTAGAGGTCCCACCGACCCCAAAATGAGCCCCAATTATCCAGAAATCTGAAACCGTCCCTCCTGCACCATCCCTGTTTCCACGTGTTCAACTCCTCTCTCTCCCTATTCCTTGTCTCGCTATCATGTGGCACGGGTAACAACCCAGAGATAATAACTCTGTCCTAGATCTAAGTTTCCACCCTGGCTCCCTGAATTCCTGCCTTACATCCATATCCCTTTTCCTACCTATGTCGTTGGTACCTATGTGGACCACGACTTGGGGCTGCTCCCCTCCCCCCTTAAGGATCCCGAAAACACGATCCGAGACATCACGCACCCTGGCACCTGGGAGGCAACAACCGTGAGTCTCTCTCGTTCCCACAGAATCTCCTATCTATCCCCCTAACTATGGAGTCTCCAATGACTAATGCTCTACTTCTCTCCCCCCTTCCCTTCTGAGCAACAGGGACAGACTCTGTGCCAGATACCTGTACCCCATGGCTTACACCTGGTAAGTCTCCCCCCCCCCCCCCACCCCCGCCCCCCAACAGTATCCAAAGTGGTATACTTGTTACTAAGGGGAACAACCACAGGGGATCCCTGTACTGACTGCTTCCTCCCAGCCGCTCTCACCGTCACCCATCTATCTTTATTCTTCGGAGTAACTACATCCCTGAAGCTTCTATCTATGACCACCTCTGCCTCCTGAATGATCCGAAGTTCATCCAGCTCCAGTTCACTAACGCGGTTTCTGACGAGCTTCAGATGGGTGCACTTCCCAAAGGTGAAATCAGCAGGAACACTGACGGCGTCCCTCACCTCAAACATTCTGCAGGAGGAACATTGCCATCCCCTCTAGATAAAAAAAGACAAAGAAAGAAAGAGCTTACCTGTTATTCACTCCCCTTCTCAGCAAGCACTCACTCAGCAACTTCTGCACGCCGCACAATAACACCTGAGGGAAAATAAAAGAAAAACTACTCACCAGTCACCAGCCAATCCCTTACCGGCAGGCTGTGATGTCACGGTTCAACTTCTTTCTACTTCTACCTGCCCTCGAACCTTCCTCTTGATCTTTACAGCGGTTGGGTTTTTTTTGGTTAGAGGAGAGGGTAGGGAGGGAAACACTGAAGAAGTGTTTCGAGTTTAAGTGTCACTTGACAACAGCTCCTCCACAAACCACCTTCAAGTTAGGGTGAGCACACGGATGTATGAATATTTCCCCCGCCACAGCCAATCAGCAGCTCGGCTCTACTGCACTCTGCTGGATGCTTGTCTTCACTTGAACAGCTAGGGTTCCTTGCTCAGGTACACCTTCAAGTTAGGGTGAGCACACGGACGTATGCAAATTGCCCCCGCAACAGCCAATCAGCATCTCCACTCTACTGCCCTCTGCTGGATGCTTGTCTTCACTTGACCAGCTAGGGTCTCTTGCTCAGGTACACCTTCAAGTTAGGGTGAGCACACGGATGTATGCAAATTTCCCCCGCAACAACCAATCAGCAGCTCCACTCTACTGCCCTCTGCTGGGTGCTTGTCTTCACTTGACCAGCTAGGGCCTCTTGCTCAGGTACACCTTCAAGTTAGGGTGAGCACACAGACGTATGCAAATTTCCCTGGCAACAAATTTTCCAAATGGGGCCTACACAAAGTGCTAGGGAAATACCCTGAAGTTTTCCAACTCAAACTGGGAAAAATAATATGGCCCATGGCAAAAGTTCAGGTAGACTCGGACACACAACCAATGAACTTTAGTACTCGCCCGGTCCCTTACACTTTGTTAAAGAAAGTTGGGGCTGAACTAAGCTGGTTCGAAGGCTTAGGATCATTAAACCAGTATGTTTTGCCGACTGGGCAGTGCCGGTGGTCCCGGTGCCCAAACCGGATAAGCCGGTCAGACTGTGTGAGGTAACAACAAACTCCAGCGAAACAGCCTTGCATTGTTATTCCGGAATCGCTCCAAAAACGTCAAAGGATTATGATCCGTATATGTAATGGTGTCAGATGGATTGCTGGTCACATAAATGTGAAAATGTTGCAAAGCCAGCACCAAACTCAATCGTCGAATACTTTTTCTGGTGAGAATTCAATTTCTTTGAAAAATAACCAACAGGCCGCTATAGCCCTTCGTCGTCGTCTTGTAGAAACATCGCACCTACGCCCACATCGCTTGCATCAACAGCCACCTTGAAGGGTTTGGTATAATTTGGGATGACTAACACAGGAACAGTGGTTAACACAGCCTTCTGGCCGTCAAATGCCTGTTGACACTCCGCTGTCCACTGGAATTTGTTACGCTTCTTGAGCAAGTCCGTCAGTGGAGCAACTACACTGCTAACATTTGGTACAAATTTCCGATAAAATCCACTCATACCAAGAAATCGCATTATTTCCCGTCGTGTCGAGGGTATCGGAAACTCCCCAATAACTTCCGTATTCACATCCCGTGGGACCAGTCGACCCTGTCCGATTGTATGGCCAAGGAAAGTGACTTGGACTTTTCCAAATTCACTTTTGGCTAGGTTTATCACCAAACCCGCCTCCTGAAGTCGATCGAATAACTCCCTCAGATGTTTTAAATGTTCTTTCCATGTCTGGCTGAAAACTACCAGATCGTCGATGTATACAGTACAATTGGGTAATCCTGAAACAACTGTATTAGTTAACCGTTGAAATGTTGCTGGGGCGTTTTTCATGCCAAATGGCATAACTTTGAACTGGTATATACCATCTGGAGTCACAAAAGCTGAAATCTCCTTCGCCCTTTCAGATAAAGGTACTTGCCAGTAACCTTCCAGTAAATCAAATTTGGTAATAAAAGCGGATTGTCCCACTTCTCAATGCAATCCTCCAAACGTGGGATAGGATAAGAGTCCGTTCTTGTAACTGCATTCACCTTTCGATAGTCCACACACAACCGTTGGGTACAGTCTGGTTTAGGTACCATCACTATGGGTGAGCTCCATTGACTGCAACCCACTTCAATTATGCCATTCTTCAACATACTCTCAATCTCTCTGTTAACCTGTGCCAAGTCTATATGGATGTTGTTTGATAGGAACAGCATTCCCACATCTACATCATGTGTAGCCATTTTAGTACTTCCCAATTTATCTCTACAAACTTGCCCATGTGATATCAAAACTACGAACTTTGGATTTCTTGTCCGCTACCCATTTCATCACATTTTGTGCAACTTTCAAATGTTGTCTAGCCAATTCACCTGCTCTACTTAATCGTTCCCTAAAATTTGACACGTAATCCAATAGTGTAATTTCCGATTTCTCACCCACCAATTTTTCCTTCATCAATTTAAGTGGTCCTCTTACCTCATGACCAAAAATTAGTTCAAAAGGACTACATTTGGTAGACTCATTAGGTGCATCCCCAATTGCAAACAATACGAATGGGATTCCTTTATCCCAATCCTCTGGATAATCTTGACAATACGCCCTCAACATTCTCTTTAATGTCTGAAACCACCTTTTTAACGCTCCCTGCGATTCTGGATGGTATGCAGTTGATTTAAATTGTTTTATTCCTAAGCTATCCATAACTTCCTTGAATAACTTTGAAGTAAAATCCCTGGTTGCGAACCTCACCCCGGATTGCAAACCCGTCGCCACCAGGAGCAGACGGTATAGTGCCCAGGATCGGATCTTTATTAGGTCAGAGGTCCAAAGGCTGCTGAGGGACGGGGTCATTGAAGCTAGCAACAGCCCCTGGAGAGCTCACGTAGTGGTGGTAAAGACCGGGGGAGAAGCATAGGATGGTCATCGACTACAGTCAGACCATCAACAGGTTTACGCAGCTGGACGCGTACCCCCTCCCCCGCATATCCGACCTGGTAAACAGGATCGCGCCTTACAAGGTCTTCTCCACGGTGGATCTTAAGTCCGCCTACCACCAGCTCCCCATCCGCATTAGTGACCGCAAGTACACTGCCTTCGAGGCAGACGGGTGGCTCTATCACTTCTTAAGGGTTCCCTTCTGTGTCACCAACGGGGTCTCGGTCTTCGAGCGCGAGATGGACCGAATGGTTGACCGGTACGGTTTACGGGCAACATTCCCGTATCTCGATAATGTCACGACCAGCAGGACCAAGACACCAACCTCCAAAAATTCCTCCAGACCGCAAAGATCCTTAACCTTACATATAACAAGGATAAATGCGTGTTTAGCACCGACCGCCTAGCCATCCTCGGCTACGTAGTGCAAAATGGAGTTATAGGCCCCGACCCTGAACGCATGCGCCCCCTTATGGAGTTCCCCCTCCCTCACTGCTCCAAGGCCCTGAAGCGCTGCCTAGGGTTTTTCTCTTACTATGCCCAGTGGGTCCCCAACTATATGGACAAGGCCCGTCCCCTGATCCAATCCACAGCTTTTCCCCTGTGGATAGAGGCCCGCCAGGCCTTCAGCCGCATCAAAGCAGACATTGCAAAGGCCACGATGCACGCCATTGACGAGTCCCTCCCCTTCCAGGTCGAGAGCGACGCGTCTGATGTAGCTCTGGCGACCACCCTCAACCAAGCGGGCAGACCCGTGGCCTTCTTCTCACGTACCCTCCATGCTTCCGAAATCCACCACTCCTCAGTCGAAAAGGAGGCCCAGGCAATAGTAGAAGTTGTGCGACATTGGAGGCATTACCTGGCTGGCAGGAGATTCACTCTCCTCACTGACCAACAGTCGGTTGTTTTCATGTTCGATAATGCACAGCAGGGCAAGATAAAAAACGATAAGATCTTGCGGTGGAGGATCGAACTCTCCACCTACAACTAAGAGACCTTGTATCGTCCCGGGAAGCTAAATGAGCCTCCTGATGCCCTGTCCCGCGGCACATATGCCAACGCACAAGTGGACCGTCTCCGAGCCCTCCACGAGGACCTCTGCCACCCGGGGGTCACTCGCTTTTTCCACTTTGTTAAGACCCGCAACCTGCCCTACACCATCGAGGAAGTCAGGACAGCCACCAGGGACTGCCAAATCTGCACGGAGTGCAAACCGCACTTCTACCAGCCAGAGAAAGCGCACCTGATAAAGGCTTCCCATCCCTTTGAACGCCTCAGCATGGACTTCAAAGGCCCCCTCCCCTGCACCGACCATAACACGTACTTCCTGAACGTGGTTGACGAGTACTCCCGGTTCCCATTCGCCATCCCCTGCCCCGACATGACCGCAACCACCGTCATCAAGGCCCTCCATAGCATCTTTGCACTGTTCAGGTTCCCTGCTTACATACATAGTGATAGGGGGTCCTTCTTTATGAGCGACGAACTGCGTCAATTCCTGCTCAGCAAGGGCATCGCCTCAAGCAGGACGACCAGTTACAACCCCCGGGGTAACGGACAGGTAGAGAGGGAGAACGGAACAGTCTGGAAGACCGCCCTACTGGCCCTACAGTCCAGGAATCTCCCAGTCTCTCGCTGGCAGGAAGTCCTCCCAGATGCCCTCCACTCCATCCGGTCACTGCTTTGTACCACAACCAACCAAGCACCTCACGAACGTCTCCTTGTCTTACCCGGGAAGTCCTTCTCTGGGACCTCGCTCCCGACCTGGCTGGCAGCTCCCGGACCCATCCTGCTCCGAAAACACGTGCGGGCGCACAAGTCGGACCTGTTGGTCGAGAGGGTCCATCTTCTCCACGCTAAACCCCAGTACTCCTACGTGGCATACCCCAAAGGCCGACAAGATACGATCTCCCTACGAGACCTGGCGCCCGCCGGAGCCCTCGCACACCCCAGCCACCAGTCCCACCCTCCCTCCCACCAGTGCACCTTACAGGAGGATCGGTCCTTCTGCCGGCCCCGTCTAGGCCCCCTCCACCCACCGACGCACCCCGCAAACGCTCCCTTCCCAGGTCAACCGTTTTCCCCACAAGCGCCATCTAGGGGTATCGAAGCTGCCACAGAGATCGAAGCCACGCTCCCGGAGTCACAGGCACCCGAGCCTCCACCAGAGTCACCACTGAAGCTTCGACGATCACAGAGGACGACCAGGGCCCCCGATCGACTGATTGCTTCATTTTAAAGTGTATAGTTAATTATGAATCATAAATTGTAAATAGTAAATAGAATTGTAAATAGTTACAGAACGCTGTACGGAGGTATTACGGTACCTCCATAACTATAATTTCTACCACGTTACCATGTTGTAATATCAGGCCACCACCCCCGCTGGACTATTTTTTAACAGGGGGTGAATGTGGTAGTCTGTGTAGAGGTATTACGGTACCTGGTAATCCTGGAACACCATTGGTAGATATTGTATGTTTTCTATTGGTCAAGCTGTATGGTAGCTCCGCCCTGCAAGGCGGGGTATAAGAGCCCGCGCCGCCCCAGCAGCCTTCATTCTGTACCTGAGCTGCTGGGGGAAACATCTAGCTTATTAAAGCCTTCAGTTGGACTACAACCTTGCTTTAGTGGTCATTGATCGTGCACAGCTCTTTAACCAGCTCCCCAAGTCCACGTCTTGCTCACCCACCGGGCTTCCCCAAGAAGCCGCTGCTATCTCCTCTTAACCAACTGTGCTACATCAATGCCACACGTCAGCAGATCACCAGTCCCTTCCCCCACCCCCATAAACAAAGATCTCACCAGTTCTGTGCTTCCACATGCAGTCCCCTGCTCCGAGGTTGAGGTTTCCCTCCCCTCGTCTTTACTGGCTTTTCGGCTGGGCGGCTGATTCTTTCACATCCTGCTTGGTGGTACAGTCAATGGGGGGTTAGTCTGGGAGATTATGAGTACTTTTGGTGCCTGATTGTTGGTGTTAAGAGGCCATAGTCGAAGTTCTTAGACAAGAGCGATCTTTCATGAAACCGCTCAGCTCATGATCACCACCGGAAGTCTAATTCAAACACTTTTACGGTTTTAAAACTGATAAGGAGGAGATTTTGGATAACCTGCCTGTACTTAAAATTGATAAGGCACAGGGCGGTGCGTTACACAGTGGTTAGCACTGGGACTACGTTGCTGAGGACCCGAGTTTGAATCTCAGTCCCGGGTCACTGTCCATGTGGAGTTTGCACATTCACCTCATGTCTGCGTGGTTTTCACCCCCATAACCCAAAGATGTGCAGGTTAGGTGGATTGGCCACGCTAAATTGCCCCTTAATTGAAAAAAATAATAATTGGGTACTCTAAATGTATTTTTTTTTTAATTGATAAGGCGCCAGGACAGGATAGAATGCATCCAGGGAAATTGAGGGAAGTGAGAGTAGACATTGCGTAGGAACTGGCCATAAATTTCCAGTCTTCCTTAGACTCTGGGATTGTGCCTGAGGACTGGAGAATGGTAAATGCTACACCCTTGTTCAAAAACGAGTGGAAAGCTAAGCTCAGGAACTACGGGCCAGTCAGTTTGAGCTTGATTGTGGGGAATGTTTTAGAAATGATCATTCTGGACAAGATTAATAGTCACCTGGGCAAATGCTGGTTAATTAAGGAAATCCAGCATGGATTTGTTAAGGACAAGTTGTGTTTAACTTACTGGAGTTTGTTTTGCTGAGGTAGCTGAGAAGGTTGATATATAAGTAATGCTATTGATGTGGTCAATTGCTCTGGCAAGTGTTATGGACTTCCAGAAGGCATTTGATGAAATGTCACACAATAAACCTCTGAGCAAAGTTAGCTCATGAAATAAAATGGACAGTAGCAATATGGTTAGGTAATTGGCTGAGTGACAATAAATAGTGAATAGTAGTTAACAGATATGTTTTGAATTGGAGGAAGGTTTGTAATGGAGTTCCCAAGGGTTTGTTTGGTGGTGAGGCCCTTGCTCTTTCTGATATATGTTAATGACTTAGTCAGTGACTCCGACTCTATTTGGGGTCAAATGGAGGCTCGCTCCTGCATTATTTCTACTTGGGCGGCACAGTAGCACAGTGGTTAGCACTGTTGCTTCACAGCTCCAGGGGCCCAGGTTCGATTCCCGGCTTGGGTCACATCTGCACCGAATCTGCACATTCACCCCGTGTCTGCATGGGTTTCCTCTGGGTGCTCCGGTTTCCTCCCACAGCCCAAAGATATGCAGGTTAGGTGGATTGGCCATGATAAATTGCCCTTAGTGTTCAAAAAAAAGGTTAGGTGGGGTTCCTGGGTTATGGGGATATGGGGATAGGGTGAAGATGTGGGCTTCCAATGGCCGGTGCAGACTCGATGGGCCGAATGGCCTTCTTCTGCACTGTAAATTCTGTGATACTCTTCAGGCCATAGTCACCGCACAGTTGCCTTTCTCACCGTTAAGTGTTCCTCAAACCCAGTAGTTTAAGCAACACTTTGGCTCTTTTTCATGTTTTCACTGGCCCCTATTTGTAGCAGTCACCTTTTCGTACCTCTGGTTTGGACCCAACATTTAATTCCTGGTAAGTAAAGGGCCTTGAGTGTTTGGGGGATCTGTTCGTGGAGGGGAGGTTTGCCAGTTTTAGGGAGTTTCTTGATAAATTTCAACTACCTAACTCCAGCCTCTTTTGTTATTTTCAAGCTTGCAACTTCTCGTGTACGGTTCTTCTTTCCTTCCCCTTGGCGCCTCATTCTTCCACGCTGAAGAGGTTTCTGTCCCTGGCTGAGCTGGTGAGGGGTCTATTTCGGATCTCGATGACCATATTCTTTCGTCGGATCCTGCCTCATTCGGCAGGGTGAAAGTGAATTGAGAAAGTGAATAGAGCCCTATATTTACTGAAGATGTTTGAAGGGAGGCCCTTCATAGGGTCAACTCCACATCCTCATGCGCTCAGTTGAGTTTAATTCAGTTCAAGGTACTACACAGGACACATTTGACTGCGGCAAGAATGAGTGGGTTTTTCTCTAATGTTGAAGATAGGTGTGATCGCTGTTCTCTTGACCCAGCTAGCCACATGCATATGTTCTGGTCTTGCCCCATACTCATAGGTTTCTGCGCCTCCTTCTTTGGTACTATGTCAGAGATACTTCATGTAGACTTAGATCCATTTCCACTGGTGGCCATTTATGGTGTGTCGGTTTCGCTGGTGGTTCAGTCTGGGGTGAAGAAACATATTGTATTCTTTGTCTCACTGATAGCCTGGAGGCGAATATTGTTGAGTTGGAGGTCCTCCAATCCGCCCAGTGCCTCTGCTTGATTGGGTGACTTAATGTCATTTCTAAACTTTGAGAAAATCAAAGTTACCATCAGGGGACCAGTGAATGGGGGTGGGGAGGAGGGGTTGGAGGGGGTAAGAGGGGAAAAAATTGTACAAACTGTGGATTGCGGGTTTGTGGAGTGTGTTGTTGTATATGTTACTGTTTTTTTATACATGTTTGGAATAAAATACATTTAAAAAAGGGGGGTCAGTGGAGAGATTCTATCTAAGTTGGCCACCAATTATTTCCTTTTTTAAGGGGTTGTTCACTGTCAGCTGTTAGGGTGTTTAGTTTAGTGTCAGTATTTCAGTTAATTGTGTTGAGTTTTCTTTTCTTTTTACTTTCTTACTTGTGGGCGAGGGAGTGACACTAGGTCAATTGCTCTGACAGAGAGTTGACACAAACACAATGGAGTCCTGTGTTGTAACAAGTGCTGTGATTCTGCAACACTTGCAGATACAGACAAGTCTAAAAGCAGTAATTGGACTTGTGCAAGTTTGAACTGTTTTTGCCGTAATGCAGATGCAATTGCAATTTCAGTTCCCTGTAAAACTACTTTCACTTCTCATTTTGATTAAAACGGGAAGCATAATTTGACATTGTAATAATTAATTTGCATTGTAAATGTTTCTATCTCAGGAATCTGCTAAAAGATCAAATTTACCCATGTGACTGATTACTCAAATGTCCTTGAGACTTAAACCTTGAATTTATGTAGATGTGAGAATTACATTGGCATTCTGCGACATTGTTTTCTCGCTGTTTTCCCCCATGTGTCTCAGCCAGCCCCTCAATGGCCATCATGAACATTGCATTGGTCACAACCATAAATTGCATTTCTTTGTAGCAGCTGCTGAGAAGTTACTAAAAATCAAGCAAAGTGGCAGGTTTGCAAAATCAAAGTGGACAAATGTAGAAAAATGGTTAAACAGCCAAGAGGCTAGAAACGTGCTCCTGGTATTACATGCACAATTGATTTGTCGTTATGCATCAATGTTTTTTACAATGAGATGTTATGATATGTAATATGTGATTTACTTTTATGAGGACCATTGAATTCTGAGTGGAATTATTTTTTATGTTGTATTCGGAGATTTTTAATAGTGTTTTGGAATTGAACTATGCATTTCAGGTAATTTTTCCATTTAAAACCCGTCACTCGCATGTTTAGCTTTGCACTAAATCTTCATCACTTGCACTTTTTGAAAAGCATGACAGGAAGATCATAAGGAAGATGAGTATTGAGTGGCTGCTAGGTACCAACATTCAAGCACTGAAGAATCTGGACAACAAAGCAAAACGAGGTTTGGGATAGGGGGCACAAAATTAAATGGATTGCGGGGATGTTTCATTGATTGGGGAAATTTTGGTTTACAGAAGTGTTGAGAGGAGTGATACCTGTGTAGCTCAAACCCCGTGGTCTGAATATTGTGAGAGATGGCCCATGTCTGAAAACATTGCAAGAAGGGCCTTGAAATCCATGGAGAAAAATCAAGTAGATAACTTTCCATGATGGGTCGAATGGCCTCCTCCTGTGACATACCATTCTATAATTTCATGAAAATTGCCCAGGCAGTTTTGTTTTCCTTCACTGAGTCTACATTTTCTGAAAGCATGGTGCTGATGTGGAACTTTTACCACTGTGTACAAATTGGGAAATAGAAATCAACTTACTGTGATTTTGTTCAATCATAATTAAATTAATTTTAACAAGAATTGTCATTGTACTTGATGATGTTTACCCATGGTCTCAATTAGCTTAAAATGTGTGAAGGATAGAATTGGAGTAATTAAAGAAAGTTAGGAAAGGAACAGGCTGAACAAACAAGTGAATATATGCTAAGTGATCAATGTTCATATATTACAGCAGATTTAATCAAATGTGTAAGTCCAAGTTACTTTCAGTTAATCTATTTTATGGTTTTATTTGTACTTGGAATCTTTTACAACTTAAGTTGGAATGTGGTGCAATAATGTATTTAGCAACACACCCAGTGCAATTATTGAGTGAAACCCATTGGCGGAAAATCAAGAATTTTACAGTACAATAGAGGAGGAATTTCTGGAGTACTTACGGGATGGTATTCTGGACTAGTATGTTGAGGAACCAACAAGAGAACAGGCCATCTTGGACTGGATGTTGTGCAATGAGAAAGGATTAGTTGACAATCTAATTGTGAGAGAACCCTTGGGGACGAGTGACCATAATATGGGAGAATTCTTTATCAAGGTGAATAGTGAGGTAGTTGATTCTGAGACCAGGGTTCTGAATCCCAATAAAGGTAACCATGATGGTATGAGGCAAGAGCTGACTACGACGGACTGGGAAATATTACTGAAAGAAAGAACAGTGGAGAGTCAATGGCAGGCACTCAAGGAATGAATAGGTGAACTCCAAAAGTTGCTTATTCCTATTTGGTGCAAGATTAGAAAGGGAACTGTGGCCAAACATGGCTTACTAGGGAAATTAGAGATAGTAGTAGATTCAAATAAGAGGCATATAAATTAGCAAGAAAAAGCAATAGACCTGAGGATTGGGAATAGTTTAAAATTCAACAAAGGTGAATCAAGGGATTGATTAAGAAGAGGAAAATACAACTTGAAAGTAAGCTAGGGGGGAACATAAAAACCGACTGTAGAAGTTTCTGTAGGTATGTAAAAAAAAAATTGATATAAACTAATGTAGGCCCCTTACAGTCAGAAACGGGGGAATTTTTAACAGGTAAAAAAGAAATGGCTGAGGAACTAAATTCGTACTTTGCTTCTGTCTCCACAAAGGAAGACATGAATAATGTACCAGACGTTCTGCGAAAACACAAGTTTTAGTGAGGCGCTGAAGGAAATTAATGTCAGTAAAGAAATGGTTTGGGGGAAATTAATGGGATTGAAGGGGGACAGATCTCAAGGGCCTGATAATCTTCATCCCAGAATATTTAAGGAAGTAACCCTAGAAATACTAGATAATTTTTCAAAATTCTTTGGACTCTGGAATGGTTCCCACAGATTGGAGGGTAGCTAATATAACCCTGCTGTTCAAAAAGGGAGTGTTGTGTTACATTATCTTGTCTTGCAATGCATCTATAGAACTGCTGGTGACTTAGCCAGAACTAGGATTTATTAATGTACACATGTTAAGGTAATGAACAGATACAGACCAAGTTATCATCGAGTTACATTAGATTCTCCTGGAACTACCCTTATGCACGAATGTCCTCATGTACACCTTACAAACTTCTGCTGGTAGCCGGAAGTCATGGCAGAAGTAACATGACTACAGCAAGTCAGATGGGACATAGAACATAGAACATAGAACAATACAGCACAGTACAGGCACTTCGGCCCACGATGTTGCACCGAAACAAAAGCCATCTAACCTACACTATACCATTATCATCCATATGTTTATCCAATAAACTTTTAAATGCCCTCAATGTTGGCGAGTTCACTACTGTAGCAGGTAGGGCATTCCACGGCCTCACTACTCTTTGCGTAAAGAACCTACCTCTGACCTCTGTCCTATATCTATTACCCCTCAGTTTAAAGTTATGTCCCCTCGTGCCAGCCATTTCCATCCGTGGGAGAAGGCTCTCACTGTCCACCCTATCCAACCCCCTGATCATTTTGTATGTCTCTATTAAGTCTCCTCTTAACCTTCTTCTCTCCAACGAAAACAACCTCAAGTCCATCAGCCTTTCCTCATAAGATTTTCCCTCCATACCAGGCAACATCCTGGTAAATCTCCTCTGCACCCGCTCCAAAGCCTCCACGTCCTTCCTATAATGCGGTGACCAGAACTGTACGCAATACTCCAAATGCGGCTGTACCAGAGTTCTGTACAGCTGCAACATGACCTCCTGACTCCGGAACTCAATCCCTCTACCAATAAAGGCCAACACTCCATAGGCCTTCTTCACCACCCGATCAACCTGGGTGGCAACTTTCAGGGATCTATGTACATGGACACCTAGATCCCTCTGCTCATCCACACTTCCAAGAACTTTACCATTAGCCAAATATTCCGCATTCCTGTTATTCCTTCCAAAGTGAATCACCTCACACTTCTCTACATTAAACTCCATTTGCCACCTCTCAGCCCAGCTCTGCAGCTTATCTATATCCCTCTGTAACCTGCTACTTCCTTCCACACTATCGACAACACCACCGACTTTAGTATCGTCTGCAAATTTACTCACCCACCCTTCTGCGCCTTCCTCTAAGTCATTGATAAAAATGACAAACAGCAACAGCCCCAGAACAGATCCTTGTGGTACTCCACTTGTGACTGAACTCCATTCTGAACATTTCCCATCAACCACCACCCTCTGTCTTCTTTCAGCTAGCCAATTTCTGATCCACATCTCTAAATCACCCTCAATCCCCAGCCTCCGTATTTTCTGCAATAGCCTACCGTGGGGAACCTTATCAAACACTTTGCTGAAATCTATATACACCACATCAACTGCTCTACCCTCGTCTACCTGTTCAGTCACCTTCTCAAAGAACTCGATAAGGTTTGTGAGGCATGACCTACCCTTCACAAAGCCATGCTGACTATCCCTGATCATATTATTCCTATCTAGATGATTATAAATCTCGTCTCTTATAATCCCCTCCAAGACTTTACCCACACAGACGTGAGGCTCACCGGTCTATAGTTGCCGGGGTTGTCTCTGCTCCCCTTTTTGAACAAAGGGACCACATTTGCTATCCTCCAGTCCTCTGGCACTATTCCTGTAGCCAATGATGACATAAAAATCAAAGCCAATGGTCCAGCAATCTCTTCCCTGGCCTCCTGGAGAATCCTAGGATAAATCCCATCAGGTCCCGGGGACTTATCTATTTTCAGCCTGTCCAGAATTGCCAACACCTCTTCCCTACGTACCTCAATGCCATCTAATCTATTTACCTGGAGCTCAGCATTCTCCTCCACAACATTATCTTTTTCCTGAGTGAATACTGACAAAAAATATTAATTTAGTATCTCGCCTATCTCTTCAGATTCTACACACATCTTCCCATCCCTGTCCTTGACTGGTCCTACTCTTTCCCTAGTCATTCGCTTATTCCTGACATACCTATAGAAAGCTTTTGGGTTTTCCTTGATCCTTCCTGCCAAATACTTCTCATGTCCCCTCCTTGCTCGTCTTAGCTCTCTCTTTAGATCCTTCCTCGCTACCTTGTAACTATCCATCGCCCCAACTGAAACTTCACACCTCATCTTCACATAGGCCTCCTTCTTCCTCTTAACAAGAGATTCCACTTCTTTGGTAAACCACGGTTCCCTCGCTCGGCACCTTCCTCCCTGCCTGACCGGTACATACTTATCAAGAACACGCAGTAGCTGATCCTTGAACAAGCTCCACTTATCCAGTGTGTCCAACACTTGCAGCCTACTTCTCCACCTTATCCCCCCCAAGTCACGTCTAATGGCATCATAATTTCCCTTCCCCCAGCTATAACTCTTGCCCTGCGGTGTATACTTATCCCTTTCCATCCTTAACGTAAACGTCACCGAATTGTGGTCACTGTCCCCAAAGTGCTCACCTACCTCCAAATCCAACACCTGGCCTGGTTCATTACCCAAAACCAATGTGGCCTCGCCTCTTGTTGGCCTGTCAACAAACTGTGTCAGGAAACCCTCCTGCACACACTGTACAAAAAACGACCCATCTAATGTACTCGAACTATATCTTTTCCAGTCAATATTTGGAAAGTTAAAGTCTCCCATAATAACTACCCTGTTACTTTCGCTCTTATCCAGGATCATCCTCGCCATCCTTTCCTCTACATCCCTAGAACTATTTGGAGGCCTATAGAAAACTCCCAACTGGGTGACCTCTCCTTTCCTGTTTCTAACCTCAGCCCATACTACCTCGGAAGATGAGTCCCCATCTAGCAATCTCTCCGCCACCGTAATACTGCTCTTGACTAGCAGCGCCACACCTCCCCCTCTTTTGCCTCCTTCTCTGAGCTTACTAAAACACCTAAACCCCGGAACCTGCAACATCCATTCCTGCCCCTGCTCTATCCATGTCTCCGAAATGGCCACAACATCGAAGTCCCAGGTACCAACCCATGCTGCCAGTTCCCCTACCTTATTTCGTATACTCCTGGCATTGAAGTAGACACACTTCAAACCACCTACATGAACACTGGCCCCCTCCTGCGACGTCAAATCTGAGCTCCTGACCTCTATACATTCTCCCTTACCCTAAAACTACAATCCAGGTTCCCATGCCCCTGCTACATGTACTACTGTTGCATTTCAAAACCCTACCACCCACCCTTTTCATAATGAACAAAAGATACAAACATCCACCTTTTCCTATCAAACAAAAAACAAATTTGCAGGATCATGTGTAACTGTGACTTACCCAAGTTACCCATTATACACACACTGTTCTCATGCATTAACAAACTGCATTATTCTCATAAGTATCTGCATTGCATACAAAGGGTGAGATTCTCTAGTCCTTCCTACCAGCGGGATCTTCCAGTCCTGCCGAAGTTGACCCCCGTTGCAAGTTCCCTGGCGGCAGGATGGATGAGCCATGCAGGATTATTAATCGTACATTTTCTCAGTGTCATTGGCAGTGTCAGTTAGGTGATGTTCCTTGTCTGTAGAGTGTTGTTCTCACAGCACCTGTTGCTGTTGACGGGAATGAGTCTGAAAGAATCCCTTGACACTTGGGTCTGTTTCAAATGTCAAACAGTTTATTGTATTACACTGGCGGGGAGCAAGTCTCTGGGTAAAAACCAGGTACCTCTCCACTGAACAAAGGGAATCATCATCATTTATACAGTTTCAAATAGTTTCTCGGCCCATCTTGGCTGGATATAGTCCCACCATAATGATTATAGATTATATACATCGGCTTGTTAAATCCAATGAAATTCGTTATTCGGCAGCATGGGACTGCGTGATCAACTAATGGGCAGATAAACTTACTCAGTTCCAGACCCATTATCAATTGTCTTTGGGTCTTGGTGATGTCTCATAGCTTGAGGCATTCTTATCTTAACCTTGTTGATGATTTGGTTTCACGGTCAGCATCCCTCAGAAGCAGTACCTCTGGGCTGCAGACAAGGAATACATGTTGACTGGGTCATTCCTGTGCAGAACTGTACAAATCAGCCCTTATAAAGAATGTAGCCAAGACAATTAGCTACTTCCCATGATGCCCAACGAACACTCCATTGCTAGCTGGGATTATGCATTATTAGAGTATACCTGAACACTCATAGGTATTTCATATATTGTGCTTCCAAAACCACATGTGTATACATAAATTTATGTAATGTTTACTTCAGGTGCCTCTGCCCTGGGAACTCACTTCAACACTGTGGTACCCGTTGATACTGGAACCATTAGATCTCTGGAGGGATGTCCTTTCTGTACAACTGGTGAAATCCTATCTCCCTGACTGGCTGATTGCTGTGAAGGAACAGTTTCACTAGTTGTTAATATATGCCGCAGTTGCGCCAGTTTATTTGATCCTTCGCTTCCACTCCATACGATTGAGGTGACAATTTCTCCACACATGTCCGAAGTTTCCATGATGGCTGACTCCTGATGAGACCATGAAGGTTTGTACCCTGACTGACTCTCCAGTGCTCAGCTCTGGCAATGGCTTGGTAGATATGTCAAATTAAAATTTGACTTTCTGCTGTTTCACCTTATCTTTTTACTCACACCTGTTACAACACCTGGTTTCAATAGCTGTTTTGCTATTGAAAGGGTAGTTTGGTGCAGTGTGACATTAGTCTTTGGACTGAACTGCTTTCCATCCCTTCAGTCGGTGTCTTTCTCCACCCAACAATTGCCTTGTATATTTGTGTGCTAGCTTTGTTTGATCTCTTGGTGATTTCTTGGGCAATTTTCAGTGCCACCTCAGCCTTTCCATTCAATTAGGGATAGTGTGAAGATGATGTGTTGTGTTGGATTTCCTAATCCTTTGTGAAATGGCTGAATTCTTCACTTGTGAACTGAAGGCCATTAACAATCATCACAATGCCTGAAATGCCATAACGACTGGTGTACTTTTAGGCATTCTACTATTTCTCCCTTATTTGATTCCTTCATGGGACGTAAATGTTGCTGCTACGCCAGCATTTATTGCTCATCCCGAACTGCCCTTGAGGAGGCGTTGGGGAGTTGCCTTCTTGAACCGTTGCAGTCCAGGTGGTGGAAATAAACCCACAGTGCTATTAGGAAGGGAGTTCAAGGATTTTAACCCAGTGACAGTGAAGGAACGGCGATATATTTCCAAATCAGGATGGTGTGTGGTTTGGAGAGGAACTTGCAGGTGGTATTGTTCATGTTCATCTGCTACCTTGCCCAATGTTCTAGATTGTATTGGTTATGGGTTTGGAAGGTGCTGCCTAAGGAGCCTTGGTAAGTTCCTGCAGTGCATCTTGTGGATGATACACAGGGCTGCTACTCTGCGTCTATGGTGGAGGGATTAAATATTTGTGCATGCTCTGTCCTGGATGATGTCCAGCTTCTTTTTTAAAAAGTGTCTTTCAGTTTTTAACATTTTATACAAAATTACCGAACACAAACACAAATAGCTTTAAAAAAAACAACAGGAAAAACAAAACAGAAAAATGCCAGACACTGCCCCCGCCCCCCCCCCCCCTGCCCTCCCCGCCACCCACCCTCCCTCCCCTTCCTGCCACCCCTTCCCCCCAACAGTAACCAATTCTCAAAAATACAACATGGATGACCATCTCCAATACAACTCTTCAATCGGCCCCCTCGCGGTGCACTTGACCTTCTTGAAGTGCAAAACCTCAATCAACACCCCCAACCAGGCCAAAGCACTTGGTGGGGTTGCCAACCTCCAACCCAACAGAAACTGACTCCAAGCCGTCAATGAGGCAATTGAAACCCCAAAATAGCTGGGCAGGGTTCCAGCTCACTATTTAGGATTGCTGACATGGTATCAAAAAACACTTCCAGAAACCCAACAGCTAAGGACAGGACCAGAATATGTGTGTATGTGGTGTGCGGGTCCCCTTGAACAGCGCTCGCACCTATCCTCCACCCTCTCGAAAAAACGACTCATTTTCACCTTAGTGAGGTGCACCTGAAACACTACCTTTAACTGAATAAGGATCAGTCTTGCACGGAAAGATGTACGTTCACCCTCTGCAGCACCTCGCTCCACACCCCCTCCTCCATAATGGCTCCAGTTCCTCCACCCAGTTCACCTTCACCCCTTCCACCGAACTCAACTCTTCCCTCGCTATCCATGCATACATGCCAAACATTCTGCCCTGCCCCGACCCCGATTGGGAGAGAATCCACTCCAATAAGGAAGAGGGCTGCCCCACCGGAAAAGTCGAAACATCCTCTTAACAAAACTCTACACCTGGAGGTACTTAAACATGTCCGAGTCCACCCACCCAAACTTCCCTTTCAAATCCTCCAAGCTGGCAAATTGCTCCTCCAAAAATAAATCCCCCACTCTCTCCACATCTCTCTCCCTCCACACACCAAATGAGGCATCTAGCCTTGCCAGCTCCAATAGATGGTTAGTGGAAATGGGAGCCAGCCTTGAAGTTGTCCCAACTTAAAATGCTGGCGTAGTTGCCGTCGTATATTTAACGTGTGCACCACCACTAGATTTGTTCAGTACTTTGCTGCCGCCAATGGAAGTGACGCCGTTACCAGTGCCCCCAAACTTGTCCCCCAACATGACTCCCACTTCATCTGAACCCAGAGAGTCCCTGGGTCCCCACACCACACCACCGCATCAGCTGCCCAATAATAATACAGCAAATTTTAAAGAAAATTAATTTAGAGTACCCAATTCTTTTTTTTTCCAATTTAGCGTGGCCAATTCGCCTACGCTTCACATCTTTTTGGGTTGTGGGGGTGAGACCTGTGATTAAATGCATAACACAGTTATGTACACACTGTTATGCACAACCTCCGACCACTAGGTGCTAGTGTTAATGCACCACATAACTCTAGTTCTGGGAGTTTGGAGTAGATTGTGATAGGAGATACACGTAATTTGCAGTAGCTTTACATTAATTAGTTAGTGTTGGTAGTTCATTATTTTATTTATCTTTGTTATCTTAATCATTTGTTTGTTAAAAAATTAATTATTTAAATTAGATGTTCTGTAGTTTATCATTTATTTCGGCCAGTCTACAGAACATCACAAGACTCATGCAAACACGGGGAGAATGTGCAATCTCTACACGGGCAGTGGCCCAGGGCCGGGATCGAACTTGGGTCCTCGGTGCCATAAGGCAGCAGTGCTAACCACATGCTGCCCTCATTATACAGCAAATTTGACAATGCTAAGCCCCCTGCCTGTCGCTCCCACTGAAGCACCCCCTCCAAATCCTCAGGCCTTCCACACCCAGGTAAACCTGGTAATAAGCTGCTCGACCTTATGGAGAAATTACTTAGGCAGACTTAGTCATGTTGGGGGACAAGTTTGGGAGTGGTAGCAGCGCCACTTACATTGGCGCCAGCAAAGTACTCAACGAATCCAGAGGTGGTGGACACGTTAAAAATATGGAGGCAAAGTGTTTAGATACATGCAGGTTCGAGATTTTGCCAGAAAGGAGATACAGAGCTTCCCGGTGGAACCGGCCTCCACATTGTTGGAGGAGATGCTGACGACAGGGGGACTGGAGAAGGGGGTAGTGTCGGCGGTTTACGGAGCTATTTTGGAAGAGGAGAAGGCATCACTGGAAGGGATCAAAGCAAAGTGGGAGGAAGAGTTGGGAGCGGTTATGGAGGAGGGGTTCTGGTGTGAGGTGCTCCGGAGAGTGAATGCCTCCACCTCGTGCACGAGGTTGGGGCTGATACAGCTGAAGGTGGTATACAGAGCACACCTCACGAGGGCGAGGCTGAGCCAATTCTTTAAAGGAGTAAAAGATGTGTGTGAGCGTTGCCGGGGGGGGGGGGGGGGGGGGGTGCGCTAATCACATTCATATGTTTTGGTCCTGTCCAAAGCTAGAGGATTACTGGAAGGAGGTTTATAGGGTAATTTCCAAGGTGGTGCACGTGAAACTGGACCCGGGTCCCCGGGAGGCCATATTCGGGGTGTCGGACCAGCCATGGTTGGAAACAGGTGTGGAGGCAGATATCGTAGCCTTCGCCTCGCTAATCGCCCAAAGGCGGATCCTGTTGGGATGGAGAGCAGCCTCTCCACCCTGTGGCCTGGCGTGGCGGGGGGACCTGTTGGAATTCTTGACTCTTGAAAAGGTTAAGTTTGAAATGAGGGGAAGGATGGAGGGCTTCTGTAATTCATGGGCATTATTCATTATGCACTTTCAAGAAATGGATAACATCGAACATTAGTTGGGGGGAATGGGTAGGAGGGTTGTGGGGAGGGGGGCTGTGTGTGTTAATGGTGACTATGGGTGACTCCTGATTCCTTTTTGTCATTTGTTTATGTAAAAATGCGGGCTAATTTTGGGGGTTTGGTGGGAGGATGGGATCGTTGTTATTGATATGGGGATTGACATATTTGTTACTGATTATTGTTTATTGTTGGTGGGTGTAAATCTGGGAGAAAATGTGAAAAAGGAGAATAAAAAATAATTAAAAAAAAGAAAAAATATGGAGGCAACTACGCCAGAATTTTAAGTTGGGACAGCTTTAAGGCTGGCTCCCATTTGCACTAACCACCTATTGGAGCTGGCAAGGCTAGATGCCTCCTTTGGTGTATGGAGGAGAAAGTAGAAATCTTGGCAAGATGTTCATCTTCACCGATTGAACCCAGCCCACCAACGATAGCGGGAGTCTATCCCACCTCCGCAAGCCCGCCTTAGCTCTACCCACCAGACTAATGCAGTTCAATCTCCGAAGCTGCCCCCAAACTTCTGCCACCTGGACCCCAGGTATCGAAAACTAGTCCCCGTCAACTGAAACGGCAATCTCCCCCTGCCCTGATGCAGCCACCACAAAATATTCACTCATCCCTATGTTCAACTTGTAACTGGAGAAGGCCCCAAAGCGATGCAAAATACCCATAATATTCCCAATGGGCAATCCCAGGTCCCTAACATTCAGCAGCAAATCGTCAACGTATAATGACACCTGGTGCTCCATCCCACCTCTAACCAGCCCACTCCATGCATAGAGGCCCTCAGCACAATGGCCAATGGCTCGATTGCCAACACAAACAGGGTGACAAGGTATCACAGTGGTTAGAATTATTGCTCCATAGAGCCAGGGTTCCAGGTTCGATTCCCGGCTTGGGTCACAGTCTGTGCCAAGTCTGCACGTTCGCCCTGTGAATGCATAGGTTTCCTCCGGGTGCTCCGGTTTCCTCCCACAAGTCCCGAAAGACGTGCTGTTAGGTAATTTGGACATTCTGAATTCTCCCTCCATGTACCCAAACAGGCGCTGGAATGTGGCGACTAGGGGCTTTTCACAGTAACTTAATTGCAGTGTTAATGTAAGCCTACTTGTGAGAATGATAAAGATTCTTATTGGTGCTCTGTCAGATGGGTGCGAGGGGCGGTTTGGGCTGGCCGCAGTGGGGGGGGGGGGGGGTGTGCGCGTGAGGAGCGGGAAATGGGCTTACGTTGGGGTTGGATTTGGCCCAAGGACCGCAGTTCAGCCAGCACTCACCACTCCAATGTCCCACCACCGCCCCCCATCTCCGCCACGTCAGAGGTTCGATGGGACTGTGTGATGGAATGGCCAGCTCGCAGGCAGGGATCACCCAGATGAACGGTGGGAAGTGCTACCGTGGAGAAGAGTCAGACGGTTTGTGCTGAGTGGCCTGTCATCTGCAAGTGCTCGTAGTGGGACATGTATCCCATCGATCACCCCCTGAACCCAGGGCATTTCAGCGATGGCGGCGAACCCCACTGCCCAGGCATCCTCGTGAGCTCGGTCCACATTCAAATGGATGTACTGGGCATACAGGGGCTCCGTGATGGCGCAGATGAATCTGTGCACCAAGCTCTGTGAGATCCCGGGCAGGTCCCCACTTGGCGCCTGGAAGGACCCCGTGGTGTAAAGGTTCAGGGCGACTGTCACCTTGACAATTGAGAGCAGATGTCCTCCCCATTCCCCTGCTGTGTCAGGTGCAACATGATCCAGCAGATATGCTGCACTGTCCCCCTGCTCAGCCAGAGTCTTCAATAGTGTGGAAGGGAAATTAACATAAACCAACTTAGAAGCATGCTGGGAAATGCTTGACTATAGTTCAACACTGCTTTTGAATGAAAATAAGTAGGTCAGGTAACATAAATGAAATACTGCTGAAATATTCTGGTCTCGGCCTTATTATGAAAACACATTGTCCTCCGAAAGGTAACAAAACGTGTACTCGAGTTGTTTTTAGCCAAGGGCAAGAACATATGTACTACATATTTCATCGTACGTACTTTCCAAGGTCTATTTAATATAAATATGCCTGTTTACTTCAAGCTGTTATTTCAGACTATAAAAACATGCTGTCTTCAATTGAATCTCAGAGTGCAGTGCACTGGCTTTGCAGCTAGAACATTCTCTCTCTGCAAATATATTTGTGTAAATAAATTTCCTTAAATCGAACCGCGAGGAATTTGTCTTTATTATAATTTCAACGACAAATTGACGTAGTCATTGCAGTCTCCCTAATTTAACGGGAAGTGAACCCCAAAATGAATCTTTAAACAGGACTCTCTCAGCTGAAAGGGAGAGAGCCATAGCGCGACCCCAGCTGAAAGGGGGGTCTGCTGCTCAGCAGCCTTAATTACTGACCAGTGATTCATGCTAGATGAGTTATCTTAATTAATAAATTAACGATAGCTGCATGGGAAGAAAAAAGGTGCCTTAGAGACTAAAAATTAAAAGATAAAAGACTTTGAAGTTCGTGAAAGGATAAACACCGGTGTGCGCTCCCTGTAGTATTCCGTGGTCGTTGTTATTATATATATGTTCTAAAATATTTTGCAGAAGGAACGATGAGCAATAAACTCGATGCCCCCTCACAGGTCGTCCCGAAGCCTCGGTAAAGACATCCGGAGCGAGAAAGAAGGTGAACTCCTTGAAGAAGACAGATAAGGGAGTCAAAATGAGTAAGAAAATGAAAAGAAACAATTGTAAAAGCAACGGAATGAGGTAGGAAAACCTATATGTCCTGCATAGGAATCTAATGAAGCTAACCCCCTCTCAAAACAAAAAAAACAGGGGAGTAAAAGTAAATAGAAGATTAAGGTAACAGATGGGTTCCTGTAGAAAAAGGGAATTCAGATTTGGCTGTAGCCGTGAGATAAGGCTACCGGTTAACTGTGATATTTGTGAGCTGTGAGAATCTGCGTGTTTTGTTTAACCATTTAATTTTAGTCAAAGCATGAAGTGCTAAGTGGGTTGTATTTTTTATCGTCTGTCATTGTGAGTCAGAGATTATAACTTAAGTTATTTTTGTTGAGATTTCTCTAATGAACTGAAACATGGAAATTAAAATCAGTTCAAAAGAAAGAAAGTGCCTTTACGAATAAAGGTAATTGAATATGAATAAGTTTTTAGATTACATGAAAAGACGTAAATGGCATCAATCCAAGTTCTCCGCCCCTTAGGTTCTGCAGGAAGCATTAACCATTTGAGCAGACAGTTGCCCTGTTCTGAATTGACAAAAAAATATGCCTCTCTAAGAATAGCTAATGTCTATAAAATCAGTCATTGGAAATTGACTTAAATGGGTGCTATTTATAGCCCTCTCCCAGGGGATGTTTTGCTGCTTCTAAAATACTCTTACGGTGCATCTTGGCCAGCTTTCAAGGATAGGATTGGAGTCCCACCCGGCATAAATGGGGGCTGGGTTCCCAATAATGATAATCATTTGAATGAAGGAAATGAGTCCCTCGAACACTGGTTAGCAAATAGAGGGAAGGAGGCAATCATGCAAGGGGCTAAGAAGCATTTAACCCCCAGGAAGGCTGTACCCCACCTAGCGACACCTGAACCTATTAGGCAGACAGACACTCTGCAAATTAGGAGCGGTAATACATTGCATTGATAATGGAATGTTTATAGAACTGTCTGAAATACGAGCTCACCAGCTGCAAAATGTAATAACTTCTGAGCCTGCGCCCGATCGCTCTGTGTCTGTATTCAATGCTGGCAGTATACAGTACCACTGTTTAAAAAAAAAATTTTAAACTGCAGGAAGTCTTACAAAAGATTAATGACCCTTGGGCACAGCTATTAAAACACCTGACAGGGTCCAGACGAGAGAATATAGTGACCCATTGCATGGCTTGGTGTGCTCATGAGGATGAGCAGGCATACAATTTACAAGCGCAATGTCACTTAGGACAGCAGACATCATTGCATGTCACTCCTTTTTATTTTTCGGTGTTTTGGGATTGGGAATGTTAGTACAGTTGACCCATAGTCAGAGGGACCTTTTTAGGATGGGTTTAACTTCAGAACCTCATTTAACATTGGCCGTAAGACATCCCGCTAAGGAAAAGCAAATAGGAGAAGTGATCAAAGAGGCCAAAGGAAAAAAGTAATACATGGGATTTATATTGAAATGGACGGACAAAATTGCCTGATAGAATTTTATGGCAAACAGGAGGGCAAAGTGACCTGGAAAGAGGAGCAATGGCCCGCTACATTTGAAAGACAACAACCTCCCCGAGAGAGCCATCATTTACTCCCTTAATCCTTGCCCAGGCACTGCCACATCTATGGACCCAACATAAAAATCATGTTGGAAAAGTACATTCTGCCCCAGCGCATAGGGTGCAGTTACAGAAGAACGTTGTCCTGCCCTGCTTAAAACTATACAGGTTGGCACTGGAAGCAGAAAAAGGGATAGAGTGAGTGATCAATGCAGTATGACAGCAAGGGGTGCTAAAGAGAACACAAAGCCCCTGAAACACCCCTATACTCCCCATTCCAAAGGTAGGAAGACCCAACAAGTGGTGGTTTGTGCAAGATCTCAGAGCTATCAATAAAATTGTTATCACTATTGCTCCATTGGTGCCGGACACAAATGTCATTTTGTCTTCTATACCACCAACAACGGATACTTTCTCAGCCTTTTTCTCCATACCATTGCACCCGGAAAGTCAACATCTAATTGCTTTACATATCGGAATCAAAAGTATTAAAAGAGATTTGGACGAGTGCCAGTTGTCTGCAGCCTTACAATTCCCTCAATATGATGACGATTTATTGATAGCCTCAGAGGGAGGGCTAGTTTGTCAACAGAATACCTTTTTGTTATTATCACATCTGGCAGAAAGAGGGCATAGGGTCTCAATGGACAAGCTGCAATTCTGTCAGGAGACAGTTCAGTGTTTGGGATTTCAGCTGCAGCAAGGACAGCGGGAGCTTGGGTCTGAAAGAATACAGGCTGTAGCAAGGGTTCCAACTCCACGCATGAAAAAGGAAACCTTTACCTTCCTCAGACTGGTAGGCTATTGCAGGCAGTGGATACCGGACTATAGAGAGATGGACGCAGGACTGTGCAAGGCTACCCTATAGGACGTCTCTTCAATTGTTACCTGGATCCCAGAGAGCGAGCAAGCATTTCGTAATTTGAAACAAGCCATGATCAGTGCCCCTGCCTTGGGACTTCCTAATTTCAGCAAGCCCTTTACTCTTTATGTGAATGAAGCAGAGTGCAAGAGCATTGAGGAGGGAAAAGACCCCTTGCCTATTACTCGGTGGCCCTATGTGCTGTGGTAAAGGGTATGCCAAATTGCTTAAGAGCAGTAGCAGCCACAGCGGCCATAGTAGGAAAAATCAGTTTTGCTGCTGCTTAATTCATCCGCAACGCAGTATTTTACTGCGGCTCGACACACTGGGTACAAAGTAATCCTCTCTAAAACCAACTTTACCTACTAGCGAGCGCCAGCTGTCAACCCTGCAACACTCTTGCCCGTGCCCTCGGAAGCAGAACATATGTATGATCATGACTGTTTACTATTGGTTGAAGCCACCACAACCCCTCGACCTGATTTGTTGAGTCACCCACTAGAAAATCCAGACATCATCTTTTTCACCAATGGGTCAGCAAACCGACCAAATGATATGACCCTCCTGGCCGGCTATGCAATAGTAACTCCATTCAAGATAGTGGAAGCTTTTGCTCTGCCTTCGGGAACGTCTGCTCAAGCGGCCGAATAGTTTGCCCTTACTAAAGCATGTATTCTAGCTAAAAATAAAACAGTCAATATTTATACAGATTCCCGATCCGCTTTAGGGCAGTACATGATTTTGGCCAATTATGGAAAACCAGAGGATTCATAACTTCCTCCCGCCAACCTATTAAACATACAAAATTGGTTATCAATTTTTAAAAATATATATATATTTATTCAAATTTTTAACGATTTTCAACAAAAAAGAATAACGCATAAAACAAGCAAAAATTATACATGAGATTTCCAACAAAATACAATAACCCCCATTTAACAAATAAACATTCTAGTAAATAAAACGCCCCCCTCTAACCTAAACAAAACAGAAAAACCAAACCCCCCCCCCCAGGTTCCTGCTGCTGTTGACCTCCACCTAACGTTGTGCGAGAAAGTCTAGGAACGGTTGCCACCGCCTGGAGAGCCCCTTCATAGACCCTCGCAAGGCAAACTTTATCCTTTCCAGCTTGATGAACCCTGCCATATCGTTAATTCAAGCTTCCACGCTTGGGGGCTTCGCATCCCTCCACATTAATAGGAAGTCCGCCGGGCTACCAGGAACGCAAAGGCCAGAACACCGGCCTCTTTTGGCTCCTGCACTCCCGGCTCGTCTGATACCCCAAATAATATCAATCCCCAGCTCGGCTTGACCCGGGTGTTCACCTCTTTGGACATATTCCTCGCAAAGCCCCTCCAGAAGCCCTCCAGCACCGGGCATGTCCGGAACATATGGACGTGATTTGCTGGGCTCCCCGAGCACCTCACACACCTGTCCTCTACCCCAAAAAACCTACCCATCCTCGCCCTTGTCATATGCGCCCAATGGACAACTTTGAACTGTATTAGGCTGAGCCTGGCGCAAGAGGAGGGAGAATTAACCCTACTTAGGGCATCAGCCCACAGATCTTCATCCAGCTCCTCCCCCAGTTCCTCCTCCCACTTACCCTTTAACTCCTCCACCGAGGCCTCCTCCGCCTCCTGCAGTTCCTGATAGATCATCAAGACCCTGCCTTCTCCAGCCCATACACCCAAAATCACCCTGTCCTGAATCCTTCGTAATGGGAGCAGCAGAAACTCCCTCACCTGCCGTCTCACAAACGCCCTCACTTGCATGTACCTAAAAGCATTCCCGGGAGATAACCCAAATTTCTCCTCTAGTGCCCCTAGGCTCGCAAAAGTCCCATCGATGAATAGGTCCCCCATTCTTTCAATCCCAGCCTGATGCCAGCTCAGAAACCCCCCATCCATCCTACCCGGAACAAACCTGTGGTTCTCTCGTATTGGGGACCAGACCGAGGCCCCCACCTCGCCCCTATGTCGCCTCCACTGTCCCCAGATCTTCAGAGTCACCGCCACCACCGGACTCGTGGTGTACCTTGTCGGCGGAAGTGGCAACGGTGCCGTCACCAGCACCCCCAGACTCGCACCCACACAAGATGCCACCTCTAGCCTCTTCCACCCTCTTCCACCCCCTCTCCTTCCATTACCCACTTACGGATCATCCCCACATTAGCTGCCCAATAATAGCCACATAGATTCGGCAGTGCCAGCCCCTCCCCCCTGTCCCTCGGGGTCTTATTCGCACATACAAATCCCAGAATACTCCTGCATACCCGTTTAAAAAAAGCCTTGGGGATTAGGATGGGCAGGCACTGGAACACAAACAGAAATCTCGGGAGGACTGTGATCTTGACCGACTGCACCCTACCCGCCAGGGAGAGTGGCAGCATATCCCATCTCTTGAAGTCCTCCTCCATCTGTTCCACCAACCACGTCAAATTGAGTTTGTGCAGGGCCCAGCTCCTAGCTACCTGGATCCCCAGGTATCGGAAGCTCCTCTCCGCCCTCTTCAGCGGTAGCTCGTCTATCCCCCTTCCCTGGTCCCCCGCATGCACCACAAAGAGCTCACTCTTCCCCACGTTGAGCTTGCCCGAGAAGTCCCCAAACTCCCTAAGGATCCGCATAACCTCCGCCATCCCCTCCACTGGGTCTGCAACATATAACAACAGGTCATCAGCATATAACGACACCCGGTGTTCCTCCACCCCCCCCCCGGACCTATCCCCTCCAGTTCCTAGACTCCCTCAGTGCCATGGCCAGCGGCTCAATTGCTGGTGCAAACAAGAAGGGGATACACCCCTGCCTCGTCCCACGGTACAACCTAAAGTACTCCGATCTCCGCCGGTTCGTAGCCACACTCGCCACTGGAACCCTATATAACAGCCTGACCCACCTTATGATCCCTTCCCCAAACCCAAACCTCCCAAGCACTTCCCAGAGATACTCCCACTCCACCCGATCAAAGGCCTTCTCCGCGTCCATAGCCGCCACTACCTCCGCTTATCCCTCCACCGAGGGCATCATAATCACATTGAGGAGCTTCCCCACATTTGTGTTTAACTGCCTGCCTTTCACAAACCACGTCTGGTCCTCATGGATCACTCCCGGGACACAGTCCTCAATCGTTGTAGCCAGAACCTTCGCCAACAACTTAGCGTCTACATTGAGGAGCGAAATCGGCCTAAACGATTCACATTGCAATGGATCCTTATCCCGCTTCAAAATCAACGAGATCAGCGCCCTGGACATTGTCGGAGGCAGGGTCCCCCCCTCCCTTGCCTCATTAAACGTTCTCACCAGCAACGGGCCCAGCAGGTCCACATACTTTCTGTATAATTCAACCGGGAACCCATCCAGTCCCGGGGCCATCCCCGCCTGCATGCTCCCCAATCCTTTAACCAGCTCCTCCAGCCCAATCGGCGCCCCCAAACCAGCCATCTGCTCCTCCTCCATCCTCAGGAACCTCAGTTGGTCCAAGAATCGCCGCATCCCCTCCTCCCCCTCTGGGGGCTCAGACTTATCCAGATCCCCATAGAAGTCCCTAAATACCTTGTCTATTCTCTCCGCACTCTGCACCATATTCCCCTCTCTATCTCTAATTCCACCAATCTCCCTCGCTGCCTCCCTCTTACATGGTCAATAGATCAAATTCCATTTGGAGGTTTTGTCGCTCCCTAAGCAGCCCCTCCTCGGGGGCCTCTGCATTGCTCCTGTCCACCCTTAATATCTCCCCCACCAATCTCTCCCTCTCCCTCCCCTCTCTCTTCTCCTTTAATGGAAATTAGCCCTCCCCTAACCAACGCCTTCAGAGCCTCCCAGACTACCCCCACCTGCACCTCCCCATTGTCGTTGGCCTCCATGTATCTTTGAATACACCCCGCATCCACCTGCACACCCCCTCATCCGCCAACAGTCCCACATCGAGGCGCCACAATGGATGCTGGTCCCTCTCCTCCCCCAACTCCAGCTCCACCCAATGCGGGGCGTGGTCCGAGATGGCTATGGCCGAATATTCCGTTCCCTCCACTTTCGGGATTAGCGCCCTATTCAAAATGAAAAAGTCTATCCGGGGGTAGGCTCTATGGACGTGGGAAAAGAAGGAAAATTCCCTGGCCAGCGGCCTGGCAAACCTCCATGGATCCTCTCCCCCCATCTGGTCCATAAACCCCCTGAGCACCTTGGCTGCAGCCGGCCTCTTACCCGTCCTGGACCTAGAACGGTCCAGTGCTGGGTCCAGCACCGTGTTGAAGCCCCCCCCCATTATCAAGCTTCCTACCTCCAGATCCGGAATCCGACCCAGCATGCGTTTCATAAATCCGGCATCATCCTAATTCAAACAAAGAACAAAGAAATGTACAGCACAGGAACAGGCCCTTCGGCCCTCCAAGCCCGTGCCGACCATGCTGCCCGACTAAACTACAATCTTCTACACTTCCTGGGTCCGTATCCCTCTATTCCCATCCTATTCATGTATTTGTCAAGATGCCCCTTAAATGTCACTATCGTCCCTGCTTCAATCACCTCCTCCGGTAGCGAGTTCCAGGCACCCACTACCATCTGCGTAAAAAACTTGCCTCGTACATCTACTCTAAACTTTGCCCCTCTCACCTTAAACCTGTGTCCCCTAGTAATTGACCCCTCTACCCTGGGGAAAAGCCCCTGACTATCCACTTTGTCTATGCCCCTCATAATTTTGTAGACCTCTATCAGGTCGCCCCTCAACCACCTTCGTTCCAGTGAGAACAAACCGAGTTTATTCAACTGCTCCTCATAGCTAATGCCCTCCATACCAGGCAACATTCTGGTAAATCTCTTCTGCACCCTCTCTAAAGCCTCCACATCCTTCTAGTAGTGTGGCGGCCAGAATTGAACACTATACTCCAAGTGTGGCCTAACTAAGGTTCTATACAGCTGCAACATGACTTGCCAATTCTTATACTCAATGCCCCGGCCAATGAAGGCAAGCATGCCGTATGCCTTCTTGACTACCTTCTCCATCTGTGTTGCCCCTTTCAGTGACCTGGGGACCTGTACTCCTTGATATCTTTGACTTTCAATACTCTTGAGGGTTCTACCATTCACTGTATATTCCCTACCTGCATTAGACCTTCCAAAATGCATTACCTCACATTTGTCCGGATTAAACTCCATCTGCCATCTCTCCGCCCAAGTCTCCAAACAATCTAAATCCTGCTGTATCCTCTGACAGTCCTCATCGCTATCCGCAATTCCACCAACCTTTGTGTCGTCTGCAAACTTACTAATCAGACCAGTTACATTTTTCTCCAAATCATTTATATATACTACAAACAGCAAAGGTCCCAGCACTGATCCCTGTGGAACACCACTGGTCACAGCCCTCCAATTAGAAAAGCATCCTTCCATTGCTACTCTCTGCCTTCTATGACCTAGCCAGTTCTGTATCCACCTTGCCAGCTCACCCCTGATCCCGTGTGACTTCACCTTTTGTACTAGTCTACCATGAGGGACCTTGTCAAAGGCCTTACTGAAGTCCATATAGACAACATCCACTGCCCTACCTGCATCAATCATCTTAGTGACCTCCTCGAAAAACTCTATCAAGTTAGTGAGACACCACCTCCCCTTCACAAAACCATGCTGCCTCTCACTAATACGTCCATTTGCTGCCAAATGGGAGTAGATCCTGTCTCGAAGAATTCTCTCCAGTAATTTCCCTACCACTGAAGTAAGGCTCACCGGCCTGTAGTTCCCTGGATTATCCTTGCTACCCTTCTTAAACAGAGGAACAACATTGGCTATTCTCCAGTCGTCCGGGACATCACCTGAAGACAGTGAGGATCCAGAGATTTCTGTCAAGGCCTCAGCAATTTCCTCTCCAGCCTCCTTCAGTATTCTGGGGTAGATCCCATCAGGCCCTGGGGACTTATCTACCTTAATATTTTTTAAGACACCCAACACCTCGTCTTTTTGGATCTCAATGTGACCCAGGCTATCTACACACCCTTCTCCAGGCTCAACATCTACCGAGTTCTTCTCTTTGGTGAATACTGATGCAAAGTATTCATTTAGTACCTCGCCCATTTCCTCTGGCTCCACACATAGATTCCCTTGCCTATCCGGGGCATATACGTTCACCAGTACCCCCTGCAACCTACCACTCACCATCACATATCGACCTCCATTATCTACTACAATATTCAGTGCCTCGAACGACACCCGCTTCCCCACCAGTATTGCAGCCCCTCTGATCTTCGCATCCAGCCCTGAATGAAAGACCTGCCCTACCCATCCCTTTCTCAGCCTAACCTGATCTGCCACCTTCAGATGTGTCTCCTGGAGCATAACCACGTCTGCCTTCAGTCCCTTTAAGTGCGCGAACACCCGGGCCCTCTTGACCGGCCCGTTCAGGCCCCTCACATTCCAAGTTATCAACCGGATCGGGGGGCTACTCGCCCCCCCTCCCCCCACTCCCCGACGACTAGCCATCTCCTTTTCTAGGCCAGCCACGTGCCCGCGCCTCCCGCACCCTCCAGTCCCCCAGGCGGCGGACTCCCGCCCCGACTACCTCTCCTACTTTCAGCTCCCCTTTGGCCAATGCAGCAGCAACCCAGTTCCCCCCACCCCCCCTCCCCCCCACTAGATCCTCATCTAGCCATTTTGCTCCCCCCATGACACTCCCGTAAGTCAGCTGACTCCTGCTGACCCCGGCCTCTCCCGCCATTCCATCGACCCCCCAGTGTGAGAATCTCCCCACCCCTTGGCAATCAGTGCGCGCTCCTCTCCAGCACCGTCCTTCCCCCACCCCCCGGCCCCACCCCCATCCTTCCTTAACGCGGGAAAAAGCCCGCGCTTTCCTGAGCCGGCCCCGTCCCCTCTGGCGCAGCTCCTTTTTGTGGCCTTACCCCGGGCCTCCACCCCTCTTCCTCCGCGGGGCCCTGCCCCTCCAACATCGACGCCCACACTCTCCCACAGCCCCCACATCAAATCCATTCACCCATCCCCACCCAGCACCGAAATAAAAAGAACACTCCCCAAACACAGTAAACACAGTAAACACCCCCCCACGACAAACCCTCAGTTTGAGTCCAACTTTTCAGCCTGGATAAAGTTCCAAGCCTCATCAGGCGTTTCAAAATAGTGGTGCCGATCTTGGAACGTGACCCACAATCGCGCTGGCTGCAGCATCCCGAACTTCACCCCCTTCCGATGGAGCACCGCCTTAGCCCGGTTAAAACCAGCCCTCTTCTTAGCCACCTCCGCACTCCAGTCCTGGTAAATTCGGATCTCCGTGTTCTCCCACCTGCTGCTCCACTCTTTTTTGGCCCATCTCAGGACACACTCTCTGTCCATAAAGCGGTGGAACCTCACCACTACAGCCCTTGGCGGCTCGTTGGCTTTGGGTCTCCTTGCCAGGACCCGATGAGCCTCATCCAGCTCCAGGGGCCTCGGGAAAGCTCCCGCGCCCATCAGCGAATTGAGCATCGTGCTCATATATGCCCCGACTTCGGGCCCCTCCACTCCTTCAGGGAGACCGAGAATCCGAAGATTCTTCCTCCTCGACCTATTCTCCAGGTCCTCAAATTTTTCCGCCCACCTTTTGTGCAGCGCCTCGTGCGCCTCCACCTTCACCGCCAGGCCCAAGATCTCGTCCTCGTTCTCCGATGCTTTTTGCCACAACTTCCGGATCGCCGCCCCTTGGGCCTTCTGGATCTCCACAAGCTTCTTAATCGACGCCTTCATTGGCGCCAGCATTTCTGTCCTCAGCTCCTCAAAGCAGCGTTTAAGAAACTCCTGCTGCTCCTGCGACCACTGCACCCATGCTGCTTGGTCTCCACCCGCCGCCATCTGGCTTTTCCTCCCTCACACTTTCCGCTGCACCAGGATCACTTTTTTAGCCGCTCCACTCCTGGTCCAATCCATATGTGCAGAGCCACAAGAGTTGGGTGAGATCCTGAATGAATATTTCTCATCGGTATTCACGGTGGAGAAAGGCATGGATGTTAGGAAACTAAGGGAAATAAATAGTGATGTCTTGAGAAGTGTGCATATTACAGAGGAGGAGGTGCTGGAAGTCTTAAAGCGCATCAAGGTAGATAAATCCCCGGGACCTGATGAAATGTATCCCAGGATGTTGTGGGAGGCTAGGGAGGAAATTGCGGGTCCCCTAACAGAGATATTTGAATCATCGGCAGCCACAGGTGAGGTGCCTGAAGATTGGAGAGTGGCGAATGTTGTGCCCTTGTTTAAGAAGGGCAGCAGGGAAAAGCCTGGGAACTACAGACCGGTGAGCCTAACGTCTGTAGTAGGTAAGTTGCTAGAAGGTATTCTGAGAGACAGGATCTACAAGCATTTAGAGAGGCAAGGACTGATTCGGGGTAGTCAGCATGGCTTTGTGCGTGGAAAATCATGTCTCACAAATTTGATTGAGTTTTTTGAGGGGGTGACCAAGAAGGTAAATGAGGGCAGTGCAGTAGACGTTGTCTACATGGACTTTAGCAAAGCCTTTGACAAGGTACCGCATGGTAGGTTGTTGCAGAAGGTTAAAGCTCACGGGATCCAGGGTGAGGTTGCCAATTGGATTCAAAATTGGCTGGACGACAGAAGGCAGAGGGTGGTTGTGGAGGGTTGTTTTTCAAACTGGAGGCCTGTGACCAGTGGTGTGCCTCAGGGATCGGTGCTGGGTCCACTGTTATTTGTGATTTATATTAATGATTTGGATGAGAATTTAGGAGGCATGGTTCGTAAGTTTGCAGATGACACCAAGATTGGTGGCACAGTGGATAGTGAAGAAGGTTATCTAGGATTGCAACGGGAACTTGATCAATTAGGCCAGTGGGCCGACGAATGGCAGATGGAGTTTAATTTAGATAAATGTGAGGTGATGCATTTTGGCAGATCGAATCAGGCCAGGACCTACTCAGCTAATGGTATGGCGTTGGGGAGAGTTATAGAACAAAGAGATCTAGGAGTACAGGTTCATAGCTCCTTGAAGGTGGAGTCGCAAGTGGACAGGGTGGTGAAGAAGGCATTCGGCATGCTTGGTTTCATTGGTCAGAACATTGAATACAGGAGTTGGGACGTCTTGTTGAAGTTGTACAAGACATTGGTACGGCCACACTTGGAATACTGTGTGCAGTTCTGGTCACCCTATTATAGAAAGGATATTATTAAACTGGAAAGAGGGCAGAAAAGATTTACTAGGATGTTGCCGGGACTTGATGGTTTGAGTTATAAGGAGAGGCTGGATAGACTGGGACTTTTTTCCCTGGAGGGTAGGAGGCTTAGGGGTGATCTTATAGAGGTCTATAAAATAATGAGGGGCATAGATAAGGTAGATAGTCAACATCTTTTCCCAAAGGTAGGGGAGTCTAAAACTAGAGGGCATAGGTTTAAGGTGAGAGGGGAGAGATTCAGAAGGGCCCAGAGGGGCAATTTCTTCACTCAGAGGGTAGTGAGTGTCTGGAATGGGCTGCCAGAGGTAGTAGTAGAGGCGGGTACAATTGTGTCTTTTAAAAAGCATTTAGATAGTTACATGGGTAAGATGGGTATAGAGGGTTATGGGCCAAGTGCGGGCAACTGGGACTAGCTTAATGGTAAAAACTGGGCGGCATGGACTGGTTGGGCCGAAGGGCCTGTTTCCATGCTGTAAACTTCTATGATTCTATGATTCTATATAATGTCGGGAGGACCTTGCTGTCACCTTCCCACACTGGAAGCCGTCGAACAATTGCCGTTGGGGCCCCTCTGAAGAGCCCAAAAAGTCCGTTCCCGGCGGGCGCTGCCAAACTTGCGACCTACCTAGGCATAGCCGTAACCGGAAGTCCTGTTTCCTGATTTTTAAAAGCACAAGTGAACTTCGCCTCCCCAGTGAAGGTGGAGAATTGCGGAGGCCCTGGAGAATACTGGTTCAGGCCGCTAATGATATGCAAACGGTGTTTACTGTACTCGCGGAGTGGAACCCATTGATGCCGCTGGCGAGGCACTGGAGAATTGCGATTTGGCGTGAAACCGACATTCGCCACGATTTCAGCATCAAAACCGATTCTCCACCCAGTCACCTTTCTCGATTTTGGCGCCGGCCGTCGGAGAATCCCTCCCACTGTCTTTTGAATCGGGGTTCCATTCTGGGATTTTCCCATCCAGTTGTATCATCAACTGGGATCATAATAGGAAGTCCAAGTTACTTTCACTTGATCTATTTTGCGGTTTATTTTTGTTGGCTGAACCTCGGCCACTTTAACTTCTTTTGCAATTTACAATAGAATGTTGTGCAATATTTCAATAGAAATATGTTGGTTGCACCAATGTGTGAATAACATTTATACAATAATTAAGTGCCAAATTAAATATAACTTATCAACAAATAATTGCAAAATTATCATGTTATTGCTGCAAACTATTACACTCATGTTCCCACTGATTATCCAAATGGAATTATATAATGTAGCTCCAGGTTACTCATGTCATGTATTAACCTGCATCAGTTCTACAGGTTCAGCATTGATTCTCAGCCACTTATTTTCCTAAACTAAGCCTAATGTACCAAATATTGCCAATGAATGACAAATGTAACAGAAAAATTAGACATTACTACTTTAATACTATTCAAAGGTTAACTGAACTTATCAAAATGTAAAGAAATCTCTTTTGCTTGACTTCAAAATGTTGCAATGTTGCTTAGAGACAGCCTTCAGATGATGCACAGACCTTACAAACACCCAAAAGTTCTGCCCTTGGATTGATCAGTGGGTAGGTCAACAAAATGTTCAGCCGCAGTGCTATGCCTGGGGTGTGGATGAGGTGGCTAGCAATCGAGCTGAGGGCAATCCATGCCATCAATCAGCCCTAATGAATGGACAGTGGAGGTGCAGAAAGCGGACAGCCACCACAGAATGAGTTGTGATTGCTGAAGATGCACATGACAGGAGGGCAGGAAACACGAGATCCTGACATGTGGTCAATGAAAGTCTTACTCATTTAAAGGTCAGGTTTTACTCACAGCCTGCTGTGATCTGGATACTCTGAATGACTTTGCCATGTGTAGTTTAAGTTCTATGTCCTAAATCAGGAAGGCTGCCTGGTGCAGCCTAGTTTCTGGCACTCAAAAGCAGAAGACATCACACATGATCTTTTGAAATCAGTTGGCAATTTTTCTCACATTTATCCTCCTGGAAAGGTAAAGATCAGGAAATTGGTGCTGTACACCATGCATGAGTAGGGTCTATGGACCTGGCACTTTAAGGACAGCTGCTGGTGGCAATCCATTGCTACTGAAAGATGGTAGGGGACTGAGCACCACTACTCAAGGCGCAAACATTATGCTCCAGGTTTTCCACTGCATTCACCACTCTAGCAGAGAGACACACCTCGGTGCCAAGCATTGCTGCCGCCACCTCCTACATCATGGCCTTTAGGACTCTACAAATCAGCTATGCACTCGCTGGAATGTGACTGACAACCCTCCTGAATGTTATGGCAGTGTCCTTTCATCTGTGTCATGATATTCAAACACACACATCATGATAGACACACCAACAGACAAATCAGAACACACAACACCACAACCAATGACAGAAAGATATAAAAGCACAGACACGACCCCCGGTGGTCAGTATTAGCTGCAGAGGAGGACCAGGACACATCTGCTACCAAACACACTCAGGGAGACAGCACGTGCAGAGTATCCAGAACGAACTGTATTATAAGAGTTAAAATAAAATAGAGTTGTACCACATACAACTGTGTTGGCTCATCTGTGCACCAGAGCACCCAACACCACATGGTACAGGAGTGGATCGATACCTGCCGGCATACCTCAGTGTACAGAGACAACCAGCAGTGCCCAGGCAAAATGATAGAGCTCCCGGTTCCGCAGCCGCTCCAGTGCCACGGCGACCTCCGCGAAAACTGGCGGCGATTCCGGCAATGGTTCGAATTGTTCCTGGTGGCAGCTGAACTCAAGGACCTGGATGATAGCGAAAAAATTGAATTTCTCCTCACCATCGCCGGTGCAAGGGCAAGAGAAATATTCACAAGGTTCAGGTTCTTCAGGAGGCAGCAAAGGTACGATTACCAGGCAGTCCTGGACAAATTCTCCAAGTACTGTGAAGAAAACGCAATCCAATCGGCAAGTAAAGGTAAGAAAAGCTGCAGTACTCACCTCGTGGCTGGGATCCCGGAGCCCGAATTCCCAGAGGCCGAAATCCCGGGCCTGAGAGAGGGCTGGGTCGAGGTCGGCGGCCATCTTGCTAAAGGTATCACGCTAGCACAGTTGCGCGAGCAGTGCGCAGAACCGGAAGTATCGTTTGCGCATGCGCAGTCAAGAAAACGGCCATCGGTAAAGGAACAGCGATTTGAGCATGCGCAGTCGCTTCCTACGTGCTACATACCGAGCGTCAGGATGTCAGAGGCCCCAGACTGCACCAATTTAAAGGGGAAACGTCCCAAATCCAATTTAAAAGGGAAACGTCCCAAATCAAAAAAACAAAAATCTGTTAAAGCTGTAAAACAACCTTCCCTCACCTGGAATGACAGCACAGTGCCGCAAATTGACCCAGGAGATGAATTTGACCTCCGAAGAACCCTCCGACAAGCAGTTACCTACGCACAAGCCGATGATTCCGACCTCGAATACTTCGATGACGATCTTTACAGTGTTTCCGGACCTCGCGAGCCCAATGATAGCTCCGTGGTCCTATACGACTATGACTCGGACGAACCTTTCGTGTTGCACATTGGCGGCCCCCACATTGAATCCGACGCAGATGCGGATTCATTTTTCGGATTTGAGGATCTTCAATCCAGCAGATATGACGTTCCAACTTATCAGTACCGGATGATGCTGCAGCCTGACATTAACAGACAGGGAGCGGTGCAAGCACACGGAGAGCGCCCTGCTGCCACACAGAGCGTGGTCCACGTCCCGCTCAACATTCCCGACTCTATGAAAGAAGACATGCAAGACTCCAGAGCGCAGTCCTCGCATGAACCAGAAGTGACTCCAGTGTCACAAGCCTCCACAGCAAGCTCGTGGACAGACTCCACAATTGCAGAAATGCAAGACTCCAGAGCGCAGTCCTTGCACGGACAAGAAGTGACTCCAGTGTCACAAGCCTCCACAGAGAGCTCGTGGACAGCCTCTACGATAGAAGCAACGCAAGACTCCAGAGCGCAGTCCTTGCACGAACAAGAAGTGACTCCAGTGTCACAAGCCTCCACAGAGAGCTCGTGGACAGCCTCCACGATAGAAGCAACGCAAGACTCCAGAGCGCAGTCCTTGCACGAACAAGAAGTGACTCCAGTGTCACAAGCCTCCACAGAGAGCTCGTGGACAGCCTCCACGATAGAAGCAACGCAAGACTCCAATGTGCAGTCCTTGCAGGAACAAGACCATGAGGGTCTAGCAACCTCTCCTGACCAACCAGCGGCAGATGATGCAAGTCTGCCATGCTCACGTGAACAGCAAGAAGGCTATAACAGCCTACCATGCTCCACTACACAGCAGCATGACCATGAAGGTCTCTCATGCTACAATGAAGGGCACAGCGCTGATGACTGTTCAAGCCCAACTGAAGACAAGCCAAAGGAATCGCCTCCTCCAAGCCCGAAGGAAAAAGGTTTATGCGCTGACCTTCAGGATCATTATAGCCGAACAGAGATTAATAATGCTGCACGGCCACAGAAGGATGCTGAGGATTTGCTAAAGAAATTTATTGAATGTTTAACTTGCAAGGAGCAGACTGAGAATTGCCAGTGTTTTAGTACGGATCGAAAAAATGGACAAGACATTGATCCTCAGGTAATGGAAATAACACAACCTGAATCATATCTACAGCAGGGACAAATGTCTCCCTTCAACACAACGCCGCAAAATCCCAACTTCGGAGACCAGCAGTTAGTCAGTAATGACTCTTCAAACCTTGAGGGGAACATTAATTGCATTGAACCTATACACACTCCACTGATAAATGAGCAGAACATTGGAGCAAGAATCCTGAGGACACCGACATCGAGTAGCCAGATAACGAATTTAAAACCCACAGCAGTTTCAAGTGAACCAAGTGTGCTTTCCACTAATGGTGAAGATGCAGATAAGGTCGACCCGATTATCCATTGTACCACACTAACCCCAGTGATTAAGCAGTTATGTATGGGGAGTATAATGTGGGCAATTGAGAACAGTAAAAGAGAGACTGTGACCATGCCAGTCCCAGCAAAATCAGACCCAGAGACCATGAAGGCATGTACATTAGACAAAGATACATATGAGGTACCTGAGAAGAAAAGTGAAACGGAATGTTCTTTGGAAAATAGTACAATGTCGATAGAAACATTGGATCCTATATTCGAGACCATACATATGGGAGAATTTGGGGGTAATAAACAAGGTTCTGCAATGTCTGGGGGAAGATTTAAAATTCCAAAGAAGAAAAGCCCAAATGAAGGACAACGGCAAGACAATGACAGTCCACCGACATGGTGTGCACCACCAGATGAAAACTCTGACAATTTATCCAACCCTAGTGAACAGCAAGCTGCTAATGAGGATCTATCCACGGGATGTGAGACGAGTGACGACAGCATCCCACTTCCCATGCAAAAGGTGCAAGGTGACAGACCTCGCCTAGTGCGTACCGAGGCACTCGACGATCACGGTGGGACCACTGACGACTGCGGTGGCGGCGCACCGCTTCCACCCTCGATGGCTCGAGCCTCTCCACTGGTTGGTGCATTCCTGCATGTTCCGACTCCAGAAGTGCAGCTTCAGGGAATCTCGGCTGCCTCCAGTGAACCTGTTGGGACTCCGGACGGGGGGCATCGACGGAAGGCAGACCGGACTCCAGATGGGGAGCAGCCAAGCGCCGACTCTGATTTGCGCACGCCAGACCTTGCTCCGGACGGGCGGTGTCGCGGCCTCGGTGATGGCACGCTCAGGGTGACGGCGGATGCCACGGCGACAGGGAATGGATCGCGTGGCAGTCCCACTGGGTCGGCAGTGGCAACCAGCACCGGCGGTCCAAGATGGACACACCAATTCGCGCCATCGCCAGACGTTGATGCGAGCAACAATTCTCTCTCCAAGGCGACATGCTTCGACGTTTCTCTGCGGAGTCGCCTTTCCGGCACAGCAGGTGGCCGGAACCAGCGTGCACGGTCTCGGCCAACTTCCACATCTGGCACAGTCATCGCCTTGCATGATATTAGTGATGGTGCTACTTCGATGGCAACGACCCATCGGCTACAAGATGCCGTCCACCACAAACATAAAAAGAAAAAAGACTCCACCTTGTTCCTGGCATGCAGGGCGGATGGATTGGTGCGTAGGCGCAATCAGCGAGCTTTGCGCCGCCTTCCACGCTCGCAACTGAACCGTACGCACACGCCGGATCCTCCACTGGTTCCCAAGGATGACTTCGTGGAGATGCCACGGATCATGCCCCTTCCATCGCCACCAGAACCAAACCACAGCCAAGGCACCACTAACAAAGATGTTGAATGTTATATTTGCACGAATGAAAAAACCAAGCACTGCACGAAGTACAACAAATGGTAAAGTAGAGACTTCGGCAACAGCATCACCTCCAACAGTCCAAGGTGAACCAGTGTGACCCCAAATCTCCACAGCTGAACCGGCTTGAGGACCAGCCCATTCTTGAGGCGGTCACCCATTAGACTGGACTTATAACACTGTTCATACGTTCAAAAAGTCAAACACTTCTGTATTATAACCTGTTGTTGTTTATTGTTCCAGATATCGTCTGACCGGACCAATGTTCAAGTTTTTTTTTCTCTCGCATCCAAGTTTTGTTATGGTACAACCTTGTTAGTGTGACGCACCCGACATCGCCCCATGTAAATAGTTACGTCATATACACACGCTGTACACAACACACACACACACTCTTAGATGCACTCACGACACAATTATATTTATAACCACGTAGGCACATATCTTTGTAAAAAGGGGGGATGTCATGATATTCAAACACACACATCATGATAGACACACCAACAGACAAATCAGAACACACAACACCACAACCAATGACAGAAAGATATAAAAGCACAGACACGACCCCCGGTGGTCAGTATTAGCTGCAGAGGAGGACCAGGACACATCTGCTACCAAACACACTCAGGGAGACAGCACGTGCAGAGTATCCAGAACGAACTGTATTATAAGAGTTAAAATAAAATAGAGTTGTACCACATACAACTGTGTTGGCTCATCTGTGCACCAGAGCACCCAACACCACAATCTATATCAGCTCTGGAAGAACCTTGTCCAGAGGCTCGGCCCAGCTAAGTCCTGGGATCCAGCAGACCTCCGACTGCTGACTCCCTTGGATGTTGCTGTCTTCACCTGATGTGCATCAGCAATTGTGTTGTGCTCACCAGATTGCGCCCAGAAGCCTGTCCACTAATGTCGCCCACCGAGGTGTGTGTCTCTGCACTGGTGGAAGGTGTGGGTGTAACGCCTCGATGGTGGCCTCCTCGGAGCTCTCCTCTGAGGTGGTTTTTTCATAGAATTTACAGTGCAGAAGGAGGCCATTCGGCCCATCAAGTCTGCACCAGCTCTTGGAAAGAGCACTCTACTCAAGGTCAACACCTCCACCCTATCCCCATAACCCAGTAACCTCACCCAACACTAAGGATAATTTATCATGGCCAATCCACCTAACCTGCACATCTTTGGACTGTGGGAGGAAACCGGAGCACCCGGAGGAAACCCACGCACACACGGGGAGGATGTGCAGACTCCGCACAGACAGTGACCCAAGCCGGAATCGAACCTGGGACCCTGGAGCTGTGAAGCAATTGTGCTATCCACAATGCTACCGTGCTGCCCGTGAATAACCTCAGCCAGTACAGGAATTGAACCCACGCTGTTGGCCCCACTCCCCGTCACAAACCAGCTGTCCAGCCAACTGAGCTAAACTGGCCCCCGTATGGTCCCCCATGGTGGTGGATGGTTGTGACTCTGGATGGCCCAGCTTCATCAGATGGAGATCCTGTGATCAGTACCCGAACCTTCCGGACACCACGTCACCCCCCCCCTCGCCCCCCCCCCCCCCCAAACCTTCATGAAACCCTTTTATACCCCGTTTGACCCAACCTGGTATCTGGGTACTACCCATGACACCCTAGCACTGCCAGGTTGGCACTGCCAGGGTTCCTGGGTGTCAGGGGCAGTGCCATTCCTGTCCCGGACCACCCAAGGGGCTCTAATGGCCCCTGAGACCCTCACAGTGACCAACAAGCCTGGTCTCGGCTTCTGGAGAGCAATACTAATTGGCGCCCGGGTGAGGCCTCCGGGTGACTCCCCGGAGACGGGAGACTATGGCCTCAAGCCAGCCGCACATATTTAGATGAGCCTAATGGATCTTTTAAATATGATTGACTGGATTATGTGCAGCGTGAGTGTGATCCAGATTGTGCTGGGCACCATGGGTCTTGTGACTTGCACCCTGCATCAATCCCACTTTGGGCCTCTCCCACAATGATTCCAGCACATACGGGATCAGCACTAGGCGCAAAATGGTGAAAATATTGTGCCCAACGTTTCAAATCTAATATATCTCTTCATCCGAACTGTGATGTTCTGAAGAAGAGTCATATTAGAAACGTTAACTCTGTTTCTCTGATGAAATGAAATGAAACTCACTTATTGTCACAAGTAGGCTTCAAATGAAGTTACTGTGGAAAGCCCCTAGTCGCCACATTCCGACACCTGTTCGGGGAGGCTGGTACGGGAATTGACCCGTGCTGCTGGCCTGCCTTGGTCTGCTTTCAAAGCCAGCGATTTAGCCCTGTGCTAAACCAGCCTCTAGGTCTGATGCCAGACCTGCTGAGTTTATCCAGCACTTTGTTTTTATTTAACATCCCTACCTAGCTTTGTGTTATCAGCAAATATTACAACTCAGGCAATATTACATTTGAGCCCCAGATCCAAATAATATATAGAATATAAATTGCTGGTACCCAAGCACTGATCACTGCAGTACCCGACCTGCCAACTTGAGCATGACCCATATTGATTCTTACAGTTTTCTGTCTGTTAACCAGTCTTTCCTAAAATGTGGTACACAGAATCGGACAAAATACTCCAGCTGAGGCTGAACCAATGTTTTAGAAATGCTCGTACAGAATTACATAGATTTTGCACCACAGTACCAGGTCATTTCTTGGTGTTTATGCTCCTTGTTGGTCTCTCCTCACCCTTCTTCATTTAACCCTCTCAGCGTGACCTTTCTTCCTTGTGTTAGCGAGCTTCCACTTAAATACATTTATGCTTCTTGCATCAACTACTCCATGTGGTAGCAAGTTCTATACTCTAACCACTCTCGAGGCAAGACATTTGTCCTGAACTTGTAAGTTTTGGACTTCCCCATAAGTTTAACATAACTTCCTTATTTTTGTGCCTCTATTAATGAAGCAAATGATCCCATATCTCATTTAAAAGCCTCTTCAACTTGCCCTGCCATTATGAAATATGTGCATAAACTCCCTGTTCTCTCCTCCAACCCCATTAGCTTCTATTGCTTCTCCTCATCCTTTCTACCAAAGGACTTTGGCATTCATTGCTCGACACAAAATTTCATCTGTTAATTTGAATATACATCCTGAATTAAGTCACTGCTGACATTCTTCCCAATAATGTCACAATAAATCCAAACAATTTACAAAATAAGCTGAATTAGCTTTTACAGAAAAAGCGAAGTTCTGGAGTGTGCTACAGCTAGACACGAAAATTTAATTTTGAATAGCAAGTCTCACAATGAAATCTTTTAAAATAAAAAGGATGCACAGAATTATAAATAGCATAAGTGTTCTTTTACATTGTCTATTTGAACAGACATAAGCAACTCTTCAACATTTTACTCAAAGGACAATTGTTCTGACAGTGAGACACTCCCTCAGTATTGCACAATAGGCTTAACATAAATAAGCACGTAAATCCTTACAGAGAGTGAGGTATGACCCCTTCATGCCACAAACAGAAAAATCGCAGCTTTACCAATGTATTATGAGGTATGAAAATGAAATGAAATGAAAATCGCCTATTGTCACAAGTAGGCTTCAAATGAAGTTACTGTGAAAAGCCTAGTCGCCACATTCCGGCACCTGTTCGGGGAGGCTGTTACGGGAATTGAACTGTGCTGCTGGCCTGCCTTGGTCTGCTTTCAAAGCCTGCAATTTAGCCATGTGCTAAACAGCCCCTGCAGGTACCTTGCCAGATTAAAACTCTTGGTAAATCTCCCCCCAATGGCATGAATTAAAAGCATCTGAGTTAGAGGTGGGAGTGTCACCAATGGAGCAATGCATGTGATAGATAGATATACTGACAATAAACTCAGGAGGAAGGAGGCAGCCAGAGAAATAGGCAGGGTAGTGGACGGTATGGGGAACAGTGTGGATGACCCATCAGGACTGAACAGGGTGTTTTGGGGGTTTTACAGCAAGCTCTATATCTCGGAACCCCCTGGGGAGCCGGAGGAGATGAAGCGTTTCTTAGACGGACTGACCATCCCAAAAGTGGATAGGGGGCTGGTAGACGGACTGGGGGCCCTGATCAGAGCTGAGGAAGTACTCGGGGGCTTGAAGGCCATGCAGTCGGGTAAATCCCCGTGGCCGGATAGATACCCAGTGGAGTTCTACAAAAGGTTCTCGGAGATAGTGGGGCCGGTGCTGACTAGGATATTTAATGAGGCGAGGGACAGAGGGACACTACCGCCGATGATGTCACAGGCTACCATTTCGCTGATATTAAAACGGGATAAAGACCCGGAAGCGTGTGGGTCATACAGACCAATCTCCCTGATCAACGTCGACGCCAAGCTCCTGGCTAAGGTCTTGGCGCTTAGAATTGAGGACTGTGTCCCTGAGGTGATCGGGGAAGACCAAACAGGGTTTGTGAAAGGCAGGCAACTGGTAGCCAACTTGAGAAGACTACGCAATGTGATCATGATGCCCCCGGAAGGCAGAGAGGTAGAGGCAGTGGTAGCAATGGATGCCGAGAAGGCCTTTGACCAGGTGGAGTGGGACAGCACGGTAGCCTTGTGGATAGCACAATTGCTTCACAGCTCCAGGGTCCCAGGTTCGATTCCAGCTTGGGTCACTGTCTGTGCGGAGCCTGCACATCCTCCCTGTGTGTGCGTGGGTTTCCTCCGGGTGCTCCGGTTTCCTCCCACAGTCCAAAGATGTGCAGGTTAGGTGGATTGGCCATGATAAATTGTCCTTAGTGTCCAAAATTGCCCTTAGTGTTGGGTGGGGTTACTGGGTTATGGGGATAGGGTGGAGGTGTGGACCTTGGATAGGGTGCTCTTTCCAAGAGCCGGTGCAGACTCGATGGGCCGAATGGCCTCCTTCTGCACTGTAAATTCTATGATAATCTACGATTTGTGGGAGGTACTCGGACGGTTTGGGTTCGGGGAAGGCTTTGTTGACTTGGTTAGACTATTGTACCAGGCCCCAAAGGCTAGCGTGAGGACGAATAGGACAACATCAGCGTACTTTAGACGACACCGGGGGACCAGACAGGGATGCCCACTCACCCCGTTGCTGTTTGCACTGGCCATAGAGCCGCTGGTGATTGCCCTGAGAGCTGCGAGGGGGTGGAAGGGAATGATTAGGGGAGGGGTGGAACGCAGGGTATCGCACTACGCGGACGACCTGCTCCTGTACATATCAGACCCGCTGGCTGGGATGGACAGTATACTAGGACTATTGAGAGAATTTGGCAGGTTTTCAGGTTACAAACTGAACATGGCTAAGAGTGAGATGTTTGTAGTGCAGGTGAGGGGCCAGGAGAACAGGTTGAAGAGGCTGCCATTTAGGATATTCGGAGAAAGTTTCCGATACTTAGGGATACAGGTGGCACGAGACTGGGGCAGGCTGCATAAGCTAAATTTCACTAGAGTGGTGGAACAAATGAAGAGCGAGTTCAGGAGATGGGATGCACTCCCGCTATCACTTGCGGGGAGAGTGCAGACGGTAAAGATGACAATCCTCCCAAGATTCCTGTTTATTTTTCAGTGCCTCCCGATTTTCAACACGTTCTAGACGTTCTAGAGTGTGGGTTGAGCTGGGCTGCCTGTCAGCTTTTTACTTTCATTTTAGGCTGTTTGCTGCCGGGTGTTTTGGTTTTGCTTTTGGTGTTGGAGCTGAAGCCAGACAAAACAGGTGTACTGCTGTTCTCTCTGCCATGAAAGGACTATCTCTTGATCATTTGGTGAATTCAGAATTATAAATGTTCTCCGTAGTGAATGTAAATCTCATGTGCTTCTGTTAAAAGGTGTTTCTTTTGTCTTCTGGATGTTGTTTGGGAAGTTATTAAGGATTATTTAGTGTTGTATTCTTTGGGGGTTGTATTTGAATTGATGGTTGCTAAGATGTTCACTGTCTGTTTTAAAAAGGTTAACTTAAAAAGGTTAACAGGGGCTGTTTAGCACAGGGCTAAATCGCTGGCTTTGAAAGCAGACCAAGGCAGGCCAGCAGCACGCTTCAATTCCCATACCAGCCTCCCCGAACAGGTGCCGGAATGTGGCGACTAGGGGCTTTTCACAGTAACGTCATTGAAGCCTACTTGTGACAATAAGTGATTTTCATTTCATTCATTTCATTTTTCATTTGAGTTCATAGACTAAACATTGCTTTTCTTTAAAAAATACTTTTCCATTTCTGCTGTACCACACCTGTAGAGTGGGCCGTGTGCTCCCCATACCACAATCTATTAAAAGTTGTGGGTCAGGTGATCTCCATGATACACTTTGGGGTTCTCTAAACCCTGGCCCATAACAAATTGGGGGCTCGAGGGGGATAAAGGTCTATCGATTGGATTGGCGGAGTGAACTTAAAGACAGTGAGGGGTGAGCATATTGTGGTTGCTTTTCAGGTGTGGTATTCTAGTTTAAGTGGGGAGTGTGTTGTGGACAAAGGCTCTTTCAGAGGCTCTGATGTTTTTGGGGGTGGAGACGGTCATACACAGTACCTTACGAACAGAGACTAAAAGCAGACTGTTAGATTTGGCAAAAACATTGCAGTTAACACTACCTGACAAAATGCGAAAAAGTGAGATAATTATGGTGGTGGCTAAGTATTTAAAGTTGCCTGAGATACAGTTTGACTCATTGGAAATGGCAAAAATTCAGTTACAAATTAAACAAATGGAACATGAGAAAGAATTAAAGCAGCTTGAATATGAAAGAGAGGAAAAAGAAAGAGAGAGAGAGGCAAACGAAAAAGAAAGAGAGAGAGCGGCAAAAGAAAGAGAAGGAGATAGAGAGGAAAAAGAAAGAGAGAGAGAGGAAAAAGAAAAGGAGAGAGAAGAAGGGAGAAAAGAAAAAATAGCCCGAGCAGAGCAAAAAGAAAGAGAAAGGGAGATACAGATCAGGGAAAAAGATAAAGAGAGAGAGTTTGGACTTCAGAAAATGGCCATGAAACAAGACAGTCAGTTAAAATTGGCAGACGTAAAGGGAAACGTACAGTTTGAGGATAGTGATGAGGATAGTGAGAAAGAGCATCAAAGTCGAAGGCTTGGTGGGAATCTATTTAAATATGTCCAAGCATTGCCAAGGTTTGATGAGAAGAAGGTAGAAGCCTTTTTCATTTCATTTGAGGAGGTAGCTAAACAAATGAAATGGCTACAGGACATGTGGGTATGACTGATTCAAACAAAACTGGTAGGTAGGGCTAGTGAAGTGTTTGCATCACTACCGGAGGAGGTATCTGGGACGTATGAGGAGGTGATAAAATCCATCTTAGGTGCATATGAACTGGTGCCTGAAGCCTACAGACAAAGGTTTAGAAATTTAAGGTAAAAATTTGGTCAAACATACATGGAGTTTGAAAGGCTCAAACTGAGTAATTTTGATAGGTGGATAAGGGCTTTGAAAATAGACCAAACGTATGAAGCTCTCAGAGAAATTATGCAATTCCTGATGTAGTGAGAACCCATGTGGAAGAGCAGAGGGTTAAAACTGCACGATTAGCAGCAGAAATGGCAGATGATTATGAATTAGTTCATAAATCAAAGCTTGGTTTCCGACATCAGTTTCAGCCTGTGAGGGATAGAAACTGGGGACATGAGAAATACTCAAGTGGTAAAGGTAAAGGTGATCTGATGGGAGATAATAAGGAGAGTGTACCTCAGATTAAAAAAGAAATCCAGGAGGGTGGAAAAGAAATGAAAAGTTTCAAATGTTTTCACTGTAATAAACTAGGCCATGTAAAGTCACAGAGTTGGCGGTGGAAGAAAAGCACTGGGAAGGCTGATGTGGTAAAACAGGATAAGACAGTGGGGTTTGTTAAAGTGGTAAAGGAAAGCCCAAGTGAAGTGAAGGAAGTACAAGAGATTGTCCAGCCTGATCAAGAGGTGATTGATAAGAAGGTGCCAGATATCTTCAAAGAATTTACTTGTGTGGGTAAAGTTTACTCATGTGTATCAGGAGGAGCAGGTAAAGAAGTTACAATTTTAAGAGATACAGGAGCTAGTCAATCTTTAATGGTAAGAGATGAGGAGTTGTGTAGTTTGGGAAGAATGTTGCCAGAAAAGGTGGTGATATGTGGAATTCAGGGTGAGAGGAGTAGTGTTCAATTATATAAGGTAAGATTGGAAAGTCCAGTGAAGAGTGGTGAAGTGGTAGTAGGAGTAATAGAAAAACTATCTTGTCCAGGAATACAGTTTATCTTGGGAAATGATATAGCTCTATCGCAGGTGGGAGTGATGCCTACTGTGGTTGATAAGCCAGTGGAAAATCAGACAACTGAAGTGCTGAAGGACGAATAACCTGGGATTTTTCCGGATTGTGTAGTAGCAAGGTCGCAAAGTCACAGGTTAATACAAGAGGAGAAATCAGAGAGTGAAGATGAAGTTGAAGTGCAATTATCAGAAACGATTCTTGATCAGATGGTTGAAAAAGAACAAGAACAGGTGGAGGATGAGGCGGATATTTTTAGTTCAGGAAAATAGGCAGAGTTACAACAGAAAGACGTAGAAATGATACGGATATATCAGAAAGCATATATGGAAGAGGAATCTTATAGTATACCAGAGTGTTATTACCGTAAAAGTAATGTCTTGATGAGAAAATGGAGACCTTTACATATGCACGCGGGTGGAAAGTGGGCAGAAGTTCATCAAGTAGTATTGCCGGTAGGGTATAGAAAGGAGGTGTTGCAAGTTGCACCTGAGGTACCAGTGACAGGTCATTTGGGAATAAGGAAAACTCAAGCTAAAATCCAGAATTTTTTTTGTTGGTCTGGACTACATAAAGATGCAGTTAAATTTTGTCAATCATGTCACACATGTCAAGTGATAGGGAAACCTCAAGCAGTGATAAAACTAATGCCCTTAATACCCATTCCAGCATTTGCGGAACCTTTTACAAGGGTCCTAATTGATTGCGTAGGACCGCTTCCTAAAACAAAAAGTGGGAATCAATATCTTTTGACTATAATGGATGTGTCTACCAGATTTCCAGAGGCCATTCCAGTACGTAATATTACAGCTAAAAAGATTGTGGAGGAGTTACTTAAATTCTTTATTTGATATAGACTACCCACAGAAATACAATCGGATCAAGGATCAAAGTTTACCTGAAGGTTATTCAAAGAAGTTTTGGATAGGAATAAAACAATTTAAATCAACTGCGTACCATCCAGAATCGTGGGGAGCGTTAGAAAGGTGGCATCAGACATTAAAGACAATGTTGAGGGCTTATTGTCATGATTATCCAGAGGATTGGGATAAAGGAATTCCATTCGTACTGTTTACAATTAGGGATGCACCTAATGAGTCAACCAAATTTAGTCCTTTTGAACTAATTTTTGGTCATGAGGTAAGAGGACCACTTAAATTGATTAAGGAAAAATTGGTGAATGAGAAATCAGAACTTACATTATTGGATTACGTGTGAAATTTTAGGGAACGATTAAATAGAGCAGGTGAATTGGTTAGACAACATTTAAAGGTTGCACAAAATGTGTTGAAATGGGTAGCGGACAAGAAATCCAAAGTTCGTAGTTTTGCCTGTAGAGATAAAGTTTTAGTATTGTTACCAGTGGTAGATGAATCGTGAAAAGCTAGGTTTTATGGACCTTATCATATTGAAAGGAAATAAAGTGAGGTGAATTATGTGGTAAAAATGCTGGATAGAAGGAAAACTCACCGAGTATGTCATGTGAATATGCTTAAAAGGTACTTTGAAAGGGAAGGATAGAAAAAGGAGGAGGTTTTAATGATTCTAACTCAAAGTGACGAACCAAATCCAGATGACTGTGAATTTGACATACCTCAAATTAAATTGGAAAACAAGGATGTTGTTAAAAATTGGGATAAATTGTTGAGTTATCTTCCAGAGGAAAAACAAACTGACCTGAAAGAGTTATTGTTATCACATGGGCAAGTTTGTAGAGATAAATTGGGAAGTACTAAAATGGCTATACATGATGTAGATGTGGGAAATGCTGTTCCAATCAAACAACATCCATAACCCTTTAAAATTGGCACAGGTTAACAAAGAGATTGAGAGTATGCTTAAAAATGGCATAATTGAAGTGGGTTGCAGCCAATGGAGCTTACCCATAGTGATGGTACCTAAACCAGACGGTACCCAACGGTTGTGTGTGGACGATAGAAAGGTGAATGCAGTTACAAGAACGGACTCTTATTTATCCTACGTTTGGAGGATTGCATTGAGAAAGTGGGACAATCAGCTTTTATTTCTAAACTGGATTTACTTAAAGGTTACTGGCAGGTACCTTTATCCGAAATGGCGAAGGAGATTTCAGCTTTTGTGACTCCAGATGGTATATACCAATTCAAAGTTATGCCATTTGGCATGAAAAACACACCAGCCACATTTCAACGGTTAACGAACAAAGTTGTTTCAGGATTACCCAATTATGCGGTATACATCGACGATCTGGTAATTATCAGCCAGACATGGAAAGAACTTTTAAAACATCTGGAGTTATTTGATCGACCTCTGGTTTGGTGATAAACCTAGCCAAAAGTGAATTTGGAAAAGCCCAAGTCACTTTCCTTGGCCATACAAAAGGACAGAGTCGAATGGTCACACAGGATGTGAAGACAGCAGTTATTGAGGAGTTTCCGATACCCTCAAGATGAAGGGAAATAATGCGATTTCTTGGCATGAGTGGATTTGATCGAACATTTGTGCAAAAGTTTTGTAGCGTGATTTTTTTTTTTGAAATATATTTTATTGAAGTTTTTCAAACAAAGATTTTCCGTTTTTACAACTTAATAAAGGAATATACATTAAACGTTATTTAAATAATATATTAAACTAACAACAGATGGAAAAAGAAATAAACAAAAAGCAAATATCAACAACTAACGAAGAAAAAACAAGAACACGGAATAATCCTCCCCCCCCCTCCCCCCTCCCCCCTCCCCCCTGGGTTGCTGCTGCTGTCTTTCCTGTTTTTCCATTATCGTTCCGCGAGATAATCAAGGAACGGTTGCCACCGCCTGGTGAACCCCTGAGCCGATCCTCTTAACGCATATTTTATTCGTTCCAGTCTTATGAACCCTGCCATGTCGTTTATCCAGGCCTCCACACCCGGGGGCTTCGCTTCTTTCCACATAAGTAGAATCCTTCGCCGGGCTACTAGGGACGCAAAGGCCAAGACGTCGGCCTCTTTCGCCTCCTGCACTCCCGGCTCTTCTGCAACCCCAAATATAATAGCCAACCCCCAGCTTGGTTTGACCCGGACCCCCACCACCTTTGAGATCACTCTTGCCACACCCTCCCAGAACTCATGCAGTGCCGGACAAGACCAGAACATGTGAGTGTGGTTCGCCGAGCTTCCCGAGCACCTCCCACACCTGTCCTCCACCCCAAAAAACCTGCTCAGTCTTGCTCCCGTCATATGCGCTCTGTGTAGAACCTTAAATTGAATCAGGCTAAGCCTGGCACACGAGGACGAGGAATTTACCCTACTTAGGGCATCTGCCCACAGCCCCTCCTCAATCTCTTCCCCCAGCTCCTCTTCCCATTTCCCCTTCAGCTCCTCTACCATCATCTCCCCCTCGTCTCTCATCTCCCTGTATATTTCGGACACTTTACCTTCTCCAACCCATGCCCCCGAAATCACTCTATCCTGGACCCATTGCGTCGGGAGCTGCGGAAATTCCCTCACCTGTTGCCTCGAAATGCTCTCACTTGCATGTATCGGAAAGCATTCCCTGGTGGCAACTTATATTTTTCTTCCAATGCTCCCAAACTCGCAAACGTCCCGTCCACAAACAGGTCCTTCAGCTTCCTAATTCCTGCTCGCTGCCAACATTGAAATCCCCCATCTATCCTCCCCGGGACGAACCTGTGGTTATTCCTTATCGGGGACCACACCGAGGCACTCGTCACTCCCCTATGTCGTCTCCACTGCCGCCAGATCTTCAAGGTCGCCACCACCACTGAGTTTGTGGTGTACCTTTTCGGGGAGAACGGTAGTGGCGCCGTCGCCAGCGCTTTTAGGCTCATTCCCTTACAGGACGCCGTCTCCAACCTTTTCCACGCCGCACCTTCTTCTTCCCTCATCCACTTACAGACCATCGACACATTGGCGGCCCAATAGTAGTCACTCAGACTCGGCAGTGCCAATCCTCCTCTGTCCCTACTGCGCTGCAGGAACCCCCTCTTTACCCTCGGGGTCTTTCCCGCCCACACAAAGCTCATGATGCTCCTGTCTATTTTTTTGAAGAAGGCCTTTGTAATCAGGATGGGGAGGCACTGAAACACGAAAAGAAACCTCGGGAGGACCACCATTTTAACCGCCTGGACTCTGCCCGCCAATGACAGGGGCACCATATCCCACCTCTTAAAGTCCTCCACCGTCTGCTCTACCAATCACGTCAGGTTAAGTTTATGTAGGGTTCCCCAGTTCCTGGCCACTTGAATCCCCAGGTATCGAAAATTCCTTGCTACTCTCCTCAGCGGCAGAGCATCTATCCCCCTGCCCTGTTCCCCGGGGTGCATCACAAAAAGTTTGCTCTTTCCCATGTTTAATTTGTATCCCAAGAACTCTCCAAACTCCCTGAGTATCTGTATTACCTCTGGCATCCCCTCTACTGGGTCCGCCACATATAGCAGCAAATCGTCTGCATATAGTGACACTCGATGTTCCTCTCCCCCTCTAAGCACCCCCCTCCATCTCTTAGAGTCCCTCAGCGCTATGGCCAATGGTTCAATTGCCAACGCGAACAGTAACAGGGACAGGGCGCACCCTTGTCTTGTACCCGTATGTAATCAAAAGTATCCCGATCTTTGCCTGTTTGTAACAAAACTTGCCACCAGGGCCACGTACAAGAGTCTAACCCATCTGATGAACCCCTCCCCGAACCCAAATCTCTTCAGCACCTCCCACAAATAGTCCCACTCCACCCTATCAAATGCCTTCTCTGCATCCATCGCCACCACTATCTCTGCCTCCCCCTCCAGTGGGGGCATCATCATCACCCCCAGCAACCTTCGTACATTGGCATTCAATTGTCTCCCCTTAACAAACCCTGTCTGGTCGTCATGTACCACCCCTGGGACACAATCCTCTATCCTTGTCGCCATCACTTTGGCCAGCAGTTTGGCGTCTACGTTTAGGAGGGAGATGGGCCTGTATGACCCGCACTGCAGCGGGTCTTTGTCTCGTTTCAGGATTAGCGATATTGTCGCCTCCGACATTGTCGGGGGTAATGTCCCCCTTTCCTTAGCCTCATTAAAGGTTCTCGCCAAAAGCGGGGCCAGCAGGTCCATATACTTCCTATAAAATTCCACCGGGAACCCATCTGGTCCCGGGGCCTTCCCTGCTTGCATGCTCCCAATTCCTTTAATCACCTCATCCACCTCAATCTGCGCCCCCAGCCCTGCCACCTCCTGCCCCTCCACCCTCGGGAACTCTAGCTGGTCCAAAAAGTGTCTCATTCCCTCTTTCCCCTCCGGGGATTGGGACTTGTACAGCCTCTCTTTGAATGTCTTGAACACCTCGTTCACTTTTCCTGCTCTCTGATCCATCTTTCCCATTTCGTCCCTAACTCCTCTAATCTCTCTTGCCGCCCCCCCTCTTCCGAAGTTGTTGGGCCAGCAGCCAGCTCGCCTTTTCCCCATATTCATATTGTATCCCCTGTGCCTTCCTCCACTCTATCTCTGCCTTTCCCGTGATCAGCAGGTCAAACTCCGTCTGTAATCTTCGTCTTTCCCTGTATAGCCCTTCGTCTGGGGCCTCCGCATACTTCTTATCCACCCTCAAAATTTCCCCTACTAATCTCTCTCTTTCTTTACCCTCTTGTTTCCCCTTGTGGGCTCTGATGGAAATCAGCTCTCCTCTAACCACGGCCTTCAGCGCTTCCCATACTACTCCCACCTTGACCTCCCCATCGTCATTGACCTCCAGGTATCTTTCGATACATCCCCTCACCCTTCCGCATACCCCCTCGTCTGCCAGTAGTCCCATGTCTAATCGCCAATGGACAGCTGGTCCCTTTCCTCTCCTAGTTCCAGCTCCACCCAATGCGGGGCGTGATCGGAAACGGCTATGGCCGAGTACTCCGTTCCTGCCACTTTCGGGATCAGTGCCCTTCCCAAAACAAAAAAGTCTATCCGGGAATATACATTGTGGACGTGGGAGAAAAAGGAAAACTCTTTACCCATTGGTCTGGCGAATCTCCACGGATCTACTCCCCCCATTTGCTCCATGAACCCCTTAAGCACCTTGGCCGCTGCCGGCCTTCTCCCGGTCCTGGATCTGGACCGGTCCAGCCCTGGATCAAGCACTGTGTTAAAGTTTCCCCCCATTAACAGGTTTCCCACCTCCAGGTCCGGGATACGTCCCAGCATTCGCTTCATGAATCCCGCGTCATCCCAGTTCGGGGCATATACGTTCACCAGCACAACCGCCTCACCCTGCAATCTGCCACTCACCATCCCATACCTGCCCCCACTATCCACCACTATGGTCTGAGCCTCGAACGATACACGTTTCCCCACCAGTATTGCCACCCCTCTGTTTTTTGCGTCCAACCCTGAGTGGAATACCTGTCCCACCCATCCTTTCCTTAGTCTAACCTGATCCGCCAGCTTCAGGTGCGTCTCCTGGAGCATAACTACGTCCGCCTTCAGTCTCTAAGTGCGCAAACACCCTTGCCCTCTTAATCGGCCCATTTAAACCTCTCACATTCCACGTGATCAGCCGGGTTGGGGGGTCATTTACCCCCCCCCCCCCTCGTCGACTAGCCATCCCCCTTTTTAAACCATCTCCTCACCCAGGTCTCATGCACCCGTCTGTCCCCCAGACGGCGCCCTCCCGTCCCCACCACCTCGTCTCGTATCAGCTCCCCCTTACTCTCAGCTGCAGCAACCCAGTTAATCCCCCCCCCCCCCAGATCCCCCTCTAGCTTGATTACTCCCCCCATATTGCTTCCGGAAGTCAGCTAACTCTGGCTGACCTCGGCTTCCCCCGTTCATTCTTTGACCTCCCTGCGTGTGAGGCTCCCTTCCTTCCTGCGCCCTTTTCCCCGCCATAGTTTCCATAGCGCGGGAAAATATCCGCGCCTTCCTCTCGGCCCCGCCCCTAATGGCGCAGTTCCCTCATTCCCCTTCCCTGTCCCCTTTTCCACCGGCGCCCACACTTCTTCATGTCCCCCACATCGGGGGGGAGAAAAATTCCCCGTCCAACATTATTATACATTAGCCCTCCCCTCTCCCCACTTTACATTTCTGTGCCACCACCTCGCTACCCCTCTCCGGGCAATTTCTCAAGTCTAGTCCAATTTCTCTTCCTGAATAAATGTCCATGCCTCCTCCGCCGTCTCGAAGTAGTGGTGTTTGCCCTGATGTGTGACCCACAATCTCGCCGGCTGCAGCATCCCAAATTTGACTTTCTTCCTATGGAGCACCGCCTTGGCCCGGTTGAAACTCGCCCTCCTTCTAGCCACCTCCGCACTCCAGTCTTGATACACGCGTATCACCGCGTTCTCCCACTTGCTACTCCGTGTCTTCTTAGCCCAGCTCAGGACCATCTCCCTGTCCCTGTAGCGATGGAACTTCACCACTATTGCTCTTGGTGTTTCCCCTGCCTTTGGTCTTCTCACGAGGACCCGGTACGCTCCCTCCACCTCCAGGGGGCCCGTTGGGGCCTCAGCTCCCATTAGAGTATGGAGCATCGTACTCACATACGCCACAGCATCAGCTCCCTCTGTTCCTTCGGGGAGACCTAAAATCCATAGGTTCTTCCTCCTCGAGCTGTTCTCCAGGGCTTCCAGCCTTTCTATGCACCTCTTGTGTAGTGCCTCGTGCGTCTCCGTTTTTACCACCAGGCCCTGTATCTCATCTTCGTTCTCGGCTGCCTTTGCCTTCACTCCACAGAGCTCCATCGCCTGGACCTTTTGTGCTTCCTTTAGTCTCTCGATTGCCAGTAACATCGGCGCCAGCACCTCTTTCTTGAGCTCCTCCACACATCGTCGGAGGAACTCCTGCTGTTCCGGGCCCCATACCATCTGGGCTCCCTCGGCCGCCATCTTGCTTCTCCCTTCTCTTCTCTGCCGCTGCTCCAAAGGATCCTCCACAATCTGGCCACTACTGTCGCTCCTTTCCATCCACACCCGGGGGGACTCCTTCCTTTGTCACCTCACACTGGGTTTGGCCGCAAAAGATTTCTGTTGGGGCTCCCGATAAGAGCCCAAAAGTCCGTTGAAACGGGAGGTGCCGAAACGTGCGGCTTAGCTGGTCATCGCCGCAACCGGAAGTCGTTTTGTAGCGTGATTGCTCCACTGATAGACTTGCTGAAGAAACGTCGAAAATTTCAATGGACAGCGGAGTTTCAACAGGCATTTGACTGCCTGAAAGCTGTGATAACCAATGCTCCTGTGTTGGAGAATTACAAGGGACTCTGTGATCAGATTGAACTAAAGTATCTGACTTTAAAGAGAAATGCTGAGGCATAGATAAATGGATGGATCGTGTAGAGACCTTCTTGTTGAAAGAGACTGTCAATTGAGATGGATTTCAGTTGGAGGAACGAAACAAAATGGACTATATTATTATATCTGTTTGCGTGGTGTTGTTTTTTTTTAAACGAAAAAGTATATTTACTGTGTGCATTTCTTATAGGATAGTGAAAAGGTGAAACATGAAACCATCTTGAAGTTGGTGGTATATTTTCTTTTCTTGGGGGGAGGTGTCATGTGAGAGTACCTTTAAGAAATAGGTGTTTAAGAAATGTACCTTTAAGAAATGAGTGTTTATCAGTGATGTCAGAGTGTGGGTGGAGCTGGGCTGCCTGTCAGCTTTTTACTTTTGTTTTAGGCTGTTTGCTGCAGGGTGTGTTTTGGTTTCGCTTTCAGTGTTGGAGCTGAAGCCAGACAAAACAGGTGTACTGCTGTTCTCTCTGCCATGAAAAGACTATCTCTTGATCATTCGGTGAATTCAGAATTATAAATATTCTCCGTAGTGAATGTAAATCTAATGTGCTTCTGTTAAAAGGTGTTTCTTTTGTCTTCTGGTTGTTTTTTGGGAAGTTATTAAGGATTACTTAGTGTTGTATTCTTGTGGTTGTATTTGAATTGATGGTTGCTAAGATGTTCACTGTATGTTTTAAAAAGGTTAACTTGAGTTCACAGAACAAACATTGTTTTGCTTTAAAAAATACTTTTCCATTTCTGCTGTACCACACCTGTAGAGTGGGCCGTGTGCTCCCCATGCCACAATCTATTAAAAGTTGTGGGTCAGGTGACCTCCATGATACACTTTGGGGTTCTCTAAACCCTGGCCCATAACAGTCATGAACATTTTGATTGTCTCACATGTTTAACAGAATTTTCCTTTCAGACAATTTTGATTGTGATAACCCAGCATTGAACTAAAGTTACGAGCCTTGAGCTTCTAAAGTAGGATTTGACAAACATATTAACCGAAAAGCAAAATACTGCAGATGCTGGAAATCTGAAATAAGCACAGAAAGTGCTGGAAAAACTCATTATGTCTGGCAGCATCTGAGGAGAGAAACAGAGTTAATTGCCAAGATTCTCTTCAAGGGAGGCTAAGGGTGTGATTCAGCCACCGCGCTGTGGCCTGCTCAGAGCCAGGCATGTCAGATGCATCCCGGGAGAGTCCCAAATCGAGCTTTGTGCTGCGCCGAGCTGATCACGAGCCACCTGACTCGTAATCTCGATCATGCCCTCGCAGCATTCACCCAGGGCGTGGGAGTCCTGGGTCATTAAGACCCATTTACATCTTCTCGCTGGACCATGGGTGCGAACCCTGATCCCACCACCAACGGTATTATTTTTCCTACCAATATGCATCACCTCACACTTCTCCATATTGAACTTCATATGTCAGCTATCTGCCCACTCCACCAACTTGTCTATGTCCTTTTGAAGTTCTACACTGTTCTCCTCACAGTTAACAATACTTCCAAGTTTTGTGTCATCTGCAAACTTTGAAATTGTTCCCTGCACACCAAAATCTAGATTATTAATATATATCAGGACAAGCGAGTGTCCCAATACTAACCACTGTGGAACACCACTATAAACCTTCCTCTAGCTCGAAAAATGTCCATTGACCTAATATTACTCTCTGCTACTGTCCTTTTTATTCCATGAGCTATAACTTTTCTCACAAGTCTGTTGTGTGGCACTATATTGAATGCCTTCTTAAAGGTCCATGTCCACATCAGCAGCATTACCCCCATCAACCCTTTCATTTACCTCCTCAGAAAATTCCAGCAAGTTAGTTAAATACAATTTCCCCTGTAGAAACCCATGCTGACTCTTCATAATCAACCCACATCTTTCTCTGTGACTACCAATTCTGTTCCAAATAATCATTTTTAGAAGCTTGCCCATCACCACTGATGTTAAACTGACTGGCCTATAATTACTGGGCTATCTCTTCAACGTTTTTTGAAGAACGGTGTAACATCTACAATTCTCTAACTCCTGAGTCTAGAGAAGACTGGAAGATATAGCCAGATTATGGCCAACACTCCTGCAATTTCCATTCTCACTTTCCTCAACATCCGGTCCCGGTGTCTTATCAACTTTCAGTACTGACAGTCTGTTCAACACTTCCTCCTTATCAACTTTGAACCCTTCTAGAGGCAGAGAGTTTCTAGAGGCGTGGATTCTCCTGAAAAATGACTAAGGGGTGGATTTTCCATCCAGCTGGTATCACAGCTGGCAGAGAATCATGGTTGGGGCCGAGTGCCCAACGGAGCGGCATTCTTTGGTGCCTCGTTGGTGACATGAACACATTCCATGCTGGTGTGGGCATGCAAAATGTTCAGTAACATTTGTTAACATATCATTAATGGGCTGACCAAGTACGCTCCGGCCTCCAGCAATGCTCCGGTGCCTGGACCGCTCTAGTGGGGCCCTCCAATATAGCCCCAGGCAGGCCTCCCACATCATGCAAGCCTGCTGCGTGCTCCACAACATTGTTCTGCAGAGGGGTGACATGCTGGAGGGGGAGGAAGATTAAGGCCAGGCCTTGTTCAACAAGGAGAGTGTAGAGGAGGGCAAGATGGGCAGGGCATGGGGCCCAGGCAGATACAGAAGGCCACACAACGTGTTCACCACGGCCGCAGCGCACGGGACATCCTAATCACCTCCAGGATCGCCGACTAGGCGGCCTGGCCACCAGCAGCTCAACCATCCCATTACACCCCCACATAGCCTACTCCACCATGGCCATTCACCCCTCCCCTGTCCCCCATTCCTGCACTCCATCTTCCCCCAACCCAGCACCTGCAACCTCCCCCAAGCTTCCCACCAGCTTTGCTGCAGGGTGCTGGTCTAGGGTCAGTATCAGCAGGTCTCGTTCATGAGATAGAGCAGTGTTTTTCTAACTTTTTTTCCGGAGTCCCATTTTTACCAACTGTCAACCTTCGGGACCCAACCCGGCTGACCTTCACGACCCACGCCGACCGACCTTCGCGACACACGCCGGCCAACCTGCGCGACCCACCATTTTCTCTTAACTTGTTTTTTACTGACAAAAATGGAGGAAATAGTTTTGGGTCCCTTTGGCCCCAATGGTCCCTTTGTCCCCCCGAACATATAAAAACAAATGCGTCCGCACTGCGCATGCGTGCCCGATCATCAGTGCACATGCGCACAGTTTTACGCATGCACACCGATGATCAGGCACACATGCGCAGTGCGGCTGAATTTTAAAAATCTGTTCCTGGCCATTTTGAAGGCCGCTTGCAGCCGGCATTATTAAAAGCCGGCTGTTGCGCGCGGATCTGCGCAATCGGGAGCGCCGTGACGGACAGCTCCGCGACCCTCCCGACACCCGCGGGTCCCGCTCCCGAGTTTGACAATGACTGGATAGTGGATGATGGCAGCCCGCAGTGCGATGGGATCCGCATTGTTTGACAGAGTCTGACTCCTGCCCCGGAGTGGCATTTCACTGTCTGCTCAGATACTTCCTGTATGCATGCTGCTCATTCCATCAAACAGACTGATGCACTATCAATTACGACGAGACGAGAGGAGAGAGTAACCGAGGCTTTATTAAGCAGAGATGTGTTGCCTCCTGCAGCTGCTGCCGAATGGCTGCAGCTCGGTGAGCACACACATTTATACTCCGCCTACTGGGCGGAGCCAGCAGGCAGGGATCTACCCCCGTACCTGTAGTACAGGAGCCTTACCGTAGTACTTCTCATATACTTAATATATACAAACAATGGTGACACCCACACAGACCCACAGACCTTCGGGGAGGCGGGGGTGCGGATAAGTTCCAGGTTGGTGGGTGGTAGGGTGGTTACATAGAACATAGAACATAGAAAATACAGCACAGAACAGGCCCTTCGGCCCACGATGTTGTGCCGAACCTTTGTCCTAGATTAATCATAGATTATCATTGAATTTACAGTGCAGAAGGAGGCCATTCGGCCCTTTGAGTCTGCACCGGCTCTTGGAAAGAGCACCACACCCAAACTCAACAACTCCACCCAACACCAAGGGCAATTTGGACATTAAGGGCAATTTATCATTGGCCAATTCACCTAACCCGCACATCTTTGGACTGTGGGAGGAAACCGGAGCACCCAGAGGAAACCCACGCAGACACGGGGAGGACGTGCAGACTCCGCACAGACAGTGACCCAAGCCAGAATCGAACCTGGGACCCTGGAGCTGTGAAGCAATTGTGCTATCCACAATGCTACCGTGCTGCCCTTAAGAACAAATAAATCTACACTATATCATTTTACCGTAATCCATGTACCTATCCAATAGCTGCTTGAAGGTCCCTAATGTTTCCGACTCAACTACTTCCACAGGCAGTGCATTCCATGCCCCCACTACTCTCTGGATAAAGAACCTACCTCTGATATCCCTCCTATATCTTCCACCTTTCACCTTAAATTTATGTCCCCTTGTAATGGTTTGTTCCACCCGGGGAAAAAGTCTCTGACTGTCTACTCTATCTATTCCCCTGATCATCTTATAAACCTCTATCAAGTCGCCCCTCATCCTTCTCCGTTCTAATGAGAAAAGGCCTAGCACCCTCAACCTTTCCTCGTAAGACCTACTCTCCATTCCAGGCAACATCCTGGTAAATCTTCTTTGCACCTTTTCCAAAGCTTCCACATCCTTCCTAAAATGAGGCGACCACAACTGTACAGAGTACTCCAAATGTGGCCTTACCAAAGTTTTGTACAGCTGCATCATCACCTCACGGCTCTTAAATTCAATCCCTCTGTTAATGAACGTGAGCACACCATAGGCCTTCTTCACAACTCTATCCACTTGAGTGGCAACTTTCAAAGATGTATGAACATAGACCCCAAGATCTCTCTGCTCCTCCACATTGCCAAGAACTCGACCGTTAACCCTGTATTCCGCATTCATATTTGTCCTTCCAAAATGGACAACCTCACACTTTTCAGGGTTAAACTCCATCTGCCACTTCTCAGCCCAGCTCTGCATCCTATCTATGTCTCTTTGCAGCCGACAACAGCTCTCCTTACTATCCACAACTCCACCAATCTTCGTATCGTCTGCAAATTTACTGACCCACCCTTCAACTCCCTCATCCAAGTCATTAATGAAAATCACAAACAGCAGAGGACCCAGAACTGATCCCTGCGGTACGCCACTGGTAACTGGGATCCAGGCTGAATATTTGCCATCCACCACCACTCTCTGACTTCTATCGGTTAGCCAGTTCGTTATCCAACTGGCCAAATTTCCCACTATCCCATGCCTCCTTACTTTCTGCATAAGCCTACCATGGGGAACTTTATCAAATGCCTTACTAAAATCCATGTACACTACATCCACTGCTTTACCTTCATCCACATGCTTGGTCACCTCCTCAAAGAATTCAATAAGACTTGTAAGGCAAGACCTACCCCTCACAAATCCGTGCTGACTATCCCTAATCAAGCAGTGTCTTTCCAGATGCTCAGAAATCCTATCCTTCAGTACCCTTTCCATTACTTTGCCTACCACCGAAGTAAGACTAACTGGCCTATAATTCCCAGGGTTATCCCTAGTTCCTTTTTTGAGTAAGGGGCACGACATTCGCCACTCTCCAATCCCCTGGTACCACCCCTGTTGACAGTGAGGACGAAAAGATCATTGCCAACGGCTCTGCAATTTCATTTCTTGCTTCCCATAGAATCCTTGAATATATCCCGTCAGGCCCGGGGGACTTGTCTATCCTCAAGTTTTTCAAAATGCCCAACACATCTTCCTTCCTAACAAGTATTTCCTCGAGCTTACCAGTCTGTTTCACACTGTCCTCTCCAACAATATCGCCCCTCTCATTTGTAAATACAGAAGAAAAGTACTGGTTCAAGACATCTCCAATCTCTTCAGACTCAATACACCATCTCCCGCTACTGTCCTTGATCGGACCTACCCTCGCTCTAGTCATTCTCATATTTCTCACATATGTGTAAAAGGCCTTGGGGTTTTCCTTGATCCTACCCACCAAAGATTGTTCATGCCCTCTCTTAGCTCTCCTAATCCCTTTCTTCAGTTCCCTCCTGGCTATCTTGTATCCCTCCAATGCCCTGTCTGAACCTTGTTTCCTCAGCCTTACATAAGTCACCTTTTTCCTCTTAACAAGACATTCTTGTCAACCATGGTTCCCTCACTCGACCATCTCTTCCCTGCCTGACAGGGACATACATATCAAGGACACGTAGCACCTGTTCCATGAACAAGTTCCACATTTCACTTGTGTCCTTCCCTGCCAGCCTATGTTCCCAACTTATGCACTTCAATTCTTGTCTGACAACATCGTATTTACCCTTCCCCCAATTGTAAACCTTGCCCTGTTGCACGTACCTATCCCTCTCCATTACTAAAGTGAAAGTCACAGAATTGTGGTCACTATCTCCAAAATGCTCCCCCACTAACAAATCTATCACTTGCCCTGGTTCATTACCCAGTACTAAATCCAATATTGCTCCTCCTCTGGTCGGACAATCTACATACTGTGTTAGAAAAGCTTCCTGGACACACTGCACAAACACCACCCCATCCAAACTATTTGATCTAAAGAGTTTCCACTCAATATTTGGGAAGTTAAAGTCGCCCATGACTACTACCCTATGACTTCTGATTGTTTCCCAATCTGTTCCTCCACATCTCTGCTACTATTGGGGGGCCTATAGAAAACTCCTAACAAGGTGACTGCTCCTTTCCTGTTTCTGACTTCAACCCATACTACCTCAATAGGGTGATACTCCTCGAACTGCCTTTCTGCAGCTGTTATACTATCTCTAATTAATAATGCCACCCCCCCCACCTCTTTTACCACCCTCCCTAATCTTATTGAAACATCTATAACCAGGGACCTCCAACAACCATTTCTGCCCCTCTTCTATCCAAGTTTCCATGATGGCCACCACATCGTAGTCGCAAGTACCGATCCATGCCTTAAGTTCACCCACCTTATTCCTGATGCTTCTTGCGTTGAAGTATACACACTTCAACCCATCTCCGTGCCTGCAAGTACTCTCCTTTGTCAGTGTTCCCTTCCCCACTGCCTCATTACACGCTTTGGCATCCTGAATATCGGCTACCTTAGTTGCTGGATTACAAATCCGGTTCCCATTCCCCTGCCAAATTAGTTTAAACCCTCCCGAAGAGTACTAGAAAACCTCCCTCCCAGGATATTGGTGCCCCTCTGGTTCAGATGCAACCCGGCCTGCTTGTACAGGTCCCACCTTCCCCAGAATGCACTCCAATTATCCAAATACCTGAAGCCCTCCCTCCGACACCATTCCTGCAGCCACGTGTTCAACTGCACTCTCTCCCTATTCCTAGCCTCGCTATCACGTGGCACCGGCAACAAACCAGAGATGACAACTCTGTCTGTCCTGGCTTTTAACTTCCAGCCTAACTCCCTAAACTTGTTTATTTCCTCCACACCCCTTTTCCTACCTATGTCGTTGGTACCAATGTGCACCACGACTTCTGGCTGCTCCCCCTCCCCCTTAAGGATCCTGAAGACACGATCCGAGACATCCCTGGCCCTGGCACCCGGGAGGCAACATACCTTCCGGGAGTCTCGCTCGCGACCACAGAATCTCCTATCTATTCCCTTAACCATTGAATCTCCTACAACTATTGCTTTTCTATTCTCCCCCCTTCCCTTCTGAGCCCCAGAGCCAGACTCAGTGCCAGAGACCTGGCCGCTAGGGCCTTCCCCCGGTAGGTCATCCCCCCCAACAGCATCCAAAATGGTATACTTGTTTTGAAGGGGAACGGCCACGAGGGATCCCTGCACTGTCTGCCTGTTTGTTTTTTTCCCCCTGACTGTAACCCTGCTATTCTTGTCCTGTGCCTTGGGTGTGGTTACCTCCCTGTAACTCTTCTCAATCACCCCCTCTGCCTCCCGGATGATCCGAAGTTCATCCAGCTCCAGCTCCAGTTCCCTAACACGGTCTTTGAGGAGCTGAAGTTGGTGCACTTCCCGCAGGTATAGTCAGCGGGGACACCGGTGGTATCCCTCACCACCCACATCCTCACAGGAGGAGCATGTAACTGGCCTAGCCTCCATCCCCTCTTACCTTATAGAATATAGCTGCCGTGTGGACTAACTAGATCTCCGCCCTCCGACTCTGCTCCCAGTCAGCTACACTTTCTGTAAACCCCTGGCTCTCTTCTCACTCTTTGCGGAAATGTCGGAAACAAAATGAAAGGAGCACCTTACTCCCTCCTCACCTAACTCCCTCGGTCACCAAACTCTCACTATCGCACTCAAATGCACCAAATTCAGCACTCCCTCGGTCACCAAACTCTCACTATCGCACTCAAATGCACCAAATTCAGCACTCCCTCGGTCACCAAACTCTCACTATCGCACTCAAATGCACCAAATTCAGCACTCCCTCGGTCACCAAACTCTCACTATCGCACTCAAATGCACCAAATTCAGCACTCAGTGCAAACAAAAGGTTACGAGGGTGGTGAGCGGTGATGGGTCACTCACTGTGTAGGCCCTACCACATGGTGTTCCCACATCTCTGGTCCAGTCCACTGCCACCTCTGAGGGTGGCTCTGGGGGTAACATCTCCTGTGGTGTCCTGCCCTGTGCCTTCCTCCAACACTCACACCTCACACCACTGCCCTCCACCCTCCCCCCCTCCCAACCCACCGGCACACCCTCTGCACCCAGTCCAGCCCAGCCCATTCCTCACACTATTTGGAGAGAGCACCAAGGCAGTTCAGAGCGTTGGAGAACAGGTGTTTATTGAGATATATACGTGTATTGTGCCCTAGCCCCTAATGCTAACCCGAGTGTTTCACCCGGGCCAACTTAACTGGTGCCCATCTTTCTAATCTTACTTGTCCGAATGCTCCATCTAGGTGGTTCCCCCGGTGGTACATCAGATGGGCAGGCTGCCTGCTACGTATCTGCCCTATGACCTGGGTCGCCTTTGGCAGCCGTCCTCTGGAGTGGCCGGGCCTTGATGGGCCTGGCAGTCTTCTGGGTGTCACAGGTGGCATTGTACCACCCAGTTCTGCCCACTGCCCATCGGATGCACCAGGGACAGATGCACCAGGAACTCGGTAGCACTGTGGTGTTCCAGTACCTTCCTGCGGGAGTCACCGGCATGGGCCCCATCACCTTCTCCTCCCTCGGGATGCCCGATGGCCCCTGGGCTACTCCGTGGGATGGGGTGCGACCGGGGTAAACTCTGGGGGCTCCGCCATCACCTGGTGCTGCCAGTGCTGGAGGCTCCCTCTCGTCTCAACCAGGGTCTCCATGCTCGCGGCCATGAAGCATAGGGACTGGACCATGTTCCTCTGGGACCATGTCAGTTCCTGCTGTGACTGGCTCAAGTCACCCAGTGCCAGGGCAATGCTCTCAACGCCCGCAGCCATTGTCAGACCACAGTCTGGAGTGCCGCAGCAATGTTCATGTGGCCCTGGTACATGGCTGCCTGTGACATGGCTGCCCTGTCCTTTGCCTCAGCCAACACCCGCACAGAGTGCCCAGGGCATTGACATCCTGACCCATGGCCATGACACTTGCACCCAAGGCATCCACCATGGACACCACCTGTTTGGTGTTGGCCTGGGTGGCACGCATTGTCAGCACCACCTCCTGCTCCAACTGCACCTGCAGGCGCTGGGTGGTTGCGGACTGCCCTCATGTTGTCCCCGGCTCTGCGTCTGCACCTCCAGCATTAATGCGACCGCCTTTTCCAGAAGCACAAGACCCGTCTGGACAACAGCTAGACTCTGGGGTCGTTTCGCCCTCCGACCGTCCAGCTCCTCAGGGTTCCTACCTCCACTTGATGTACCGCAGAATGTGTGTCGTGCGCACCACAGAGTGTCCCAGGAGTGTCTCCTCACTAAAATGGCCCCCGAGATGAGAGTTTCTGAGATGATGGAGGGTGATGGTGACAGCAGTGATGAAAGGTCGATTTTGTTCCCGGACTGGTGCTCTGGGGCATTGCTGGTTGCAGTTGAGGGCAAGGAAGCCCGGATGGTCCTGCCTTGTCAGAAGGTGACCCTGCAAGACAATAAACAAGACGCATGGTGAGATCGAGGGTAGGTGTGTGTAGGTTGGGGGGGAGGGGGGCAGACCTATGTGCCATAGGGACATCACAATTCATTGGGGTTCATTTAGTTGTCCCATTCCCACAGTGCCAATGTGGTACCCTTGCACTGCCAGCTGGGGACCTGGGCAATGCCCCTGGGCTGGTTTAGCACAGTGGGCTAAACAGCTGGCTTGTCCTGCAGAACAAGGCCAGCAGCGCGGGTTCAATTCCCGTACCAGCCTCCCCGAACAGGCGCGGAATGTGGCGACTAGGGGCTTTTCACAGTAACTTCATTGAAGCCTACTTGTGACCATTATTATTATTATTAACACCCTGGCAGTCCCAGCAGGTGACTGCCGGGCACTCAGAATGCAGCCTCAAACAGGCCACGCTTATATAAATGAGTCGAATGGCATATTTAAATATCATTACCTCAGCCATACCCAGCGAGACCATGATCTAGATCGCGCTGGGCGCTACAGGTCGGTTTTGCGCCTGGCACAATGCCCAATTTGAACCTTTCCCACGATGGTCCCAATGTAACGGGATCGGCGTTGGGCACAATGGGGTGGCAAAATCATGTCCTTCATCTGTCACGATGTCCTGGGTGGCATCTTTCTCCTTGGTAAAGGCAGGTGCAAAGTATTCAGTTAATACTTCAGCCATGCCCCCAGCCTCAATATGAAAGTTCCTTTTTAAGTCCCTGATCGGCCCTCAAACTCCCTTTTACTATTTATATCCCTCTGGAGGACTTTAGGATTCCCTGTATATTCCCTGCCAATCTTTTCCCATAATCCCTTTACGCTTCTCTAATGTGCTTTTTCACCTCCCCTCTGAACCTCTGTGTTCCTCTTGGTTCTCAACTGTATTTTCTACCTGACACCTGTCATAAGTATACTTGTTCTTCTTTACCTAAAATTTTATCTCCTTTTTCATCCAGGAAGCTCTGGATTTGTTTGCCTTACCTTCCCTTTTTAAAAAAAAAATATTTTATTGAAAATTTTTGGCCAACCATCACAGTACATTGTGTATCCTTTACACATTAATATAACAATATAAATAACAATGGCCAGTTTTATAAACAAGAAATAAATAATATATAAACAAAAACAAAAACAAAACTAAATGGCAATTGCCTTGTCCCAGATAAATATTCTCCAAAAATATGTTTTAACAGTCCAATATACAATTATCTATAACAACAACCTATACATATTATACTTATATATTAACATCCCTGAGAATCCCTCTGGTTCCTCCCCCCCCCCCCACTCCCCCCCCCCCCCCCCCCCCCCCCCCCCCGCCCCGGGGCTGCTGCTGCTGTCTTCTTCTTTTCCATTCCCTCTATCTTTCTGTAAGGTATTCGACGAACGGTTGCCACCGCCTGGTGAACCCTTGAGCCGATCCCCTTAGGACGAACTTAATCCGTTCCAGCTTTATAAACCCTGCCATGTCATTTATCCAGGTCTCCACCCCCGGGGGCTTGGCTTCCTTCCACATCAACAGTATCCTGCGCCGGGCTACTAGGGACGCAAAGGCCAAAACATCGGCCTCTCTCGCCTCCTGCACTCCCGGCTCTTCTGCAACCCCAAATATAGCCAACCCCCAGCTTGGTTCGACCTGGACCCCCCACTACCTTCGAAAGCACCTTTGTCACCCCCACCCAAAACCCCTGTAGTGCCGGACATGACCAGAATATGTGGGTGTGATTCTCTGGGCTTTTCGAGCATCTCGCACACCTATCCTCTACTCCAAAAAATTTGCTAAGCCGTGTTCCAGTCATATGCGCCCTGTGTAACACCTTAAATTGTATCAGGCTTAGCCTGGCACACGAGGACAATGAGTTTACCCTACTTAGGGCATCAGCCCACAGCCCCTCCTCAATCTCCTCCCCCAGCTCTTCTTCCCATTTCCCTTTCAGCTCGTCTACCATAAGCTCCCCCTCGTCTCTCATCTCCCTATATATGTCTGACACCTTACCGTCCCCCACCCATGTCTTTGAGATCACTCTGTCCTGCACCTCCTGCATCGGGAGCTGCGGGAATTCCCTCACCTGTTGCTTCGTAAAAGCCCTCAGTTGCATATACCGGAATGCATTCCCTTGGGGCAACCCATATTTTTCGGTCAGCGCTCCCAGACTTGCAAACGTCCCATCTACAAACAGATCTCTCAATTGTGTTACTCCTGCTCTTTGCCATGTTCCAAATCCCCCATCCATTCTCCCCGGAACAAACCTATGATTATTTCGTATCGGGGACCACACCGAGGCTCCCGTCTTTCCCCTATGCCGTCTCCATTGCCCCCAAATTTTCAGAGTAGCCACCACCACCGGGCTTGTGGTGTATTTCTTCGGTGAGAACGGCAACGGCGCCGTCACCATGGCTTGTAGGCAAGTCATCCGACAGGACGCCTTCTCCAATCTCTTCCACGCTGCTCCCTCCTCTTCTCCCATCCACTTACATACCATTGAGATGTTGGCGGCCCAGTAGTACTCACTCAGGCTCGGTAGCGCCAGCCCCGCCCCCCCCCCTATCCCTCTACGCTGCAAAAATCCCTTCCTCACTCTCGGGGTCTTCCCGGCCCACACAAAACTAATGATACTCTTCTCAATCCTTTTGAAAAAAGCCTTCGTGATCACCACCAGGAGGCACTGAAACACAAAGAGGAATCTCGGGAGGACCACCATTTTAACCGCTTGTACCCTCCCTGCCAGTGACAGGGATACCATGTCCCATCTCTTGAAATCCTCCTCCATCTGTTCCACCAACCGCGTTAAGTTTAACCTATGCAATGTACCCCAATTCTTGGCTATCTGGATCCCCAAGTAGCGAAAGTCCCTTGTTACCTTCTTCAGCGGTAAGTCCTCTATTTCTCTGCTCTGTTCCCCTGGATGCACCACAAACAGCTCACTTTTCCCCATGTTCAGCTTATATCCTGAAAATTCTCCAAACTCCCCAAGTATCCGCATTATCTCTGGCATCCCCTCCACCGGGTCCGCCACATACACCAATAAATCGTCCGCGTAAAGAGATACCCGGTGTTCCTCTCCTCCCCTGAGTACTCCCCTCCACTTCCTGGAACCCCTCAATGCTATTGCCAGGAGCTCAATCGCCAGTGCAAACAATAATGGGGACAGAGGACATCCCTGCCTCGTCCCTCTATGGAGCCGAAAATACGCAGACCCCCGTCCATTCGTGACCACGCTCGCCATCGGGGCCCTATACAGCAGCTGAACCCATCTAATATACTCATCTCCAAAGCCAAATCTCCTCAACACCTCCCACAAATAATCCCACTCCACTCTATCAAATGCTTTCTCGGCATCCATCGCCACCACTATCTCCGCTTCCCCCTCTGGTGGGGGCATCATCATTACCCCTAGCAGCCTCCGTATATTCGTATTCAGCTGTCTCCCCTTCACAAACCCAGTTTGGTCCTCATGGACTACCCCCGGGACACAATCCTCTATCCTCATTGCCATTACCTTGGCCAGAATCATAGCGTCTACATTTAGGAGGGAAATAGGTCTATAGGACCCGCATTGCAGCGGGTCTTTTTCCTTCTTTAGGAGAAGCGATATCGTTGCCTCTGACATAGTCGGGGGCAGCTGTCCCCTTTCCTTCGCCTCATTAAAGGTTCTCATCAGTATCGGGGCAAGCAAGTCCACATATTTCCTATAAAATTCGACTGGAAATCCATCCGGTCCCGGAGCCCTCCCTGCCTGCATACTCCTAATTCCTTTCACTACTTCCTCTATCTCGATCTGTGCTCCCAGTCCCACCCTCTCCTGCTCCTCCACCTTAGGAAATTCCAGCCGGTCCAGGAAGCACATCATTCTCTCCTTCCCATCCGGGGGCTGAGCTTCGTATAATCTTTTATAGAATGCCTTGAACACTCCATTCACTCTCTCCGCTCCCCGCTCTATCTCTCCTTCCTCATCCCTCACTCCCCCTATTTCCCTCGCTGCTCCCCTTTTCCTCAATTGATGGGCCAGCAACCTGCTCGCCTTCTCCCCATACTCATACTGTACACCCTGTGCCTTCCTCCACTGTGCTTCTGCAGTACCCGTTATCAGTAAGTCAAATTCTACGTGTAACCTTTGCCTTTCCCTGTACAGTCCCTCCTCCGGTGCCTCCGCATATTGCCTGTCCACCCTCAGAAGTTCTTGCAGCAACCGCTCCCGTTCCCTACTCTCCTGCTTTCCTTTATGTGCCCTTATTGATATCAGCTCCCCTCTAACCACTGCCTTCAGCGCCTCCCAGACCACTCCCACCTGGACCTCCCCGTTATCATTGAGTTCCAAGTATTTTTCAATGCACCCCCTCACCCTTAGACACACCCCTTCATCTGCCATTAGTCCCATGTCCATTCTCCAGGGTGGACGCCCTTCTGTTTCCTCCCCTATCTCCAAGTCTACCCAATGTGGAGCGTGATCCGAAATGGCTATTGCCGTATACTCCGTCCCCCTCACCTTCGGGATCAACGCCCTTCCCAAAACAAAAAAGTCTATTCGCGAATAAACTTTGTGGACATAGGAGAAAAACGAAAACTCCTTACTCCTAGGTCTACTAAATCTCCACGAGTCTACTCCTCCCATCTGCTCTATAAAATCTTTAAGCACCTTGGCTGCAGCCGGCCTCCTTCCAGTCCTGGATCTCGACCTGTCCAGCCCTGGCTCCAGCACCGTATTAAAATCTCCCCCCATTACCAACTTTCCCACCTCTAGGTCCGGGATGCGTCCTAGCATGCGCCTCATAAAATTGGCATCATCCCAGTTCGGGGCATATACGTTTACCAAGACCACCGCCTCCCCCTGTAATTTGCCACTCACCATCACGTATCTGCCCCCGCTATCCGCCACTATGGTCTTTGCCTCAAACATAACCCGCTTCCCCACTAGTATAGCCACCCCCCTGTTTTTCGCATCTAGCCCCGAATGATACACCTGCCCCACCCATCCTTTGCGTAGTCTAACCTGGTCTATAAGTTTCAAGTGCGTCTCTTGTAACATAACCACGTCTGCCTTAAGTTTCTTAAGGTGTGCGAGTACTCGTGCCCTCTTTATCGGCCCGTTCAGCCCTCTCACATTCCACGTGATCAACCGGGTTGGGGGGCTTTTTACCCCCCCCCCCACTTGTCGATTAGCCATCCCCTTTTTCCAGCTCCTCACCCGGTTCCCACGCAGCTGTGTCCCCCCCAGGCGGTGCCCCCCCACCCACCCCACCCCATTCCGGCTCCCCCCTCTCCCCAGCAGCAGCAACCTAGTAACTCCCCCCTCCCACCCACCCCCGCTAGATCCCCCACTAGCGTAGTTACACCCCCCATGTTGCTCCCAGAAGTCAGCAAACTCTGGCCGACCTCGGCTTCCCCCCGTGACCTCGGCTCGCACCGTGCGACGCCCCCTCCTTCCTGCTTCCCTATTCCCGCCATGATTATCATAGCGCGGGAACAAAGCCCGCGATTCCCTTTTGGCCCCGCCCCCCATGGCCAACGCCCCATCTCCTCCACCTCCCTTCCTCCCTCCACCACCACCTGTGGAAGAGAGAAAAGTTACCGCATCGCAGGATTAATAACATAAAACTCATCTTTCCCCCCTTTTTCCCCCCTCTTCGCCCCCCATGCTCGCCCCACCACTTTGTTTAAAATGTTCTTTTTTAATGACCCGCTTATTCCAGTTTTTCTTCCACAATAAAAGTCCACGCCTCATCCGCCATCTCAAAGTAGTGGTGCCTCCCTTGATATGTGACCCACAGTCTTGCCGGTTGCAGCATTCCAAATTTTATCTTCTTTTTGTGAAGCACCACCTTGGCCCGATTAAAGCTCGCCCTCCTTCTCGCCACCTCCGCACTCCAGTCTTGATATACGCGGATCACCGCGTTCTCCCACCTACTGCTCCGAGTTTTCTTTGCCCATCGAAGGACCATCTCTCTGTCCTTAAAACGGAGGAATCTCACCACTATGGCTCTAGAAATTTCTCCTGCTCTCGGTCCTCGCGCCATTACTCGGTATGCTCCCTCCACCTCCAGCGGACCCGCCGGGGCCTCCGCTCCCATTAACGAGTGCAGCATCGTGTTACCTTCCCTTTTTAAGGGAATACACCTTGTCTGTGCCCAGACCATTTCTGTATTGACAGTAGACCATTGTTCAGCTACAGCTTTACCAGCCAATTTTTCATTCCACTCTCACCGAACCAGCGCCGCTCTTGCCCCATTGAAGTTGGCTCTCCCCCAGTTAAATTTTTTTACTCTGGATTGCCTATTTTCCTTTTCTAACATCATCATAAACCTTGCAATACAATAATCACATACATTTTATGCTGGTAGCTGCACATCAGCTAAAATAGATAAAACATATTTGAAGTGAGAGAAAAGGGTTTATATTAGTGTGGTTGGTGTTAAAATGTTTTACTATTCAAATAAGTGACGTAGTTATTAAGGTTCCTGTCCTAGGCATTGCTCAAAGGTGGCTTTGGAGATTCTTGCTCTGACAAGCAATGACAGCTTTAACGGCCTGTATAAACATACATTGGAAGGAGATAAGAAGAGATTGTGAGCCATATCCAAATGCTGAAGATTGAGATAAAAGGAATATCTGCGAATGGAATAGTATGGTTAAGATAAGGGCTGTTGAGAAACATTGTGGTGAATTTAAGAAGGTAAGTACAGATGTGGGAGTTCATACTGTTAATACGTGCTCTAACTTTTGTAGAACTGAGAGAGGCTCCTTGAATGTCTGAGGCGTGTTTCTCTCCCTTACAGCTGCTTGAAATATAAATCTTTGTTGCTTAAATTCCTCAAATTTGAGGCCAGTTATTTTTACCTCAACGATATTGATCATCCCAATAATTAATTGTAAAATAGGTGAAGCGAACTTTGAAAATTGGAATGAAAACAGAAAATGCTGGATAAACTCAGCAGGTCTGGCAGCATCTGTGGAGCGAGAAACAGGGTTGATGGGCGTGATTTTCCCGAATAATGAGTAAGGGTGCAATTCAACAGAAAAATTCCGAAGTCCGGTTTTGTCATGTTTAGCGGGGTACTTCGAGACAGCCACATTGGCGAGATTGCGGCCTGTATTCGATGGCACAGTGCCAAAAAGGAGCCCCACGAGATTCTTGGCATGACTGGCTGTCTCGCCATCTGATTTGCCCAACTTGCGCCTTAGCAGCTCCCTGCTAACAAAGGGGAACTGCTTTTAAACACTCTCCCACCACTCACTCCCAGCAAGTACACAAGCGTGGCAGTGCGCTGACCTACTTCTCGCTTTGGGAATACCGACCTGGCCAGGCTTCTCGGTGCTGTTAATGAGAGGCAGGCCCCTCTGTTCCCCCAAGGGGGTCGGAGGACCAGCAGCAGTGTCAGCAATGCCACCGATAAGGCAGTGGCAGCTGCAGTGAGTGTGGGCATCATGACCAGGAAGACCGCCATCTAATGTAGGAAGAAGATGAGCTACAAGGGTAAGTTACCACCTCTCTCCTGGCATCAGTTCTGCCTGCTACCCCTCAAAATCCCAAACCACACCCCAATTCCCTGGCTGACACCTCGTACCCTCCCCACACCCAATCTTCGTGCTTGTTCCTCAGAACATCTTGATACCCACCAGCGCAACCTCTTCATATCCAGGTGCTGTGCCCACACATGCCACCTGCTATAGACCCCGATCCACCTAGCGTATGATTCATAAAGCCCTATCTTTAGCCCATAACAAACTGGAAAGGGCCAAGACAGAGGAGGTGGAGTCCCAGAGATTTGAGTCCTCACCCCTATGAGGAATGGGACATGGAAATTGTGGGGATGCGCAAGAAGAAAGCAGTCACCAACAGCGAGGTTGCTCTGTGCCACAGAGGTGAGGATCCACTGCCCCTTCACCAAGATGACCTGTTCCAAGTGAATATTTCATGTCAGAGAAAATGATTCTTCCCTCTCACTGACCGCATGTCCATTGTCTCGCAGGATCTCCATCTGATGAGGCCGGGCCATCCAGAGTTGTTCAGGTTTTCTGTGCACAGATGCCAGAGAATCTGGAGAGAAAACTCAGCTCTGCAGTTGGAGAGCTGGTACCCCAGTTTTCTTGCCTCTGCCAGCACTCTGCACAGATTGCAAAATTCCACCCATTTGCTTGAACGCTAACTTAAATTCTCAAATCCAGTTAAAAATAAATAATTATTAGGACTTCCGGCGGCGGCCATGAAGTGAGTGGTCACAAATCTGGTGGCTCGTGCTCGAGATGGAATTTTCTAGTCCTTCCCCACCAATTTGAGGGGTGTTTGCTGGTGAATGGTGTATAAGCACTGAAGGATTGCAATACTCCTCTGGTGAGGCCGGTTAATGGTTTATCAGATGAGGAGTATAACAAAGAATAGGCTGCAATTGACCGTGAGAAGTGCGACACAGAAAACATTAGCGGGAGGCGCTGGGGCATTGTTGCCCGCACAATGGTCCACAGAGCAGCTGGCGAACTTTTTTGAACAACATGTTCCAGCAGGAGAGGCAGGAGGCCTCAGAGGACCTGGCGAAGGTGGTGGAGCCGCTTAGGGAGGCTATTGAGCAGAGGCTGGAGGCACAGAGCCTGGCACTCCAGAAGGGGAGCACGAGGACCAACTGACCTCGCTGGAGAAGGAGATGGTGCTTGTGGCTGACAACCAAAAGAGGTTGTGGGAGAAGGTGGAGAATCTCTAGAATCACTCCAGGAGGCAGAATCTCTGGATCATGGGAATACCTGAGGCGGTCGAAGGAGTGCAGGCAAATATGCTGCAGAAGCTGATGGGGGAGGGGGTCTTTGACCATCTCCTCAAAGTAGATCAGGTGTACAGGGCACTGAGGAGGTGTCCGAAGGCAGGGGAGCCACCGAGGGCGATGGTGGTGAGGCTGCCTCACTTTCTCAATAAGGAGAAAATTATGTAATGGGCAAGGCAGACAAAGAAGTGCAGCTGGGAGGGGAGCGAGCTGAGAATATACCAGGACCTGGGGGTGGAGTTGGTCAAGCGGCGGGCTGCTTACAATCGGGTCAAGGCTGCCCTCTACAAGGAAGGATGAAGTTTGGAGTTCTATATCCTGCTCATTTGTGGGTCACGGATCAAAATTGGGAGTTTTATTTTGTTACACCGGAGAAGCTGAATGAGTTTATGAGAGACCATGGACAGGGAAGAGTGTGAGGACAGTGAACTGTGGAGATGTGAAATGTGGGGAAAGTGGGCTCTCATCATAGGTGGTTGGTTAATTTAATGAGAATGGGGGGAGGGAGGGGGTGTGGGGTTGAAGAGCAGATTTGGGGATGTGGGGTAGATGGAGGCCCCAGGTGGGGGCCACCATGCTAGCTGGTTGGCTAGTTAACGGGAGTGAAGTGGGGGTCGACAGGAGGAGGGAATGGGGAGGGGTTGTTTTCTTGTGTGGTTATGGCGGAGGGGAGGGGAGGGATGCTGACTTGTGAAATGTGAGTGTGGCGCAGTTGGGCAAGGAAGGATGGCGGTGGACATCTTAGGGAGAGTCCGGAGGGGTGCGGGGCATGAACCGAGGGGAGCTGGACAAAGAAGGGGTATAGCTGACCAGGAAAGGGAGGCTGAGGAAAGGGTGGGTGGGGCAGAAGTTCCACTCAGGTTGGATATGAAGATGTGGGGGGTGGCAGTGCTGGTCAACAAGGGGGTGCCTTTGAGGGTGGCAGCATCGTAGCCGGCCCAGCGGGGCAGGTACGTGATGGTTAGCAGGAAGTTGTAAGGATGCCTGCAGTGCTGGTGAATGTTATGCCCCAAGGCATTCTTTCAAAAGGTGAATGCTGCTGGGGTGGGGACATGGAGGCGTGGGGGGGCAGGGCTCTTCCAAATTATATAAATTATTATTGGGCGGCGAATATAGCAAGGGTCAGGAAGTGGGTAGTGGGGGAGGGGTCAGTTTGGGAGCAGGTGGAGGCAGCCTTAAAGACACGCGTTTGGTGGCACTGTTCACGGCACCTCTGCCATTCTCGCCGGCTCAGCACTCCTTTTATTTTAATTTTATACTTTCTTTTCCTTTCCACCAAGCTTTCCCCGCTGTGTTGTTAGTCTGTGTGTGTGTGTGTGTGTGGAAAGTGGGACGAGATGGAAAGGGGTGGGTTGGGAAAGGGGTAGTGGATCATCAATTACATTTTCTGCCTGTTTAATTATAATATTTTACATAATAAAAAGGTTACTTTAGGTTAAAGTTACACACCTTGTGACTGTAGTTTATAGAGCTAAACCAAGGGCCTCAGTATTAAAATAAAATCTAATTTTACCTGTGTTGTGACTACTGGTCAGTTGGGGCTGGAATCAACCACGCACTCGCCCAAGGTGTCGTGACACTTGGGGATTAATACTCATACTGCGAACAGACTATTCCATGCTACAGACTGAATGTTGAACCCTTCACAGTGATGCTGTGAAGGTACTCTGGGGGCTGCTGCATGTATTGAGATTGGCCATTATCACGTTGTTGGGGTCCATGCATTCAAGCCTCAAGACAAGGTTGATCTCACTACCACAATGTAGAGATCTACATGCGGATCTAGTGCCACTTGCGAACACTAAAACTCAGTAGAAATATGAGTTAACACTTCTCAGGTGCAAATAAGAATCGTTTTATTTGTCTCTATTGATTACAATTGAGAATCATTTAAATCTTATTCTCTAATAAATACAGCTAGCAAAAGGACTCAAGAGAAGCAATTTGTAGACAATATAACTTTCAAATAATACAGAAAATATTTTCTTGCTTACGGCAAAACAGTTTGCATTTACTTCAAGAGTCAGAGTGGAAAAGTGAAAATATGAAAAATAGAGAGACAACAAGTAAGTTAGTATAGATGATTCATGAATGGAATAAACAAAGAACAAAGAACAAAGAAATGTACAGCACAGGAACAGGCCCTTCGGCCCTCCAAGCCCGCGCCGACCATACTGCCCGACTAAACTACAATCTTCTACACTTCCTGGGTCCGTATCCTTCTATTCCCATCCTATTCATATATTTGTCAAGATGCCCCTTAAATGTCACTATCGTCCCTACTTCCACTACCTCCTCCGGTAGCGAGTTCCAGGTACCCACTACCCTCTGCGTAAAAAAACTTGGCTCGTACATCTACTCTAAACCTTGCCCCTCTCACCTTAAACCTATGCCCCCTAGTAATTGACCCCTCTACCCTGGGGAAAAGCCTCTGACTATCCACTCTGTCTATGCCCCTCATAATTTTGTAGACCTCTATCAGGTCTCCCCTCAACTTCCTTCGTTCCAGTGAGAACAAACCGAGTTTATTCAATCGCTCCTCATAGCTTATGCCCTCCATACCAGGCAACATTCTGGTAAATCTCTTCTGCACCCTCTCTAAAGCCTCCACATCCTTCTGGTAGTGTGGCGACCAGAATTGAACACTATACTCCAAGTGTGGCCTAACTAAGGTTCTATACAGCTGCAACATGACTTGCCAATTCTTATACTCAATGCCCCGGCCAATGAAGGCAAGCATGCCGTATGCCTTCTTGACTACCTTCTCCACCTGTGTTGCCCCTTTCAATGACCTGTGGACCTGTACTCCTAGATCTCTTTGACTTTCAATACTCTTGAGGGTTCTACCATTCACTGTATATTCCCTACCTGCATTAGACCTTCCAAAATGCATTACCTCACATTTGTCCGGATTAAACTCCATCTGCCATCTCTCCGCCCAAGTCTCCAGACAATCTAAATCCTTCTGTATCCTCAGACAGTCCTCATCGCTATCTGCAATTCCACCAACCTTTGTGTCGTCTGCAAACTTACTAATCAGACCAGTTACATTTTCCTCCAAATCATTTATATATACTACAAAGAGCAAAGGTCCCAGCACTGATCCCTGTGGAACACCACTGGTCACAGCCCTCCAATTAGAAAAGCATCCCTCCATTGCTACCCTCTGCCTTCTATGGCCTAGCCAGTTCTGTATCCACCTTGCCAGTTCACCCCTGATCCCGTGTGACTTCACCTTTTGTACTAGTCTACCATGAGGGACCTTGTCAAAGGCCTTACTGAAGTCCATATAGACAACATCTACTGCCCTACCTGCATCAATCATCTTAGTGACCTCCTCGAAAAACTCTATCAAGTTAGTGAGACACGACCTCCCCTTCACAAAACCGTGCTGCCTCTCACTAATACGTCCATTTGCTTCCAAATGGGAGTAGATCCTGTCTCTAAGAATTCTCTCCAGTAATTTCCCTACCACTGAAGTAAGGCTCACCGGCCTGTAGTTCCCGGGATTATCCTTGCTACCCTTCTTAAACAGAGGAACAACATTGGCTATTCTCCAGTCCTCCGGGACATCCCCTGAAGACAGCGAGGATCCAAAGATTTCTGTCAAGGCCTCAGCAATTTCCTCTCCAGCCTCCTTCAGTATTCTGGGGTAGATCCCATCAGGCCCTGGGGACTTATCTACCTTAATATTTTTTAAGACACCCAACACCTCGTCTTTTTGGATCACAATGTGACCCAGGCTATCTACACCCCCTTCTCCAGACTCAACATCTACCAATTACTTCTCTTTGGTGAATACTGATGCAAAGTATTCATTTAGTACCTCACCCATTTCCTCTGGCTCCACAAATAGATTCCCTTGCCTATCCTTCAGTGGGCCAACCCTTTCCCTGGCTACCCTCTTGCTTTTTATGTACGTGTAAAAAGCCTTGGGATTTTCCTTAACCCTATTTGCCAATGACTTTTCGTGACCCCTTCTAGCCCTCCTGACTCCTTGCTTAAGTTCCTTCCTACTTTCCTTATATGCCACACAGGCTTCGTCTGTTCCCAGCCTTTTAGCCCTGACAAATGCCTCCTTTTTCTTTTTGACGAGGCCTACAATATCACTCGTCATCCAAGGTTCCCGAAAATTGCCGTATTTATCTTTCTTCCTCACAGGAACATGCCGGTCCTGTATTCCTTTCAACTGACACTTGAAAGCCTCCCACATGTCAGATGTTGATTTGCCCTCAAACATCCACCCCCAATCTATGTTCTTCAGTTCCCGCCTAATATTGTTATAATTAGCCTTCCCCCAATTTAGCACATTCATCCTCGGACCACTCTTATCCTTGTCCACCAGTACTTTAAAACTTACTGAATTGTGGTCACTGTTACCGAAATGCTCCCCTACTGAAACATCTACCACCTGGCCGGGCTCATTCCCCAATACCAGGTCCAGTACCGCCCCTTCCCTAGTTGGACTGTTTACATATTGTTTTAAGAAGCCCTCCTGGATGCTCCTTACAAACTCCGCCCCATCTAAGCCCCTGGCACTAAGTGAGTCCCAGTCAATATTGGGGAAGATGAAGTCTCCCATCACCACAACCCTGTTGTTTTTACTCTTTTCCAAAATCTGTCTACCTATCTGCTCCTCTATCTCCCGTTGGCTTTTGGGAGGCCTGTAGTATACCCCCAACATTGTGACTGCACCCTTCTTATTCCTGATCTCTACCCATATAGCCTCACTGCCCTCTGAGGTGTCCGCTCACAGTATAGCTGTGATATTCTCCCAAACAAGTAGCGCAACTCCGCCTCCCCTTTTACATCCCCCTCTATCCCGCCTGAAACATCTAAATCCTGGAACGTTTAGCTGCCAATCCTGCCCTTCCCTCAACCAGGTCTCTGTAATGGCAACAACATCATAGTTCCAAGTAGTAATCCAAGCTCTAAGTTCATCTGCCTTACCCGTAATGCTCCTTGCATTAAAACATATGCACTTCAGGCCACCAGACCAGCTGTGTTCAGCAACTTCTCCCCGTCTGCTCTGCCTCAGAGCCACACTGTCCCTATTCCCTAGTTCTCCCTCAATGCTCTCACCTTCTGACCTATTGCTCCCGTGCCCACCCCCCTGCCATACTAGTTTAAACCCTCCCGTGTGACACTAGCAAACCTCGCGGCCAGGATATTTATGCCTCTCCGGTTTAGATGCAACGCGTCCATCTTATACAGGTCACACCTGCCCCGGAAGAGCTCCCAGTGGTCCAGATAACGGAAACCCTCCCTCCTACACCAGCTGTTTAGCCACGTGTTTATCTGCTCTATCTTCCTATTTCTAGCCTCACTGGCACGTGGCACAGGGAGTAATCCCGAGATTACAACCCTCGAGGTCCTGTCTTTTAACTTTCTGCCTAGCTCCCTGAACTCCTGCTGCAGGACCTCATGCCCCTTCCTGCCTATGTCGTTAGTACCAATATGTACAACCACCTCTGCCTGTTTGCCCTCCCCTTCAGGATTCCCTCTACCCGTTCGGAGACATCCTGGACCCTGGCACCAGGGAGGCAACATACCATCCTGGAGTCTCTTTCACGTCCACAGAAGCGCCTATCTGTGCCCCTGACTATAGAGTCCCCTATTACTATTACTCTTCTGCGCTTTGACCCTCCCTTCTGAACATCAGAGCCAGCCGTGGTGCCACTGCTCTGGCTGCTGCTGTTTTCCCCTGATAGGCTATCCCCCCCCGACAGTATCCAAAGGGGTATATCTGTTCGAGAGGGGGACAACCACAGGGGATTCCTGCACTGACTGCCTGCCCTTTCTGGTGGTCACCCATTTCTCTGCCTGCACCTTGGGTGTGACCACATTTACATAACTGCGATCTATGATGCTTTCCGCCACCTGCATGCTCCTAAGTGCATCCAATTGCTGCTCCAACCGAACCATGCGGTCTGTGAGGAGCTCCAGTTGGGTGCACTTTCTGCAGATGAAGCCATCCGGGACGCTGGAAGCCTCCCGGACCTGCCACATCTCACAGTCAGAGCACAGCACCCCTCTAACTGACATTGCGTCAATTAATTAAAATTAAAATTTGTCTTTTTTTTTAAAATACTTTTTTTTTAAATTTCAAAGTTACTGTCAACTATCTGTTTCCTAGCACTAGATTTCTAATAGAAATGCGATAGCTAACTATAATACTCTCCGATCTCTGGCTTAGATATCCTCTAAATTATAATTAAGTTATTATGTTTAATTAGTTCCCAAATACTCAATTTTTTTTTTAAAATTTAGGTTAGAATCCCAACCAGCCACTCTGGCCACAGCTTTTCTGTGATGTCACTTTAGTTTCCCCCGACACACACAATTTGAAAAAAGGTATAAAAGTAAAAATAAGTAAAAATCACTTACTTACCTTCTTACCTTCTGAGTGTCTTAGATGTTCTCAGGTTCTCTCGCTGACAGAGACTGCTCCTCCACCTCCGAACCTTGACCTGCACAATGCTAATAATATAATAATAATATAATATGGCACTTACCTTACACCAATGGGTCTTATTATTAGGTTTGAGGAGGAGGGCGGGTGGGAGACACTACACGTGTAGTGTCTCGGGTTTCCTCTCCACCAGAATTTATTGGTTGTGGGGGGGGGGGGGGACTTGCCAGAGGTCCGCGGGTCGAACTTCCGGTTCCCGCCTTATATAAAAACAAATAAAACAGAAAAGAAGAACAGACACGGGACCAGGCAAGGCTTTTTAAATACACTACTCACCTCCCAGATATGGCCATACGAACTACCACGGTTATACTAAATCATATCTGCCTTTAGCCTTTGATTACACTCTTTGGGGTTGGCTTTCCAATTGGTTGGGTGGCACAGGAATTAACATCATTAAGGGACTTTTCCTATTTTGCATATTTGGACTTATCATTTACGTACTAATATTGCTGATCAGATACTTTGGCTAATGCATGCCTACCCATAGTGCCCCACCAATCCACATGGTTCATATTTATTCATATGCACCACTAGCCATTTCATCAAAATGGAAAGTTTTTGTTGAACTATTATTTACTGCATTATTATTCATTTATTAGTGAATTATTATTAATAATTTATTACTAAATCACATAATCAACTTTGATAATCATTTTACCATTTATTACTAAATCATATACTCAACTTCTTACTGTATAATCATTTTATTTGTATACATGAAATTATTATGATTAATTGTTTATTACTGAATTATGTAATCATATCAATTTTTAATCAGTATATCAGTGTTTTAAGTAATACTAAGGAAAGAAAAGTTGGATACACGCATCGCATGTGAAGCGCATGTACAAATATTAAGATCTGTAAAATGTTTGCTGTAATATTCATTTTCAGTTATTTGATTGGCTTGTAAATGTTGTACCAGAACTGAATAGGAACACATTCCTTTACACATCTAAGGTATATGCTAAAAATTTCAACATTTCCAATTGTTGGGTATGCATTGCAACCCCTACATTGCATTCCAGAACACATACAAGAATTCATTTATGAAACATTTCAAGTTAATGTTGCACATTAAAGACAGACAGCTAACCGTCAAATCAAACTTATTTGATTCTAACCCAAACCAATTAGGATTATTTTTATTTGTCTCTATTGATTACAATTGAGAATCATTTAAATCTTATTCTCTAATAAGTCCAGCTAGCAAAAGGACTCAAGAGGAGCAATGTTGTAGACAATTTAACTTTCAAATAATACAGAAATGATTTTCTTACTTACGGCAAAACAGCTTGCATTTACATCAAGAGTCAGAGTGGAAAAATAAAAACATGAAAAATAGAGAGACAGCGAGTAAGTTAGATCAAAGTATAGATGATTCATGAATGGAATATGGCTGTACGAACTAGCACGGTTATACTAAATCATATCTGTCTTTAATGTGCAGCATTAACTTGAAATGTTTCATAAATGAATTCTTGTATGTGTTCTGGAATGCGATTCTGTGCCGTTATCGCAAGCAGTCTGAACTGGATTATTGCTGACTTGACTGTTAAGACAATGGCTCCTTTAGGTTGTATGCTGTTGTCATGGAGCCTGCCCTGTCCTTGGTCACTTTATCTTGCAAATGTATTTGTTAGCTGAATAAGAATGCTGTTTTAATCTATCTGTTTTTGTGTTCTGTTGAAGCTATGTTTTGCATGCTGAATATGTGTTTTGAAATGGCCTGAGGTTATGAGTGAGTTTTAAAATGGTATTTAATAGACTAGGAGCTTAATGCTAAATAGCTATCTTTTACCTATCACTTTTACCTTGTTAAGAAAAATGCGAACGATGTCATTTGAAACATGAAGGTCTGATGATAAAACCCAAGGAACATGAGAAAAAGCAAAGTAACAGAAAAGATCCTATAAACGTAAATGTAATGAAATGCTAAAAAATGATATAGCAGAACGCCCTCGAAGGGTTAACTGCAGATAAAAGTTCTTTGGCATGCAGACAGCCATTATCACACAAGCCTTGAGATAACAAAGCAGCTCATGCGTAACCTGAATCTTTAGTTCAAGTCAGAGAAACTTTTATAAAAGTTAAGTTTTAAGTTACATAAAAGGAATGAGTTTTTTTACCCTTTAATAGAAGTTAATTAGTTTAGCAAGCAATTGATTGGAATTGCTAGAATCTGAAGTTTGAATTATTTGAAATAAAATGTATTTGTGATTGATAGAAACTTAATGACACCAGTTAAAAGTGGATGATGCACTATCAATTACGACGAGACGAGAGTAGGATGTAATCGAGGCTTTATTACACAGAGATGTGTGGCCTCCTACAGCAGCTGACGAAATGGATGCTGTATGGAGAGCACACATATTTATACTCCACCTACTGGGCGGAGCCAGCAGGCAGGGATCTACCCCCGTACCTGTAGTACAGAAGCCTTACCGTAAAACCCATATATACAGTATAATACATCAGTGGTGACTAACACATTCATCCCCTGTTAAAAATGAGTCCAGCGGGGGTGGTGGAGAACTATCTACATACAAATTGCTTTTAAAAATCACAGAGAATGTTACAAATTTAGGCGGTCCGGTGCCTTGATCTGTCGTCAAGAGCGCCCCAGTGCTGGTGGTGACTCCGGCGTCGGCTTGGTCTTCGGTGACTCCGGGAGCGTGTCAAAATCCTCTTAATCCCCATGTGAGACCAAGGAGAAGACAGATTGTCCTTGAGCGGGGGCTGCTGTGGGGTGCGCCGGGGGAAGGGAGGGTGGCACCTGGGCAGAGCGGGGGGGGACCAGCTGGTGCCAGGTCCCTGAGGGAGACTGTGTCTTGGCGGCCGTCGGGGTACACTCCGTAAGTGTACTGCGGGTTGGCATGGAGTAGCTGTACCCTCTAAACCAATGGGTCCGCCTTGTGGAGCCACACGTGCTTGCGGAGGAGAACGGGTTCTGGAGCTGCCAGCACGATGGGAACGAAACCCCAGAGGTGGACTTCCTGGGGAAGGCAAAGAGACGTTCATGGGGGGTTTTGTTAGTCGCGGTGCACAGGAGCGACCGAATGGAGTTAAGTGCGTCGGGGAGGACCTCCTGCCAGAGGGAGGCCGGGAGATTTCTGGACCACAGGGCCAGCTGGACGGCCCTCCGGACCGTCCCATTCTCCTGCTCCGCCTGCCCTTTGCCCCTGGGGTTGTAGCTGGTTATCCTGCTCGAGGCAACGCCCCTGTTGAGCAGGAACTGGCACAGCTCATCGCTCATAAATGAGGATCCCCTGTCGCTATGGACGTAGGCGGGGAAACCGAACAGAGCAAAGATGGTGTTGAGGGCTTTGATGATGGTGGCAGACGTCATATCAGGGCATGGGACGATAAAAGAGAATCGGGAATATTCGTCGACCACACTGAGGAAGTACGTGTTTCGGTCGGTGGAGGGGAGGGGCCCTTTGAAGTCCACGCTGAGGCGTTCAAATGGGCAAGAGGCCTTCACCAGGCACGCAAGGTCTGGCCGGTAGAAGTGCGGTTTACACTCCGCGCAGACCTGGCAGAGTCTGGTGATAGCCCTGACTTCCTCGATGGAGTAGGGCAGATTGCGGGCCTGAATGAAGTGGTAAACGCAGGTGACTCCTGGGTGACAGAGATTGTCGTGCAGCGTCTGGAGTTGGTCCACTTGTGCGCTGGCACATGTACCTCGGGAGAGGGCATCGGGGGGCTCATTGAGCTTACCGGGGCGATACAAAATCTCGTAATTGTAGGTGGAGAGCACGATCCTCCACCTCAAGATTTTATCGTTTTTGATCTTGCCCCGCTGTGTTGTTGAATATGAAGGCAGCCGACCGTTGGTCAGTGAGGAGAGTGAATCTCCTGCCGGCCAGGTAATGCCTACAATGTTGCACAGCTTCAACGATGGCTTGGGCCTCCTTTTCGACGGAGGTGTGCCGAATTTCGGAGGCATGGAGGGTGCGGGAAACGAATGCCAGGGGCCTGCCTGCCTGGTTGAGGGTGGCGGCCAGAGCGACACCTGATGCATCGCTCTCGACTTGGAAGGGGAGCGCCTCGTCGACCGCGTGCATCGCGGCCTTGGCGATGTTAGCCTTGATACGGTCGAAGGCCTGATGAGCCTCGGCCGTCAGTGGGAAAACGGTGGATTGAATGAGTGGGCGGGCCTTGTCTGCATAGTTTGGGACCCACTGGGCGTAATACGAAAAGAACCTCAGGCATCGTTTGAGGGCCTTGGGGCAGTGGGGGAGGGGGAGTTCCATGAGGGGGCGCATGTGATCGGGGTCGGGCCCTAGAACTCCGTTCTGAACCACATAGCCAAGGATGGCTAATCGGTTCGTGCTGAACACACACTTCTCCTTGTTGTAGGTTAGGTTGAGGACAGTGGCGGGTGTGGAGAAATTTGGAAAGGTTAGCGTCGTGGTCCTGCTGGTCATGGCCACAGATGGTGATGTTGTCCAGGTACGGGAAAGTGGCCCGCAGTCCATACCGGTCAACCATTCGGTCCATCTCCCGTTGGTGACGCCGAAGGGAACCCTAAGGAAATGGTAAAGGCGGCCGTCTGCTTCAAACGCAGTGTATGGGCGGTCCGCCTTACAGATGGGAAGCTGGTGGTAGGCAGATTTCAGATCCACTGTCGAGAAGACCCGGTATTGTGCAATCTGATTGACCATATCAGATATGCGTGGGAGGGGGTACGCGTCGAGCTGCGTGCACCGGCTGATGGTCTGACTGTAGTCAACGACCATCCTGTCTTTCTCCCCAGTTTTCACCACTACCACTTGGCTCTCCAGGAGCTGTTGCTGGCCTCGATAATACCTTCCCACAGCAGTCGCTGGACCTCAGACCTGATGAAGGTCCTGTCCTGGGCGCTGTACCGTCTGCTCCTGGTGGCGACGGGTTTGCAATCCGGGGTTAGGTTTGCAAAAAGGGAAGGCGGGTCGACCTTAAGGGTAGCGAGGCCGCAAACAGTAAGTGGTGGTAAGGGCCCGTCAAATTTCTGGGTTAGGCTCTGGAGGTTGCACTGGAAGTCCAGGCCGAGTAGCAAGGCAGCGCAGAGGTTGGGGAGGCCGTAGAGGCGGAAGCCGCTGAACTCTTAAGCCCTGGACGGTGAGAGTGGCGATGCAGTACCCCCTGATCGCCACGGAGTGGGATCCGGAGGCCAGGGAGATTCTCTGGTTAGCGGGGTGTACCGCAAGGGAGCAGCGCCTTACCGTATCGAGGTGGATGAAGCTCTCAGTCCAGAGAGCAGGATATCTCATGCCCATCGACCTTCACCATTGTCGAAGCGGCCACGAGGTTGTGTGGTCGAGACTGGTGCCCGACCGGCAGGGGTCCTAAGGCGGGTAAGATGGCAGCGCCAAGGGCTGCACGTATCCTGGGGCAGGCAAGATGGCGGCGCCCTCAGGCCGCACGTGATCTGGGGCAGGCAAGATGGCGGTGCCCATTGGTTCTGAGGCAGGCAAGATGGCGACACCCATGGGCTGCTCGTGTTGTGAGTAGAGCAAGATGGCGGTGCCCACGAGCTGCACGTGATCCGAGGAGGGGAGGATGGCGGTGCCCACTGGCCGCACGTGGGGGGTGCCGGGACAATAGCAGCGATTGAGCGGGCCTGGCACATTGCAGCGAAATGTCCCTTCTTGCCACAGGCTTTGCAGAGCGCGCTCCGCGCCGGGCAGCGCTGCCAGGGGTGTTTTGACTGTCCGCAGAAGTAGCATTTGGGTCCCCCAGGTTTGGTTGGCTGCCGCGCGGTGCAAGCGTGGGGTTTGCATGGGGCGGTCGCTGATGGGGTCCATGATGGGGTAGCCATCGGCAGGGTCCACGATGCACGGGGGGGGGGGGGGCCGCGCAGTCGGGGGCATAGGCCTGTACGTTGCGCGAGGCGACCATAAGCGAGAGCGCTAGTTTTCTGGTCGCTGCGAGGTCAAGCGTGGCGCCCTCTAAGAGGCGCTGGCGGATGTAGTCAGGCGCTATGCCCGTTATGAACGCGTCTCTCATCAGCAGGTTCGAATGTTCAGTGGCCGAAACGGCCCGGCAGTCACAGTCTCTTACTAGGGCGAGCAGGGCACGCCAGAAATCTTCCACAGACTCACCGGGAAGTTGGTGCCGCGTGGATAGGAGATGCCTGGCGTAGATTTTGTTGGTCCGCTGAGCGTAATTCTCCTTCAGTAGCGCCATGGCTTCTGCGTAGGTCAGCGCGTCCTGGACGAGGGGAAAAACGTTGGAGCTCAGCCGCGTGTACAGAATCTGGAGCTTCTGTGCTTCTGGGATTGGGTCTGGAGCAGACCTGATGTATGCTTCAAAACATGCTAGCCAATGTTCGAAGTCTTTTTTGGCGTTGTCTACTTGAGGATGCAGCTGCAGGCGATCCGGCTTGATGTGGAGATCCATCTCTGAAAAATCTCTGTGTAATAAATTGATGCACTATCAATTACGACGAGATGAGAGTAGAATGTAATTGAGGCTTTATTACACAGAGATGTGTGGCCTCCTACAGCAGTTGACGAAATGGCTGCTGTACGGAGAGCACACATATTTATACTCCGCCTACTGGGCGGAGCCAGCAGGCAGGGATCTACCCCCGTACCTGTAGTACAGGGGCCTTACCGTAAAACGCATATACACAGTACAATACATCAGTGGTGACTACCACACTGGAAATCTGGAGAGAAAGGTTGATTTTAATACAGGACAATTCACCGCAGCTAACTGCTTCTTTTCAAAAAAGCAGTCAGCACCTTTTTGTAAAATTGTAAAAAGGGAAGAATATAACTTGAAACATTTAGGAATACAAGAAAATACAATGCTTAAAAAAGATAAGGGATTGAAAGGCTGGAATGCCACAGAATAATTAGCAGGAAGCCTCCCTGCCAGTGATCTGAGAAACTAAAGTCAAGCTTAACATGAAGACACTCTCATGTTAAACATTATGGAAACTAGATGTGGAATAATATGGACAGAAAGGGTATTGCATTAAGGAGCAGAAGAAAATACTTTAAAATAATATCATGTAATCAGCAAGGCTGTTGGAAGAGTGATAAATAGCCTGAATCGCTCTCAGCCAGGCACTCACTCTGACTCTCAGCTAGTAGAGTGATCTCGGTCATGGGGAGGACTGAACACGAAAACCGAGCAGAACCGCAAAACAACCGGCAGAAAACCAACAGATCAAGAAGAGAGATTGTCAAGGAGGTCCAGGAAGGTCAGATCAGCCAACCAGGAGAATCCAGAAGCAAGATCTTTTTACTTTTCTGTAAAGACAGTGATTTTATGTTTTAAAAGAAAAAATAATAATAAAATAACTTAAAGTTTTAACCTGAAACAGTGGTTATTACAAAGTCTACTATACTTACTTAGCAATGCGGGACCCAGGATCGATGCTACTATAAATGCTTTTATCTAAGAAGTAGATAAAATTCTTCTATGAAGATATGGGTTATGCCGGGGGATAACTTGAAACACTAGTTTGAACTGAATAGCACCCACCTAAGTCTGCATAGGAGTCAGGCAGTGAGAATCCCTGTTCACCATTTAGAATATCTTGACCCTTTTTTGGTATAGGGGGAATTCTAAGAATAGTGGTGAGTTTTTTACTTCAACCTATAGAAAATAGCTGGCTTCTACACACAATGGACTCCACTTGAAGTACATGAGCTCGCATTCCCTGAGGGATCCCTGCCAGATGTCCGCACATCTGCTGCTGCTGTTCCAAATATTGTGCTCCAAAGGTTGGCTCCTGACCACCTAGCTCAATGCCTAGGAGAGCATCGTCGTGGCAGTTCTCCCTCTTCCAAGGTGTCTGATTTTGACACTTCCTCCGGCATACTGGTGCAGTGCCCATGTGCCACTGACTCGATACACATGCCACATCCCCCTGAAATGCTAGTATCTGTGTTGGTGGATAGTGAGCTGGTTAGAGGTGATGTTGCCTCTTCGGATACCTCTTTGTCCTCTTGATGTCTGAGGGATGAGATGGGAGTGGGGTGGGGGGGGGGGCAGCAAGTGTCACTGGAACCTCTGTGAAATACAAAAGCAAAGAAATTAAGTTAGCCGTTGTCATTGTGGAAGTACACTCGGATACATACATTGCCTTCAACCATAATTGAAACCCAACTCATGGCCCACCCCACAGACTGGGCCATTTCCCAGACAGTGTGAGATCTCATGTCCCGAAAATATAACACGCAGAGTGATGTTAGCCAATTACGTAATGTGCCAAGGCCAAAGATCTTGAAGATGGCAGTGCATCACAGTGGTCATTCATATTTCAGCCCTGACAGGTTGCCCTCTTTTTTTTGGAAAATATTTTTATTCAAGTGTTAATATTTTAACAATTTAAATACACCACATAACAAAGCAAAACAACCCCCCCCCCCCACCCCACCCCACCACCACCTCACACACATCCCCAGTAACCTTCTCCCAATACAGGAACTCCAACAGACCCCCGGGCCACACCGAGGCACAGTGTAGAGAAGCTGACCTCCACCCCAACAAGACCCGCCGGTGAGTAATCAGTGAGGTTAAGGCTAAAACATCTGCCTCTGCTCTTGTCTGCAGTTTTGGCAAGTCCAACTCCTAAAATATGCCCCCCAGGGGACTGGGCTCAAAATCCACATGCAGAATTGCCGAGATGGTGCTGAAAAACAACCTCCAATGTTTCCCCAACTTCGGGCAGGACCAGAACATATGTACATGGTTGGCCGGGCCTCTCCCACACCGTTCACAAATGTCCTTCCCCCCCCCCTCAAACAATCAGCTCATCCTTGACTTTATCAGGTGCGCTCTATGTACCATTTTTAGCTGTATCAACCCCAGCCTCACACACGATGTTAAGGCGTTCACCCTCCTCAACACCTCACACCACAAAACCCTCCTCCAGTGCTGCCCCTAACTCTCCTCCCACTTGTTCTCAACCCCTCCAGAGACGCCCTATCCTCCTCCAAAATCCTCCTGTACATTGCTGAGATGACCCCTCCCGTCCAGCCCCATTACTAACAACACCCCCTCCAACAGGAGAATGGTGCCACCGGAAAAGTCGGGAAAAACCTCTTCGCGAAATCCCACACCTCCATATACCTGAAAACCTCCCTCCACTGGATTCCAAACTTCCCCAATTCCTCCAAACTTGCAAAGGGCCCATCTAGACATAAGTCCTTAATTTCCATCACCCCTCACTCCACCCATCCCTGAAACCTGGCCTTCTCCCCATATTCATATATCGCCTCTTCGCCCAACTGCTGGACCGCCTTTCCGGTGGACAGAAGGTTACACCTTGCCTGTAGTCCCTTTCTCCTCACCAGATGTTCCAGGGTAGGATCCTCTGCATATTTCTCATCCACTTCCAAGATTTCCTCTACCAGCCTCTGCCCCTCCTCTCTTGCCTCCCTGTCCACTTGCCTTAAATGAAATGATCTCGCCCCTTACCACTGCATTCAGTGCCTCCCAAACCACTGATGGCAAAAGGTCTCCATTTCTATTGAACCCCACATAATCTTCAATCACCTTTCCAACCTTTGTACAAAAATTTGGGTCCGCCAGCAACCCCAAATCCAACCTCCACGCAGGTCTCTCTGCCAGTCCCTTCTCCAGCACCACATCCATCAAACGCAGAGCATGGTCCAGGGTAACAATCGCTGAGAACTCTGTTTTCCTCACACTCGATAACAACGTATTCCCCATAATAAAAAAGTTGATTATTGAATACACACTATGTATTAGTGCAGAAACAAATACTCCCTGTCCCGTGGATGCAGAAACCTCCATGGGTCTGACCCACACCCTCCCCCTCCCCCACCTCCTTCATAAACGCAGACAACATCATCAACCCTCCGCATTGTCCCCATCCCCTTCCCTACATACCCACTATCACAAAGAAAACCAACATAAAGGCCCCATCCACCCAGACCTTCCACATGCCCCAACACAATAGTCCCCGAAACAAAGAAGAAACAAATCCCAACAAATTACCTCAAAGTCCCAAAACCAGCCCCTCCCAAATATTACCTGAATATCAAGCTGTTCTGAGCTGTTTTTTCCCTGAGGTAGGTGTGGCAGTGTGTCCCTTTAAGGGGAGAGTTCTGTAAGGGTCATCTGACCCATTTGGCCAATTGGGCCGGAGCGTGAGAATCCTGGGTCTGAGCGCGGATTTTCCTGGCCAGTCCAGAAACTGGAGTCGATGTCATTGGTGTTGTGTTCTTCGTTTTAGTTCGTTCAGGATGATGAAGGTTGTAGTGCTAACAAAGAACAGCAAGCTGTGTTTAATAAACAAAGCTAATTTATTACACTACACTGAATTAGATTAGAACATATTACCAAGGAATTAGTTCAGAAAAGATTACACTACACATCTACAATATCAAACTATATTATTCGTTCAACTATCTCACAACTACTCTGTCTTGCCCTCTTTCCATCTATCTCTCAGAGGTCAAGGAGGCATGTGATATTTATATGGTTGCTCAAGAGCACCATCTAGTGACCAGAGTAGTAACATTACATTAACCCTTTATGTGCTTTACAATATCCACATATCGTGACAATCGGTAGCATTATTATCATTCTCGATAAATAAGTTATATTGGTAATAAATAGTTCTTTAGTTACTCTGCTTCGTGGGCATCACTCCTTCCTAGATATTACAGCAGATATGGCCAGCTGAGAGATTTCTCCACCTCAGAACTAAAAGTCCAAGAGTCTATTAGCTTCTAAATTGTTGTGGGTAGGTAATAGGTCGCTAGTATAGTCGTGTCAGGTGATCAGTGGACTATGGGTGTTTGAAGGCAGAAAATTATCTGACAACAGCCCTCCAGCTCAGGTCTCAACTTGAAATTGCAGGTGGCTACCTGCTGGTATTATGGGATTGAATCTGTACATTTAAAACAGAACCCATAAATTCCTTCCTGCAGAATTCTGCTCACCTGCGCAAAGGAGCTAGTTGATTTAGGGTGCGGCATCTGTCTCTTCTCTTTTGTTTTGAAATCTAGGGATGGGCAATAAATGCTGGCCTAGCTAGCAATGCCCGCATCCCATAAATTAATTTTTAAACAACTTTGCGTGTCCTTGAGACCCACCTCTTTTTTGGCAAACCCTTTTTCATAACACGACAATGAATATTAACCACGCAACTTCCTTTCCTGGTTCCCAACTGGAACAGCATGAAACAGGATTTGGTTTTCGCTTTTTTGAAACAGGCGGTGACCTATTATGCTTCCTCTTGATATGAGTAACTTCAAATCTTATTGGCTAACAATCTCACTTCAGAAATTAATCATCCACATTGTGATAACGCAACTGAGGGAACACTTTATAGGAGCACATATCTCAGTTAGTCTGGCGCCTCAGCAGAGATCAGCAAACACAGTAAGTATTACTGCTTCTTTGAATTTTAGTTTGACTGCAAAGGCTGTGTGTATTTAAGTGGATAACATGCTGAGAGTCAGCTCACATGAAAAGCAAGTCATATTAATGCTGACGTTATTTTAGGTTATTTAGCAAATTGCATCAATTTTACACTGATATCTACATCAGCTAAAATGATTAGTCAGATAAAAACATAATGGCTTCATATTAAATGGGTGAAACGAAAACTCTGGATGTTTAAAATGAAAGTAGTGATTGTGGCTTTCACTTCGGAACAATTAAACACTCATTTTAAATGAAAGTTTTAGCATTGTTTCGCCTGGAAATTACTGTTGACGATTTTAGCAGCTAAATATTAACTCCAATCATATGGCATTTCTCTGCACTGTATTTGTCAGACCCCATTCTTGGTTTGGGGTACTGCTCTCAACTCTGAGTCAGTGTGGTGTATGTAGGTTGAAGCCCCCTGCAGAGGTTTAGGCACATCATACAGTTTCGTATTTCAGTGTTGTATTGTGAGAGTGTTACAATTTTGGAAAGCATGGCAGGAAGGAAATGGGATCGGAAGGTTAATTGATTTTGCTCAGATTCCATGGCAGATTTTAAAGAAGATGGTAGGCTCTCCCAGTGTCCCAGTATTCTACAGTGGTTAGCACTGTTGCTTCACAGCTCCAGGGTCCCAGGTTCGATTCCCGGCTTGTGTCACTGTCTGTGCGGCGTCTGCACATTCTCCCCGTGTCTGCGTGGGTTTCCTCCGGGTGCCCCGGTTTCCTCCCACAAGTACCAAAAGATGTGCTGTTAGGTAATTTGGACATTTTGAATTCTCCCTGATGAAGCACTGCGTTAAATGTGCATGAAAATAGTTGATTGCCCATGAGCGATCTCTTTGTGGCTTGCATTCAAAGAGCCTTGCACCTGAGTCAGCTCTCCTGGTACTGCTACTCCCAAAGATATTTACTCTCAGTTGTTCAGGGATGTTTGATGGCTCACAAGTTCTTTCAACTTGAGAGCTAGCTGTCTACTAGCTCACTGACTACAATGGCAATGCTTTTGGGTGGTCTGAAGCTTTCAATGCAGTTGCCACAAGAGTTTCCAAGTCCACCAAGACAGTCATCTCTGTATTCCTATAGATCTTGCATGGACCAAGACATTGGTGTCAAGCCAGCAAATGGAAACCTTTTGAGATTTCAATTGTTAAGAGCTGCAGCAGAAACGGGAATTTCTGGTCACCATCCAAGCGCTGTAACTCATACTTTGTACCTTTTCAGTGTTGACTTTTACATTTTCTGTCTTGTGTTAAGATATACTGACAGCTGGCAAAGGTGGTAAGACCGAGGTAGGTCTCTGTAATGTGTGCATTTGCTTGCGGGTACCAGCAGTACTCTGTCCTTGAGTTCCGCAGCAAGCAGAAGGAAACAACGAGCTTAAAGATTTGCTGGGGGTTTTCCAATCATTTGCTGCAACTTTAGCAGAAGTACTCCAGAAAAACTTCATAAACAGCTCTGATGCACCCCTGCTGACATTTGCCTTCAACAAAGCACCTCTAAGCGTAGATTTGACTTTATGATAAACTCTGTAGTCTTGTTTAGATTTAAGCTGGACTGTGCTGAAAATTGAAGATGCAGATAGCTATGCAACGTGCCTTTAAGAATGATTAGTCTTCACACACAGTGCATATGTGCCGACACCGTACATATCTCGGCATGCATAACAGACCTTGCACAATACTGTTGTGTTCTTTGTATTGTTCTTCAGGATGGTGAAAGTTGTAGTGTTGACATAGAACAGTAAGCAGTGTTTAAAAAAAACAAAGCTAAGTGTTAAGGAGGTTTGGGTTTGGGAACGGGTTTATTAGCTGGGTTAGACTTCTTTATGGGGCTCCAACGGCAAGCGTAGTTACAGGTCGACATAGATCGGAGTATTTCCGACTATATAGGGGAACAAGACAGGGATGCCCGCTGTCTCCATTGTTGTTCGCGTTGGCAATTGAACCTCTGGCCATGGCGTTGAGAGACTCCAGGAAATGGAGAGGGGTGATTAGAGGGGGAGAAGAACACCGAGTCTCGTTATATGCGGATGACCTATTGTTATACGTGTCGGACCCAGCGGGGGGAATGATAGAGGTTATGCGAATTTTGAGGGGGTTCGGGGATTTCTCGGGGTATAGGCTAAACATGGGAAAGAGTGAATTATTTGTGATACATCCAGGGGACCAGAGTAGAGAGATAGAAGGCTTGCCTCTAAGGAAAGTGGAAAGAAACTTCCGATACCTGGGGATTCAGATCGCTAGGAGCTGGGGAACCTTGCACAGACTTAATCTGACACGGTTGGTAGAACAAATGGAGGAGGACTTCAAGAGGTGGGACATGCAGCCTCTATCGCTGGCGGGCAGGGTGCAAGCAATTAAGATGATGGTCCTCCCGAGGTTCTTATTTGTATTTCAATGTCTCCCTATACTAATCACTAAGACCTTTTTTAATAAAATAGACAGGAGCATCACGAGCTTCGTGTGGGCAGGGAAAGTTCCGAGAGTAAGGAGGGGGTTCCTTCAGCGTAGTAGGGACAGAGGAGGATTGGCACTACCGAACTTGGGCGATTACTATTGGGCCGCCAATGTGGCAATGATACGTAAATGGATGATGGAGGGTGAGGGAGCGGCGTGGGAAAGACTGGAGAGAAAGTCCTGTAAAGGGACGAGTTTAGAGGCGCTGGTGACGGCGCCGCTACCGATCTCACCTAAAAAGTTTACCACGAACCCGGTGGTGGCGGCAACATTGAATATCTGGGGACAGTGGAGGCGACAGAGAGGGGTGCGGGGAGCCCTGGTGGGGTCCCCAATCAGGAACAACCATAGGTTCGCCCCAGGAAGAATGGATGGAGGATTTCAGAGCTGGTTCCAGTTGGGAATTAGGAGGGTGGGAGATTTATTTATAGATGGGACTTTTGCGAGCTTGGGAGCATTGGAGGAAAAGTATAAGTTGCCCCGGGGAAATTTCTTGAGATATATGCAGGTGAGGGCATTTACTAGACAACAGGTGAGGGAATTTCCATTGCTCCCGACACAGGGGATACAGGACAGGGTGCTTTCAGGGGTGTGGGTCGGAGAGGGCAAGGTGTCAGAGATTTACCGAGAGATGAGGGAAGAGGGGGAGGAGTCGGTGGGCGAACTAAAAGGAAAGTGGGAAGAAGAACTAGGGGAGGAGATAGAGGAGGGTATGTGGGCTGATGCCCTAAGCAGGGTAAATTCCTCTTCCTCATGCGCCAGGCTTAGCCTGATTCAATTTAAGGTGCTACATAGAGCACACATAACGGGAGCAAGATTGAGCAGGTTCTTTGGAGTGGAGGACAAATGTGGGAGGTGTGGCGGGAGCCCGGCAAACCACGCACATATGTTTTGGGCATGCCCGGCACTGGAAGGGTATTGGAAGGGAGTGACGGGAGTGATTTCGCGGGTGGTGAAGGCCCGGGTCAAACCAGGCTGGGGGTTAGCTCTATTTGGAGTTGCGGAAGAGCCGGGAGTGCAGGAGGCGAAAGAGGCCGACGTTGTGGCCTTTGCGTCCCTAGTAGCCCGGCGCAGGATCCTACTCATGTGGAAGGAGGCGAAACCCCCCGGACTGGAGGCCTGGGTAAATGATATGGCGGGGTTCATTAAACTGGAGCAGATAAAGTTTGCCCTGAGAGGATCGGCTCAAGGGTTCACCAGGCGGTGGCAGCCATTTCTCGACTACCTAGGGGAACGTTAGAGGGAAGACAGATGACCAGCAGCAGCAACCCAGGGGGAGGGGGGGGGGGGAGGGGGGGTTTAGTTTAGGTCAAAGATAAAGGGGTTTTGTTACTTGTGTATTGTTTAAAATTTCTGTATTGTTATTGTTGCGTTTGCTTTGTAAGAGGGGAAAAATTGTTGTTTGGGAAAAAATTTTCAATAAAACATTTATAAAAAAAACAAAAAAAAACAAAGCTAATTTATGACACTACACTTAATTAGATTTGAACATTTACAAAGGAATTAGATAAGTAAAGAATACGCTACACTTCTACAATACTATACTATCAGCTCGACTATCTCACATCAACTCTGTCTAGCTTTCTTCCACACTCTCCCAGAAGTCAAGGAAGCATGAGATATTTATATGGTTGCTCTATAGCACCATCTAGTGACTAGAGTACGAACATTACATTAACCCTTTATGTTCCTTATAATATCCACATATTGTGACAAATACTGTTACTGTGTAAATTCACATATTCATAGATGCTTAACATCTTGCAAAATTAGAGAATTAACACATTAACAGAGATAACTTTCTTGCAGGTCTACTTGTGACAAGTCTTTCTTTCTGTTTTAAAATTCTTCTCCAGGGAAGATTGCTAAAATGAGCTGCATCCCAAAATGATCTGAAATATGCTTGTCGCGTGGTTAATTCGTATTTACTTTGTGATGGAAACAGCCAAATGCCAAGAACAAAATAACTATAAGATAAATTCCCTGAGGATGCCTCATTGCCTTATGGTCTTTATTTTATTCAGATGTGGCCACTAATGATAGTTCCGCTGCTGGTAAACTTGACTTCTGCTAAACTGCAGTGCCCAGATGGAAGACTTTGCCCAGAACAATCAACATGTTGTAAACTTGAATCTGGTAATTATGACTGCTGCCCAGTGGAAAAGGTATGGAATAAATATTAAATACAAAAGGGTAACTTAATCATGCATGAATTGGACACGATTCACTTTTACTTACACAAACCATTATGACTGGATTTAACCAGTGCCAGTCACTATCCCCCATAGTTAAATGGTCGGTTGGAGCCCACTCATGATCCCAACAATTATTCCACAACCATTTAATGCTGGGAGATACCTCTCTCGGGACGGAAATCCCAATTGAATGGTCGATGGGTCTATAGCCACCGGGTTGAGGGGGGTGAAGGGGGTGAGGGTGTAAGGCTGGGTGGGAGAGGCTGGGGGGAGAGTTAAAGGGCGAGGGGAAATGAGTTTGGTGGGGGTAAGGGTGTGCAGCTAAAGCTCCCTTGGCTTCTCGACTGGATGAGCCTGCCCCATCCACAGGTATTATACATACAGCAGCTACATGAGGCCCTTAAATGGCCAAAACAATGGTCACCCAATGGGCCTAAGGACAGGTCGCCGTCTGACAGTTCCCCTGTTCCCCACTAACTGCCGTGGGAGCTGGGATGGACAGGTATGGTGCCCGCTGGACTTTGCATGTCACCCCCTCCTTCAAACCTGCGGGTAGTGGAGTGTATATTTACTTTCATTTGGTTCCTGACTGCCTGCTTCTAAATTATGTGGTCAATCGAAGCTACAAATAAACATTTTGTCAAGAATGTTTTTCTCAACATCAAAAACTTCCCCCATCAAACAGTTAATCAAAAACATGAGTGGGTAAAGTTTAAAATGACTGAGATATGGACTGGGGCTGGGGATGTGGTGTCAGAGCCAGGGAAGATAAATGAGGCATTTAGGGAGTACTATTCGGGACTTTATGAGGCGGACCCGGAGGAGAGGAGGGGGACATAGGGCAGTTTCTGGACAAGCTGAATTTCCCCAACTGGTCTCGTAGTTGTAGGTGGAGAGCTTGATCCTCCACCTCAGAATCTTATCGTTCTTGATTTTACCCCGCTGTGTATTGTTAAACATGAAGGCAACCGACTGTTGGTCAGTGAGGAAAGTGAATCGCCTGCCGGCCTGGTAATGCCTCCAATGTCGTACAGCTTCTACAATGGCCTGGGCTTCCTTTTTCGACGGAGGAGTGTCGAATTTCAGAGGCATGGTGGGTACAGGAGAAGAAAGCCACGGGCCTGCCCACCTGGTTGAGGGTAGCGGCCAGAGCAAAGTCCGACAAATCGCCCTCCACCTGGAACGGAATGGATTTGTCCACAGCGTGCATCGCGGCTTTGGCAATATCAGCCTTAATGCGGTTGAAGGCCAGGTGGGCCTCAGCCGTCAGGGGAAAAATGGTGGCTTTAATAAGTGGATGGGCCTTGTCTGCATAATTGGGGACCCACTGGACATAGCAAGAAAAAAAACCCAGGCATCTCTTCAGGGCCTTGGGGCAGTGGGGGAGGGGGAGTTCCAGGAGGGGGCGCATGCGGTCGGGGTCAGGCCCTAGGACACCGTTTTCCACAACGTAGCCAAGGATGGCTAGGCGAGTTGTGCGGAAAATGCATTTCTCCTTATTGTAGGTGAGGTTATGGAGTTTAGCGATGTGGAGGAAGTTCCGGAGGTTTTCGTCATGGTCCTGCTGGTCATGGCCGCAGATGGTGACATTATCTAAGTACGGGGACATGGTTCGCAGCCCGTACTGGTCAACCATTCAGTCCATTTCTCGCTGGAAGACCGAGACCCCATTGGTGCCGCCAAAGGGGACCCTGAGGAAGTGGTAGTGGCGGCCATCTGCCTCGAAGGCAGTGTATTGGTGATCCTCCGGGCGGATAGGGAGCTGGTGGTACGCAGACTTCAAGTCAACTGTGGAGAAGACTCGATACTGCACAATCTGATTGACCATGTCAGATATGCGGGGGAGAGGATACGCATCGAGCTGAATGTGATCCGGAAGCCAGGGAGATTTTCTGGGTTGCGGGTAAAATTGGGAGGGAGCAGCGCCTTACGTATCTGGGTGTATGAAGCTGTCTGTGCTCCCGGAGTTGAAAAGGCAGGCCGTCTCCTGCCCATTGATCCGGACGGTCATCGTAGATTTTGTGAGGTGATGAGGCCAGGACTGGTCAAGCGTGATGGAGGCGAGCTTCGGAAGGTGATGAGTAGGCCTGTCGGAGGTTGCTGCAGCCAGCGTACGACTGGGTGAGCAGGGCTCCCGGGAGACTGCAGAGTGGTCACAAGATGGTGGCCCCCATGGGTCACGCGTGGCGGGTGGCATAGGAGATGTTGTCAAAGATGGTCCCCATGGTTCGCACGTGGCGGGCAAAATCGAAGATGGTGGCCAAGATGGCGGCCCCCACGGGTCGCACATGGCGGGTGGCAGCGAAGATGGCGGCGCCCACGGGTCGCACATGCCGTGTGGCGCGGCAGTTGGAGGCTGCCCCGACAGGCAGCAGGCAGCGCTGCTGGGCCTAAGAGTTTTAGGGAGAGATCGGGCCTGGCAGGCTTTCGCAAAGTGGCCCTTCCTCCCACCCCCGTTGCAAGTCGCGTTCCGTGCAGGGCTGCGTTATTTGGGATGCTTACCCTGGCTGCAAAAGTAGCACTTTGTGCTTCCGGCGTTGGCGGGTTGCTGTGCGGCACAGGCTTGCGCTGCACTCAAGTCGGATGATGGCGGCGCGCACGAGGTCCATGAGGGAGCCGCATGGTCAGAGGTGTAGGCCTCCATGTTCTGGAAGGCCACCTCCAGCGAGTTTGAGACCTGCACTGTCTCTGGGAGGCTAAATGTACCTAGCAATCGCTGATGGATGTAGTTTGATTTAATGCCTGCGACATAGGCATCCCTGATCAACAGCTCTGTGTGTTGGGTAGCCGATGCTGCCTGGCAAGCACAGTTTCGGCAGAGTACCCACAAGGCACGCAGGAATTCGGCTTGTGATTCTCCAGGGCATTGTCCCCTTGTGGCAAGAAGGTGCCTAGCATACACCTCGTTTACAGACTTTATATATTGTCCCTTCAGCAGCATTATCGCCTCCGTATACGAGGGGGAGTCTCTGATGAAAAGGAAAACTTGCGGGCTCACCCGTGCGTTGAGTATTTGCTGCTTTTGGAGGTCGGTGACGTCTTCGGTGGAGGATCCAAGGTACGCTTCGAAACAGCTTAGCCAGTGCTTGAATGTTGCAGTGACATCAGCTGCCTGTGGGTCCAGGCGATCAGGCTTGAGCGATGAATTCATCTTAGAAGTTTAGCTTATTAAATTGATGTACCATCATGAACACAAGACGATTAGTGAACGTAACTGAGGCTTCAATAAGCTAAACAGAAAGCCTCCTGGCCTCTGATCCCGAACTGGGGCAGAGGCAGAGACCAGCCACCGTTATACCGAGCCCGAGGGGAGGCGGAGCCATCAGGCAGTGGTTTAGCACATTACATGTAATACAGTAGCAGTTTACCATAATACACATATTATATACTACAGTGGTTTACCACAGAATGGAAATTTGTAAATTGAGCTGCTGTTTAACCTTAAACGACAGCTCCACCCTGACACATTGCTGAAGGGTGTAACTCAGGATTATTTGAATATTTTATTTCTTCACACCCATTGTTCGCATTTGGAAAATTGCATTCAAGCGCTGGAAAGATTAACAGGCGCCAGTATTGCACAGTTTTAACAACGTCATGTTCTGGCGGTCAAAACCTTACAAGTCGTCGGATGGGAAATTACACTCAAAACTTTAACTTCAGGAACTAACTGTTGAACGATAAACACGGTCAGACAGAATGTCACTGGACAACTGTCAGTACCGATTCCCAGGTAAATATGTAACAGACTGAAAGCATGCTAAAGAAAAACAATGCTGGGCACAGTTCAGCTGACCAATATATAGAACATGCAGACACATTCCATTCCATACACCTGCAACATTTTGAAAGAGAAAATGCTGGAAAATCTCAGCAGGCCTGGCAGCATCTGTAGGGAGAGAAAGGAGCTAACGTTTCGAGTCCGATGATTCTTTGTCAAAGCTTTGATCAAAGCTGTGGCGACTAGAGGCTTTTCACAGTAACTTCATTGAAGCTTACTTGTGACAATAGGCGATTATTATTATTTTGGTGACCTTTTGGCTACCCATGCTACACCATCCTGCGACCCATCCGTGGGTTGCGACCCCCAGTTTGAAAATCACTGGTATAGGCCCATATCACTATTGAACACGGATGTGAAAGTATTGGCTAAGTTGTTGGCGGGGAGGATGGAGGAGTGTGTTCCTGGGGGTGGTGGCAGAAGATCAAACAGGCTTCATGAAGGGCAGGCAGCTCACGAGTAATATAAGACGGCTGTTGAATGTGGTGGTGAATCCGTCGGAGGCTCTGGTACCGGAGGTGGTGGTTTCCATGGACGCGGAGAAGGCATTGGATCGGAAGGAGTGGCGAGGTTTTGGGAAAGTTTGGGTTTGGGCCGAGATTTGTGGCATGGGTACGGTTGCTGTATGTGGCACCAAGGGCGAGGGTGAGGATGAATGATATGAGCTCATGAAGCTTTGACTTACACATGAGTACAAGACAAGGGTGCCCGCTGTCACCGCTGTTTGCGCAGGCCATAGACCCATTGGCGATGGCTCTCAGGGCGTCGGTAGCGTGGCGCGGGATTATGAGGGGACAGAGTGAGCATCGGGAGTCGCTCTATCCCGATGACCTCTTGCTGTATGTATTGGATCCGTTGGAGATAATGGAAAGGATTATGGGCCTGGTGGGGAGGTTTGGAGGGTTCTCGGGGTGCAAGCCGAATGTAGGGAAAAGCGCGGTATTCCCGGTGGCACAGCGGGCTAATTTAGGGGGATGCCATTTACGATAGCGAGGGATAGGTTTTGGTATTTGGGGGATTCAGGTAGCGAGGGAATGGACGGGGCTCCATAAGTGGAACTTAACGAAGCTGGTGGAGCAGGCCATGAAGGGTCTTAAGAGGTGGGATACATTGAACTTAACACTGGCGGAGAGGGTCCAAGTGGTGAAAATGAATATTCTGCCAAGGTTCCTGTTTATCTTTCAAGCTCCCCCGATCTTTATACCAAAGGTCTTTCTCAGAAAGTGGACACGATCATTTCTGACTTTGTATGGGCTGGGACGGTGCCGAAGGTGGAGAGGACCCTGCTACAGAGGCAGAGGTAGCAGAGCCGGTTGGCGTTGCCAAACTTCCTTCATTATTATTGGGCGGCGAATGTGGACAATGTGCGGGGGTGGTGGAAAGGAGAAGAGGTAGAGTGGGTTAGGGTGGAGGAGGAATCTTGTAAGGGGTCTAGTCTGAGGGCGATGGTGACAGCAGCATTGCCAATGGCTCCGAGTAGGTATTCAAGGTGCCTGGTGGTGCAATCCACGGTGAAGATATGGAATCAGTTGAGGAAGCATTTTAGGGTGGAAGGGATGTCGGTGCTAACACTGCTGTGCGGGAATCATGAATTTGAGGGGGGGGGATGGATAGTGTATACAGGAGGTTGGGGGAAGTGGAGCTGGTCAAGGTGAGGGATCTGTATTTGGAGGAAGGATTTTCCAGTCTGGAGGAGCTATGGGAGAGGGTAGAGCTGCCAAGGGGTAGTGAGTTCAGGTATCTACAGGTTAAGGACTTTGCGTGAAAGGTCTGGAGGGGGTTCCCTAGGTTGCCGGGATACACCCTGCTGAAGCAACTGCTGCTTCCAGATGTGGAAGGGGAGGGAAGAATTGGGGATATATACAAGTGGTTGGGGGAGCAGGGAGGTGAGCGGGTGGTGAAGATCAAGGAGAAATGGGAAGCGGAGTTGGGAATGGAGATCAATTGGGGAGTATGGAGTGAGTCACTGCGAAGGGTAAACGGGACCTCCTCTTGTGCAAGGATGAGCCTGATACAGTTTAAGGTGGTGCACAGGGTGGATATGACTCGGGCGAGAATGAGTGGGTTCTTTCAGGGGGTAGCAGATGAGAGTGAGAGGTGTGGGCGGGGGCCAGCGAATCACGCGCTAGATGTTTTGGGGTTGCGAAAAATTGGGAAGATTCTGGGCGGGAGTGTTTGTGACCTTAGCCAGGATAGTGGAGGAGGGAGTGGACCTGGGACCTTTGGTGGCGATATTTGGGATTTCAGAGAAGCCGGAGCTCATGGAGAGGAGGAAGGCCGATGTCTTGGCCTTCGCCTCTCTGATTGCACGGCGGCGAATTTTGCTGGAGTGGCGGTTGGCATCGCCACCAGGGGTAGCGGCTTGGTTGGGTGACCTGTACGCCGTCCTGCGATTGGAGAAGAAGTATGTGTTTAGGGGCTCTTCAGGGGGTTTGAGGAAAGGTGGGGGATGTTTGTGACCGTGTTTGAGGGGCTGTTCATTGCGAGGGAGGGGCGGTGAAAAAGAGGAAAAATATGTACAGACTGAATAGTTGATTGTTGGGAAGTATGTTTCCCGGGGTGTTTGTTCGCTGTGACCTGTTTTGATACATGTTTGCAATAAAATATATGTATTTTTAAAAGTTTTAAATGACTGAAGCTCAAACCAGGGACTTGAAGATTGCCAAGAGGAGAAATATAGGGTGCAATTCTACCACCACGTTGCATCTGGCACCAATCCGGGTGTGCCGGGTGCATCGTGGGAGAGGGCCAAATTGTGGTTCACGCTGGGCATGAAATGATTGCAGCATCCGGCTCGATCTGGATCACGCCCTCACTGGGCATGATCCAGATAATCATATTTAAATTACCCATTAGACTCATTTAAATATGCACAGCCTATTTGAGGCCACATTCAGCCATCTTTTGTGAGTCACTGGGTGCACCAAAGGCCTCACCCGGGCACCAATTAGTACTGGGCTCCATAAGCAGAGACCATGCGTGATGGCCACTCTAGGGGTCTCAGAGGCCACTGAAACCCCCAGGGTGGTCAGGGCAGGGCAGTACCCTGCCACACGTCCAGGCACCCTGGCAGTGCCAAGGTCTAGTTCACACCCAAAAAGCTGGCTGGAAACACTTCGCCAAACACACCCAAAGTGACACTCAAAATTATTTGGTTGAATCTCGCCCATAAGATACTGTTCCTGAAGCTCACATTGAGCTTCATTGGAGCTGTTTAAGAGCTCAGAGAAGGTGCTCAGACTGGGAATTGAAGAGGTTACAATGATAAACCAGGTAACCTTGGATCACAATTAAACACAAAAGGCAAGTCCTTGCCAAAGTGTTCACCAGATAATTCCTGCCACTCCCTCATCCTTCCTGATCTGTGCATAATTGTATGTGGGTCAAGTGAGGCCTAGGATGTCCCACCCACTGTCAACCTAATTGAGGCCCAGTCAAAGGGTTGCTCCCTTCCCCCGCCTCAATTCTGAGGATGGCAAGGTGTGTTTGAGCCAGGAAGAAAGTGTGTCAGGCCACTCTGATTAGGCCTCTGGCATTAAGGGGGGCACCTCCCTCAAGTTATCCCCATCTGCATTTGCCCCCCCCCCCCCCACCCCCCCCCCCACCCCCCACACACACACACACACACAGCACCTCCCTACCACAAGGTTTTCCTCCTGTGGCCTCTCCATCAAGAACCCCATAGGCCTCACTTCTCCTTTGTGTTTTTCAACCTCCCACACTGAACAGTTCCAGGTCTCTGGTGACTGCTTGTAGCCCCAGTCCTGGCCACTGCTGCCGCTGGCACTGCTGAGGCTACAGAGCTGCCAGCTCTCTGAGGTAGGGCTCCCCTTGAGTGTGCGAAAACCCGTCGTCCAAAAAACCCCGCCACTAGTGTAATACTGAGTTTACATAGATCAGGAAGGTCATGGTTCAGTTTCAATGACTGTTGGATTAGCTAATTTTAGATTTAACACCGGTGGGTGTTAGTTCTAGAGTGGGCTTGGGGTCACATTCTGGGGATCACCTCACTGACACATCTCCACAGCAGTCAAAGGCAGTGACAGCCCAGCACTCTGGCACTTGGAGGACTGCTGGAGAACAGCCACCTGCTGAGTCGGAGTCAGGTGATGAGCCTCTAGAAGCAGCCATTGCTAACATGCTGGAGATGCAGCAAAAGGCAGTCGAACAACACGCAGGGTTGAGGGTGGCAATAAACAGTCCAGAGCCAAGGATGGAGGTATCCAGCCATGCCCTGTCTGATGTCATGGCTCTGACATGGTCACCAACGCTAAAGGCACGCTTCCAATACCAAATTTGGACGATAGATTATGCCTGCCTTGCATTTGCTGCTTGGAGATTGGAGATATCCAGTAGCTCTGCTTCCTTAACGTTTGGAAGGCTCTTCCCGCCTTACATTCCTGACATTTTAATGCTCAATAAGACCGACTCTCATTTAAACCCATTGCTATTACTGTCTCATGTCAAAGCAGACCATTACTTAGTTGTTACAACTCCGTTCTCAATTAAGTGTTTATGAGTTCTATATATATTCTACCTTCATCTTCATGCTGAGAATCCATTAAGTATGAGGGATCCCCCAGAATCCATCCCTGCGCTCCTCCCACACTGCCTCAGACCCCTCCTGTAGAGATTTTTATTCCAGTTTCATTTTTAAACTGTGTCATTGCTTCGGGGTTTCATAATGGTGGTGATGGTGGTGCTGCACTTCTACTTCCAGACCAGCTTCAACCCTCTGCCTATCCCTGTTAGCGTCGCTTCGATCATCCTGGGACTGCGCAATGTGCAGGTAGATCCCCCGCTGGTCATTCTCCAGCCTTCTCCAGTAACCTTAGAGCCCATTGTTATTGTTATGGATATTCTTGCACTCCCCTCCAAACCCAACACTGTGGATGTCCTCATGCCCCATGTGGACCTCACCCCTCACCATCTTGAGGCTGTGTGCATGGTCACTTACAGAGGTGACCCCACCACCCCCACCTCAACCACCATGAGAGCTTTGAGTAGCCTCTATTTTACTACCTTTTCTCCATTTATAGGCTGTAGTTGCCTCCCCGAACCATGACCATCCTATCTGCAGCCAGCACAGAGCCAGTCACCCCCAGGACACTGAGTGTGAGACTATGACCACGCCCTACACACCAAGCTGTACCTGATCCCCATTAAGCACACAGGACTTGCCACTCCCTAAATAAGGAACACAACGTGTGGTCCATGTCTTGTCCTGTAGCATAGACTGCCCAGGACTGCCATTAAACACGCAGCCCGACTGTGAGGTACACAGAGCCCAGTATTGCCATTAAACACGCAGCCCGACTGTGAGGTACACCCCCATCCCAATCATTCCTCTGCCTGCCATCTTTCCTGCCCCATTCTCCCCTGTTCCTTTCACCCTCATATCCTCATGCCTCTGTTATCCATCCCCACCTCCATCAGTCCCTTTCTGTTGGTAGAATGAAGCCCAACCTGAGACCCACAGCAACAGACTGGGTGCAGTCCTCCTGGTGATGTGCTGCACTGACCATGACCAGCCTAGCTAGACATTTGAGGCACCCACCGTGTGCACCCCCAGCAGTCTCGCCTTTCACAGCAGCTCTGGCATCGCTGCTGACATGACAATGCTATCGCAGGTAGGTTTTGAATGTTGCACTCACCTTGAAGTCATGAGCAAAGTGAACATGGATAGCTGGACACCACTCTAATAAGCAGTCTAATTTCCCACTCGCATGGACTTCTCACTCTGAATTTTCCTCTCCCACCTGACATGGAAATCACCACCGGAAGGACTGGAAAATTCCACCCAACATTTCATGTCAATGACCTTTCGTTAAAACAGGCTATAGCTAATGTTATCTTGATCCTTCCCCTATCACTGCAGTTCACTTCCTCAGTTACAGCCAGAATGATGGCAACTTGGTAAATCTTCCTCAGAAAATGTGCACTGAGGGAAGTGTTTTGCATACTGGCAGTGTGGCTGCTGGCTTATGGCATTCGTGGTGACATGGTCGCACAGTGGTTAGCGCAGTTGTTCCAGGGTCCCAGGTTCGATTCCTGGCTTGGGTCACTGTCTGTGCGGAGTCTGCACGTTCTCCCCGTGTCTGCGTGGGTTCCCTCCGGGTGCTCCGGTTTCCTCCCACAGTCCAAAGATGTGCAGGTTAGGTAGATTGGCCAAAGCTAAATTGCCCTCTGTGTCCAAAAGGGGTTAGGTGGGGTTACTGGGTTGCGGGGATGGGGTGGAGGTGTGGGCTTGGGTTGGGTGCTCTTTCCAAGAGCCGGTGCAGACTCGATGGGCCAAATGGCCTCCTTCTGCTCTGTAAATTCTATGATCCTCTCTAGAGAGATGGTAGCCGTACTTGGGTAGTTACCTCAAACTGGTTTATCACCTCTCTGGCCAGTAGTGTCTGATCCAAGCGCGCCCCCCCCCCCCCCCCCCCCCCCCCCCCCACTGCTGTCAGGAAGAACGGAGAATTTGGCGCTCAGCCAAAACCCCATTCACTGCATCGGGACCGGAAAATCCTGCTGACGTGAACGGATGGAGAATTTTAGCCTATATAAGATGGGTTACAAAGTAGGTACGTCTCTCAACATAGAAAAGATAGAATACAGCGTGGTCTATCCTCTGGCCTGAGTTGGATTCTCCGGTCCGCCAGCTGCGTATTTTTCGGCACACGTTGTTTGCTGGCGGTGGGATTTTCTCATGTCGCCGCTTGCCAATTGGATTTCCCATTGAAGCCACCCCACACCGTAAGGAGACCCATGCATGGGGATGCGCTGTCAGTGGGAAAAGTGAATCCCAGCGGCCGGAGAATTCCGGCCATATTCTACATCACTCATTGCCATTACTGTTTGATTAACTCATACACCACTCCTCTCCCTGAGTATTCCACCAACTGCTTTACAATGGGAGAGATTTTCCGGCCGCGATGCACCTGAAAAGCACTGCGGCATGCCCGCTCGTTGCCGGGAGATCCCTCTTTCGGGATTAACCCGGCTCGCATGGCCCTGCGAGATCTAACACAATCTCAAGAGACATTGCGATGTGAATGCGCCCATTGTGTGTGCGATGACTTTCTGACAATCTGCATATTGGAGTGGGACAGCTAGTCTCACTGTAATCTACGTTCCCGAGGTCTACTCAAGGCATTGAGATTCAAACGGGGACCAGATAGGACAGCACTTGTGGAGGTCTCCTTGGGATTGGAGGCCGAAGGTTCTCACCCTCTGGGCAGAGTGGCACCCAGGCAGACACTTCCCAACAAACCATGAAAGTTATGAGAGTTTCTTTACCTTCAAGCTCTCCTTCAATGGCCATGGTGCCCGGGCCCCACTCGTAAATACTTGCACCAATTCACACCCGCATTACTCCCACCTGAGAGGGGTGGTGCATCACAGAGGGATGGAGCATCAAGGGTCCAGACTGTTAATCATATTAAAATCCATGCAAATCGCGGTTTTGCATGGGGCCGCGGATGCGGGATGTGTAGCTCTCTGCTGCAACCAGCAGGAGACTGGAGCATTGCAAAGACACCAATCCTGTTTTTAGCCCGGCGCAAAATTCCAGTTAGCCGTGGGTGCAAATCCCGTCATGGCCGCTAAATCTCGAGAACGGCCAGAAAGAGGGCTTGCTTCAACAGGATTCAGTTAGAGATCTTCCACCCCTCCACCCTCGCTGGTGACCTAATCAATTTCACGACCAGAAAGGGCACAAGCTTGATTCGCATACATTCTAATTTATTCCCAGCGTTGCCTGCGTGTTTAGGGCCACCCCTCCAGCTGGCTTATGTGATCGTCGCCAGCACCTTGAAGCTGCAGAGATCCGTTAAATCAGTTGAGAAAAGGCGTCCGTCACTCAGCTTTTCTCACCTGATCCAACACTTGGCAATTTGAGGAAGATTGCACCCTGTATCTATTTTTTAAAGCACATCTTTGTAACAGTAGCTATGTCTTTCATGAGTACAAACTGTTCCATCCTTTCTCTGAGTGTCTAGCACATGACTGCTGATGTTACTGTTACATCGTGGTCTACATTACTCATTGTCATTACTCTTCTATTAACCCATTACACTACATGACGCAAGGGAGAGAATTGAAGTGGAGAAAGGAACTTTTTATGACAGATTCTGGAGAACACAATCAATAGTTTTTATAAGCATCCTGTTCTCGTCTTCCTACATTCAACATCCTCGCAGGAATAAATATTTTACTTACTAAACCACTGAATACCAGATAGTTCAATATTTAACACTGAATCAAACACTCGCAGAAAAATAGCTGCATGAACAACTTGGGCCCAAGATACTGCAGCTCAATGGTCAGGAACGCCTTTGGAGCTGCTCTTGCTGTGCCACCATGAACATTATCAGAAGTGTGACCAAAACCCCGGCTGCGGAAATTAAAAGGTTTTTGCTGAACTTTCGGACAAGCAGCGAAGTGGGAGCAGGACCAAGAAGATTTGTGGCCAATATGTTTCTAAAGCCCAGTTGTTACTAATGGTCTGTACCTTCTATCTCAAATGTCATGGAATCCACGTAAAACTTACATTTTTAAATCGCAAAGTGGTGAAGTAGAAAGCTGAGTAATAGAATAAGCCACATTTATTGATCGGAATCAAGAATCCTCTTTCCAGGTGTTTAGGGAGTGAACACGTATGATTCAATCTATTGTCCGTCGTAAACTAGCATGTCTGCCAACACGATAGGACGAGGCAGCAAGGAGGAGAGTGAAATAAAGCCTGAGTAGGGCAACCCAAGGCAGCCCAAGACAAGAGGCAGAGTCAGGAAGTGTGGGCAGGAGTATTCGTGGAATGATAGGAACGATAGAGTGGCAAGTGGGACCAGGAGCCTCTGTAGCCAGTAGAAAGGAGATGGAAGAATGGGACGGTCAGGTGCAATGTCTTTGTCCAGTGGTGATGGCCTGCGATTCGCTAATGTGCAAAGAAAATGTTGACATAAGAATTTCTCATTACAGAGTGGTCAGTATTATGGGGGTTTTCTCCTTCCTCCACAATGACATCCAAAGTAACGGAAACCTCAAAAGATATGTGTACAAGCAATTGTTTCATTGTCTGTCCACCAAAGTTATCGTGAATGACCTCAGAAATGGCACTATAAAAATGTGTAACTCAAAATATCATGAAATAAGGATCCAATGCGGCACTTAGACATAATACTTTCAGGACTTTTAGGACTGAGTTTAGGAGGAACTTCTTCACCCAAAGGGTTGTGAATCTATGGAATTCCTTGCCCAGTGAAGCAGTAGAGGCTCCTTCATTAAATGTTTTTAAGATAAAGATAGATAGTTTTTTGAAGAATAAAGGGATTAAGGGTTATGGTGTTCGGGCCGGAAAGTGGAGCTGAGTCCACAAAAGATCAGCCATGATCTCATTGAATGGTGGAGCAGGCTCGAGGGGCCAGATGGCCTACTCCTGCTCCTAGTTCTTATGTTCGGGTCCTGATATAATGGGCGAGCTGGGTGACCCCGCGGTGGCAGAGGTCGTCATGGATAGCCCGTAGTCGGTCCTCTTGCGCACTGGCGCTTGTACCGCGGGACAGGGAATCTGGGGGCTTGTTGAGCTTCCCAGGACGATATACTATATCGTAATTATAGGTGGAGAGTTTGATTCTCCACCTCAAGATCTTATTGTTCTTGATTTTGCCCCGCTGCGTATTGTCGAACATGAAGGCTACCGATCGTTGGTCAGTGACGAGGGTAAACCTCCTGCCAGCGAGGTAGTGCCTCCAATGCCGCACAGCTTTCACGATGGCTTGAGACTCTTTTTCGACCGAAGAGTGTCGAAGTTCAGAGGCGGTGAGGGTGCGTGAAAAAAACGCAACCTGTCTGCCTGCTTGATTGAGAGTCGCGGCGACAGCGACCTCTGATGCACCGCTCTCCGCCTGAAAGGGGACGGATTCGTCCACCGCGCACATCGTGGCTTTGGCGATGTCCGCCTTGATGCAGTTGAAGGCCTGGCGGGCCTCGGCTGCCAGAGGGAAAAGGGTGGCCTTAAATAGTGGGCGGGCTTTGTCCGCATACTGGGGACCCACTGGGCGTAGTAGGGAAAAAAATCCAAGGCACCTCTTGAGGGCCTTGGGACAGTGAGGGAGTGGGAGTTGCAGGAGTGGGTGCAGACGGTCAGGGTCGGGCCCTAGGACTCCGTTTTTCACGACGTAGAGCCGAGGATGGCTAGCCTGGTGGTGCGGAAAACGCATTTCTCCTTGTAGGTGAGATTAAGTTTTTGGGCGGTTTGGAGAAATCGGTGGAGGTTGGCGTCGTGGTTCTGCTGATCATGGCCGCAGATGGTGAGGTTGTCCAAGTACGGAAACGTGGCCCGCAGCCCGTACTTGTCCACTATTCAGTCCATTGCTCGTTGGAACACCGAAACCCCGTTCGTGATGCCAAAAGGGACCCGAAGGAAATGAAAAAGGCGGCCGTCTGCCTCAAATGCCATGTAGTGACGATCCTCTGGACGGATTGGGAGCTGGTGGTATGCAGACTTCAGATCCACCGTGGAGAACACGCGGTAGTGAGCGATCTGATTGACCATGTCTGCAATCCGGGGAAGGGGGTACGCATCGAGTTGCATAAACCGGTTAATGGTCTGGCTGTAATCAACCACCATCCGGAGCTTTTCCCCGGTCTTGAGGACCACCACCTGAGCTCTCCAGGGGCTATTGCTGGCTTCTATGACTCCTTCCCGCAAGAGACGCAGGACCTCAGACCTAATAAATATTCTGTCCTGCATGCTATATCGCCTGCTGCGAGTGGCTACTGGCTTGCAATCAGCGGTGAGATTAGAGAAGAGGGAAGGAGGGTCGACTTTCAGAGTGGCTAGGCTGCACACAGTGAGTGGGGGCAGGGGTCCGCCAAAGCTAAGCGTTAGGCTCTTGAGATTACATTGAAAATTGAGCCCTAAAAGGAGGGGGGCGCAGAGGTCTTGGAGCACGTACAGCTGGAAATTAGTGTACTCAACGCCCTGTACCGCTAAGGTTATCGTAGTGCACCCTCGGATTTGTACCGAGTGCGACCCGGAGACGAGGGAAATTGTTTGTTGCGCCGGGAATATCGGGAGCGAGCAGCGGCTTACCAGATCCGGGTGGATGAAACTCTCGGTGCTCCCGGAGTCGAACAGGCAAGGTGTCTCGTACCCGTTAACCCGGATGGCCATCATTGAGCTCTTGAGATGCTTGGGTCGCGCCTGGTCCAAGGTGACTGCGCTGAGTTGAGGGTAACCGGCGGCGTGGTCAGCTGTGCTGGGGCTGCCCCCCAGTGACTGTCCGAGCAGGTCGTACGCGTCGAGCGACGTAGCAGATGGCGTCCAAGATGGCAGCCCCCGTTGATCAAGCGTGGCGGGCGTCAAGGAAGATGGTGTTCAAGATGGCGGCCAGGGATCGCACGTGGCCGGCTAAGTGGGGGAGGATGGCCAAAATGGCGGCCCCCGTGAGTCGCACGTGCTGTGCGGAGTCGGAGTCGACAGGCACGCTGCCACATTGCGAGGTCTGCGGGCCTGAGAGTCGGTAGTCCGGGTCTGAGAGTTTGCGTGCTTAGGCTTGGCGAGGCAGACCTTGGCGAAGTGCCCTTTTCGGCCGCAACTGTTGCAGTGCGCGTTGCGGGCCGGGCAGTGCTGTCGAGGGTGTTGAGGCTGGGTGCAAAAATAACAAGGCAACCCCCCCATGATGAGCGGGTGGGCGCGCTGCACAGGCCTGGGGTAGTCTCTGGTTGGGGCCCACAAGGGGGTTGAGTGTTCGGCCGGAAATGCAGTGAGGCTCTGGAAAGCGACCTCCAGTGAAGTCGCCAGTTTCACCGTCTCGTCCAGGCCCTGGGCCCCTTTCTCGAGCAGTCGCTGCCGCACGTAATTTGATCTGAGCCGGGGCGCTGGTGTCGAGTAGTGAGAATATGTCGCGCATAGACCTCGTTCACAGGCTGCACGTAGATGTGCTCGAGGATTGCGAGACCTGCGGTATTTGAGGTGGCCTCTTCAAGTTGCACAGAAATGCGGTGACTCACCTGTGGGTGGAGGAGACTCAATTTTTGTTCATCCGTGACGGATGGCATCGATGACGCGGCAAGGTAGGCCTTGAAACACCGCAGCCAGTGTGAAATAATTTCCTTTGCCTCCGCGGCCTGTGGATCGAGCTCCAGTCTGTCAGGTTTGAGGGCTGACTCCATAATCATTTTTGTTCAGATAGCTAATTAAATTGATGCGACCATCAATTCACTCAAGGACTCGTGTCGGAGTGAAGCAGTGGTTTTAATTAACTATCAACTTTGCCTGCCTGCGGACTTCCGGGTGCGGTGATGACCAGCTGAGTCGCACGTTTCGGCAGCTCCCGGTGGAACGGACTTTTGGGCTCTTAATAAGAGCCCCAACGGCAATTTTAACGGCTAAAAGTACTGTGCGGTGAACCAGAAGGGAATCCCCCCTGGATACGGATGAAAAAAGGAGAGGAAGGTGGCCGGATTGCGGTGGATCCTTTAGAGCAGCGGCAAGGAAGGCAAGCAAAAACCAAGATGGCGTCGGAAGGTGGCAGTTTAATATGGGGCGCTGAACAACAAGAGTTTTTGAAACGCTGCGTGGAAGAACTCAAAAAGGAAATGAAGAAGGAGCTGTTGGCCCCGATATTACAGGCGATCGAAGGGCTAAAGGAGGAGCAAAAAACCCAGGAGCGGGAGCTTCGGGTCGTGAAGGCAAAGGCTGCCGAGAATGAGGACGACATACAGGGCCTGGTGGTGAAGACGGAGATGCACGAGGCACACCATAAACGATGTGTGGAAAGGCTGGAGGCGCTGGAGAACAACGCGAGGAGGAATAACCTAAGGATTCTTGGTCTTCCTGAAGGTGCGGAGGGAGCGGACGTCGGGGCATATGTGAGCACGATGCTGCACTCGTTAATGGGAGCGGAGGCCCCGGCGGGTCCGCTGGAGGTGGAGGGAACATACCGAGTGATGGCGCGAGGACCGAGAGCAGGAGAAATTCCTAGAGCCATAGTGGTGAGATTCCTCCGTTTTAAGGATAGAGAGATGGTCCTTAGATGGGCAAAAAAAACTCGGAGCAGTAAGTGGGAGAACGCGGTGATCCGCGTATACCAAGACTGGAGTGCGGAGGTGGCGAGAAGGAGGGCGAGCTTTAATCGGGCCAAGGCGGTGCTTCACAAAAAGAAGATAAAATTCGGAATGCTGCAACCGGCAAGACTGTGGGTCACATATCAAGGGAGGCACCACTACTTTGAGACGGCGGATGAAGCGTGGACTTTTATCGTGGAAGAAAAATTGGAATGAGCGGGTTATTAAAAAAAAGAATTTTTGAAACAAAGTGGTGGGGCGAGTATGGGGGGGCGAAGAGGGGGGTAAAAAGGGGGGAAAGAGGAGTTTTATGTTATTAATCCTGCGATGTGGTAACTTTTCTCTCTTCCACAGGAGGTGGTGGGGGGAGGAAAGGAGGTGGAGGAGATGGGGCGTTGGCCATTGGGGGCGGGGCCAAGGGGGAAGCGCGGGCTCGGTTCCCGCGCTATGATAATCATGGCGGGAATAGGGAAGCAGGAAGGAGGGGGCGTCGCACGGTGCGAGCCGAGGTCACGGGGGGAAGCCGAGGTCGGCCAGAGTTTGCTGACTTCTGGGAGCAACATGGGGGGTGTAACTACGCTAGTGGGGGATCTAGCGGGGGGGGTGGGAGGGGGGAATTATTGGGCTGCTGCTGCTGGGGAGAGGGGGGAGCTGGCATGGGGTGGGATGGGTGGGGGGGGCACCGCCTGGGGGGGACACAGCTGCGTGGGAACCGGGTGAGGAGCTGGAAAAAGGGGATGGCTAATCGACAAGGGGGGGGGGGGGTAAAAAGCCCCCCAAGCCAGCTGATCACGTGGAACGTGAGAGGGCTGAACGAGCCGATAAAGAGGGCACGGGTACTCGCACACCTTAAGAAACTTAAGGCAGACGTGGTTATGTTACAGGAAACGCACTTGAAACTGATAGACCAGGTGAGACTACGCAAAGGTTGGGTGGGGCAGGTGTTCCATTCGGGGCTAGATGCGAAAAACAGGGGGGTGGCTATATTAGTGGGGAAGCGGGTAATGTTTGAGGCAAAGACTATAGTGGCGGATAGCGGGGGCAGATACGTGATGGTGAGTGGCAAACTACAGGGGGAGACGGTGGTTTTGGTAAACGTATATGCCCCGAACTGGGATGATGGCAATTTTATGAGGCGTATGCTAGGACGCATCCCGGACCTAGAGGTGCGAAAGTTGGTAATGGGGGGAGATTTCAATACGGTGTTGGAACCAGGGCTGGACAGGTCGAGGTCCAGGACTGGAAGGAGGCCGGCAGCAGCCAAGGTGCTTAAAGATTTTATGGAGCAGATGGGAGGAGTAGACCCGTGGAGATTTAGCAGACCTAGGAGTAAGGAGTTCTCGTTTTTCTCCTATGTCCACAAAGTCTATTCGCGAATAGAATTTTTTGTTTTGGGAAGGGCGTTGATCCCGAAGGTGAGGGGAACGGAGTATACGGCTATAGCCATTTCGGGTCACGCTCCACATTGGGTGGACTTGGAGATAGGGGAGGAAACAGAAGGGCGCCCACCCTGGAGAATGGACATGGGACTAATGGCAGATGAGGGTGTGTGTCTAAGGGTGAGTGGGTGCATTGAAAAGTACTTGGAACTCAATGATAATGGGGAGGTCCAGGTGGGAGTGGTCTGGGAGGCGCTGAAGGCAGTGGTTAGAGGGGAGCTGATATCAATAGGGGCACATAAAGGAAAGCAGGAGAGTAGGGAACGGGAGCGGTTGCTGCAAGAACTTCTGAGGGTGGACAGGCAATATGCGGAGGCACCGGAGGAGGGACTGTACAGGGAAAGGCAAAGGCTACACGTAGAATTTGACTTGCTGACTACGAGCACTGCAGAGGCACAGTGGAGGAAGGCACAGGGTGTACAGTACGAATATGGGGAGAAGGCGAGCAGGTTGCTGGCCCACCAATTGAGGAAAAGGGGAGCAGCGAGGGAAATAGGGGGAGTGAGGGATGAGGAAGGAGAGATGGAGCGGGGAGCGGAGAGAGTGAATGGAGTGTTCAAGGCATTTTATAAAAAATTAGACGAAGCTCAACCCCCGGATGGGAGGGAGAGAATGATGGGCTTTCTGGACCGGCTGGAATTTCCCAAGGTGGAGGAGCAGGAAAGGGTGGGACTGGGAGCACAGATTGAAATAGAGGAAGTAGTGAAAGGAATTAGGAGCATGCAGGCGGGGAAGGCTCCGGGACCGGATGGATTCCCAGTTGAATTTTACAGGAAATATGTGGACTTGCTCGCCCCGCTACTGATGAGGACCTTTAATGAGGCAAAGGAAAGGGGACAGCTGCCCCCGACTATGTCTGAGGCAACGATATCGCTTCTCCTAAAGAAGGAAAAGGACCCGCTGCAATGCGGGTCCTATAGACCTATTTCCCTCCTAAATGTAGACGCTAAGATTCTGGCCAAGGTAATGGCAATGAGGATAGAGGATTGTGTCCCGAGGGTGGTCCATGAGGACCAAACTGGGTTTGTGAAGGGGAGACATCTGAATACGAATATACGGAGGCTGCTAGGGGCAATGATGATGCCCCCACCAGAGGGGGAAGCGGAGATAGTGGTGGCGATGGATGCCGAGAAAGCATTTGATAGAGTGGAGTGGGATTATCTGTGGGAGGTGCTGAGGAGATTTGGTTTTGGAGATGAGTATGTTGGATGGGTGCAGCTGTTGTATAGGGCCCCAGTGGCGAGTGTGGTCACGAATGGACGGGGATCCGCATACTTTCGGCTCCATAGAGGGACAAGGCAGGGATGCCCTCTGTCCCCATTATTGTTTGCACTGGCGATTGAGCCCCTGGCAATAGCATTGAGGGGTTCCAAGAAGTGGAGGGGAGTACTTAGAGGAGGAGAAGAACACCGGGTATCTCTGTATGCGGATGATTTGTTGTTATATGTAGCGGACCCGGCGGAGGGGATGCCAGAGATAATGCGGACACTTCGGGAGTTTGGAGAATTCTCAGGATATAAACTGAACATGGGGAAAAGTGAGTTGTTTGTGGTGCATCCAGGGGAACAGAGCAGAGAAATAGAGGACTTTCCGCTGAGGAAGGTAACAAGGGACTTTCGTTACTTGGGGATCCAGATAGCCAAGAATTGGGGTACATTGCATAGGTTAAATTTAACGCGATTGGTGGAACAAATGGAGGAGGACTTCAAGAGATGGGACATGGTATCCCTGTCACTCGCAGGGAGGGTGCAGGCGGTTAAAATGGTAGTTCTCCCGAGATTCCTCTTTGTGTTTCAGTGCCTCCCGGTGGTGATCACGAAGGCTTTTTTTCAAAAGGATTGAAAAGAGTATCATGAGTTTTGTGTGGGCCGGGAAGACCCCGAGGGTGAGGAAGGGATTCTTCCAGCGTAGTAGGGATAGGGGGTGGCTGGCACTACCGAGCCTAAGTGAGTACTACTGGGCCGCCAATATCTCAATGGTGAGTAAGTGGATGGGAGAAGAGGAGGGAGCGGCGTGGAAGAGATTGGAGAGGGCGTCCTGTACGGGGACTAGCCTACAAGCTATGGTGACGGCCCCATTGCCGTTCTCACCGAAGAAATACACCACAAGCCCGGTGGTGGTGGCGACTTTGAAAATTTGGGGACAGTGGAGACGGCATAGGGGAAAGACGGGAGCCTTGGTGGGGTCCCCGATAAGAAATAACCATAGGTTTGCCCCGGGGAGAATGGATGGGGGATTTGGAATATGGCAAAGAGCAGGAGTAACGCAACTGAAAGATCTGTTTGTGGATAGGGAGTTCGCAAGTCTGGGAGCGCTGACCGAGAAATATGGGTTGCCCCAAGGGAATGCATTCCGGTATATGCAACTGAGGGCTTTTGCGAGGCAACAGGTGAGGGAATTCCCGCAGCTCCCGACGCATGAGGTGCAGGACAGAGTGATCTCAAAGACATGGGTGGGGGACGGTAAGGTGTCAGATATATATAGGGAAATGAGGGACGAGGGGGAGATTATGGTAGATGAGCTGAAAGGGAAATGGGAAGAAGAGCTGGGGGAGGAGATTGAGGAGGTGCTGTGGGCGGATGCCCTAAGTAGGGTAAACTCATCGTCCTCGTGTGCCAGGCTAAGCCTGATTCAATTTAAGGTGTTACGCAGGGCGCATATGACTGGAGCACGGCTCAGTAAATTTTTGGGGGTAGAGGATAGGTGTGCGAGATGCTCGAGAAGCCCAGCGAATCACACCCACATGTTCTGGTCATGTCCGGCACTACAGGGGTTCTGGGTGGGGGTGACAAAGGTGCTTTCGAAAGTAGTGGGGGTCCAGGTCGAACCGAGCTGGGGGTTGGCTATATTTGGGGTTGCACAAGAGCCGGGAGTGCAGGAGGCGAGAGAGGCCGATGTTTTGGCCTTTGCGTCCCTAGTAGCCCGGCGCAGGATACTGTTGATGTGGAAGGAAGCCAAGCCCCCGGGGGTGGAGACCTGGATAAATGACATGGCAGGGTTTATAAAGCTGGAACGGATTAAGTTCGTCCTAAGGGGATCGGCTCAAGGGTTCACCAGGCGGTGGCAACCGTTCGTCGAATACCTCACAGAAAGATAGAGGGAATGGAAAAGAAGAAGGCAGCAGCAGCAGCCTGGGGGGGGGGGGGGGGGGGGGGGGGGGGGAACCAGAAGGACTCTCAGGGTTGTTAATATATATGTATAATATGTATAGGTCGTTGCTATAAATAATTGTATATTGGACTGTTAAATCATATTTTTGGAAAGTGTTTATCTCAGACAAGGCAGTTGCCGTTTAGTTTTAGTTTTAGTTTTTGTTATATATTATTTATTCTTTGTTTATAAAACAGGTCATTGTTATTTATACTGTTATATTGTTGTGTAAAGGATACACAATGTACTGTGATGGTTGACCAAAAATTTTCAATAAAATATTTTTAAAAAAAACTTTGCCTGCCTGCGACTGGTACATACTGAGGACAGCCCCACAGGCCAGCTACTCTTATACTCCTTCAAAGGGGCGGAGCCATGTGCGGAGCCCGTACATGCTCCAACATCCTCCAACATCTCCCCCTGTCGGTGAAGCCATACAATGGCCCACAGATAAAACCCACAGGGTTAATAACATAGAACATAACTGGTGAATTAACTGTATTTACAAACATAGAACATAACTGGTGAATTAACTGTATTTACAGTCGCCACACTCACCCCGCAGGGTCACTGTCACCGACCTGCTCCCAGGTCAGGGTTTATATCCTGTGAGGTTCCTCCCAATTTTGGGGGAGGCTTCTTGCCCCCCCCCCCCCCACCCCCCCATCACCTGGGGAGTTCGTACTCAGGTGTAGGTGGGGAACCGTATACAATATAGGGTTTGGCTCCTGAGGGGGTCGTAACATTGTCTTTTAAATCCATTTAGTTGCCAGTCAATCATGCACAAATTCCAAAAACACAAGGGCACGATTTTCTGTGGGTGAAACTGTCTTTTAACCCTTTGTGCACTGTGACTGAATTAAAGAAAGCTATCTCATTCTGATAGAAAAATGCTTCATTCTTGTCACAGCTTTTTCATTGTAATAATAATAATATTCATTGTCACAAGTAGGCTTACATTAACACTGCAATGAAGTTACTGTGAAAAGCCCCTAGTCGCTACATTCCGGCGGCTGTTTGTGTACACAGAGGGAGAATTCAGAATGCCCAAATTACCTAATAGCACGTCTTTCGGGACTTGTGGGAGGAAACCGGAGAACCCGGAGGAAACCCACGCATTCATGGGGAGAAAGTGCAGACATCGCACAGACAATGACCGAAGCTGGGAATCACACCTGGGACCTGGAACTGTGAAGCAACAGGTCTAACCACTATTGATCCACGCCTTCCAGTGTTGTGATGTCCTTCCTCTAATATGTTGGCTAGAACTGCAAACTGACTCCAAGTAGAGATGAATCTATACAGGTTCACTATCACTTCCCATTAGATTTACCTCATTACCAAGTTAGATTCCACATTCTGCAGAGAAGAAAAATGGAAAAGGTATTCCCCAAAATGGAAATCTATAGCATTTCGCTGTTGTACAGCATTCGTGCAATTCATTTTCCGTTTTAACTTCAGAAGATGCTTTACAATATATTCAAATATTGATACAATGAGCACAAAAGCATCTATTATGCTAATCCTTAGTCAAAGTGGTCTAATTGTCTTTCAGTGATTTTTTTTATTGGAACAAGTCAGGGTGCACTCAGGCTAAAGCCTTTTTTTAACATTGATCTCACAAATGTTTCTGTTTCTCCAATTCCTATTTCACTTTGTTCTCTTCTCTTTTCCAACTGTTTTAATTAGCTTTTGTATTTTAACACATTTTCACAGTTGAACTAAAATGCTCTCTGTAGCTCATCCAACAATTCATTCCCAATTCATTAAGCCATCCATTTGTTATATTATGCCAAGGGTTTGAGTAGCTTTATGTTACTCGAACCCTTTCCTATTTTGGAGTTCCACTGATTGATTTTTTTGGAGGATTCAGCATTATTGATCACGACCATAAATAATCTTATTTATATATAGAATAATACAAATGTAATAATATATTTAATATAAATAGTAAATAAAGAATTTCCCACTATCTCCACCCATAATCAATAGCATGGCCAAAGGATTATATAACCTGGCTCCATATACAAGCTATTGAAATGAACCTTGAGCTTTCATGTGAATTTTTTCATTTCTCAGATGAATTGACTGGATAAACTCTAACCAGTGGAAGACACAGGGCACGATTTTCCGGGTCCATTATCCACAGGTGCAAATCCCATAATGGGACACTAAATCTCACGAGAGGGCCATGACGGGACTTGCGCTTGCGAGATCTCGATTTGAGATCTTCCCTGCCACCACTGATGACATGATGGGCATGAACCTGATTACCATGAATTTACATTAATTCATATATCACAGAATTTACAGTGCAGAAGGAGGCCATTCGGCCCATCGAGTCTGCACTGGCCCTTGGAAAGAGCATCACACTTAAGCCCACACCTCCACCCAGCAACCCCACTTTACCTTTTTGGACACTAAGGGAAATTGAGCATAGCCAGTCCACCTAACCGGCACATCTTTGGACTGTGGGAGGAAACCGGAGGAAACCCACACAGACACGGGGAGAACGTGCAGACTCTGCACAGACAGTGACCTAAGCCGGGAATTGAACCTGGGACCCTGGAGCTGTGCAGCAACTGTGCTAACCATTGTGATACCATGCTGCCCACAAATTATAAAATGGAGACAGTGGGCTAAGTCACCTGACTTTTAATGCAGAACAAGACCAGCAGCGCAGGTTCAATTCCTATTCCTGCCTCCCCGAACAGGTGCCGGAATGTGGCGGCGAGGGGCTTTTCACAGTAACTTCATTGAAGCCTATTTGAGACAATAAGCGATTATTATTATTATTATAACGTTCGACCTGGGGGATGCTCTGCCTATGGCAGCATGACATCACGCCTGTGCGAATCACTACTGGTTTTTGAAAATGAAAACCAGTCATGACGCCCACGCCGGGGTGTGGGGTTACCTGGAGGCCACGAGGTTGAGGGCTGAAGGTGAGCATTGCCTCCAGCACCCTGGGTAGTCACTGGCTGCATCGGCCAGGCCTCACGCCAGCATGAATTAATACAGGTCTCCAATAACGGAGACCAGACATGATGGCCATGCCAAGGGGCGGTGGCCATTGGAACCCCTGGGTGGTTCGGGGCAAGGCAGTACCCAGGCACCAGGTTGACACTATCAGGTTGGCACAATCAATGGGGTGCCTGAAGGGGCCATGCCCATGAAAGAGGGGTGGGTGCAAAGGGCGTGGCGGACCCTCAACCTCACTTTGAAATCTGGGGCTATATTCTCCCCCTTCTGACACCAGCGGCATGGTAGCACAGTGGTTAGCACTGATGCTTCACAGCTCCAGGTTCCCAGGTTCGATTCCCAGCTTGGGTGACTGTCTGTGCGGAGTCTGCACGTTCTCCCTGTGGCTGCGTGGGTTTCCCACAGTCCAAAGATGTGCAGGTTAGGTGGATTGGCCATGCTTAATTGCCCTTAATGTCCAAAAAGGTTAGGTGGGGTTACGGGAATAGGGTGGAGGTGTGGGCTTAAGTAGGATGGTCTTTCCAAGGGCCGGTGCAGACTCGATAGGCCGAGTGGCCTCCTTCACCACAGTAGATTCTGTGATTCTAGCAGCTAGAATTACGATTGGGTGGAGAATGCCGTGTAATGTAAAAATTGTGGTTTGTGCCTGATGCTGATTCCAGTCTCCGCGGGCGGCATTAGTAAAGTTTGCACCCTGTGCCGGCAGGCCCTTGCAAAACTGTCATTTGCATGTATTTGAATATCATTAGTGGATTGGACATAGTCCGCTCCATCCCTCCGCGATGCTCCACCCGTCTCAGACGGGAGTACTCGGGCACAAATTGGTGCACCAGAGACCCACAGATATCCCTAAATAAAGAGACCCCTCCAGGCGTAACAGTATCTGGGAGGAGTCTCCCCGGCCATTAGAGCCCCTTAGATGGTCGGGCCCTGGGCAGTCCCGCTGCTCCCTGGGCACCTTGGCACTGCCAGCTTGGCACCTTGGCACTGTCATGGTGCCATGTTGGTAGTGTCAAGGTGCCCGGATGCCAGGTTGTCCATGCCAGAGATCAGGCCCGGGGATGCCCTGCCCTTAAGTGGTGGGGTGAGGGGGTCTAGAGTTGGGACATTGGGGGGTCTGGAGGCCACAGTGTGGTGTCTGAGGGTGGTCAAGAAAGCGGGGTGGTATTTAAAAATGCGGCCTCAGCAGGGCGTTCCTGACCGTGACCAGAGAAAAAAGAGTCCCATTTGATGGCAGGGTCACTCTTGGCATTGCAGGCCAAAACGAGACTGTTTTTAGGGTATTAATTCATACCCATATTCATTTCTTGGGAGAAGCACGCCCAATATTACACCAAGGCCCTGTATAAATGTAGTAAGACATCCCTGCTCCTGTACTCAAATCCTCTTGCAATGAAGGCCAACACACCAGTTGCCTTCTTTGCTGCCTGCTGTACCTGCATGCTTACTTTGAGGGACTGGTGTACTAGAACAGTCAGCTCTCATTGCACATTCCTCCCACTCAATCTACAGCTATTTAAATACTAATCTGCCTTCCTGTTTTTGCTACCAAACTGGACAACCTCACATTTCTCCACATTATGCTGCACCTGCCATGCATTTGTCCACTTACTCAACGTGTCCAAATCACACTGACACAACTCTGCATACTCCCCACAGCTCGTGCTGCCGCCCAGCTTTGTCTCATCTGCAAATGTGGAGAACCACTCCAGAACCACATCAATGTTGTTGACTCTTAAATGGCCGAGGAAGCCATGGAGTTCAAGGGTAAATGGGGATGGGCACAGTGACACCAACATCCAATTGTTATAAAAAACACAATGCCAGTTAAAAAAACACCACATAGATTTTTTCCACCTTACTTTAATGTACAATGACAAACATTAATCATTCATGACTATGGTGGAATATCCAGTGGAACCTTTCATTCTACTACATAGCTTTAAATTAGATAGGAATAGAGTTCATGATTCCTCAGATTGCAGTGGCCATTTTGTCTGTGGGATGCATCTGCCCTCTTAAGGTCTCCTGCTATTTACTTGGGTGACACTCTTGCTGTAACATAACTGGGATTTTCCTCTATTGCAATGGGAGGTCGCCACTTGTTTTCAAGAACTCTGTTATTTTGTAATGGCTCCCGACCCAGGAAACTGATTGGGTTGCAGTGCTGACAATGAAGCACTTGGGCAGCACAAAACTATCACAGCAATATCTAGTGCCTGAGTGTGAAACTGCTTGTCAGCTATTTTACCAGAGGCGTCACACCATTAAAAATAAGGCAATTGACCTTTCCGCTATAATGGTTGAGGTATGGCAACATCACACAGGATAATTGCTTGGTTTGGAGCAAATTATTTAACTCTAACTCTTGGTTCTCATGTATATACAGTTACTGAGTTGTCTTTACAAAGTTTTAACAATGATATTTTTCTGGATTTATATTTAGCGCTCTCAAAGTGATGACTCAGGTGATTTCTCTCCATTATCCTGGAAGACTCACAGCATTCCAGTGGAAAGCAAGATACGTGAAATGGAGGCAGGAGCTCGGAGCTCCAGTGTGAGCAGTGACAGTTCAATTCACTGCGATTATACACATTACTGTCCCGATGGATGGGCATGTTGTAAAATGCTGACTGGAAGTTGGAGCTGCTGCCCACATCTTACGGTAAGTTAAAATCTGCATCACCTACATGTAAATAAGCCCTTAAAATTCACATAACCTTATGTAAAAAAGACACACACACACACACACACCACAACCAGTGCACTACAGTCCTCAGCATGTATGCCCAACACTGGAAACCACAGATCAGTCCAAAGAGGAATTTTACTCCAGCATCAACAATCCTTTGCCCTAGTCTCAACAAAGAAAATATAATTTTAAAAAATATAGCCCGAAAGTAGCGAGAACAACAGAAACAATGCCGCAGGAAAATCAATGCCGAGGCACTCAAAATCCTGATAAGAGTGGCCTATTCAGCCAGTGCCACACTGCCAACCTGATGACTCTCAGTAACCCAGAGACGTAGAGTGCCCACAGTGTCTGGTTTACTCTCAAGGCCTCCATGATCAGCACCTGAGAAGAGACACTTGGTCACTCGACCAGGAAACACTAAGACTGGTGTGATGAGAATGACCAGGAGCTACAGGAACAGGTAACTTCAAGCACAAGGCACTTCTGAATCTGAAACAGCAGCCCAACTTGAGAGCAAGAAAGCAGCTATATAGACAGGTGAAGGCTGAAGTCCAGCAAAAAACCCGTGACCAAAAGAACAGATGGGTGGAGAAAGCTCAGTAGATCCAGCAAATGGCCGACAACCATGACGCCCAAGTTTGCTTTAGCCCAGGCAAGACCACCTGCGGCCAAAGCGCCCATGGTCCCACCCCATTGCTGACCGAGAATGGAGAGGTGCTCATGAAAAACAGAGAGGAAGTCTGAGTCTGCTGGAAGGAGCATTTCAAAGACCTATGTAACAGAAACTCTGGGTGGGATTCTCCATTTCCCGACGCCGGTTTGGGAATCGGGGATGGGGCGGAGAATTCCTTCCGAAGCCAAAATCTGTGGCGGCGCGGTTTAATAGCAGTTTTTGAGTCGCCGCCCTTCTGAAATGGCGTCATCGCATCGCACATCGCACACCGTTGAAACGCCGTTGGCGCATCAGGGAACACCCTCCCCTGATGCTCCGCCCCCGATGGCCCGAGTTCCTGAACTTGCGGTGGACGTGTGGTCTGAGCAATTGGGAACACGGTGTGGCGGCCGCGCACTGTGTCCAGCGGCGCCACACTCGGCCGGGTGCTCTGCCGCTGGCCGGTGGGGGGGGCTTCCGCCAGGGCTGGTGGGGGGTGGCCAGGGTGTGGCCTGTGGGACCGTATTTCACGGGTCGGTCTGCGCATGGCTGGCACAATGTTATACAGCGCGATCGTTGCAGGTCCTCTCCGTGTGCATGTGTCGCCACCGACCCGGCCTTTCTCCGGCCGTTTTTGGCGCGGGAGCTGGGAGTTTTGCCCAACACCTCTGCTAGCCCCTTATTCTGTCCCGGAGTCAGTGAGGGTTCGGCGCTGATTTTGCCATATTAAACGCCCCGGAATTCTCCGTTTCAGAGAGAAATGTAGCCGCTGAAACGGAGAATCCAGAGGCATCACTAGTTAAAAATAAGGCAACGGACCCGACCCCTGCAATATTGGTTGCAGCCTCCCCGAACAGGCGCCAAAATGTGGCGACTAGGAACGTTTCACAGTTACTTCATTTGAAGCCTGCTTGTGACAATAAGCGATTTTCATTTCATTTCATTCATATCATGTAGGATGGTCTCTGGGTTTGGATCGCATTCGTAAGCTCTAACTCTTGGTTTTGATGTATAAACAGTGACCTGAACCAATTTCACAAAGTTATAATAGTGGTATTTTTCTGGATTTTCCTTTAGACTGTCTGTTGTTACCAAGGCACAAGATGCTGTCCCCGTGACAATGCAGGTAATTTGTCTCCGTCTTCTATGGCGCTGAAATATCACAGCATTCCAATGAAAAGCAAGACACTGGAAACGGAGGAAAAAGCTCTGAGCACCAGTGTGAGCAGTGAGAGTTTAGGAATTTCCTGTGATGATGTGTCTTCCTGTCCAATTGGAAGTACCTGCTGTAAATCATCGAGCGGAGATTGGAGCTGCTGTCCACATCCCAGGGTATGTTCCCCACTATATTCTTAAAATATAAATAATTAATTTACATTTTTATTATCTTATGTTATACAAAACCCTGCTGTGGAGGGGATCTAACTCCACTCTGGCCATAGCCAACAATAAAATTAAATTAAAAGCAAAACACTGTGGATTCTGGAAATCTGAAATAAAAACAGAAAATGCTGCATAAACTCAGCAGGTCTGGCAGCATCTGTGGGGGGAGAAACAGAGTTAACGTTTCGAGTCTGTATGACTCTGTATGAACAAGAGTCATGCAGAGTCAAACATTACGTCTTGTTTCTCTCTCCACAGATGCTGCCAGACCTGCTGAAATTTTCCAGCTTTTTCTGTTTATATTATAATAAAATAACATTAGTAGTGGAAACATGTCAGCGTGAAGTATAACTGCCCGCAGCGCCCTCTCACTTGTTTACTGTGGTGATTAGACATTACTGTCCTGATTGATACAGGCCAGCCCAAGCAGCATGGAATTGTTATTCATGCCCTACAGTTCTTGGGAAATAAGTTGAGAGCGCAAATGAAAAGAGAAATAAAATTGGCAAAGAGAGAATAGAGAATAATTTGGCAGTTGACACAAGAGAGAACTTAACAATCTTCTACTGGCACATAAATAAGAGTTGGAATGGATCCTATTAGGGGCAAAGAGAATAATATGTGGCAAGAGACACAGGGAAAGCTTCATATTCTTAATAAGTATTTTACATTGGTGTTTACTAAGGAATAGGATTGTAACAAAATATTGGTAGGAGCAGAGATCGTAGGGGTAATGGATGGGGTGAAAATTGATGGGCAGGATGTATTGGAAAAAACATGGATAAGTTGCCTGAACCAAACGACTACCATACCAGGTTGAAAAGGATATTGAGGATAGAGATAGTGAAAGGGCTTGCTATATTCTTTCAATCAGGACTTGAGATGCTACCAGGACTTGATGGTCTGAGTTATAAAGAAAGCCTGTATAGGCTGGGACTTTTTTCCCTGGAGCATAGGAAGCTTAGGGATGATCTTAGAGAGGTCTGTAAAATAATGAGGAGCATCGATAAGGTCGATAGTCGACATCTTTTCACCTGAGGAAGGAGCAGTGCTCCGAAAGCTAGTGATTCGAAAAAAAACTGTTGGACTTTAACCTGATGTTGTGAGACTTCTTATTGTCTTTTCCCAAAGGTAGAGAAGTCTAGAACTAGAGGGAATAGGTTTAAGGTGAGAGGAGAGAGTTACAAAAGAGACCAGAGGGGAAACTTCTTCACACAGAGGGTGGTGAGCATCTGGAACGGGCTGCCAGAGGCAGTGATAGAGGCGGGTACAATTTTTTTCTTTAAAAAGCAGTTAGACAGTTACATGGGCAGGGTGGGTATAGAGGGATATGGGCCAAATGCGGGCAAGTGGGACTAGCTTAGTGATAGAAACCGGGCGGCATGGACCAGCTGGGCCGATGGGCCTGTTTCCATGCTGTAAACATCTATGACGCGATGACTCTATCTGCCCAATATCAGGAGAAGCCAGAAGACTGGTAGATATAGCACTCATGGTTAAGAATGATGTGAGGACATTTTTAATAACTACATGGCAGTAAGTTTAGGAAGGAAAAGAGGATTCCTGAGAGGGTGCAGAGGAAATTTACCAGAGTGATTCAAGATGAGAGTTACAAGATGAGAAAGGAGCTGCTGGATTATTCTCCTCGGAGTTAAGGAGGTGTACAAGATAAGGTAAAAGAAGAAAGCTGTCGCCAGCTGATTGGCAAGGAGATACAAGTTTGTTTTGGGCAAGAGAGACAGGGAGTGGGGCGTGAGGGAGAACTTTTTTTATGCAGCAAGTGGTAATGACCCAGAAAACTAACTGCCTACAAGAGTGGTGCAAATTAAGAAAATCGATGATTTCAAACAGAAAATGTGTGGGCACTTGAGGGGATTAAACTTGCAGGGTTCTAAGAGAGATTTGGGGAATTACACTAAAAAAAAACTGACATGGTTAAATATTCAACTTGTATAAGATAAGTCCCATCTGGAGTACTGCATCCAGTTCCGGGCACCATACTCGAGGAAGGATGTGAAGGCATTGGACTGAGTACCGAGGAGATTCACAAGAATGATTCCAGGGATAAAGAACTGTAGTGATGAGGATAGATTGGCGAGATTGGGGCTATTTTCCTTGGAGAAAATAAGGCTGAGAGGAGACTTGGTAGAGGTATTCAAAATCCTGAGGGGTATGGACAGGGTAAATAGTGAGAAACTGTCCGTCCCCGCTCAAGAGTGCTTCAAGAACTTGAGGCACAGATTCAAAATAATGGGCAAAAGGAGTAGAAGTGATGTGAGGAAAAATTTTTCCACTCAGAGAGGAGTTGGAGTCTGGAACAAAATTCATGAAAGTGTAGTGGAGATAGGTTTAATCGAGGTATTCAAAAAGGGATTTGGATTGCTGGGTAGCACGGTGGAGTAGTGGTTAGCACTGCTACTTCATGCCGCTGTGGCCCGGGTTCGATCCAGGCTCTGGGTCACTGTCCATGTGGAGTTTGCACATTACCCCCCCGTCCCTGCGTGGGTCTCATCCCCACAACCTAAAGATGTGCAGGTTAGGTGGATTGACCAGACTAAATTATCCCTTAATTGGGAAAAAAAAGCAATTGAGTACTATAAATTCATGGAAAAAAGGGATTTGGATTGCTATCTGAAAAGAAAGAATATGCAAAATTATGGGGATAAAGCAACGGAGTGGCACTAAATAAAATGCTCTTTCAAAAATCCAGTGCAGTCTCGGTGAGCGAATTACCTCCTTCTGCACTGTAAACATTCTGCGATAATTGCCATCATGTTTTTACAAACAGTTAGCTAGTGAAAGTGTAATGTACCTGTCTTCCTTGTAAAATAACTCTTTGGTCTTTATTTCCAATTAGGCCGTTTGTTGCAAAGATGGTGTTCACTGTTGCCCACATGGCACCAAATGCGATATTCAAAGGTTAAGGTGTATAACAGACAGTACCAGTATCCCATGGCTAACCAAGACACCTGCACAGATTGGATCAGAAGTTCCCCAGAATAGTCTCAGTGACCCAGTGGTTTATTGTGATGACACACATGTTTGTAAAGCTGGAAGCACATGCTGCAAGAACTGGCACAAAGGATGGGGGTGTTGCCCATTCCCTCAAGTAAGTCACTGTCATGAACTGTGTATTTGTTAAAACACTGATTGCTTATCTCAGTCATTTGAATTTGAAGTCATTCAGTGCCCACATCATAAAACAGTTTAACTGAAAATTGCAATTGCAATGTTCATATGCCTCCATGCAATTCTCATTTATTATGAATCTATCTGTCATGTTGCTCTAATGGTAGAGACACCAATCACTCATAAGGGATTTGGTAAACACGTTGTGAGTTCATTTATTTAGATCAGGCACATGAGAACAGCCTTATGAAGGTAGAAAACTTGAAAACATCAGTAGCAGAGCTGGGTGTGAGTATGTGCTTTGCCCAAAGGTAAACGTAAAACTAAGACCGGATCACATGATCCTCTTCCCTTCTTCTGATTTCATGCTGCTACCCCTTAATGGCATTTTATAACATCCACCTTTCTTTTTAAAGATACTTTCCCTCCTCCCAAAAGAGGGTAAGTATTTTTTCCTGTTTAGTTACCATTTCATAAGTATATAGAACAGATGAATCTATGAACCTCTGAAGTGTCGAGGCAACCAGTTGGTAGGCCCAGATCTTGTAATGGTGACCTTGTCTGGGGGTGTCTTTAATTGCTCACAGTGATCCATGGGGTTGTTATTCTTGGATGTTGTTCCTGGTTTCATTCGAGAGCTTGCCCTAGATGCGACAGGATTGAACAATGGTTGAGAATCTGGAATGGTTCTGATTTGTCCTTGGTTACACTTCACCTTTTGCACTTTAGTTTGTAATGACTTCACAGACCTTGGTTCCAAACAATTCCTTGTCACTTTGTCTGGTTGTCATGTAAACAGGCCCAACTGTAAACATGATAATTCTTTACCTGCATTATTATTGTGCACATTGGTAATCTTCTCTTGCGGTTTTTGAAGTTTCTCTCTGGTTTCCAAAAGAACAGAAAGGGTAAGAATAGATAGATTGGTACACGCTGGTGTGCCAAACATAAGCTCTGGTGGTGATGCATTGTCACATTTTAAAATGTCGCTCTCAAATGTAGCATTGCGAAGTGTAGACTTACTTGGTATGTCTATAAGCACCTGACCTCATCGCAGTCTTAGTTCAAACACAGGAAAAAAATCTGAACTCCAGATGTGAGATGAGAAAGACTATCTTTGACAAAAAGTGTGGCATCATGGAGCTCTTGAAAAACTAGAGTCAATGGGAATCGGGGGGGAAAGTATCTCGTGGTTGGAGTCAAACCTGGCACAAAGGAAGATGGTTGTGGTTGTTGGAGGTCAATCACCTCACTTCCAGGACTGCACAGTCAGAGTTCCTTGGGATAGTGTCTTAAGCCCAATTATCTGCTGTTGCTTCATCCTTCCTTCCATTCTAAAGTCAAAAGTGGGGATTTTTGCTGATGATTGCATGATGTTCAGCACCATTTGCAACTCTTTAGACACAGAAGCAGTCCATATCCAAATGCAGCAAGGCCTGCACAATATCAAGGCTTGACTGACAAGTGACAAGTAATATTCATGCCATGTAAGTGCCAGACAATGACCATCTCCAATAAAGGAGAATCCAACCATAGCCCCTTAACATTCAATAGCATTATCATCACTGAATCTCACACAATCAACATTCTGGGGGTTATCATTGACCAGAAACTTAACTGGACTAGCCATATAAATACTGTGGCTACAAGATCAGGTCAAAGACTAGGAATCCTGAGGTGACTAACTCACCTTCTGACTCCCCACAGCCTGTCCACCATCTACAAGTCACAAGTTAAGAGTGCGATGAAATACTCTACTTGCCTGGTGAATGCAGCTACAACAATACTCAAGAGCTCGACACCATCCACAAACATTCACTCCCGCCACCATGGGTCACACAGTAGCAGCAGTGTGTACCATCTACAAAATGTAATGCAGAAGCTCACCAGGACTCCTTAGGCAGCACCTTCCAAACCCACGACCACTAACTTCTCGGGGTGTCAAATTCAAATGATCTAAAGGGCCAAATTTCATCTATGTAAGTAGCAACAGGCCAGATCAATTGTTTTTAAAAATATATATGCATTAAATTAAAGATGTATTTAATGAGACCCAGATATTCCAGTTACAAGAACTTTGATGAACGGTGACCGTGCAATACAATATCAAATAAAATCAAAGAATAATTTAATTACCAAAGAAAGAATAGATGACAAATGTATCATGTTAACTATTAAGTTGATGTATCTGCATCAGACACCTGACTGTTTTTCTGTCACCAACTTTTTGATGTCTTGTTCCATATGCTCTTTAGTTAGAAATGATATCGGCCTAAATTGCATGAAGAGGAACTGATGGCTTCTGTTTAAAATGCATCGTAACAAAATGGTGGTACACTGCAAATGTACCTGCACATTGATGCCACGTTTCAGACTGTAACACACCAATCCTTCCTAACATGCCATATTTGCACCAATAAGAGCAGATTACGGCAATGTTCTTGCTTCGTTTTACCCACAACAGCAGTGTCATTGGAAATGCAGATGTACCCCGGCTCATCACATGGGGCTGGTTTAGCACAGAAGGGGCTGGTTTAGCACAGGGCTAAATCGCTGGCTTTGAAAGCAGACCAAGGCAGGCCAGCAGCACGGTTCAATTCCCGTACCAGCCTCCCCGAACAGGCGCCGGAATGTGGCGACTAGGAGCTTTTCACAGTAACTTCATTGAAGCCTACTTGTGACAATAAGCGATTTTCATTTCATTTCATTTTCATGTAAAGTGGTCCATGCGAACTTGAAAGAGATCCTAGCCCAACAGATAGCTTAAAAGGAAGATTTTTAAAACTGCAATTGTCTGAATGGGGTACAGAATGTAGTAAGCTCTTGAGATTTCTCTGCGTGATATACTGACAAATAGCAATATTTGACATCAATCTTAATTAGAATTTTGCACCTGCATATCTTGGATTTCATTCTTCAAATGTGGGTATTTTGTAAGGACAACATTACCAAGCTGTGTTTAAATGTTGTGGCTCGAGGCGTACTCTCTATGATTTGTTCTTTTTGTAATCTTGATTCCATCTTTCTTCATTTTATCTAGTTTGATCTTCAATTTGTCTTGTAAGTCAATGCTGTATTTGAATGGCTGATCAATTGATGACTTGCATTCCCCTGCAAGTGTAATGTTGCAGTAAAATTACCAATTTTGTCAAAACATTCTTAATGTTTCAATATCAGATCGTGAAGTATGGGCTCCAGCATGAGGAGGGCATCAGGTATATACAAGTGCGGAATTTTTCTGGCACCGTCCTCCTCGTTGTTGGAGGAGGTGCTGTCGATGGAGAGGGCTGGAGAGTGGGATCATTTTGACGATCTACAGCAGAATTATGGAGGAGGACAAGGAGTCTATGGAGGGGGTTAAGGCTAAGTGGGAGGAGGTTTGGGGTGGGGGCTGGAAGAAGGATTATGGTGTGAAGTGCTGCAAAAGGTCACCCCTCGACCTTGTGTGCCAGGCTGGGGTTGATTCATTTAAAAGTGGTGTATGGGGCACCTTAACGAAGGCAAGGATGAGCCGGCTATTGGCGGGGGTGAAGATAGTTGCAAGTGTGTGGGAGGGCCCCAGCCAATCATGTCCATATGTTCTGGTCCTGCACGAAGTTGTCAAAATACTGGGGGTCGTTTTTCAGCACCATGTCCGAGGTTCTGCATGTGGATTTCGAGGCCATATGCGGGGTGTCAAACCAGCAGACGGGAGTGGGGGCAGATGTTTTAGCCTTCGACCTGTTGATTGCTCGCAGGCAGGTTCTGTTGGGGTGGAGGTCAGCTTCTCCCTCCAATGCCTCAGCATGGCTGGGGAACCGAATGGAGTTCCTGTATTTGGAGAACGTGAAACGTTCACTGAGAGGGCCGGATGAGGGGTTCCGCCAGAGATGAGACTTGTTTGTTCCGCATTTTAGAGACCTGGTTGTTGTCGAGTGGTTGGGGGATGTGCATTGTAAAATGTTGAAAATTTGAATTAAAATATTTTTCAAAAAAAAATATTAGATCGTAAACTGAGGTAATAGAAGTCATTTTGGAGGTTGATCTGCCTTATGCAGTCTGATTAATTTATTGGATTGTGACTAGTGCAAGGTCACAGCATTCCAGTAAAGCTGAAATGACTGGGTCTTTAGTAGCAATGATGTAGAACATCCATGATACCCAAGAGAATTGGTTGTATTTGCACCCAGGACTATGAAATGGAATTAGTGAATGCTGTAAGTTTCACAATAATAGGTTTTGCCATGGCCTTCCTGTGGATTTAGAATTCACAGGGACAGTATAGATCATAGAATTTACAGTGCCGAAGAAGGCCATTCGGCCCATCAAGTCTGCACCGGCCCTTACAAAGAGCACCCTACTCAAGCCCACATATCTACCCGATCCCCATAACTCCCACTTAACCTTTTTGGACACTAAGGGCAATTTAGCATGGCCAATCCACCTAACCAGCACATCTTTGGACTGTGGGAGGAAACCGGAGACACAGGGAGAGCGTGCAGACTCCACATAGTCAGTGACCCAGCCGGGAACAGAACCTGGGACCCTGGAGCTGTGAAGCAACTGTGCTAACCACTATGCTACCGTGCTGCCCACATTACATGTATCAAATACCTTGTCATTTACCCCGTATCAATCTTGACCAATAATGACTAGCTACCAACTTTCTTAGGGCAGCTCATTTGAATCTTCGCAAGCATTTTAGATGGTGAGATGGCATCTATTTTTTTCCATGAGATTGACCATGTGAAATTGTGTTCATTGTACCTTTGTCTCATTGTGTACATCATCATAATTTTCAGGTTTGTCAGTCACTTCATTTATATGTTTCTAAATGGATAATGGGTGATTATTCTTATTGCTTGAAGGTACCCATTATGTGTAGTCTGTTTGGATAAGTGCACAGCTCCTTGTAGGTGCATCAGCCTTTGCTCTAGTGTATCGCTGTTGCCAATGGCCCTATCTGCCACAATCTGCTTGCAAAATTACTGAATAGCTGGGTATTCCCTTGATGCATTCAGAAGTCCACAACTTCCACGTTTTGCTGGTTTGGTTGTTCTAGTAAGTGTGGTAACAATTGGTTTCTGGTTGAATTCAAAAAAATATTTTTAATAATTTGGAAGTGTTGAAGACCATCTTTCCTGTTTTCCTTGTCACAAATATAAAACTGTTTTACCAAAACTACACTCTGTTTACTTCAAGTTTATTTATTGTATATGTAACATATCTGATTAAAGAATCCATATATTTATAAACTTTATTTTAATCACTCAACTGTAATTTTGTCCCACTAATATTGCTTGTATTTTCTTCCCAGGCTCACTGTTGCTGGGACGGGCTACACTGCTGCCCCAGATACCACTACTGCGATATGAAAAGACACATCTGCCATCGTTATTTTCCTCTTTACAACTGGATCCAGCTCTCATCCGCCAAAAATGCTGAAGAATCTAACAATTTTTAAAGCCTTCAAGGGCATGTAATGCTACTGATTTTAAGTTCACAGAGAAGGCATGCTTTTATTAGTTCTCTTTTGCAGCTTTAAATGTAGAAACAGCATAGATTTTGTTAGATTGTTGCTTGTTTATTTTTGTTTGACTTTTTCAGTAATCAGAATTTTAAAAAAAAAGATATTCTTTACTTGGCTACTTCTGAAAATTGGCCAAATTTTTCCTTTACTAGAATTTGATGAAAGGAATATAATCAGCTTGTCAAATATAAGGTTTTCTTTTCTTGTTTTCAGGGTTTAAGAAGAAAATACATACACATTATTAATTGCTATTAAACAAGCATCAAAACATAGCAGGAGCAATTCATTATGTTAAATGAAAAACATTACATTTCTTCATTTGAAATATTCTATCTCTTCTCTTATTCATACAAATACTATAAATCATTATATTATAAAGGTCACCAAAGTGAGATTAAACCCTTTCAAATAAATTACAAAAAACCAGGACAAAAGCACAGAAATATGCCACCAAATCTCCATTAGTGTTTTTCTTCATGTGGTCCATCTAATCTCATGTTTGCTCATCATATCCTTTAATTTCTTTTAGAAATTTAGAGTGCTCAATTCATTTTTTCCAATTAAGAGGCAATTTAGCGTGGATAATCCACCTACCCTGCACATCTTTGGGTTGTGGGGTTGAGACCCACACAGACACGGGGAGAATGTGCAAACTCCACACGGACAGTGACCCGGGGCATCATACCCTTTATTGCTCCTCTCATTTTTATCCAACTTTTAAAGAAACATGGACTGGTAAATTTCCTTTGAACTGATTCTGTTGTAGTAGCTGTAATTTCACTGTTTGTGTGGCAGAAATGCTGGTTGGATTTTGTGACAGTGGGCAGGGGGAGGGTTGATCGCAATGTATCAATGTTCACTGCCAGTAATGTTCTGAAATTGACCACAACCTCAGGATTCCAGGCAAAAAGAGATTAGCTAGGAAATCCTGACGTTGCTGTCTGTCACTCAGGGTTCCAACACAGGTTACGCTGTGGTACCCACACCCTGCCTCACAAACAGAGTTGGCAATAATTGAATTCAGTGAGAATTTCAACTTTCCCACTCCCATATTGCTGTTTGAAATCCCATAAGAAGGTCCACCTTGTTTAAATAGGTGTTAAGGGATTTTATTTTTCAACAAACATTTTATTAAGGCATTTACGGTTTATCACAACAAAAGATACAAATACAAATGTAAACCTAATTCAATGCGTAACACCCTCCCAACCAACAACCATATCTCGTCAACTTGATTGAAACACACACTCCCCGGGGGCGATTCTGCGATATTGAGGCCAAGTGTCCGCGCCGTCGTGAACGCCGTCGCGTTTCACAACGGTGCAAACAGGGCCCGGCCACAACCTATTCTGGCTCCCACAGGGGGCCAGCACGGCACTGGAGCGGTTCACGCCACTCCAGCATTCTTACGTGGTGCTAAATGGGCGCCGCACCAACCAGCACATGTGCAGTTGAGGCAGCCCAATCCTGCGCATGCATAGGTGGGCCGCGCCATCCTGCGCATGCGCGGGTAACATCTTACGCACGCCGGCCCCTCACCAACATGGAGCCAGTGAACAAAAGAACAAAGAACAAAGAAATGTACAGCACAGGAACAGGCCCTTCGGCCCTCCAAGCCTGTGCCGACCATGTTGCCCGACTAAACGACAATCTTCTACACTTCCTGGGTCCATATCCCTCTACTCCCATCCTATTCATGTATTTGTCAAGATGCCCCTTAAATGTCCCTATCGTCCCTGCTTCCACCACCTCCTCCGGGAGTGAGTTCCAGGCACCCACTACCCTCTGTGTAAAAAACTTGCCTCGTACATCTACTCTAAACCTTGCCCCTCTCATCTTAACCCTATGCCCCCTAGTAATTGACCCCTCTACCCTGGGGAAAAGCCTCTGACTATCCACTCTGTCTATGCCCCTCATAATTTTGTAGACCTCTATCAGGTCGCCCCTCAACCTCCATCGTTCCAGTGAGAACAAACCGAGTTTATTCAACCGCTCCTCATAGCTAATGCCCCCCCCATACCAGGCAACATTCTGGTAAATCTCTTCTGCACCCACTCTAAAGCCTCCACATCCTTCTGGTAGTGTGGCGACCAGAATTGAACACTATACTCCAAGTGTGGCCTAACTAAGGTTCTATACAGCTGCAACATGACTTGCCAATTCTTATACCCCATGCCCCGGCCAATGAAGGCAAGCATGCCGTATGCCTTCTTGACTACCTTCTCCACCTGTGTTGCCCCTTTCAGTGACCTGTGGACCTGCACTCCTAGATCTCTCTGACTTTCAATACTCTTGAGGGTTCTACCATTCACTGTTTATTCCCTACCTGCATTAGACCTTCCAAAATGCATTACCTCACATTTGTCCGGATTAAACTCCACCTGCCATCTCTCCGCCCAAGTCTCCAAACAATTTAAATCCTGCTGTATCCTCTGACAGTCCTCATCGCTATCCGCACTTCCACCAACCTTTGTGTCGTCTGCAAACTTACTAATCAGACCAGTTACATTTTCTTCCAAATCATTTATATATACGACAAACAGCAAAGGTCCCAGCACTGATCCCTGCGGAACACCACTGGTCACAGCCCTCCAATTAGAAAAGCACCCTTCCATTGCTACTCTCTGCCTTCTATGACCTAGCCAGTTCTGTATCCACCTTGCCAGCTCACCCCTGATTCCGTGTGACTTCACCTTTTGTACTAGTCTACCATGAGGGACCTTGTCAAAGGCATTACTGAAGTCCATATAGACAACATCCTCTGCCCTACCTGCATCAAGCATCTTTGTGACCTCCTCGAAAAACTCTATCAAGTTAGTGAGACACGACCTCCCCTTCACAAAAAGCTGCCTCTCACTAATATGTCCATTTGCTTCCAAATGGGAGTAGATCCGATCTCGAAGAATTCTCTCCAGTAATTTCCCTACCACTGAAGTAAGGCTCACCGGCCTGTAGTTCCCTGGATTATCCTTGCAACCCTTCTTAAACATTGGCTATTCTCCAGTCCTCCGGGACATCACCTGAAGACAGTGAGGATCCAAAGATTTCTGTCAAGGCCTCAGCAATTTCCTCTCCAGCCTCCTTCAGTATTCTGGGGTAGATCCCATCAAGCCCTGGGGACTTATCTACCTTAATATTTTTTAAGACGCCCAACACCTCGTCCTTTTGGATCTCAATTTGATCCAGGCTATCTACACACCCTTCTCCAGACTCAACATCTACCAATTCCTTCTCTTTGGTGAATACTGATGCAAAGTATTCATTTAGTACCTCGCCCATCTCCTCTGGCTCCACACATAGATTCCCTTGCCTATCCTTCAGTGGGCCAACCCTTTCCCTGGCTACCCTCTTGCTTTTATGTACATGTAAAAAGCCTTGGGATTTTCCTTAACCCTATTTGCCAATTACTTTTCGTGACCCCTTCTAGCCCTCCTGATTCCTTGCTTAGGTTCCTTCCTACTTTCCTTATATTCCACACAGGCTTCGTCTGTTCCCAGCCTTTTAGCCCTGACAAATGCCTCCTTTTTCTTTTTGACGAGGCCTACAATATCTCTCGTTATCCAAGGTTCCCGAAAATTGCCATATTTATCCTTCTTCCTCACAGGAACATGCCGGTCCTGAATTCCTTTCAACTGACACTTGAAAGCCTCCCACATGTCAGATGTTGATTTGCCCTCAAACATCCGCCCCCAATCTAGGTTCTTCAGTTCCCGCCTAATATTGTTATAATTAGCCTTCCCCCAATTTAGCACATTCATCCTCGGGCCACTCTTATCCTTGTCCACCAGCACTTTAAAACTTACTGAATTGTGGTCACTGTTCCCGAAATGCTCCCCTACTGAAACTTCTACCACCTGGCCGGGCTCATTCCCCAATACCAGGTCCAGTACAGCCCCTTCCCTAGTTGGACTGTCTACATATTGTTTTAAGAAGCCCTCCTGGATGCTCCTTACAAACTCCGCCCCGTCTAAGCCCCTGGCACTAAGTGAGTCCCAGTCAATATTGGGGAAGTTGAAGTCTCCCATCACCACAACCCTGTTGTTTTTACTCTTTTCCAAAATCTGTCTACCTATCTGCTCCTCTATCTCCCGCTGGCTGTTGGGAGGCCTGTAGTAAACCCCCAACATTGTGACTGCACCCTTCTTATTCCGGGGGAAAAATTCTCCCCCAACAGCGCGATGTCGGCCGACTGGCGGCAAAAACGGCGCCAGTCAGACGGGCATCGCGCCGGCCCAAAGGTGCGGAATGCTCCGCATCTTTGGGGGCCGAGCCCCAACATTGAGGGGCTAGGCCGACGCCGGAGGGATTTCCGCCCCGCCAGCTGGCGGAAATGGCGTTTGTTGTCCCGCCAGCTGGCGCGGAAATGCGGCGCATGTGCGGGAGCGTCAGCGGCCGCTGTCAGTTTCCCGCGCATGCGCAGTGGGGAGAGTCACGTCTGCCTCCGCCATGGTGGAGACCGTGGCGGAGGCTGAAGGGAAAGAGTGCCCCCATGGCACAGGCCCGCCCGAGGATCGGTGGGCCCCGATCGCGGGCCAGGCCACCGTGGGGGCACCCCCCGGGGTCAGATCGGCCCGCGCCCCCCCCAGGACCCCGGAGCCCGCCCACGCCGCCTGGTCCCGCCGGTAAATACCAGCTTTAATTTACGCCGGCGGGACAGGCAATTTCTGGGCGGGACTTCGGCCCATCCGGGCCGGAGAATTGTGCGGGAGGGTCCCGCCAACCGGCGCGACCCGATTCCCGCCCCCGCCCAATCTCCGGTACCGGAGACTTCGGCGGGGGCGGGATTCACGGCGGCCAACGGCAATTCTCCGACCCGGCGGGGGGTCGGAGAATGACGCCCCAGATCTCTCCCCATATCGCCTCACTGCCCTCTGGGGTGTCCTCCCGTAGTACAGCTGTGATATTCTCCCTAACCAGTAGCGCAACTTCGCCACCCCTTTTACATCCCCCTCTATCCCGCATGAAACATCTAAACCCTGGAACGTTTAGCTGCCAATCCTGCCCTTCCCTCAACCAGGTCTCTGTAATGGCAACAACATCATAGTTCCAAGTACTAATTCAAGCTCTAAGTTCATCTGCCTTACCCGTAATACTTCTTGCATTAAAACATATGCACTTCAGGCCACCAGACCCACTGTGTTCGGCAACTTCTCCCTGTCTGCTCTGCCTCAGAACCACACTGTCCCTATTCCCTAGTTCTCCCTCAATGCTCTCACCTTCTGACCTATTGCTCCCGTGCCCACCCCCCTACCATACTAGTTTAAACCCTCCCGTGTGACACTAGCAAACCTCGCGGCCAGGATATTTATGCCTCTCCAGTTTAAATGCAACCCGTCCTTATATAGGTCACACCTGCCCCGGAAGAGCTCCCAGTGGTCCAGATAACGGAAACCCTCCCTCCTACACCAGCTGTTTAGCCACGTGTTTAGCTGCTCTATCTTCTTATGTCTAGCCTCACTGGCACGTGGCACAGGGAGTAATCCCGAGATTACAACCCTAGAGGTCCTGTCTTTTAACTTTCTGCCTAGCTCCCTGAACTCCTGCTGCAGGACCTCATGCTCCTTCCTGCCTATGTCATTAGTACCAATATGTACAACGACCTCTGCCTGTTTGCCCTCCCCCTTCAAGATGCCCTCTACCCGTTCGGAGACATCCTGGACCCTGGCACCAGGGAGGCAACATACCATCCTGGAGTCTCTTTCACGTCCACAGAAGCGCCTATCTGTGCCCCTGACTATAGAGTTCCCTATGACTATTGCTCTTCTGCGCTTTGACCCTCCCTTCTGAACATCAGAGACAGCCGTGGTGCCACTGCTCTGGCTGCTGCTGTTTTCCCCTGATAGGCTATCCCCCCCCCGACAGTATCCAAAGGGGTATATCTGTTTGACAGGGGGACAACCACAGGGGATTCCTGCACTGACTGCCTGCCCTTTCTGGTGGTCACCCATTTCTCTGCCTGCACCTTGGGTGTGACCACATTTATATAACTGAGATCTATGACGCTTTCCACCACCTGCAAGCTCCTAAGTGCATCCAATTGCTGCTCCAACCGAACCATGCGGTCTGTGAGGAGCTCCAGTTGGGTGCACTGTCTGCAGATGAAGCCATCCGGGATGCTGGAAGCCTCCCGGAGCTGCCACATCTCACAGTCAGAGCACCAGTGTTCTGGGGCCGTGCGCGGAAGGAGGTAGGCCGGTGGGGGGTGGGGGTGGGGGGTGGGGGGGGGGGAGAAAGAGAGAGACCGGCCCGCCGATTGGTGGGCCCCGATCTCGGGCCAGACCCCATCGGAGGCCACCCCGATGAAGGAGCCCCCCCCCCCACCACAGGCCGCCCACCCCAGCGTTCCCGCAGAGTTACCGCCGGCAGCGACCAGGGGTGGACGGTGTCGTGTTGGGTGCTCTGGTGTACAAACGATCCAACACGGCTGGAGATGGTGTAACTCAATTTTATTTACCACTTAACTATAACAGCACACTGCTAACTTGGGTCCGTGCATTACCAGCTAATCTGTGGACCCTGTCCTAGTACTATCTGGGTGAGGCACTCAGCACATGGTGACTGTCTGAGTGGCAGGCTCTGAGCTTGGTGCTCTGAGCAGGCTGCTGCTGGAATGATCGGGAACTGTAGTGTCCCCTGTTTTTATAGTGCGTGTGCTCTCACTGGTGATTGGCTGCGATGTGTGTTGTGTTGGTTGGTCCTATTGCATGTCCATCAGTGTGTGTTTGATTGCACCATGATATGCTGATCTAAATATCATGACAGACGGCGCCGTCGGAACCTATCGTGTTGTAGCGGCCGCTCGGCCCATTCGGGCCGGAGAATCGCCGCTCGTCAGTTCTCCGAGCAGTCCAGTGCGAATCGCGCACCGCTGGTTTCCGGGGGGGTGGGAGAATCGCGTACGGGGGTCAGGGAGGAGTGGCGCGATTCGTGCGGTGCCCCGGCGATTCTCCCACCCGGCGTGGGGTGGGGGGGAGAATAACGCCCCCCAAGTCCGTCCATCTCTTCTCACTGTACCCGCCTAAACTAAACTAACTCCCCCTACCCCCCTTATTCCCTACCACCCTCCGGTTATTATATTGGCTAACAGTTTAGCTTTCCCCTAAGAAGTCGATAAACGGCTGCCACCTCCGAACAAACCCTAACACTGATCCCCTTAGGGCGAACTTGATTTTTTTCAAGCCTGAGAAAGCCAGCCATGTCGCTAACACTTAACCCCGATTTCGGGGGCTCCACGTCAATAAGATCCGTCTCCGGGCTACCAAGGAGGCGAAAGCCAAAACGTCAGTCTCTCTTGCCCCCTGGACTGCTGGGTCTTCCGACACTCCAAAGATCGACACCTTGGGACTCGGTGCCGCCCTCGTTTTTAGCACCGTGGGCATGACATCCGCAAATCCCTGCCAGAATCCCCTAAGCTTCGGACATGCCCAAACCATGTGGGCATGATTTGTGGGTCCTCCCGCACACATCACACACCTGTCCTCTACCCCAAAAAACCTGCACATCCGGGCCACAGTCATGTGTGCCCAGTGAACCACCTTGAATTATATCAGGCTGAACCTGGCACATGATGAGGACGTGTTGACTCTGCTCAGAAAATCCTCCCACAGACCCGCCTCCAACTCCTTTCCCAACTCATCTTCCCACTTACATTTTAACTCCACTATCTGGGTTCCCTGCCACTCCATAAGTTCTTTATAGATTTCTGATACCTTCCCCTCCCCCACCCCCGTTCTAGAAACTGCCTTGTCCTGTATCCCCTGTGGCGGTAGGTGCGGAAAGGTCGAAACCTGCCTCCTTACAAAGTCCCTCACCTGCAGATACCGAAACCCATTCCCTCCCGGCAGTTCAAATTCCTCCTCCAGATCCTCCAAACAAGGAAAGCTCCCATCACTAAACAGATCTCCCAGCCTCTCAATACCTGATCTCTGACACCTCCAAAACCCCACATCAATCCTCCCCGGACAAACCGGTGATTACCTCAATTTGGAGCCCACACCGATGCTCCCTCCACTCCCATATGCTTCCACCACTGCCCCCAAACTCTCAGAGCCACCACTACCACCTTGCTTGTAGACTACTGGACTGGCGAGAATGGCAGAGGTGCCGTTACCAGTGTTCCTAAACTTGTGCCCCTACATGATGCCACCTCTACCCGCCCCACACCGACCCCTCCCCGACTACCCACTTCCTGATCATGGATATATTTGCCGCCCAATAATAGTTCCTGAAGTTCGGTAGGAACAATCCTCTTCCCCGTCCATCCAACCTCGGTTCCGCTCCAGCAGCACTTTCCTTATTCGCAGGGCTTTACCCGCCCACACGAACCCAGAGATCACCGCAGTAACCCGCTTAAAAAAGGCTTTTGGTATAAAAATAGGAAGACACTGGAACACAAACAAAATTCTCGGGAGAACCGTCACCTTTACGGTCTGAACCCTCCCCGCCAGTGACAACGGAAGCATGTCCCACCTCCGAAAATCCTTCTTCATTTGCTCAACTAACCGAACCAGATTTAATTTATGCAACTGCTCCCATTACTGTGCCACCTGAATTCCCAAGTATCGAAAACTCCCTCCCACCACTTTAAACGGCAACTCCCCCAGTCTCCTCTCCTGCCCCCTCGCCTGGATCACAAAAACCTCACTTTTTTCCATATTCAATTTGTACCCCGAGAACGGGCCAAATTCCCCTAAGATCCACATAATCTCTCCCATCCCACTTCACGGGTCAGAAATATACAGGGGTAGGTTGTCCACATGCAATGAGACCCTCTGCTCCACACACCCCGGACTAGACCCTTCCAGTCCTTTGACACTCTCAGCACCATCGCCAATGGCTTTATAGCCAAGGCAAACAACAGTGGTGAGAGTGGACATCCCTTCCTTGTCCCCCGATGCTGTCTAAAGTAGTCCAAACTCACCCGGTTCGTCCGCACACTCGCCACCGGTGCCTGGTACAGCAACCGGACGCAGTCAACAAAGCCCTGCCCAAACCCAAACCTTCCCAGGACCGCCCACAAATAATTCCACTCCACCCGGTCAAAGGCCTTCTCCGTGTCCATAGTGACCACTACCTCCACCTCCCTCCCCTCGGAAGGCATCATGATTGCATTCAAGAGCCTTCTAACTTTGGCCGTTTTAGCGCACAAAGACTCCGTGAGACGAATAGAGTGAAGTCGATGAGGCTTTATTAAGCGTGTCTGTTCCCCAGCAGCCCGATAGTAAACTGGCCTGCGGGGGAAGGCACCGGCTTCTTATACTTCGCCTTCAGGGCGGAGCATGAGGTCAACGGCCAACCAGGACCCAGGATCTGTCAGCCAATGACATTAGGGCTTCCAGTCCCACATGACCCCCAATACATACTACCACAGCCGTTAACTGCCTGCCTTTGATAAATCCGGTCTGGCCCTCCCCTATCACCCCCGTACACAAAACTCTATTCTCAAGGCCAGAATTTTGGCCAGCAATTTGGGGTCAACATTTAGTAAGGAGATTGACCCGCATTGTTCTGGGTCCTTCTCCAGCTTCAGGCTCAATGAGATCGAAGCCTGTCACATTGTTGGGGGAAGAACGCCCCGCTCCCTAACCTCATTAAATACCCTCACCAGCAGCAGACCCAGCACCCCAGAAAACTTATAAAATTCCACTGGGTATCCGTCCTGTCCCAGGGCCTTGCCCGGCTGCATGGCCTCCAATCCCTCTACTACTTCCACAATCCCGATCGGGCTCCCAGCCCCTCCACCAACCCTTCCTCCGCCTTCGGAAACTCCAACCCCTCCAAGAACCGCCTCATCCCCTCCACCCCAGCAGGGGGCTCCGACTCATATAACCGACTGTAAAATTCCTTGAATTCCTTGACCCCGCTGGGTCCAAAATCGTGTCCCCTACCTCTATCCTTCACTTTTCCTACCTCCCTGGCCACCTCTCTTTTCCTGATCTGGTGTACTGGTATCCTACTGGCCTTCTCCCCATACTCCTATACCGCCCCTCTCGCCTTCCTCAACTGCCCCACCGCCTTCCCTGTGGATATCAGACCAAACTCAATCTGCAGTTTCTGCCGCTCCTACAACAACCCTGCCTCCGGGGCTTCCGAGTATCTTCTATCCACCTGGAGGATCTCCGTAACCAGCCTATCCATCTCTGCCCGCTCCACCTTCTCCCTATGAGCCCGTACCAAAATCAGCTCCCCCCCTAACCACTGCCTTCAGCGCTTCCCATACCGTTGATGCCGAAACCTCCCCCATATCATTTATCTCCAATTAATTCTGGGTGACCTCCCTCACCCGCCTGCACACTTCCTTATCCGCTAACAGTCCTACATCCAAACTCCATTGCGGGTGCTGACCCCCCTCCTTGCTCACCGGTAAATCCACCCTGTGTGGGGTGTGGTCCGACACAACAATCGCCAAATACTCGGCATCCACCACCCCCGCCAGCAAAGTCCTGTTCAAACAAAAAAAATCAATCTAGGAGTACACTTTGTGTGTATGGGAGAAAATAGAATTTTTTTTTGCTCTTGGTTGTCATAAACCTCCACGGATCTACCCCCCCCCCCCCTCCCCCCCCATTAACCCCTTTAGCTCCTTCCCCGCGGCTGGCACCCTCCCCGTCCTTGAACACGACCGATCCAACCTCGGATCTATAACTGTATTGAAGTGTCCCCCACTCCCAATGATCAGCTTATGTGAGTCCATAAACTCCACGTCGTCCCAGTTTGGTGCATAGATATTCACTAATACCACCGGCATCCCCTCCAGCTTCCCACTCACCATAACGTACCTACCCCCGAGTCCACCACTATGCTCCCTACCTCAATTGACACCCGCTTATTGATCAAGATTGGTACCCCTCTAGTTTTAGAGTCTAGCCCCGAATGAACTATTTGCTCAACCCACCCCTCCCTCAGCCTAGTCTGATCCACTACACTCAGGTGTGTCTCCTGTAGCATTGCCACGTCCACCTTCAAACTCTTCAAATGTGAATTCCACCCACCATCCCCCATTAATAACAAAGTTAACCCACATACAAAACTGAGCAAGGCCAAAACTTAGTGCAAAAACAATACAGACAGAACCCAAAGAAAAAATAAATTTAGCAGCATAGTAAGTGTGGTGAATGTATTAAACCAATAATCCACCAACGAGGGCCGCGATCTTGGCCGCCATCTGCTACGCCGCTCAACACATGCGACAAACAAAGGCAGCCATCATGGAACCGCCCCAGCGCCTGCGACCACGCCGGCTACCCACAACTCAGCGCGGTCACCCTGGACCAGTCGAGACCCAAACACCTCCGGAGTTCCATGATGACCATCCGGGTAAACGGGCATGAAACGCCTTGCCTCTTCGACTCCGGGAGCACAGAGAGCTTCATTCACCCGGACATGGTAAGACGCTGCTCACTCCCAATTTTCCCGGCGCTCCAAACCATCTCCCTCGCCTCTGGGTCGCACTGGGTGCAAATCCGAGGGTGCACTACCGCAACCCTAGCAATACAGGGCGCCGGGTACGCCAATTTTAAATTATACGTACTCCCAGACCTCTGCGCTCCTCTCCTATTGGGGCTAGATTTCCAATGCAACCTCAGGAGCCTAACCCTGAAATTCGGGGGGGGCCCTATCCCCACTCACCGTATGTAGCCTCGCGACCCTAAAGGTCGACCCTCCCCCACTCTTCGCAAACCTCACCGCCGACTGCAAACCAGTTGCCACCAGAAGCAGGCGGTAGAGCATACAGGACAGGACTTTCATCAGGTCCGAGGTCCAGCGACTCTTGCGGGAGGGAGTAATCGAGGCCAGCAATAGCCCCTGGAGAGCTCAGGTGGTGGTCGTCAAGACCGGTGAAAAGAACCGGATGGTTGTAGATTACAGCCAAACCATAAACCGGTACACGCAACTCGATGCGTACCCCCTTCCCCGGATTGCAGACATGGTTAACCAGATCGTACACTAACGGGTGTTCTCCACGGTGGTTCTGAAGTATACATACCAATCCGCCCGGAGGACCGCCACTACACGGCTTTTGAGGCAGACGGCCGCCTTTTCCACTTCCTACAGGTCCCCTTTGGCGTCACGAACGAGGTCTCGATGTTCCAAAGAACAATGGACCGAATGGTGGACCAGTACGGGCTGTGGGCCACATTTCCGTACTTGGACAATGTCATCATCTGCGGCCATGATCAGCAGGATCACAATGCCAACCTGCACAGATTTCTCCAAACCGCCCAAACCCTTAACCTCCCTTACAACAAGGAGAAATGCGTTTTCCACACAACCAGACTAACCATCCTCGGCTATGTCATGGAAACGGAGTTCTAGGACCCGACCCTGACCGTATGCGCCCCCTCCTGTAACTCCCCCTCTCCCACTGCCCCAAGGCCCTGAAAAGGTGCCTCAGGTTCTTTTCATATTACGCCCAGTGGGTCCCCAACTATGTGGACAAAGCCCGCCCACTAATCAAGACCACCATCTTCCCACTGATGGCTGAGGCCCGCCAGGCCTTCAGCTGTATCAAGGCGTATATCGCCAAAGCCACGATGCACAGGGTGGACGAGTCCGTCCCCTTCCAAAGCCCGCAACCTGCCCTACTCCACCGAGGAGGTCAGAGCTATGCCCAGGGACTGCCAGATCTGTGCGGAGTGTAAACTGCACTTCTATCGACCAGATAAGGCTCACCTGGTGAAGGCTTCCTGGCCCTTTGAGCGCCGCAGTATCGATTTCAAAAGGCCCCTCCCCTCCAATAACCGCAATACATATGTCCTCAAAATTATTGATGAGTTCTCCCGCTTCCCCTGTGCAATCCCTTGCCCCGACATGACCACGTCCACCGTCATTTAAGCCCCACATAGTTTCTTCACCCTGTTTGGTTTCCCCAATTATGTCCACAGTGACCGGGGCTCGTTGTTCATGAGCAATGAACTGCGTCAGTACCTGCTCAGTAAGGGCATCGCCTCGAGCAGGACTACCAGTTATAACCCCAGGGGAAATGGGCAGGTGGCGAGGGAGAATGCGACGGTCTGGAAGACCGTCCTACTGACCCTTTGGCCTAGGAATCTCCCAGTTTCCCACTGGCAGGAGGTCCTCCGCGATGCGCTCCACTCTATTAGGACCCTACTTTGCACGGCCACAAACGAAACCCCTCATGACCGACTATTTGTTTTCCCCAGGAGATCCACCTCAGGGGCCTCGCTTCCGTCCTGGCTGAAGACACTGGGGCCCATCCTACTCAGAAAACACATCAAGAGCCATAAGTCCGACCCTCTGGTAGAGAGAGTCCAGTACGCATATATCAACCCCCAGTACGCACCCCAATGGCCGACAGGATATGGTCCCCCTCTTGGACCTGCCGCCCGCCAATTCCACCACCACCACCGCCACTCCACCCTCTCCCGCCCAACCTACCATGACCAGCGCCCCCGCCCCTATATGGCTCCCGCGCTCCCTCCCGCCCGCGATTCCCCCCTTCACCAATCCACAGGAATGAAGCTCCAGAAGAGACTCTCCCGGAGTCCACGTCTGTACCCGCACTGGCGCCCTCACTACCGATGCCAGCATGGACGAGTTCGACATCCGGGCCAGCAACAACGCCAGAGCTTCGGCGATCACAGCGCACAATCCGTGTGCCGGACCGGCTGAACTTATGAACCCGTCACCCATGCCGGACTTCATTTTTTTAACTGGGGGTGAATGTGGTGAATGTATTATACCAATAATCCACCATTGTATCTATGCTACGCTGTTGCCCTTGTATTTTTATCTGTGCTATGCTGTTGCCCTTGTGGGCACCACCTATGGGCCATGGTATGGCATTATCCGTAGGGGAACATGTTGGGGCCTGTATGGGCTCCGCCCATGGCTCCTCCCCTGGATGGGAGGTATAAAGAGCAGTCGACCTGCAGGCAGTTCTCAGTATTGGACCAGTCGCAGACAGGCACTGTTCTAGTTGATTAAAGCCACAGTTTATTTCTACACTTGTCTCGAGTAAATTGATGGTCGCATCAATAAGTACACAATTACTCGCCCCCAAGTTCAATGTCCTCCATCACCTGCCAGTCCCCTGACCTTAACAAAGTTCACCGCCTCATCCGGCGATCCAAAATAAAGTTCTTGGCCCTCGGAAGTGACCCCCAAACGAGCTGGGTACAGCACGCCGAACTTCACCCCTTCTTCAAGAGGGCCGATTTCTCTTTATTGAAACTCGCCCTTTTGGCCAGTTCCGCACCCAAGTCCTGATAAATACGCAGCTCGTTATCTTCCTATTTGCAGCTCCTCGTCTGCCTGGCCCACCTCAAGGTCTGTTCCTTGTCCAGGAACCGGTGCATTCATACCACCATTGCCCTCGGCGGCTCATTCTTCAGCTGCTTCCTCATAAGCACTCTGTCCACCTTCAAGGGCCGAGTAATCGCACCTTCCCCCCAGCAGCTTCTCGAACATACGTGCCATATATGCCCCTGCATCCAATCCCTCGCTGCCCTCTGGGAGGTCAACAATCCTCAGGTTCTACCAGATCCTCCACTTTCTCTTGCAGCCTTTTCTGGTGGTCCTTCATCAGCTCCATCTCCTCTGCCATCGCGGTTAGCTGGTCATCATGCTCAGCAACTGCCGCTTCCACCTTCTGGATCTCTGGGCTTCCAATCTCTGCTACACCCTGTCAATCCCTGTCTTAATCGGATCCAGGTACTCTTTTCTTTGCTTAGCAAAGCTCTCCTGGAGAAAGTCCACCAACTATTCCGTTGACCGGCAAACCCAGTCCCTGACCCTCCGCCATATTCTCCTGTGCTGCAGACTCCACTCCCTTCTTCGACCAATGATCTCTCCTTTTCAGATCACTTCTGGCCCACAAACCCATTCACTAGTGGGGAACCCTTCTCCTCTACCTCACCAATCTCCTGTTTTAACAATCAAATCCCCCATAAGCCGGGGAAAAAGGTCCCAAAGGTCCACCACGAGCGGGAGCTACCAAATAAGCGACCACTCACTCCATGGCCGCCACCAGGAGTCGTGTTAAGGGATTTTTAACAGCAATGTGATCAACAGCAATGTGATTAACAGCAATGTGGCGAACAACTTGCATTGCAAAACAAAATTGCAGACTTGTCGAGTGTTGTGAAATAATTGATTGATTTTTGAAAGCTAATTTCTTAAATAGTTTTTTTTAAATGTTTTTCTCTCAATAATTTACCATTTAAAGAAATGTAGGAAACATAGCCACATAGGAACAGGAGTAGGCCCATTCAGACCCTCAAGCTTGTCCGGCTTGCCATTCAATGAGATTGTGCCTGATCTGTCACCTAACTCCATATACCTGACTTTGGCCCATATCCCTTGGTACTTTTGCTTAACAAAAGTCTATCTATCTGAAATTTTATATTAACAACTAATCTAGCTTCAACTGTTGTTTGTGGGAGTTCGAAACCTCTACCACCCTTTGAATGGGATAGTTTTAGACTGTGCCATCTAGTTTTAGAATCTCCAACCAGTGGAAATTGTTTATCTTTATTTATCCTTTTGTTCTGTGTTAATATCTTGAATGCTTCAATCAGATCAACCCTTAACCTTTTAAATTCTGGCGAAAACAGGTTTAATTTGAGTAATCTCTCCTCAAAACTCAACTCCTGTAATCCAGGTATCATTTTTGTAAATCTACGTTGCACTACCTCCAAGGCCAAAATAACCTTCCTAAAGTGTGGTGCCAGAACTGCTCACAGTACCCCAAGTGGGGTCTAACCAGGATTTTGCTAGCTGCAACATAATTCCTATGTCTTTATATTAAATAAACAAGGAAGTCAAGAACGATACAAAGACAAAAACTAACGCATATCATATTGCAAAGGCCAGTGACAGGCTGGAAGATTGGGTAACTTTCAAACATAAACAAACGGTTATTAAAAAAGTAATAAAAAGAGCTAAGGTAAATGACGAAAAATATCAAAAAGAACAGCAACGGCTTCCATAAGTACATGAAAGGGAAGAGAGTTGCTAAAGTGAATGTTGGTCCCTTGAAAGATTAAACCAGAGAGTTAATAGTGGGGAACACAGAAATGACAATGATGCTAACAATATTTTACCTCAGTTTTCATGGTGGAGGACACTAGTACCATTCCTATAGGAATGAGCAATTCAGAGGTAATAATAAGGGAAGAACATTGGGAAATGGTACTCAACAACTATTGGGATTGAGGGCAGACAATTCCCCCGGGCCTGATGGCCTGCATCCTAGGGTGTTGAAGGAAGTGGCAGCGGAGATAATGGATCCATTGGTTATAATATTGCAAAATTTCCTGGACATGGGAAAGGATTGGAAAAATGCTAATGTAACTCCCTTATTCCAAAAGGCAGAATGTGAGAAATTACAGACCAGTTAGTTTAACATCTGTTGTTGGGAAATTATTTGAATCAATTATCAAGGAAGTAATATCAGGGTATTTGGAAAGTCAAAATTCATCAGAGTCAGTATGGTTTTTTGAAGGGCAAATCATATTAGACTAATTTACTAGTGTTCTTCAAAGATGGAACAAGCAAAATGGATAATTGGGATCCTGTAGATGTCGTGGCCGGGAATCTCTAAAAACATGGCTAAGTGTTTCCTGCCAGCATCACCGAGCCTCTTGGCCCAGCGATTCTGTAGCTCACAGGGCGCCAGCAATGCACCGGAGTGCTCCGCCTTGCTCCAGCTGCCATACACAGCCCTACACTGCTCAACGCAGGTCCGCGCATATGCGCAGCGGCCGCTTGCGCGCCAGCGCCGCGCAACGTGGCGGAGCCACACAGTGGGCCGGCGCGAAAGAAGGTAGCCCCCCCCCCCCCACATTGCACACGCCTGCCGATCGGTGGCCCCGATTGCGGGCCTGGCCATCGTGGAGGCCCCCCCGGAGACTGATTCCCCTGCCAGGACGGCCACTGCAGCCGCGACGCCGAGCTCCTGCCGGGTGGAACCATATGTGAACCACACCGGCGGGAACTCAGCCGGTCGACCGCGGAGAATCGCCGCGGGGGCCTCTTTCAACGGCCCCCGACTGGAGCCGCGTCGACCGCGCGCGTGACTGGCACTGATTCTCTAGTCGCTCGAGAAGCGTGTCCCGGTGTCGGACCTGATCACGAGTCTGAAGCCCCATTCTCTGCCCCCGCGCCGAGCGCGAATTCGGCGCGGGGACTCGGAGAATCTCGGCCAGTATATCTGGACTTCTGGAAGACATTTGATAAGATGCTGCATAGAAGGTTAATTCATAAGGTTAGATCACATGGGTTTGGGAGTAATTTATTTGCTTGGATAGAAGACTGGTTGATGGACAGAAAAGAGAGAGTAGGGATAAATGGGTCTTTTTCTGGATGGCAAGATGTAACTAGTGGGGCACCACAGGGTTCGGTCCTTGGGTCCCAGATATTTACAATCTATATAAATGATTTGGCTACAGGGATAGAAGGTTCAAAGGCCAAATGTGCAGACGACACAAAAATAGGTGAGACAGTAAGCTGCAATGAGGAAATAAGAACTTTACAAATGGATATAGATAGGTTGGAGAGTGGGCCAAACTGTGGCAGATGGAATTTAACATGAATAAGTGTGAGGTCATGCATTTTGGTTGGAAAATTGGAAGGTAACTTATTATCTAAATGGGGAGAGACTCGGGGTGCTCCGTTGCAGAGGGATTTGGGGATCCTCGTTCATTCAAAAATATAAAGCAAATGGAATGTTGCTTTTATAGCTAAAGGAATAGGGTATAAAGGTAAGGAAGCGTTGTTGCAACTGTTTGGTGAGACCACAGCTGGAGTATTGTGCACAGTTTTGGTCACCTTATTTGAGAAAAGGTGTAATGGGATTGGAGGCAGTTCAGAGGAGGTTCACTGGGTTGATTCCAGAGATGAGGAGTTTGTCATATGAAGAGGCATTGAACAGTCTAGGCCGATGCTCTCTAGAGTTTAGAAGAATGAGGAGAGATCAAATTGAGGTGTACAAGATGTAAAAGGTATGGATAAAGTCGATGTGGAGCGGATGTTTCCTCTTGTGGGGCATTCTATGTTTTATCTTATGGATATTCTAGAAAGAGAAGTCATAGCCTCAGGATAAAAGCTAGCAAAATGGAGTTGAGGAGAAGCTATTTCTCCCAATGGTTGTGAATCTGTGGAATTCGCTACACCAGAGTGGGATGCATGCTGGGACAGTGAGTAAATTTAAGGAGGAGTTAGACATTTTTAATTGGTAGTGGGTTGAAGGGTTATGGAGAACGGGCAAGGTGATGGAGTCAAGGCCAGGATGAGATCAGCCACGATCGAATGGCGGAGCAGACTCGATGGGCCAAATGGCCTAATTCTGCTCCTGTATCTTATGAACTTATATTCCAGTCCTCTAGCTATAAGAGCGAGCATTACATTAGCCCCTTTTGATTATTTTTTGCACTTATTCCAGGCATTTTAACATTTTTTTAAATGTTTTCATTAAGGCATTATATCCATCAAACACAACAAAAACCAAAAAGGGAACAATTAAGAAATCTCATAACAAACAAATAAACCCACTTTGCCTCCTTTGTTAACCCCAAAGACTCCCCTTCTTCCCCCCTCCTCCCCCTGCCGACTAACTATCCTGGAAGAAATCGATAAACGGTTTCCATCTCCAGGCAAATCCCTCCACAGACCCTCTCAAGGTGAACTTGATTTTTTCCAGCCTACGGAATTCCGCGTGATTGCTCATCCAGCCCCGGGTACGATGGCCCCGAGCCTCTCCATTCCAAGAGGATCCGCCTGCCGGTTACCAGGGAGGTACCAGGGGTTGCCCGCCCCTGGACTCCCGGGTCTTCCAACACTCCAAAATTTCCACTTCTGGACTCCTTCACCTCAGACATCACGTCAGTGAACTCTCGCCAAAATCCCTCCATCTTCGGACAGGCCCAAAACACGTGGACATGGTTCGTGGCCTGCTCCACCCCCTCAAAAAACCTGCTCATTCTGGCCACCGTCATATGCGCCTGTGGACTACTTTAAATTGAATGAGGCTAAGCCTAGCGCACAAAGAGGCTGCATTCACCCTTCTCGGAGCATCCTCCCACAACCCAGCATCCAGCACCCTCCCAAGCTCTTCCTCCCACTTCCGCTTAACTTCTCCTATCGGGGCCCCCTCACAATCCATAAATTTTTTGTAAACCTCCAACACCCTGCCTTCACCAACCCCTGTTTTCACATCACTTCGTCCTGCAGTCCCAGGGGCGGCAGATCAGGAAAGGATGGCACCTGTTTCCTCACATAATCCCGAACCCGTAAGTACCATAACCCATTCCCTCATACTCCTCATACCAATCCCTCTAACCTCGAAAAGCTGCCCCCCAGAAACAGGTCTCCAAACCGCTCGATCCCCGCCCACCGCCACCCTCGGAACCCCGCGTCCAGCACCCCTGGAACAACCTGTGATTCCCACAAATCGGAGCACAAACCGAGGCCACTCCAGCCTCAGGTATTCCCGCCACTGTCCCCACACTATCAGGGCCGTCACCACTACCAGACTTGTGGAGTACCTGGCTGATGAGAACGGCAGAGGCAAGGTCAACAGTGCTCCCTAGCTAGTGCCCTTACATGAGGCACACTGGATAAGTGGAGCTTGTTCAAGGATCAGCTACTGCGTGTTCTTGATAAGTACGTACCGGTCAGGCAGTGGGGAAGGCGTCGAGCGAGGGAACCGTGGTTTACCAAAGTGGAATCTCTTGTTAAGAGGAAGAAGGAGGCCTATGTGAAGATGAGGTGTGAAGTTTCAGTTGGGGCGATGGATAGTTACAAGGTAGCGAGGAAGGATCTAAAGAGAGAGCTAAGACGAGCAAGGAGGGGACATGAGACGTATTTGGCAGGTAGGATCAAGGAAAACCCAAAAGCTTTCTATAGGTATGTCAGGAATAAGCGAATGACTAGGGAAAGAGTAGGACCAGTCAAGGACAGGGATGGGAAGTTGTGTGTGGAGTCTGAAGAGATAGGCGAGATACTAAATGAATATTTTTCGTCAGTTTTCACTCAGGAAAAAGATAATGTTGTGGAGGAGAATGCTGAGACCCAGGCTAATAGAATAGATGGCATTGAGGTACGTAGGGAAGAGGTGTTGGCAATTCTGGACAGGCTGAAAATAGATAAGTCCCCGGGTCCTGATGGGATTTATCCTAGGATTCTCTGGGAGGCCAGGGAAGAGATTGCTGGACCTTTGGCTTTGATTTTTATGTCATCATTGGCTACAGGAATAGTGCCAGAGGACTGGAGGATAGCAAATGTGGTCCCTTTGTTCAAAAAGGGGAGCAGAGACAACCCCGGCAACTATAGACCGGTGAGCCTCACGTCTGTAGTGGGTAAAGTCTTGGAGGGGATTATAAGAGACAAGATTTATAATCATCTAGATAGGAATAATATGATCAGGGATAGTCAGCATGGCTTTGTGAAGGGTTGGTCATGCCTCACAAACCTTATCGAGTTCTTTGAGAAGGTGACTGAACAGGTAGACGAGGGTAGAGCAGTTGATGTGGTGTATATGGATTTCAGCAAAGCGTTTGATAAGGTTCCCCACGGTAGGCTATTGCAGAAAATACGGAGGCTGGGGATTGAGGGTGATTTAGAGATGTGGATCAGAAATTGGCTAGCTGAAAGAAGACAGAGGGGGGTGGTTGATGGGAAATGTTCAGAATGGAGTTCAGTTACAAGTGGAGTACCACAAGGATCTGTTCTGGGGCCGTTGCTGTTTGTCATTTTTATCAATGACCTAGAGGAAGGCGCAGAAGGGTGGGTGAGTAAATTTGCAGACGATACTAAAGTCGGTGGTGTTGTCGATAGTGTGGAAGGATGTAGCAGGTTACAGAGGGATATAGATAAGCTGCAGAGCTGGGCTGAGAGGTGGCAAATGGAGTTTAATGTAGAGAAGTGTGAGGTGATTCACTTTGGAAGGAATAACAGGAATGCGGAATATTTGGCTAATGGTAAAGTTCTTGGAAGTGTGGATGAGCAGAGGGATCTAGGTGTCCATGTACATAGATCCCTGAAAGTTGCCACCCAGGTTGATAGGGTTGTGAAGAAGGCCTATGGAGTGTTGGCCTTTATTGGTAGAGGGATTGAGTTCCGGAGTCAGGAGGTCATGTTGCAGCTGTACAGAACTCTGGTACGGCCGCATTTGGAGTATTGCGTACAGTTCTGGTCACCGCATTATAGGAAGGACGTGGAGGCTTTGGAGCGGGTGCAGAGGAGATTTACCAGGATGTTGCCTGGTATGGAGGGAAAATCTTATGAGGAAAGGCTGATGGACTTGAGGTTGTTTTCGTTGGAGAGAAGAAGGTTAAGAGGAGACTTAATAGAGGCATACAAAATGATCAGGGGGTTAGATAGGGTGGACAGTGAGAGCCTTCTCCCGCGGATGGAAATGGCTGGCACGAGGGGACATAGATTTAAACTGAGGGGTAATAGATATAGGACAGAGGTCAGAGGTAGGTTCTTTACGCAAAGAGTAGTGAGGCCGTGGAATGCCCTACCTGCTACAGTAGTGAACTCGCCAACATTGAGGGCATTTAAAAGTTTATTGGATAAACATATGGATGATAATGGCATAGTGTAGGTTAGATGGCTTTTGTTTCGGTGCAACATTGTGGGCCGAAGGGCCTGTACTGCGCTGTATCGTTCTATGTTCTATGAGGTTGCCTGCATCTGCTACCATACTGACCCCTACCCCACTACCCACTTCATTACCATGGCTATATTTGCTGCCCAGTAATAATAATAATAATCGCTTATTGTCACAAGTAGGCTTCAATGAAGTTACTGTGAAAGCCCCCTGTCGCCACATTCCGGCGCCTGTTCGGGGAGGCCGGTACGGGAATTGAACCCGCGCTGCTAGCATTGTTCTGCATTACAAGCCAGCTGTTTAGCCCACTGTGCTAAACCAGTCCCTTATAGCTCATTAATAGTTCATTAAGTTTGTTTGGTTTGGCAAGGCCAGCCCGCCACCCCCCCCCCCCTCCTCATGCCCACCCCGCCATTCACCTATGGGGCTTTCCCTGCCCACACAAACCCTGAGATCAATGTATTGATCTTCCCAAAGAAAGCCATTGAAATAAAAATTGGAAGGTTCTGGGACACGAATAGAACACGAACTGTCATCTTCACGGACTGCACCCGCCCTGCCAATGACAACGGGAGCACATCCCACCTCTTAAAATCCCCCTTCATTTGCTCCACCAACCGGGCCAAATTCAATCTGTGTAATTGCTCCCATCCCCGCGCCACCTGGATGCCTAGATATCTGAAACTCTCCCCCACTACCTTAAGCGGCAGCTTGCCCAGCCTCCTCTCATGCCCCCTCCCTTGGATCGGAAAGACCTCGCTCTTCCCCATGATTAACTTATACCCAGAGAACTGGCCAAATTCCATCAAAATGACCATGATACCTCCAATACTTTCCAATGGGTCCGATATGTGGAGCAACAGATCGTCTGCATGTAACGGGACCCTATGGTCCACCCCCCTCACCCCCCGCACTATCCCCTGCCAACCCTTTGACGCTCTATCTCCAAGGCAAAGAGCAATGGGAAGAATCGACATCCCTGCCTTGTCCCACGATGCATCCTAAAATACCCCAAACTCACCTGGTTCTTCCTTACACACGCTGCTGGTGCCTGATACAACAACCGGACCCAATCCACAAACCCTTGGCCGAACCCAAACCGCCCCAGTATCTCTCATAAATATTCTCATTGTACCCAATCAAACGCCTTCTCCACGTCCATTGTGACCGCCACCGCCGCATTCCGTCCCTCCGAGGGCACCATTATGGCACTCAACAGATGTCTAACGTTAGCCGACAGATGTCTCCCTTTTACAAACCCCGTCTGGTCTTCCCCCATCACCCCCGGCACACAGTCCTCAATTCGCGAGGCCAAGATCTTTGCCATCGACTTGGCGTCTACATTCAGCAGTGATATCAGGCGGTAGGACCCACACTGCTCCGGATCCTTATCCTTCTTCAAAATTAAAGAGGCCTGCGATAACGTTTGGGGGGGTGGGGGGGAGAGGAGCTCCTCCTTCTCCCTCGCCTCATTAAATGCCCTTACCAGCATGGGCCCAGGTCACTAAAAAATCTTTTATAAAATTCGACTGGAAAACCATCTGGACCTGGGGCCTTCCCTGCCTACATCGTCCCCATGCCCTCCATCACCTCCACCAGTCCAATGGGTGCTCCCATCCCCTCTACTAGGTCCTCCTCCACCTTGGGGAACTCCAACCTGTCCAGGAATCGCCACATTCCCTCCCCCTGGTGGGGGCTCTGATTTATAAGCCTCCTTTAAAACTCCTCAAATACCCCGTTAACCCCCACTGGGTCCAATACCACTCCATCCCTACTGTCCTTCACCCTTGCAATCTTCCTCGCCGTCTCCTGCTTCCTGAGTTGGTGGGCCAACATCCTAGTCGCCTTCTCCCTGTACTCATACACTGCCCCACTGACCCTTCGCGACTGGCCTACTGCCTTCCCCGTGGACACCAGCCCGAACTCCAACTGAAGCTTCTGCCTCTCCTTCAATAATCCTGCCTCCAGGGCCACCGAATACCTCCTGTCCACCCGCAGAATCCCGTCCGCCAGCCTTGCCACCTCTGCTCGCTCCTTCTCTCTATGCACCCAGATCGATATGAACTCCCTCCTAATCACTGTCTTGAGTGCCTTCCACAGTGTGGTGGCCGAGATCTCACCTGTATCATTCAGTTCCACATAACCCGAATGGCGGCCCTCACCCGCCCACATACCTCTTCATCCACTAACAACCCTGTGTCCAGCCGCCACTACGGGCGCTGCCACCCCCGGTCCACTTGCAAGTACACCCAATGCAGCGCATGGTCTGGAACCACGATCGGTGAGTACCCCAAGTTGACCACCCCTACCACAATAAAATCAATCCATGTGCACATGGGAGAAGTACAAAAACCCCTTTGCCCTCGGCCTCCCAAACCTCCACGGGTCCATCCCCTCCCCCCACGCGCTCCATGAATCCCTTCAGCTCTTTTGCCACTGCCGACACCCACCCCGGCCTCGGGTTCTATCCATCTAACCCTGGATCAATGAACGTGTTACAGTCCCCCCCGCATAATCAGCCAGTGCGAGTCCAGGTCTGGGATCTTCCCCAGCACTTGCCTCATAAACTCCACATCGTCCCAATTTGGGGCATAAACATTTCCCAGGACTTCCGGCATCCCCTCCAGCTTCCCACTCACCATCACGAACCTGTCGTGTTGGGTGCTCTGCTACATAGACGAACCAACACGGTTGCAGATGGTACAACTCAGTTTTATTACTAACAATAACAACATCTGTAATCTGGTTACTGTGGTTCGTTCATTACCCTCTAACCTGTGGACCTAGCCCTAACACTATCTTGGAGAAGCACTCAGCACATGGTGAATGTCTGAGTAGCTTGCTGTGAGCTCTGTGCCCCGAGCTGTCTCCTGCTGGAATCAGCGGGAGGTGTCGTGTTCCCCGTTTTATAGTGTGTATGCTCTTGCCTGTGATTGGCTGTGATGTTGCGTGTGTATTGATTGGTCTGTTGATCTGTCCATCAGTGTGTATGTATGTTTGCACCATGATGTTTATCTGAATATCATGACAGAACCTTCCCCCCAAAAGCTGCTACTATATTCGCCATCTCAAACGCCACCCGTTTATTTACCAGCACCGCCACCCCCGCGTCTTCATGCCCAATCCCAAATGGAAGACTTGCACTACCTACCCTTTCCTCAGCCTTGGCTGATTCCCGATCGACAAATGTGTTTCTTATAAAAAGGCCACGTCGGCCTTCAAGCTCCTCAGGTGCATGAAAACACGCAACTGTTTAACTGGCCCATTCAGCCCCCTCACGTTCCATGTGACCAACCTGGTCGGAGGGCACCCTGCCCCCTCCCCTGCCAATCAACCATACCCTTTTGTCGGCCAGCCCCTGGCCCATGCAATACAACCCTCCAGGCCCTTCCTCAGTGTGGTAGTATGCATTAGGGGTCATGTGGGACTGTGAAGCCGTGATGCTATTGGCTGACAGATCCCGGGTCCTGGTTGGCTGTTGATCCCTAGCTCCGCCCTGAAGGCGGAGTATAAGAACCCGGGCTTCTCCCCGCTGCTCCAGTCTGTTGCTGAACTGCGGGGAACAAGTCACGCTTAATAAAGCCTCATCGACTTCATCTCTATTCGTCTCTCTCGTAAGTCATTGTGCGCTACAATTTATTAAGCGTGCTTAAAGGACTATGGAGCTCAGGATCGCCCCGGAATGCCTGCGGATCAGCCCCCACGCAGTGAACTCAGCAGCAGTTTTTAAACACTGGCAGGCTTGTTTCGAAGGCTACCCCCGAACGGCCCCCGGCCGGATCACAGAAGACCAGAAATTACAGGTCCTGCACTCAAGGGTAAGCCCGGAAATTTACCCTCTCATAGAAGACGCAGAGGATTTCCCGACGGCGCTCGCAGCACTGAAGAGCGTCTACGTTCGCCCAGTGAACCAGGTCTACGCACGCTACCAACTCGCAACGAGACGGCAAAGTCCCGGAGAATCGCTAGAGGAGTTCTACGCCGCGCTGCTAATTTTGGGACGGGGATGCAGCTGCCCACCGGTAAACGCGACTGAACACACGGACATGTTAATTCGCGATGCGTTTGTGGCAGGTATGAACCCTCCCCAAATCCGCCAAAGACTTTTAGAAAAAGAGTCGCTAGGACTCTCAGAGGCACGGGCCATCGCAGCTTGACCTAGATGTGGCCTCGCAAAACGCCCACGCCTACGGCCCCGACCGCGCGGCAGCCATTTGGGCTCCGTTGACCCCCGTCGCGACTAACCCCCCCCCTCTCTCACAGGCTTGCGCGGTTAAGACACCAGATCATCCCGGGGGGGCCCGCTGCTATTTCTGCGGGCAGGCGAAACACCCCTGGCAGCGCTGCCCGGCCCGTGCAGCGATTTGCAAGAGCTGCGGCAAAAAGGGCCATTTCGCGGCTGTGTGCCGGTCCCGGGGGGTCGCCGCTGTCCCTGGAGAAGAAAGAGTCCAGCGCATCCCAAACGTTCCCCAACCCCCCCAGCGCCCCAGGTGCGACCCGCGGGCGCCGCCATTTTGGGTCCCGGCCACCACGAGGGGAGGATGGGTGCCGCCATCTTGTGACCCCCCAGCCATGTGCGATGCATGGGGGCGGCCATTTTGTTCACGCCCGACCACGTGCGATCCGTGGGGGCGGCCATTTTGTCCACCCCCGGCCGCGTGCGATTCATGGACGCCGCCATCTTGGATGACAACAAAGGACCCCAGCATCGACGGCTCCACGGGGTCCGAAGATGACGCTGAGACACTACGACCACATCTGGCCTCGGTGAAGCTGGATCAAGCACGGCCCCGGAAGCTCCAGACGACGACAACAACGGTGCTGATCAAGGGACACGAGACACCATGCCTGATCGACTCCGGGAGGACCGAAAGCTTCATCCACCCCGACACGGTAAGCCGCTGTTTTTTTAAAAAAATATTTTATTGAAAATTTTTGGTCAACCATCACAGTACATTGTGTATCCTTTACACAATAATATAACAGTATAAATAACAATGACCTTTTTTATAAACAAAGAATAAATAATATATAACAAAAACGAAAACTAAAACTAAATGGCAACTGCCTTGTCTCAGATAAACACTCTCCAAAAATATGATTTAACAGTCCAATATACAATTATTTATAGCAACGACCTATACATATTATACATACATATTAACAACCCTGAGAGTCCTTCTGGTTCCTCCCCCCCCCCCCCCCCCCCCCCCCCCCCGGGCTGCTGCTGCTGCCTTCTTCTTTTCCATTCCCTCTATCTTTCTGTGAGGTATTCGACGAACGGTTGCCACCGCCTGGTGAACCCTTGAGCCGATCCCCTTAGGACGAACTTAATCCGTTCCAGCTTTATAAACCCTGCCATGTCATTTATCCAGGTCTCCACCCCCGGGGGCTTGGCTTTCTTCCACATCAACAGTATCCTGCGCCGGGCTACTAGGGACGCAAAGGCCAAAACATCGGCCTCTCTCGCCTCCTGCACTCCCGGCTCTTGTGCAACCCCAAATATAGCCAACCCCCAGCTTGGTTCGACCTGGACACCCACTACCTTCGAAAGCACCTTTGTCACCCCCACCCAGAACCCCTGTAGTGCCGGACATGACCAAAACATGTGGGTGTGATTCACTGGGCTTCTCGAGCATCTCGCACACCTATCCTCTACCCCAAAAAATTTACTGAGCCGTGCTCCAGTCATATGCGCCCTGTGTAACACCTTAAATTGAATCAGGCTTAGCCTGGCACATGAGGACGATGAGTTTACCCTACTCAGGGCATCCGCCCACAGCCCCTCCTCAATCTCCTCCCCCAGCTCTTCTTCCCATTTCCCTTTCAGCTCATCTACCATGATCTCCCCCTCGTGCCTCATTTCCCTATATATATCTGACACCTTACCGTCCCCCACCCATGTCTTTGAGATCACTCTGTCCTGCACCTCATGCGTTGGGAGCTGCGGGAATTCCCTCACCTGTTGCCTCGCAAAAGCCCTCAGTTGCATATACCGGAATGCATTCCCTTGGGGCAACCCATATTTCTCGGTCAGCGCTCCCAGACTTGCGAACTTCCCATCCACAAACAGATCTTTCAGTTGCGTTACTCCTGCTCTTTGCCATATTCCAAATCCCCCATCCATTCTCCCCGGGGCAAACCTATGGTTATTTCTTATCGGGGACCCCACAAGGTTCCCGTCTTTCCCCTATGCCGTCTCCACTGTCCCCAAATTTTCAAAGTCGCCACCACCACCGGGCTTGTGGTGTATTTCTTCGGTGAGAACGGCAATGGGGCCGTCACCATAGCTTGTAGGCTAGTCCCCCTACAGGACGCCCTCTCCAATCTCTTCCACGCCGCTCCCTCCTCTTCTCCCATCCACTTGCTCACCATTGAGATATTGGCGGCCCAGTAGTACTCACTTAGGCTCGGTAGTGCCAACCCCCCCTATTCCTACTACGCTGTAAGAATCCCTTCCTCACTCTCGGGGTCTTCCCGGCCCACACAAAACTCATGATACTCTTTTCGATCCTTTTGAAAAAAGCCTTCGTGATCACCACCGGGAGGCACTGAAACACAAAGAGGAATCTCGGGAGGACTACCATTTTAACCGCCTGCACCCTCCCTGCCAGTGACAGGGATACCATGTCCCATCTCTTAAAGTCCTCCTCCATTTGTTCCACCAATCGCGTTAAATTTAACCTATGCAATGTACCCCAATTCTTGGCTATCTGGATCCCCAAGTAACGAAAGTCCCTTGTTACCTTCCTCAGCGGAAAGTCCTCTATTTCTCTGCTCTGCTCCCCTGGATGCACCACAAACAATTCACTTTTCCCCATGTTCAGTTTATATCCTGAGAATTCTCCAAACTCCCGAAGTGTCCGCATTATCTCTGGCATCCCCTCCGCCGGGTCCGCTACATATAACAACAAATCATCCGCATACAGAGATACCCGGTGTTCTTTTCCTCCTCTAAGTACTCCCCTCCACTTCTTGGAACCCCTCAATGCTATTGCCAGGGGCTCAATCGCCAGTGCAAACAATAATGGGGGCAGAGGGCATCCCTGCCTTGTCCCTCTATGGAGCCGAAAGTATGCAGATCCCCGTCCATTCGTGACCACACTCGCCACTGGGGCCCTATACAACAGCTGCACCCATCCAACATACTCATCTCCAAAACCAAATCTCCTCAGCACCTCCCACAAATAATCCCACTCCACTCTATCAAATGCTTTCTCGGCATCCATCGCCACCACTATCTCCGCTTCCCCCTCTGGTGGGGGCATCATCATTACCCCTAGCAGCCTCCGTATATTCGTATTCAGCTGTCTCCCCTTCACAAACCCAGTTTGGTCCTCATGGACCTCCCTCGGGACACAATCCTCTATCCTCATTGCCATTACCTTGGCCAGAATCTTAGCGTCTACATTTAGGAGGGAAATAGGTCTATAGGACCCACATTGCAGCGGTTCCTTTTCCTTCTTTAGGAGAAGCGATATCGTTGCCTCAGACATAGTCGTGGGCAGCTGTCCCCTTTCCTTTGCCTCATTAAAGGTCCTCATCAGTAGCGGGGCGAGCACGTCCACATACTTCCTGTAAAATTCAACTGGGAATCCATCCGGTCCCGGAGCCTTCCCCGCCTCCATGCTCCTAATTCCTTTCACTACTTCCTCTATTTCAATCTGTGCTCCCAGTCCCACCCTTTCCTGCTCCTCCACCTTGGGAAATTCCAGCCGGTCCAGAAAGCCCATCATTCTCTCCCTCCCATCCGGGGGTTGAGCTTCGTCTAATTTTTTATAAAATGCCTTGAACACTCCATTCACTCTCTCCGCTCCCCGCTCCATCTCTCCTTCCTCATCCCTCACTCCCCCTATTTCCCTCGCTGCTCCCCTTTTCCTCAATTGGTGGGCCAGCAACCTGCTCGCCTTCTCCCCATATTCGTACTGTACACCCTGTGCCTTCCTCCACTGTGCCTCTGCAGTACCCGTTGTCAGCAAGTCAAATTCTACGTGTAGCCTTTGCATTTCCCTGTACAGTCCCTCCTCCGGTGCCTCCGCATTTTGCCTGTCTACCCTCAGAAGTTCTTGCAGCAACCGCTCCCGTTCCCTACTCTCCTGCTTTCCTTTATGTGCCCTTATTGATATCAGCTCCCCTCTAACCACTGACTTCAGCGCCTCCCAGACCACTCCCACCTGGACCTCCCCATTATCATTGAGTTCCAAGTACTTTTCAATGCACCCCCTCACCCTTAGACACCCCCCCTCATCTGCCATTAGTCCCATGTCCATTCTCCAGGGTGGGCGCCCTTCTGTTTCCTCCCCTATCTCCAAGTCCACCCAATGTGGAGCGTGATCCGAAATGGCTATAGCCGTATACTCCGTTCCCCTCACCTTCGGGATCAACGCTCTTCCCAAAACAAAAAAGTCTATTCGCGGATAGACTTTGTGGACATAGGAGAAAAACAAAAACTCCTTACTCCTAGGTCTGCTAAATCTCCACGGGTCTACTCCTCCCATCTGCTCCATAAAACCTTTAAGCACCTTGGCTGCTGCCGGCCTCCTTCCAGTCCTGGACCTCGACCTGTCCAGCCCTGGTTCCAACACCGTGTTAAAATCTCCCCCCATGCACTTCCGGGTGCGGCTATGCAGAGCTAGGTCGCATATTCGGCAGCTCCTGCTTGGAACGGACTTTTGGGCTCTTTTACAGGGCCCCCACGGCATTTGTTTGACATTTCCCGGTGTGGGAAGAAGGCGGCAATATTCCCCCGACAGTGTCCCCCAGGAAGGGTATGTCTCTTGGTTGCCAGACACACGCAGAAACAGTGAAAGATTTGGCTGCAACTACAGGATAAACAGGGCCTCTTCCAGCATGCAGGCGGGGGAAGGGCAAGCTTAAAGCTGCAAGCTGACCTGAGGGCCTGTATCAAAGGTGAATTCTAGCAGCAGAGGGAACAACTGTGAAAAGACCTCATCAAGGCCACTGAAGGGACTTCCGGTTGCGGTGATGCCTAGCTAGCCGCACGCTTCGGCGGCTCCAGCTCCGACGGACCTTCGGGCTCTTTTAAGAGCCTCAACGGGGAATTTTTCGACGACGCAACCCGGTGTGGGGCGTGTGAGAAGGGAGTCCCCCCCAAACGAAGGAGGAAAAAACCGGCGGCGGCGGCTGCAGCGCGAGGAATCGTCGACCAAAGGGTCAGAAAGAGAGAAGTACAAGATGGCGGCGGAGAAAGCGCAGGCGACATGGGGGCCTGAGCATGAAATTGTGAGACGGTGCGTGGAGCTGCTGAAGAGGGAGGTGCTGACCCCGTTGCTACAGGCAATTGAGGGGCTCAAGGAGACATTAAAGACCCAGGAGACAGAGCTCCGTGTGGTGGAGCAGAAGGTGACAGATATTGAGGACGAGATCCTGGGCCTGGCGGTTAAGACACAGACGCACGAGGCACTTCATAAAAAGTGTACTGAAAGGATCGAAGCCCTAGAAAATGGAGCGCGAAGGAAGAACCTTCGGATACTGGGTCTCCCTGAGGGTGTGGAAGGAGTGGACTGTGGAGCGTACGCAAGTACGATGCTGAGCTCACTGATGGGTGCTGAGGCCCCTACGGGCCCCTTGGAGGTGGAGTGGGCAAATCGGATTCCGGCGAGAAGACCAAAAGCGGGAGAACCACCCAGGGCGATAATCGTGCGATTTTACCGCCTTAAGGATAGAGAAGAGGTCCTGAGATGGGCTAAAAAGGTGCGGAGTAGCAGATGGGAGAATGCAGTGGTACGGGTATACCAGGATTGGAGTGCGGAGGTGGCGAGAAGGAGGGCGAGCTTCAACCGAGCCAAAGAGGTGTTGCATAAAAGGAAGGTGAAGTTCGGGATGCTGCAGCCGGCAAGACTATGGGTCACGTATCAGGAGAGACACCATTATTTCGAGACGGCGGAGGAAGCATGGACCTTCATCAAAGAAGAGAAATTGGATCGGAACTGAGGGACTGATGCTGCAGGAAATGTTATTGTTAATGTTACGGTGGAAGTTAATTGAGCAGTAAACAGGGAAGGGGGGAGACATTGGGGAAATGTGGGCGCCGGTGAGGGGGGAAAGACGGGACATAGTTGGAGAATGGGGAAGGGGAGGGGGAGGGGAAAGGGAGCTGCGCCATAAGAGGCGGGTCAGGTAAAGGGATGTTCCCGCACCAGAAAGAATAAGGCGGGAAGACAGGCGCAAGGCGGATGGGAGTTCCCCACATGGGGGGGGTCGAGGAGTGAGCAGGAGTAGCCGGGGTCAGTTGAAGTCAGCTGACTTACGGAAGTAATATGGGGGGAGCAATCAAGCTAGAAAGAGATCTAGCGGGGAGGGGAGGAGGGAGGGAGAAGGGGGGGGGACAACTGGGTTGCTGCTGCGGAAATCCAAAAGGAAATGGCTAAAGAGTGGGTGGGCGGGGATGGTGTGCGACGCTGGGGGAGCGAGCGGGAGCGCGGAGGCGGGATATGGGACTGGCCTAGAGAAGGTAATGGCTAGTCGACACGGGAGGGGGGCAGGTAGCCCCCTAGTGAGGCTGATCACGTGGAACGTGAGAGGCCTGAACGGACCGATAAAAAGGGCCCGAGTGCTCGCGCATTTGAAAGGACTAAGGGCAGACGTGGTTATGCTCCAAGAGACGCACCTAAAGGTGGCGGACCAAGTTAGGCTAAGGAAAGGATGGGTGAGACAGGTGTTCCACTCAGGACTGGACGCAAAGAATAGAGGGGTGGCCATTTTGGTAGGGAAACAGGTCGCATTTGAAGCAAAGAACATCGTAGCAGATAGCGGAGGTAGATATGTAATGGTGAGTGGTAGGCTGGAGGGAATGGAGGTCGTGTTGGTTAACGTGTATGCCCCAAACTGGGACGATGCGGGATTTATGAGACGGATGCTGGGGCGTATACCGGACCTGGAGGTAGGAAACTTGATTTTAGGAGGGGACTTTAATACGGTGCTGGACCCGGGGCTAGATAGATCCAGCTCAAGGACCGGAAGAAGGCCGGCAGCGGCCAAGGTACTTAAGGGGTTTATGGACCAAATGGGGGGAGTGGATCCATGGCGATTTCTTAGACCTAGGGCTAGGGAGTATTCCTTCTTCTCCCATGTCCATAAAGTGTACTCCCGGATAGATTTTTTTTTTTTTTTTTTTTTTTTTTTTTTTTTTTGTTTTGGGAAGGTCGTTGATCTCTAGGGTGGAAGAAGCTGAGTACTCAGCCATAGCGGTTTCGGATCATGCCCCACATTGGGTGGACCTGGAATTAGGAGAGGAAAGGGAGCAGAGAACACTCTGGCGATTAGATGTGGGACTGATGGCGGATGAGGGAGTGTGTGCAAGAGTGCGGGGGTGTATTGAGAGATACCTGGAGGTCAATGACGACGGCGAGGTCCCTGTGGGAGTGGTATGGGAAGCACTAAAAGCGGTGGTCAGAGGAGAGCTGATCTCCATTGGGGCCCACAAAAGGAAAACAGAGGCCAAGGAAAGGGAAAGATTACTGGGGGAGATTTTAAGGGTGGATAGGGAATTTGCAGAGACCCCGGAGGAGGAATTGTACAGGGAGAGGAGACGACTCCAGACGGAATTTGACCTTCTGACCACCAGAAAGGCGGAGGTACTGTGGAGGAAGGCACAGGGGAGGAGGTATGAATATGGGGAAAAGGCGAGTCGCCTGTTGGCTCATCAATTGCGAAAGAGGGCAGCAGCGAGGGAAATAGGAGGAATTAGAGACGAAAGGGGAGACACGGTGCGAAGGGCAGGAAAGATAAATGAGGTGTTCAAGACCTTCTATGAGGAACTGTATAGGTCTCAACCCCCAGAGGGAGAGGAGGGGATGCGGCAGTTCCTGGACCAATTGAGGTTCCCGAAAGTGGAGGAGCGGGGGGTGGTAGGCCTGGGGGCACCGATTGGGGTGGACGAGGTTATTAAGGGACTGGGAAGCATGCAAGCAGGGAAGGCCCCAGGACCAGACGGGTTCCCGGTGGAGTATTACAGAAAATATGTGGACTTGTTGGCCCCGTTGATGGTGAGGACGTTCAATGAGGCCAGGAAAGGGGGGACTCTACCCCCGACGATGTCGGAGGCGACGATATCGTTAATTTTGAAGAGGGATAAAGATCCGTTGCAGTGCGGGTCCTATAGACCCATTTCATTGTTGAACGTGGACGCCAAATTGTTGGCAAAGGTACTGGCATCGAGGATAGAGGACTGTGTCCCGGGGGTGGTGCACGAAGACCAGACAGGGTTCGTAAAAGGGAGACAACTGAATGTTAACGTGCGACGACTATTAGGGGTGATAATGATGCCCCCAGTGGAGGGGGAGGCAGAGATAGTGGCGGCAATGGACGCAGAGAAGGCATTTGATAGGGTGGAGTGGGAGTATTTATGGGAAGTGTTAAGGAGGTTTGGGTTTGGGAACGGGTTTATTAGCTGGGTTAGACTTCTTTATGGGGCTCCAACGGCAAGCGTAGTTACAGGTCGACATAGATCGGAGTATTTCCGACTATATAGGGGAACAAAACAGGGATGCCCGCTGTCTCCATTGTTGTTCGCGTTGGCAATTGAACCTCTGGCCATGGCGTTGAGAGACTCCAGGAAATGGAGAGGGGTGATTAGAGGGGGAGAAGAACACCGAGTCTCGTTATATGCGGATGACCTATTGTTATACGTGTCGGACCCAGCGGGGGGAATGATAGAGGTTATGCGAATTTTGAGGGGGTTCGGGGATTTCTCGGGGTATAGGCTAAACATGGGGAAGAGCGAATTATTTGTGATACATCCAGGGGACCAGAGTAGAGAGATAGAAGGCTTGCCTCTAAGGAAAGTGGAAAGAAACTTTCGATACCTGGGGATTCAGATCGCTAGGAGCTGGGGAACCTTGCACAGACTTAATCTGACACGGTTGGTAGAACAAATGGAGGAGGACTTTAAGAGGTGGGACATGCAGCCTCTATCACTGGCGGGCAGGGTGCAAGCAATTAAGATGATGGTCCTCCCGAGGTTCTTATTTGTATTTCAATGTCTCCCTATACTAATCACTAAGACCTTTTTTAATAAAATAGACAGGAGCATCACGAGCTTCGTGTGGGCAGGGAAAGTTCCGAGAGTAAGGAGGGGGTTCCTTCAGCGTAGTAGGGACAGAGGAGGATTGGCACTACCGAACTTGGGCGATTACTATTGGGCCGCCAATGTGGCAATGATACGTAAATGGATGATGGAGGGTGAGGGAGCGGCGTGGGAAAGACTGGAGAGAAAGTCCTGTAAAGGGACGAGTTTAGAGGCGCTGGTGACGGCGCCGCTACCGATCTCACCTAAAACGTTTACCACGAACCCGGTGGTGGCGGCAACATTGAATATCTGGGGACAGTGGAGGCGACAGAGAGGGGTGCGGGGAGCCCTGGTGGGGTCCCCAATCAGGAACAACCATAGGTTCACCCCAGGAAGAATGGATGGAGGATTTCAGAGCTGGTTCCAGTTGGGAATTAGGAGGGTGGGAGATTTATTTATAGATGGGACTTTTGCGAGCTTGGGAGCATTGGAGGAAAAGTATAAGTTGCCCCGGGGAAATTTCTTGAGATATATGCAGGTGAGGGCATTTACTAGACAACAGGTGAGGGAATTTCCATTGCTCCCGACACAGGGGATACAGGACAGGGTGCTTTCAGGGGTGTGGGTCGGAGAGGGCAAGGTGTCAGAGATTTACCGAGAGATGAGGGAAGAGGGGGAGGAGTCGGTGGGCGAACTAAAAGGAAAGTGGGAAGAAGAACTAGGGGAGGAGATAGAGGAGGGTATGTGGGCTGATGCCCTAAGCAGGGTAAATTCCTCTTCCTCATGCGCCAGGCTTAGCCTGATTCAATTTAAGGTGCTACATAGAGCACACATAACGGGAGCAAGATTGAGCAGGTTCTTTGGAGTGGAGGACAAATGTGGGAGGTGTGGCGGGAGCCCGGCAAACCACGCACATATGTTTTGGGCATGCCCGGCACTGGAAGGGTATTGGAAGGGAGTGACGGGAGTGATTTCGCGGGTGGTGAAGGCCCGGGTCAAACCAGGCTGGGGGTTAGCTCTATTTGGAGTTGCGGAAGAGTCGGGAGTGCAGGAGGCGAAAGAGGCCGACGTTGTGGCCTTTGCGTCCCTAGTAGCCCGGCGCAGGATCCTACTCATGTGGAAGGAGGCGAAACCCCCCGGACTGGAGGCCTGGGTAAATGATATGGCGGGGTTCATTAAACTGGAGCAGATAAAGTTTGCCCTGAGAGGATCGGCTCAAGGGTTCACCAGGCGGTGGCAGCCATTTCTCGACTACCTAGGGGAACGTTAGAGGGAAGACAGATGACCAGCAGCAGCAACCCAGGGGGAGGGGGGGGGGGGGTGGAGGGGGGGGTTAGTTTAGGTCAAAGATAAAGGGGTTTTGTTACTTGTGTATTGTTTAAAATTTCTGTATTGTTATTGTTGCGTTTGCTTTGTAAGAGGGGAAAAATTGTTGTTTGGGAAAAAATTTTCAATAAAACATTTATTAAAAAAAAAAAAAAAAAAAAAAAATCTCCCCCCATTACCAACTTTCCCACCTCTAGGTCCGGGATGCGTCCTAGCATACGCCTCATGAAATTGGCATCATCCCAGTTCGGGGCATATACGTTTACCAAAACCACCGTCTCCCCCTGTAGTTTGCCACTCACCATCACGTATCTGCCCCCGCTATCCGCCACTATAGTCTTTGCCTCAAACATTACCCGCTTCCCCACTAATATAGCCACCCCCCTGTTTTTCGCATCTAGCCCCGAATGGAACACCTGCCCCACCCAACCTTTGCGTAGTCTCACCTGGTCTATCAGTTTCAAGTGCGTTTCCTGTAACATAACCACGTCTGCCTTAAGTTTCTTAAGGTGTGCGAGTACCCGTGCCCTCTTTATCGGCCCGTTCAGCCCTCTCACGTTCCACGTGATCAGCCGGGTTGGGGGGCTTTTTACCCCCCCCCCCTTGTCGATTAGCCATCCCCTTTTTCCAGCTCCTCACCTGGTTCCCACGCAGCTGTGTCCCCCCCAGGCGGTGCTCCCCCGCCCATCCCACCCCATGCCAGCTCCCCCCTCTCCCCAGCAGCAGCAGCCCAATAATTCCCCCCTCCCACCCCCCCCCCCGCTAGATCCCCCACTAGCGTAGTTACACCCCCCATGTTGCTCCCAGAAGTCAGCAAACTCTGGCCGACCTCGGCTTCCCCCCGTGACCTCGGCTCGCACCGTGCGACGCCCCCTCCTTCCTGCTTCCCTATTCCCGCCATGATTATCATAGCGCGGGAACCGAGCCCGCGCTTCCCCCTTGGCCCCGCCCCCAATGGCCAACGCCCCATCTCCTCCACCTCCTTTCCTCCCCGCACCATCTCCTGTGGAAGAGAGAAAAGTTGCCACATCGCAGGATTAATAACATAAAACTCCTCTTTCCCCCCTTTTTACCCCCCTCTTCGCCCCCCCCATACTCGCCCCACCACTTTGTTTCAAACGTTCTTTTTTTTTTTTTAAATAACCGCTCATTCCAATTTTTCTTCCACGATAAAAGTCCACGCCTCATCCGCCGTCTCAAAGTAGTGGTGCTTCCCTTGATATGTGACCCACAGTCTTGCCGGTTGCAGCATTCCGAATTTTATCTTCTTTTTGTGAAGCACCGCCTTGGCCCGATTAAAGCTCGCCCTCCTTCTCGCCACCTCCGCACTCCAGTCTTGGTATACGCGGATCACCGCGTTCTCCCACTTACTGCTCCGAGTTTTCTTTGCCCATCTAAGGACCATCTCTTTGTCCTTAAAACGGAGGAATCTCACCACTATGGCTCTAGGAATTTCTCCTGCTCTCGGTCCTCGCGCCATCACTCGGTATGCTCCCTCCACCTCCAGCGGACCCGCCGGGGCCTCCGCTCCCATTAACGAGTGCAGCATCGTGCTCACATATGCCCCAACGTCCGCTCCCTCCGCACCTTCAGGAAGACCAAGAATCCTTAGGTTGTTCCTCCTCGCGTTGTTCTCCAGCACCTCCAGCCTTTCCACACATCGTTTATGGTGTGCTTCATGCATCTCCGTCTTCACCACCAGGCCCTGTATGTCGTCCTCATCCTCGGCAGCCTTTGCCTTCACGACCCGAAGCTCCCGCTCCTGGGTCTTTTGCTCCTCCTTTAGCCCTTCGATCGCCTGTAATATCGGGGCCAACAGCTCCTTCTTCATTTCCTTTTTGAGTTCTTCCACGCAGCGTTTCAAAAACTCGTGTTGTTCAGGGCCCCATATTAAACTGCCACCTTCCGACGTCATCTTGGTTTTTGCTTGCCTTCCTTGCCGCTGCTCTAAAGGATCCACCGCAATCCGGCCACCTTCCTCTCCTTTTTTCATCCGTATCCAGGGGGGATTCCCTTCTGGTTCACCGCACAGTACTTTTAGCCGTTAAAATTGCCGTTGGGGCTCTTATTAAGAGCCCAAAAGTCCGTTCCACCGGGAGCTGCCGAAACGTGCGACTCAGCTGGTCATCGTCGCACCCGGAAGTCTCGTAAGCCGCTGTTTTTTTACCATCCGTCCCAGTACGCAAAAGATTTCCCTAGCTGCAGGATCCCACTCCGTAGAGATCAAAGGGTTCTGCATAGTGACCCTAACGGTGCAAGGGAGGGAGTTTAAAAACTACAGGCTCTACGTCCTTCCCCAACTCTGCGCGCCCACATTACTGGGATTAGATTTCCAGTGCAACCTGCAGAGCCTAACGTTTCAATTCGGCGGCCCAATACCCCCACTCACTATCTGCGGCCTCGCAACCCTCAAAGTTGAACCGCCATCCTTGTTTGCAAACCTCACCCCAGATTGCAAACCCGTCGCCACTAGGAGCAGACGGTACAGCGCCCAGGACCGGACATTTATTCGGTCCGAAGTCCAGCGGTTGCTGAAGGAAGGCATAATCCAGGCCAGCAATAGCCCCTGGAGAGCACAGGTGGTAGTAATAAAGAGAAGCAAAGGATGGTCATAGACTATAGCCAGACCATCAACAGGTACACACAGCTAGATGCGTACCCTCTCCCCCGCATATCCGACATGGTAAATCGGATTGCCCAATATAAGGTCTTCTTCACCGTGGACCTCAAATCCGCCTACCACCAGCTCCCCATCCGCCCAAGTGACCGCAAGTACACAGCCTTCGAGACAGACGGGCGACTATACCACTTCCTAAGGGTCCCATTTGGCGTCACAAACGGGGTCTCGGTCTTCCAACGGGAGATGGACCGAATGGTTGCTGGCCATGTTCCCGTATCTCGACAACGTAACCATCTGCGGCCACGATCAGCAGGACCACGACGCCAACCTCCAAAAATTCCTCCAGACCGCAAACGCCTTGAACCTCACATACAACGAGGACAAGTGTGTGTTTAGCACAAACCGGCTGGCCATCCTGGGATACGTAGTGCGCAATGGGATAATAGGCCCCGACCCCGAACGCATGCGCCCCCTCATGGAATTTCCCCTCCCCCACTGCTCCAAAGCCCTGAAACGCTGCCTGGGGTTCTTTTCATATTACGCCCAGTGGGTCCCCCAGTATGCAGACAAGGCCCGCTCGCTAATACAGACCACTACCTTTCGCCTGTCGACAGAGGCTCGCCAGGCCTTCAGCCACATCAAAGCGGATATCGCAAAGGCCACGATGCGCGCCATCGACGAGTCCCTCCCCTTCCAGGTCGAGAGCGACGCCTCCGATGTAGCTCTAGCGGCCACCCTTAACCAAGCGGGCAGACCCGTGGCCTTTTTCTCCCGAACCCTCCACGCCTCAGAAATCCGCCACTCCTCAGTGGAAAAGGAAGCCCAAGCCATAGTGGAAGCTGTGCGACATTGGAGGCATTACCTGGCCGGCAGGAGATTCACTCTCCTCACTGACCAACGGTCGGTAGCCTTCATGTTCGATAATGCACAGCGGGGCAAAATTAAAAATGACAAGATCTTAAGGTGGAGGATCGAGCTCTCCACCTTCAACTACGAGATCTTGTACCGTCCCGGAAAGCTGAACGAGCCGTCCGATGCCCTATCCCGCGGCACATGTGCCAACGCACAAATAGACCGTCTCCAAGCCCTCCACGAGGACCTCTGCCACCCGGGGGTCACTCGGTTCTACCATTTTATAAAGTCCCGCAACCTCCCCTACTCTGTGGACGAGGTCCGTACAGTCACCAGGAACTGCCACATCTGCGCTGAGTGCAAACCGCATTTTTTCAGGCCAGATAGAGCGCACCTGATCAAGGCTTCACGTCCCTTTGAACGCCTCAGTCTGGATTTCAAAGGGCCCCTCCCCTCCACCGACCGCAACACATACTTCCTGAACGTGGTGGACGAGTACTCCCGTTTCCCTTTCGCCATCCCCTGCCCCGACATGACAGCGGCCACAGTTATTAAAGCCCTTAGCACCATATTCACACTATTCGGTTGCCCCGAATATATCCATAGCGACAGGGGGTCCTCCTTCATGAGTGACGAGCTGCGCCAGTTCCTGCTCAGCAAGGGCATAGCCTCGAGCAGGACGACCAGCTACAACCCCCGGGGGAACGGGCAAGTAGAGAGGGAGAACGGCACGGTCTGGAAGACCGTCCTACTGGCCCTACAGTCCAGGGATCTCCCAGTTTCACGGTGGCAGGAGTTCCTCCCGGACGCTCTCCACTCCATCCGGTCGCTGCTGTGTACCACCACTAACCAAACGCCTCATGAGCGCCTCCTTGTCTTCCCCAGGAAGTCCTCCTCCGGAACGTCGCTGCCGACCTGGCTGGCGGCCCCAGGACCCATCTTGCTCCGGAAACATGTGCGGGCGCACAAGTCGGACCCGTTGGTCGAGAGGGTTCATCTCCTCCACGCGAACCCGCAGTACGCCTACGTGGCGTACCCCGACGGCCGACAGGACACGGTCTCCCTGCGAGACCTGGCGCCCGCCGGCAACACGCACACCCCCCCCGACATCGATCACCCCCTCCCTGCCACCGGCGCACCCCGCGACCGCCCCCTTCCCGGAAAAGCTCCCGGAGACGACAACGCGGGAACAAGCACCTGCACCACCACCGGGGCTGAGGCGATCGACAAGGAAGACCAGACCGCCCGCTCGACTCGTGGCATCGGTGTAACACAAGAATGTTGTTGGACTGTAACGAGAATGTTCTTTTCCTCTTACGAATATTGTAAATAGTTCACAAACCCTGTACATAGCCCAGTGTAGGGCAAAGTGTAGGGCATTGAAATGACATGCCAAAAAAAAAAAATGTTTTTCCTCCCAGGACCAGCCTTGTAAACCCCTACCACCATGCGAAGCACCACCCCGCCGGGTTCATTTTTAACAAGGGGTGAATGTGGTAGTATGCATTAGGGGTCATGTGGGACTGTGAAGCCGTGATGCTATTGGCTGACAGATCCCGGGTCCTGGTTGGCTGTTGATCCCTAGCTCCGCCCTGAAGGCGGAGTATAAGAACCCGGGCTTCTCCCCGCCGCTCCAGTCTGTTGCTGAACTGCGGCGAACAAGTCACGCTTAATAAAGCCTCATCGACTTCATCTCTATTCGTCTCTCTCGTAAGTCATTGTGCCCTACACTCAGATGCCCACCGTCACCACTCCGTCCCCTGCTACGCCACAGCAACATCACCTTTGTCAGTAGCCCCCCTTGCCCCCTTCCCTTAAACAAAACTACCCCACCCCCTTCTGCTACACTAACCTCTGATCACCCCCCACAGCTCTCCCGTTAACTAGCCCGCCCTGCTAGCCTGGCAGCACCTGCCCAAGGCGCCTAAACCTCCTACCAGCCCACTGATTCCCCTCCCTGCCCCCACTCGCACACCTCAGAAACAACAATGAAACACATAAAATGGTGCACTCGCAACAAAACAGCTTGAAGGAGAAAAGTTCCTCAACAACCCACAAAAAAAAAAGATACAGGTAAAAACAGATAGAAAAAGCACCCATCTCCTCCTCCACAGTTCAATGTCCTCCTTCTCCTGCCAGCCCATTGTCTCTTAAAAACTCCATCGCCTCCTCTCGTGTTTCAAAATAATGTTCCCGGCGATTAAAAGTCACCCAGAGGTGGGCCGGGTACAACATCCCAAACTTCACCCCCTTTTTAAAGAAGACAGCCTTCACCTGATTAAACCCGGCTCTCCTCTTCGCCAGGTTCGCACCCAGGTCCCGGTACACCCGAAGCTCGCTCCCCTCCCAGATGCATCTCCTCGTCTGCCTCGCCCATCTCAGTATCTTCGCTTTGTCCAGGAACCGGTGAAGACGCACCACCATCATCCTCAACAGCTCATTCGCCTGCAGTTCCACCACCAGCGCCCTGTGCGCTCGATCAACCTCCAGAGGCCGGTCAAAGGCCCTCGCTCCCATCAACTTCTCCCGCATCTTGGCTAGATGCATGCCAGCGTCCGCTCCCTCGATGACTTCAGGCAACCCCACGATTCTTAGGTTCTGTCTCTGGGAGCGGTTCTGGAGAACCGAGGTCCTCTACCTTCTCCTTTAACCGCTACTGAGTCTCCCGCATCACATCTATTTCAGCTGCCAATGAGGCAAGCTGCTCCTCGTGCTCCCCCACCGCCACCTCCACTTTCCAAATAGCCCAGCCCTGGGACTCCAGCCTCTGCTCCACCCGGTCAATTCCCGCTTTTAACGGTTCCACCGCCTTGGCGAGGTTCTCTTGGGCCTCCCTCCTCTGTCCACCAAACTTTTCATTTCAAAAGTCCACCAGTTGTTCCGTCGACCATTGGGCAGGTAAGGCAGACCCTTTACCCTCCACCATCTTAATCTGTGGCGCCCAAAGATTCTCTTGCTCCAAATGCTCCCTTCTTCTCGACCCACTTCTGGTTCATGGATCCATCCACCAGCCCCACCAGTGGAGTCAAACTTTTCTCCAGTCACCCCTGCATCTTTTTTCTGCAAACATCCACCCTAGAAACAGGGAAAAGGTCCATAAAAACAACCTCGAGTGGGAGCTGCCAAATGTGCGACCACTCACACCATGGCCCCCACCGGATGTTGCATTTAACATTTTAAGGCCCTATGCACCTTCACCCAGGTACGTCCCAATCTTTAATGTGCTCTCTGTGCGTATTTTTAAAAATTATCTTATTCTCGTTCTTTATGTTTCCAGTTTGAGCGGTGTGAAAGTCTTTTAAGGGGATTGGCTACTTTACAGTCTTTGATTCTGTTTTTGATTATCTTAAGCTTGTGGTTTCCCACCAGTCGGTGAAAGCAATCCAGCATACTTGATTTCATCATAACCTCTTATAATCTTTAAAGATTAATATCTGGTTATGCCATAATCTCCCCACTTTTCTCAGTTCAATTGAAAAAGTCTTTCTCAAATCCTTCTTCACATTAGTAACCTTGATAATATGGAGTGTATTTATGCTGCATTTTGATTCCTTCATATAATGATGTGCCCAAAATGGCACACAATGCATCAGCCAAAGCCTAAGATCTTACTAAATTTCAACATTGCTTTCTCGCTTTAGTGTTCTTGATTTCCTGTGTGGGTTTTTTTACACCTGATTTCAGATGGTGGTAAGAATATCATACCATATCCTGTCTAGAAAAATGTTTGTGAGTTTTCACCCAAACCCATCGTGGAGAAGGTAGCAGCTGGCCAAATGTAATTTTAAAAAATTAAATAATGACGTTCAGATGACATTAAATTTTGCAATTTGCACAGTAAGAATGCCAGCATAAAATTGGAATGCAGCATTGCTGAGCAGGTATACCACGCCATTTCTCAACTTTTTTGGTTCATTTCTACCATTCACTACCAAATTATAATGAAATATCACATAAAGCTCTTTACATTCTGGGCCTGTATCCATCAGCACTTAGAAGATTGAGAGGCGATCTTATTGAAACGTACAAGATCCTGAGGGGACTTAACAGGGTGGATGCTGAAAGGATGTTTCCCTTGTGGGAAAAACTAAAACTACGGGACACAGCGTAAAATTAAGGGCCGAGATCTCCCGCTCCTGTTCTTTTTGGGCAGGTTTGGTGACAGGAGCAGAAAATTTCGCTGGAGGCCCAAATTGCGTTTTATCTCGGCGGGCGGTTAGGTACTGTTTAGTTCCATCTTGGTGATAACCTTATTGCTGCTTGGTGTACCTGCTTGGTGTACCTGCTTGGTGTACCTAGGAAAAAGAACAGAATTCTAGAATTCACATTACTCAACTATAGGCATCACTTTAAAGGAGAATATTTAGTTAATTGTTAGCCATCAAAACCAATGATTTATAGGTGGCACAATTTCTGACAATCATGACTACGTGTTTATTCAATATAATTTTAATGATTCTCTATTCTACTTACTCATATAATTGTAGATTTACAATTTAGCACAGGTTTGGCACAGGGCTAAATCGCTGGCTTTGAAAGCAGACTGAGGCAGGCCAGCAGCACGGTTCAATTCCCGTACCAGCCTCCCCGAACAGGCGCCGGAATGTGGCGACTAGGGGCTTTTCACAGTAACTTCATTTGAAGCCTACTTGTGACAATAAGCGATTTTCATTTCATTTTCAGATGATAACTAATATGCCACCCCCATATTTGCAGATGAGCGTTCCTCCACAATTTAACTTTCTTTGGGCCGAAGTGTTGGGGTCGGGGGAGAGCACCTGAAGTGGGTTGCAGACACCAGAAGGGGTGGCAGAGAGTGAGGGGAGGGGGGTCAGACAGTTGTGGAGGGATGAGCAGTTGGGTAGGGGGGCAGGGAGTGGTGGTGGTCCATGGGTGAGAGAATCTGGACAATCATGGTGGGTGCAGGTGATTGGGTGAGGGGAATCCGTACCCAGGAATAGAAGAAGAAGTTTTAATTCTTCTAACATTTTGAGGGTAACTATTGACATAAAACAATTGGGATTATCCGAAGTTTGTGATTTAAGTCACATTTTCGGATGGTTTCCATTGCAGGGCAATTGTCCATCGGAAGTTTGCACTTCCCAGACAATTGCTGTCTGCCATCTCCCTCTTGCGTGCTGGCCTCTACCCACCTCACCACCACTATCCCCAATCTCTTGCTCCATCTCCGGGGTGAGGACGGATGGGGATCATCTTTGGGGTGCTCCACCTCCCCAAGTTATAATGCATTTGAGCTTAAAAATTACGAACCATTCAAAATTTGGTACGCCCACACTATAATTCTTTACTTCCATTTATTATCAGGCAGTTGACCAAAGCGACAGATTGTTTGTGCAGGAAAATTAGACAAAGAAATCACAGCTGGGAACACTTGCGGATGGGCCCAGGCAATTGGGAGGTGGGTGAGGGAACAAGAGATTTGGGCTTGGTGAGTGGGGTAGATGGGGAGGGAGGCTACTGCTGCAAGGGTGGAGCAAGACATTGGGGATAGTGGTGGCGAGGTGGGGGGGAGGCCATCGCGCAAAAGGGAGATAGCAGACTGAAGGTCTCTAATGACCACGCAGAGCATTGTAAAGGGCAAGTGCCTCATGAAGTTTGTAACTACTCCTTCCTTTTTACTGTAGGTTTCCCAGGTCTTGGAAACCCACATGGCACTCTTAAACTTAAATCAAGCTTCCAGCTGAACTATGGATACCTTGACAGCAGGATATTTGCACATCACAAGTCCACAAAATCTGCCGCTATGAAAACAATGGGCACGATCGTGCTGGAAAAGCATCTTGCTGCGGTGCAGCGTGGCCGTTGAAAGCCAGGAGACCCGGCTCCAGGGAACCAGTGCGGCAAATTCTGTGGTCTCAAGTATCGTGCTGTCAAGGTATCCACCCTGCACGCAACGCCTCGCGAGATTCCACAATGGGTAGGATCACCTTTTGACAAATCTGCATATTAGAGCAAGGTAGTAAGCCTAACTCCAGTGCAGATTTCCAAGGTACCTGAGGCTTTGGGATACAATCCCTTTGCTTCGGGGACCTCGGGCAAGCGCCATTTGGTGCTGGTCTCCACAAACGTGAACCAGAGGGAGTGGCACTGGTGGGGGTCCCCAAGGGTTATTAGAAGCCCCCAGCGGCATGCCCTTTGGGCAGGATGGTGTCCTGGCATTGCTGGCACCACCTGGGTACCCTGGCAGTGCCAGCCTGGCACCCTGACAGTGCCACTGGGTGCTATCCCGGCACTGCCAATATGGCACTGCCAGCTGGCAGGAGCACTGCCATGGTGCCAGGTTCGTACTGCCAAGGTGCAAAGCTGGCATCTTTTGCGTGCGCGTGATTGAGCAGGGGTTGCCCACCATGGGTGGCTGGGGGTGGGGCAGGGGACCCTCCCATGTTGCATTCAGGCTGGGGGGAGGTTGTTTTTTTTTTTGGTAGGCCTCGGGGATCAGGTTGACATTTTAGAATGGCGTCCCGAGCTCCCCTGTGTAAAAAATGGGACTATGTGTGGCCTCGGCCGCGTGTTCCCCTTACAGGCCCTGATGTGTTGGGTGCTCTGGATCCGTGGAACACATACAGGCCACCAACACTTAAAATAGTGCAACACTATTTTATTAAGTCAGAAATTGTTGAAATAATTTCACTGTGGGTTAACACGATATTAGATTGAACTGAAGACCTATGCCTTGTCCTAACCAGTCTATGCACTCAGCACATGGTGAAGATCTGTGCTGCAAGCTGTAATCTCTGTCCTACTAGGAGGCTGCAGCTCGAATGAGCGGGAACTCTGATGCCCCCTGTCTTTATAGTGCGTGTGCTCTAACTGGTGATTGGCTGCGGTGTTGTGTGTGTTGATTGGTCCCGCTGTGTGTCCATCAGTGTGTGTCTGCACCATGATGTACTGGTGTATATTGTGACATCTCCCCTTTTATAAAAGAATGTATGTGTGTGGCAATAAATGTATGGTGAGAATGTTCCTAACTACGTGTGGGGTGCAAAGACATATTTACAGGACTACGTACATGAGAACTAAGCTATTTACATGGGATGGTGCCTGGTGCAGAGAAGCAGTGTGCAACAAGAATAACGAGATCAACACTATATACAAACCAGGGAAACGATCAAACAAAGCAACGAAACAATTCAGAAAGTCTATAAGTCCGCAAAGTTCATAAATTAAGTCTCTGAGGTGGGCGACGAATTCTGGTTGATCGCCTCAAGGGTGGGCGAGAGCCGCCGGTTCAGGAGCGGGCTGGACTGCGTCAGAGTCAGGGGGATGCAGAGTGACAGGGAACTCTGCATAGTCTGTGGCAGGGTCAGCAAGAGGGCAAGGCGACAGTGGAGGATCACGTAGCGAGTGTGGAACGAGACGAAGGACGCGTCGATTGTGGCGCAGAATGGAGCCATCCGGTAGACAAACCAGGAACGAGCGGGGGGGCCACCTGCCGAAGGGCAACAGCGGTTGCAGACCAGCCACCATCCGGAAGATGGATGCGGACGTTGTCATCTGGAGCCAGAGCAGGGAGATCAGCTGTACGGGAGTCATGAGCCGCCTTGTGCTGTGCACGAGACAGCTGCATCCGGCGAAGGACTGGAACGTGGTCGAGGTCTGGGACATGAATAGACGGCACCGTCGTCCTCAGGGTATGACCCATGAGCAATTGGACTGGCGACAGGCCAGTGGACAGCGGGGCGGAGCGATAGGCCAGCAAGGCGAGGTAGAAATCGGACCCAGCATCGGCAGCTTTGCAGAGGAGCCGTTTGGCTGTATGTACTCCCTTCTCCGCTTTGCCGTTGGATTGGGGGTACAGGGGACTGGATGTCACATGGGCAAAATTGTACTGCCTGGCAAAGTTGGACCATTCCTGGCTGGCGAAGCGGGGGCCGTTGTCTGACATAACCGTGAGCGGGATGCCGTGTCGAGCAAAGGTTTCTTTACAGGCACGAATGACTGCAGACAAGGTGATGTTGTGCAACAGTATCACCTCTGGGTAATTCGAAAAGTAGTCCACGATCAGGGTCTCACGTGGTTGGGCCGGCTGGAAGCGCTGACAAGTGGGGCAGTTGAGCACTGTGTTGGATATGTCTTCATTAATGCCGGGCCAGTACACTGCCTCTCGGGCCCGTCGGCGGCACTTTTCCACGCCAAGGTGGCCCTCGTGTACTTGTTCCAGGACAAGCTGGCGCATGCTATGCGGAATGACAATGCGGTCCAGTTTTAGAAGAACCCCATCTACTACCGCCAGATCATCTCTGACATTATAGAACTGAGGGCATTGGCCCTTGAGCCACCCGTCCGTTAGGTGGCGCATGACACGCTGTAGCAAAGGGTCAGCCTCCGTCTCGTGGCGAATTTGGACTAGGCGTTCATCCGTGGCAGGTAGATTGGAGGCTGCGAATGCCACATGGGCGTCAACCTGTCCGACAAATCCTGCTGGGTCACATGGAGTGTCGACTGCCCTGGAGAGAGCGTCATCAATGATGAAGTCTTTGCCTGGGGTGTAAACAACTGGAAGTCGTATCGCCGGAGCTTGAGAAGAATACGCTGGAGGCGAGGCGTCATGTCGTTCAAGTCTTTCTGTATTATATTGACCAGCGGGCGATGGTCGGTCTCGACAGTGAATTGAGGAAGTCCGTAGACATAATCGTGAAACTTAACCATACCGGTCAGAAGGCCCAGGCATTCCTTTTCTATTTGCGCGTAGCGCTGCTCCGTGGGGGTCATGGCATGTGACGCATATGCAACGGGGGCCCATGATGAGGCCTCATCACGTTGAAGGAGCACTGCCCCAATGCCGGATTGGCTGGCATCGGTCGAAATTTTGGTCTCCTTTGCTGGATCAAAGAAAGCTAAGACTGGGGCTGTGGTCAGTTTGGTTTTGAGTTCTCTCCATTCGCGCTCGTGGGTAGGGAGCCATTGGAAGTCTGTCGTCTTCCTGACCAGGTTCCTGAGAGCCGTGGTATGAGAGGCGAGGTTAGGGATAAATTTCCCTAAAAAATTGACCATGCTCAGAAATCGGAGGACCACCTTCTTGTCCTCTGGTGTTTTCATAGCTGTGATAGCAGCTACCTTGTCCGCATCCGGCTGCACACCCAATTGGGACATGTGGTCCCCGAGGAACTTGAATTCCGTCTGACCAAAAGAGCATTTGGCCCTGTTGAGGCGGAGGCCATGCTCACGTATACGTTTGAATACGCGCTGGAGGCGACTAACATGCTCCTGCGGGTTTGGACCAAATGATTATGTCGTTGACATAGAAGCGAACACCTTCAATGCCTTCCATCATTTGTTCCATAATCCTATGGAACAATTCTGAAGCAGATATGATCCCAAACGGCATCCTGTTGTAACAATATCTGCCAAAGGGGGTATTAAATGTGCAAAGTTTGCTGCTGGATTTATCGAGCTGGATTTGCCAGAATCCTTTTGAGGGGTTGAATTTGGTGAAGAGCTTGGCGCGAGCCATCTCACATATGGGCTCTTCGCGCTTGGGAATTGGATAATGCTCCCTCATGATATTGCGATTTAGATCCTTGGGATCAATGCAAATTCTCAATTCGCCGGAAGGCTTTTTTACACATACCATGGAACTGACCCAGTCGGTTGGTTCCGTGACTTTGGAAATCACTCCTTGGTTCTGGAGGTCCTGCAGCTGCTGCTTGAGGCGGTCCTTAAGGGGCGCTGGGACCCTGCGAGGTGCGTGCACCACAGACGTGGCATTCTGTTTTAATAAGATCTTGTAGGTGTATGGGAGCGTGCCCATGCCCTTGAAGACGTTGTGGTGCTGGTTGATAATGGCGTCGAGCTGCGCCCTGAAGTCGGTGTCCTGAAAGGCAGATGTGTCAGCAGCAGAGAGAGAGTGAACTCTCTGAACTAGGTTTAACAGCTTGCATGCCTGCGAGCCCAGCAGTGAGGCTTTCGAGGAACCCACGATTTCAAAGGGAACGATGGCTTTGCAGGACCTGTGCATCACTTCAAGTTGGCACGAGCCACTGGCAGCAATGGCATTGCCATTGTAATCCAATTGCTGGCAGGCTGATGGAAGGATGGCTGGTTTGACACAAAGGCTTTGGAGGTCAGATGAGATTGGCGGAGGCACCAGTGTCCAGGCGGAATCGTATTTGGGACCGGTTGACCGTCAGGGTGGCACACCACTCATCGTCTGGATCGATGCTGCATACCGATAGTAGCTTTATTCTTTGCTTCGGGGACACCCTGTTTTTTGTAACGATACCGACTCGAAAAGGCGCCTTCGGGTCCTCGGTGTCAATGTTGGGTAGTAAGTCCGCATTGGACTCGGTGACCGTGGGTTGAATGGCCTGGACATTCCTGCGAGTCTGGCTGGAGCGACGAGAGTTGGCAGGCTGAGCTGCTCTGCATAAAGCAGCATAGTGGCCAAGTTTGCCACATCTCAAGCATTGTCGGGATGTGGCAGGGCATTGCAGCTTTAAATGGGCGGAGCCACAGTTGCCGCACGTTGTAGCGCCGGTACGTTCACTGTGCCACTGCGCCACTGCGCATGCGCAGTGCAGTCATACGTGGTGCGCTCCTGCGCATTACGTTCGTTGATGTCGCTGTCCCCTCGTTTGGTGCGCACAAGCGCAGGAGTCCGCGAAAAGCGCGCAAAATGACCGCCCTCATCCAGGTTGAGGCCCTGGAGTTGCTCGATTGCTTGGACCCGTTCCGCCTTGTGGGGACCTTGCCGCACCGTTTCAGTCGCTTGGATGTGAGAATACCGACTCGTGGCGTTTTCGTGTAGGATGCAGGTCTCGATGGCGGTTGCTAGGGTGAGCTGCTTTACCTTGAGGAGCTGCTGGCGTAGGGGGTCCGACTGAACACCGAAAATGATCTGGTCGCGAATCATGGAGTCGGAGGTGGACCCGTAGCTGCAAGACTGCGCAAGGATGCGGAGGTGAGTGAGAAAGGACTGGAAAGGTTCATCCTTACCCCGCAAACGCTGTTGGAATACATAGCACTCGAAACTTTCATTCACATCGATGTTGCAGTGAGTGTCAAACTTGAGGAGGACCGTCTTGAACTTTGTTTTATCTTCATCATCCGCAAAGGTGAGAGAATTGAAAATGTGGATGGCATGGTCCCCAGCTGTGGATAGGAAGAGAGCGATCTTCCTGGTGTCCGTGGCATCCTGCCGGTCTGTGGCTTCAAGGTAGAGCTGGAAGCGTTGTTTGAATATCTTCCAGTTGGCCCCTAGGTTACCGGTGATGCGGAGCGGTGGCGGCGGGCGGACGCTGTCCATTTTGCAGGATGACGGTATGCTGGTGGAAGGCAGATCACTTGCAGGTAGGTCTAAGAAGTTCTAATATCCCTCAACTCCTGGTATCATGATGAGTTGGGTGCTCTGGATCCGTGGAACACATACAGGCCACCAACACTTAAAATAGTGCAACACTATTTTATTAAGTCAGAAATTGTTGAACATACTTTCACTATGGGTTAACACGATATTAGATTGAACTAAAGACCTATGCCTTGTCCTAACCAGTCTATGCACTCAGCACATGGTGAAGATCTGTGCTGCAAGCTGTAAGCTCTGTCCTACTAGGAGGCTGCAGCTCGAATGAGCGGGAACTCTGGTGCCCCCTGTCTTTATAGTACGTGTGCTCTAACTGGTGATTGGCTGCGGTGTTGTGTGTGTTGATTGGTCCCACTGTGTGTCCATCAGTGTGTGTCTGCACCATGATATACTGGTGTATATTATGACACGCCCCTTATTCAACACGAGTAGCGTTGAAAAGCCACGTGTTTCTCGGCACTGTGAATGCCAGCAAACACATGGCTAAACATGCTCGCTAGGGAACTTTGTTCCCTTTTGGGAAGATTGCGCCCAAAGAATGCCTAAAAGGCAAGTCGGGGACACATTTGCCATTTTAAAAAACTTTTAACCCCTCTCCCCAGAATTTCTGGCACCTTTTCTGTCCCTCTTTTCTGACATTGTGGAATTAATATTGAGTACATGGAATTTCAGTTTCATTCCGAAACCCTGCAAGTAAGATTTTATTACCTGACCCTTGAAATTTGTTACTATGGAGATCCCACTTGGTGGAAATGTGTCTAAATATCAGTGGTAGGTGTTGTATTAATTTGCATTAGGAAAGCCTTCATCCATTTATAAGATGACCAGTAATCATCAGACTATATGGGAATGAAGACTTACCTCAACTACACTTGAACAGTCATTTACTCTTGCAAAGATGTTTGATTGATAAGGGGGTCGAAGCCGCAGTCAGATCTCTTACGATCTTATTAAATGATACAACACCAGGTTAAAGTCCAACAGGTTTGTTTCGATGTCACTAGCTTTTGGAGCGCTGCTCCTTCCTCAGGTGGAGCAGCGTTCCGAAAGCTAGTGACATCGAAACAAACCTGTTGGACTTTAACCTGGTGTTGTAAGACTTCTTACTGTGCCCACCCCAGTCCAACGCCGGCATCGCCACATCATTATTAAATGATGGTGGAGGCTCAAGGGATCAAATGGTCTACTCCTGCTCCTGTTTTTTATGAACACCTTTGAGACGATTTGTGGGGTGGTGGAGACTGCACTGACAACTTCTGTCACCTTCATACATATATACTGGCCTTCCCTCAATGGTATATTTTGGTCTTTAATACCTAACATTAATATTACTTCCTTTTGACCTGATTTCGGCCTGCAACACTTCCACACATGCACTTGGAAATTTGAGATGCTATTACAGTCATGGCTGCTACTCCTTGATGTCTTGCAAAAGTGTTATCCTAACTGGCTACAACTGTTTGGCTGAAGGTATACCTAACTCCCCCTCTCTAAACCCCCCCCCCCGCACACACACATGTGCCATTCCACCTAGCCCCCGTTTGTGGGGACCAGTGCTAAACGGTGCCATTTGGGGTCTCCTCGGTGAGGCCGGTAGATCCCGGGAACCGGTTAGATGTGGCACGACCCCTTAACACTGCAAGTCTCGGTCCTGCCCATTGTGGGTGGGATCCAGATCGCGTTACCTCGTTAGATCTCGCAAGGTGTAACACCCGTTGAGAATCCCGGGAAAACTTCTTGTGGGATCTACTGGCTGTGTCCCAATTCTGGTGGGATGTAGCCAGTAAATCACACCCATTGCATCTAATGTAGTTAGACAAGGCATTAAAAAGAGAAGTATCAATAAAGACATTTTGATAACGAGCCAGAGAATATGTTAGAAAAGATGACAAAAAGATTGATGAAAGAGGCAGATTTTAAAGGATGTCTTAAAAGAGGAGATGAAGGTAGAGACAGTTTAGATAGGGAATTCCAGAACTTAGGGTTGAGGCAGCTGAAAATATTGTTGCTAATGGCAGGGCCATTAAAATTGGAGGAGTACAATGACCTCAAATGTTTGTAAAGTTTGACGAGACTGCAGAAGGGGTTGGGGTAGAGGAAGGATTTGATGCTTTTAAAATTGAAGTCTGGGAGCCAGTGAAGCAACACAGGTGTGATGATTAAATGATGTTTGTAGCAAGTTAAGGTGTAGGTAGCAGAGTTTTGGATGAGCGCAAGTTTACATGGTGTGGAAGACGGGAGATCAGAAAGGAGTGAATTTGAATAGTTAAACGTAATGGTTAACTTAGGCATAGTTGAGGGTTTTAGCAACAGGTAAGTCGAGGCAGGATTATAGCTGAGCAATGTTATGGAGGTGGAAGTAGGCAGTCTTCACCTTGGTGTCAAACATAGTATCAAGGTTGAATATGGAATTGTTCAGGTTCAGGCAGTTGCCAAGTACGGAAATGGTGGTCAGGGAATGGGGTTTGTGATGAGAACCAAAGGTAATGGCTTCTGTTTCCCAACATTTAGTTGGAGAAAATCTGCTCATCCAGTATTGGATGTCAGACAAGGGGCGAGATTCTCCGACCCCCCATCTGGTCGGAGAATCGCCGGGGGCTGGCGTGAATCCCGCCCCCACTGGTTGCCGAATTCTCCACCACCGGATATTTGTCGGGGGCGGGAATCGCGCTGCGCCGGTTGGCGCCCCCCCCCCCACAATTCTCCCGCCGCTAAAATGCCTGTCCCCCCGGCGTAGATTAAACCACATACCTTATCGGCGGGACAAGGCGGCGCGGGCAGGCTCCGGGGTCCTGGGGGGGCGCGGGGCGATCTGGCCCCGGGGGGTGTCCCCACGGTGGCCTGGCCCACAATCGGGGCCCACCGATCCGCGGGCGGGCCTGTGCCGTGGGGGCACTCTTTCCCTTCCGCCTTCGCCATGGTCTCCACCATAGCGGAGGCGGAAGAGACTCCCTCCACTGCGCATGCGCGGGAATGCCGTCAGCGGCCGCTAACGCTCCCGCGCATGCGCCGCCCGGAGATGTCATTTCCGCGCCAGTTGGCGGGGCACCAAAGGCCTTTTCCGCCAGCTGGTGGGGCGGAAATTCGTCCGGCGCGGGCCTAGCCCCTTAAGGTTGGGGCTCGGCCCCCCTCCCAAGGTGCAGAGCATTCCGCACTTTTGGGGTGGCGCGATGCCTGACTGATTTGTGCCGTTTTGGGCGCCAGTCGGCGGACATCGCGTCAATACCGGAGAATTTCGCCCAAGATGTGGGACAAATCACAGAGAGTGGAGGGATCCAAAGAGGAGTGATGAGATAAAGTTGAGTATTGTCACCAGACATGTAGAGCCAGATGTACTTTTGAATGATATCACTGAGGTGTAGCATGTAGATGAGAAATAGTAGGGGGTCAGGGAAAGAAGCTTTGGGAACTCCAGACATTACAATGTAGGAATAAGAAGAAAAGCTATTGCAGATCATTCTCTATCTATGAATAGACAGATAAGAATGTAACTAAGCCAGGGCAGTTACACTAGGTTGGATGACGGAGAGTGATGTTGAAGGAGGATGGTGTAGTTAACTATGAAAAAGGCTGACTTCTGGTGGCGGCTATGGACGAGTAAGTCGCACATTTGGTGGCTTTTCTGTTAGGCAATTGTGTGGGGATTGTTTGATGTTGGAGTTTGTTTCTATGAGCGGATGGGAGGGTGGGGAGGGAACAATAGGTGGGAGACTATCTGGCGCCAGGGATGGGGCCACCAAGCTAGCTGGGCGAGCTAGCTCTCAGAAGCGCAGTGGGGGGCGTGCATATATTTGGTTTAGTAAATGGGTTGGGTTACAGGGTGTTGTTACAGCGAATGTTCTGCTGACGAGAGAGGGACTTGGGCTGTGGGACAGAGAGGAGGTTGGGGGTTGCCTGGGGATGGACCGGTGGAGGCGCGGAGCATGAGCTGGAGGCGGGCCTAAAAAAGGGGATGGCTGATCAGCGGAGGGGGGGCGGCAATGAGTCCCCCAACTAGGCTGATCACCTGGAATGTTCGAGCGTTAAATGGGCTGGTCAAAAGGGCACGTGTGTTTGCGCATCTTAGGGGATTGAAGACGGACGTGGTAATGTTGCAGGAGACGCACTTTAGAGTAACGGACCAGGTTAGACTGAGGAAAGGCTGGGTCAGTCAAGTCTTTCACTCGGGACTAGATTCAAAGATTAGAGGGATCGCGACCCTGATCAATAAGCGGGTGGTGTTTGTGGCGGGTAGAATAGTCTTGGACATGGGAGGTCGGTACATGGAGATTTGGGCAGCCGAGGGTGAAGGAGTTCTCCTTCTACTCACACGTGCATAAAGTGTACTCCCGGATTGATTTCTTTATTTTGAGCAGGGCCTTGCTGGCTGGGGTGGTGGACACAAGGTACTCGGCGATCACAATCTCAGACCATGCTCCGCACTGGGTTGACCTGCAGGTTAGTAAAGACAGTAACCAGCGCCCGCACTGGAGGTTGGATGTGGGACTTTTGGCTGATGAAGGGGTGTGAGAGCGGCTGAGGAAATGTATTCAGAGATACCTGCAGGTCAATGACACGGGGGAAATTTCAGCAGCGGTGGTGTAGGAAGCACTGAAGGCGGTGGTCAGGGGGGAGCTAATCTCGATCCGGGCCCATAGGGAGAAGGTGGACAGGGCAGAGACGGACCGACTAGTAAAGGAGATACTACAGATTGAAAGGAGGTATGCGGAGACCCCAGAGGCAATGCTTTTAAGGAAACGGTGGAGGTTACAGGTGGAATTTAGCTTGCTGACCACAGGGAAGGTGGTGGAACAGCTGAGAAAGGCGAGGGGGGCGATCTATGAACATGGAGAGAAGTCCAGCAGAATGCTTGCACAGCAGCTTAGGGAGGCAGCTAGGGAGATAGGGAAAGGACGGAGACGGGAACCTGGTTGGAGATTCAGTAGGGGTGAATAAGGTGTTTCGGGACTTCTACAGCAGGCTGCATAGGTCGGAACCCCCTACGGGGCCAGAGGGGATGAGGCACTTCTTAGAGGGGCTGAATTTCCCAAAGGTGGACGGAGAGCGGGTAGAAGGGCTGGGGGCCCCAATCGCGCTGGAAGAGAAAGTGGAGGGCTTGAAGGCCATGCAGGCGGGTAAGGCCCCGGGTCCGGACGGGTACTCAGTGGAGTTTTATAAAACGTTCTCGGGGATATTGGGGCCGGTGTTGTTGAGGATGTTCAATGAGGCAAGGGATAGAGGGGTGTTGCCCCCGTCGATGTCACTGGCAATGATTTCGCTGATTCTTAAGCGGGACAAGAACCCGGAGCTGTGTTGGTCCTACAGGCCGATCTCCCTGTTCAATGTAGATGCCAAGTTGCTGGCCAAAATCTTGTCCTCCAGGATCAAGGATTGATGTTATTGGGGAGGACCAGATGGGGTTTGTTAAGGGTAGGCAGTTGGTAGCCAATGTAAGAAGGCTTTTAAATGTGATCATGGTGCCCCCGGAAGGTAGGGGGGTGGAGGTAGCGATCTCAATGGATGCATTAAAGGCTTTTGATCGGGTAGAATGGGACTATCTGTGGGAGATACTGGGACGGTTCGGATTCAAGCGGGGCTTTATTGACTGGGTCAGGTTACTCTATCAGGCTCCTGTGGCAAGCATATGGACGAATAGGACAATATCGGACTATTTTAGACTGCACCGGGGGACGAGACAGGTATGCCCACTCTCCCCATTTCGGACCCAATAGAGGGGATGGAAGAAATCATGAGCACTCTAGGGGAATTTGGCCGGTTTTCGGGGTATAAACTTAATATGGGAAAGAGTGAGATGTTTGTGGTCCAGGCAAGGGGACAAGAGAGGCGACTGGGAGACTGCCGTTTAGGTTAGTAGAGGGAAGCTTTAGGTACCTAGGCATTCAAGTGGCGCGGGAATGGGACCGGCTGCATAAATTGAATCTGACCTGGCTGGTGGACCAAATGAAGGACGGTTTTCGGAGATGGGAGGCGCTCCCGTTGTCATTAGCTGGGAGGGTGCAAACGGTGAAGATGACGGTCCTCCCGAGATTCCTATTTGTATTTCAGTGTCTCCCGATCTTTATTCCGTGGTCCTTTTTTAAACGGGTCAACAGAGTGATCACGGGCTTCGTCTGGGCGGGCAAGACCCCGCGAGTAAGGGAGGTAATGCTTGAGCGGAGTCGGCGAGAGGGCGGGCTGGCGCTGCCAAATTTTAGCAACTCCTACTCGGCGACCAATATAGCCATGATCAGGAAGTGGGTGGTGGGGGAGGGGTCGGCATGGGTGCATATGGAGGCGGCTTCATGTAAGGGCACCAGTTTGGGGCATTGGTAACTGCGCCTCTGCCATTCCCGCCGGCACGGTACTCCACCAGTCCAGTGGTGGTGGCGGCCCTGAGAGTTTGGAGCCAATGGAGGCGGCATGTGGGAGCAGTGGGGGCAGCGGTCTGGGCTCCAATCTGTAATAATCACCGGTTTGCCCCGGGGAGTATGGACGGGGGGTTCCGGTTTGTTTTTGAAAACTCACCACTATTCTTAGAAGTCCCCCTATACCAAAAAGGGCCAACATTCTAAATGGTGACCAGGTATTCTCACTCCCCAACTCCGATGCAAGCTTCAGTGGGTGCTATTCAGGTCAAACTATGTTTTCAAGTTATCCCCCGGTATAACCCATACCTTCACCGAAGATTTCATTTACTTAACACATAGTAGCATCGATCCTGGGTCCCGCATTGCTAAGTAAATAAAGTAGACTTTGGAATAACCACTATTTCAGGTTAAATTAAGTTATTTTGTTATTATATTTTTTCTTTTAAAAGCTGCAATTACTGTCTTTACAGAAAGGTAAAACGATCTTGCTTCTGGATCCTTCTGGTTGGTTGAAGGGACCTTCAGGCCCAACTTGACAATCAATCTTCTTTAAAGTCTGGTCTTCTTTAGATGTATTCGCTGATGTGCTCGGTTGCTGTGTCCTATCCTTCCCATGTACCGAGCTGTGAGAGCTGACTCTGCTGGCTGTCTCTGAGCTGACTCTGGCTCCTCTTTAAATTCTAGTCTTCCTTAGATGTATTAGCTATTTTAGCTCGGCTGCTTTGCCCTGTCTCTTTACCATGGCCGAGCTGACTGTAATCTGACTCTCCTTGCATCTCTTGTTCCTTCTCTGCTTCTCTCTCTCTCCCTCTGGGTTCTAGTTCTCAGTAGTTCCTGCTCTGGTCTCTAGGTTTATATATTTTTCTAACAGTTAAGTTTTTATGACGTTATTGTAAAGTAACATTTTTCACTTTGATTGTAAAAAGTATCTTTGATCTAAACATTCTAATCCAACTAAGTACTCATTTTGACTTGACTTCATCTCATAGATCTGATTACATTGTCTCCATTGTGATGCTCGAAATGCTTTGACTTCAAGAGGTGTGAATTTTGGTTTGGTTCCTGTCATTTCTATAGTTTTATTTTCCAATTGTGTCCTCAGCTCATAATTTTGACTTTGATATTGGCTTTGAATTATGTTTCTCGTAGACTGATAGTCTTCAGTTTTCTTTAATTTACCTGGTTTAGCAAATTTTCACACCTAGAATTATCACCAAATTCAACTGAACCTCATCCTTTCTTTTCCAGATCCTTATTAAGATAGTTAATTTCAATGAAGGTGTGAGCCATTGTTTTTGGCTTCATTCAAAATCCTGTTTGTCTTGTTTGCTAAGCCTGCTTGACCAAGGCTATCTGCATTTTACAATCCTGCTCTGGCAGCTGCTGTTAACCCTTTGTGGGATCTTTCCCTACATTCTCTCATTTTTCTCTCAGACCAGATATTGCCAGACTTCTATGTTTCAAAAGGCACATCTTTCTATATTTTCAATAACACCCCGTCTTGACATTTGAAACATAACTATATCATTTGGTCAATTATCCCCCCATCTAATTGTACTGACTAACATTTATCCCCGATCTTTCTCATTTGTATGTGCATGTTTTGTCATTTTAAATTGTGCACCGAAATCAATTCGTAAATGTATCCATATCACAGACCAGCGTCTTTTTTTGTTCTTTCCTCAAGTCCAATTACCGTGAACCACAGCCGCAGCCGCTCAGGAAGGTAACACAATAGCTATATACGTGTTCCACTACCTCCAAAGCATTTTACATCCTTGGGGTAGCAGCACCGTAGAAGCTTCCTCATGTCCCTTAGAAGCAGCACACAACTCAGTCCATCAGTAACCAAAAAGGTCTCTTGTCCATCACTGGCTGTCTAGTGTCCCATTTTTCCGTCATCCAAATTGCTTTCCGTTTCTCATCGAAATGATAAATTATGATATCATGTACCACCCACTGATTCCCTTGCTTCATTAATTTAAAAGGTTCAATTCATCCTGCTTCTATCCCTGACTTCCTCACATCAATGTCTAACATTGTCCTGAACCATGTATGTCTGCCAGACCCTGGTGTACATGAGAGAATATCTTTCTGACAAACTTCCTTCAAATTCCTTTTGTCTGTTATCATTTCCCTTACAACATGAAAGTGTATATTTTCCATTACAACATTTGCAATATATGCCCACAGTATTCGCAAAACCACATCGAACTATCACTTTTTCCAAATAAATTCTCTCTATTATTAAATACACAGTTTAAAAAAGTTAAGTCTTATCTTAACACATTATTCATTACCTAACCACACAAATAGACTGTGTGTTACAACTTTACATTCGTGCAACTGTTATCACAATTTTAATACTAAAAGTAAAGTACAATATTGACACATCCCTTCGTGGCTTTGGGACCAATAGTCATTATATACTAAATATGGCGTGTTAACAACATCAATATTATTTGTGATGTTCTATGCAGTTAAATCAAGAAAGCACTCTAAACTACCACTATTCCCCCTCTCTATTAAAATATTCACACAGTTTAGAAATGCTGATCAAGTTCTTGAACGGCACACATACCCCATTATCATAACATAAAAGTCTCTACCAATTTACATGACATTTCTTCTTTAATAACTATTACAGCTCTTCAATGCAATATTGTTTGCTGCATTGGTAATAGTTTTCCCGCCGTGGCATCAAGCTACAAAAATTCTTCAACTTTTATCAATTATCATATTGGGGTTCCTCGTCAGTCGCTGCTGTCTGCCGAGACCCTTAATAACTCCGTTGCGTAGTACATGCCCCGTGGAGACCTCAGATCATCCATCAGCTGATGTCCTATTAGAGATGTCTGACCGGAGGTTTCACTGCTCAGTAATAATTTGACATTTTGATTTGTTTCTAACCCGTAAAGTTTTCCTACGGGCTCTTGTCATTTAATTCCCTCAAATATGTAGCCAATTGTATCATTAGTTTCCTCCCCAATCCTGTCTAAAACATTCTTCTCTGGAGTGCAGTTCTCTTTCTTCTTGTGAACTGGTTTGTCTGTTATTTATTTTTTCCATCTGAAAAATTAAATGAACAGGTCAAGGGTGGAGAGGGCCCTATTCTTTAATTTGTACTTTCTATCTTAGTTTGGATTCCCCAGAAGTGCCCTCTCCAGGACTTCCGGATTTCTTTTGCCACTATTTCTTTCTTTTTTCTTTTTGAACTGGTTTATTTTCCTTATCATTGATGTACATCATACAATTAAAGCCTGTTAAGCCTCCTTCTTCTGTCATTGCACCCCTGAGTGAGATTCGAAGAATCTCAAACTCCTTCTCTTTTGCACACTCAGTGATCCAATCATTGAAACCTTGCCCTGATACATTGCTGATATTGCTACTGCATTTACTTTAATTACTTTATTTTGATTACGGCTGGATTGTTATGAAGGTAAGTTCCGAACATGACATTTTAACTTCATCATCTGTCCTATCAATGCTGCTAACACTGTCTTCCCACCAATTGGGTCATGTGTTTTAATTGTGATACAATTTATTTTGCTCCAGACACCATGCTTTTCTTATTCAACTGTATGTTTAGCCAGATTCTGAACAATCTTGTCTTCACATTTTACAGCTTCACTGATTATTTTCCCTGCCGTCTTAGTTGGTAGCTTCACCCATATTTCCTCTGTGTCATTAATTGTTTTAATATCTTAATTTTACCTGCATCTATTTTTATCAAATCTTTTCCTACCATCAGATTCTCATTTCCTGACACTGCAAGTAATTCTCTTAATCTAACTGTTGGTCCAATATCTTTATTCTCCAAAGCTCCTTCTTCAATGTATTTAACATTCTAAACATCATTATTTTTGCTAGTGACAATCTTGTGATCGTCGGGCACTTGGACCCTGTGGAGCTATGCAGTGTCAATTTCAACATCAGTTTCAAAGTGATTACCTGCAAGCAGCTGACTGCTGCCCAGTACAAACTCTTTATCTGGTTATTCTGAGACCAATTTAGCTCTGAACATACTGGTTTACCACCTCATAATATTGATCACATTTCGACCTGCCATTTATAACTTCCAATTAATGTGAAACTCGGTTTTGCAAAATACAACATTTTTTTAAAAATACAAACACCAAAGGAAATTCACAAATCCTTATTAAACATACACACATTCATTCATCCACTCAGATCTTGGATCTCTACTTTGTAGGGTTTCACAAACCCTTATTAAACACACACTCACGTTTATTCACTGAGATCTTGGACCTCTATTCAGTAGGGTTTTAGTTACTCTTAACAAAAATCGAGACCCCTCCATGCTGAAAAAGTTTCACTTGTGCAGGAGTTTTTTGCCTCTGTTAATTTCTTCCACTCTTGTTTCATTGCTTCAACTCTCTTGACCGTGTTTCAGAGCAAGAGGATTATTCTAATTGCCATTTTTCAGAATTCTAAGTTCTGTTCCTGGTTGTCCCTTTCAGTTGCAATATGAAATTAAGAATAAGTACCCTTTCTGGGCCCTATCCAAGGCTACCTAAGGCACTATCTTCCTGTTTTAGTTACGGGTCGATTGGTTATTGGTCTCTAAAGATTCTAGGCGTCTCCATTTCTCTAGGCTTTAACCTCACAATCTGCCTTACTCTAAGGATGATTTATTTTTTGGCCTCTTTTTACCAGTAATGGATGTAAGATTTTTAGTGCTGTCACCAAGATGACTTGCAGACTTTTTCTCAGGGTCAGCATCTTCTGGTCTGCTGATTTTCACACCCATCCTGAGTTTTATGTCCCCTCGATCCACAGAATATCCTTACAAAAGTCAATCACACATGACTTTCCAGACTTAACTCGGCAGGTAAAGTCTGACTCACACATAGACTAGAAACTTCTAATATTCTAGCCTTTGTGCCGGTTAGAAACTTCTCATATTCCAACCATTTCTTGGGAACTAGATACTTCTAATATTCTAGCCCCCCACTCTAACCCCCATTTTGCTCAACTAGAAACTTCTAATATTCTAGCCTCGCTTTACCTAGAAACTTCTAATATTCTAGGCCTCCACGCTGGATGCCATGGAGAAAGCAAAACAACCGGCTGGGCATAATTAACACAGTGTTAACACATCGGGTGCCATGTAGAAAATAAAGCAACCCGCTAGGCGTAATTAACAGGGTTTAAATTAAAACGTTGGGCGCCATGTTTTTAATAACTCACCACTATTCTTCGAAGTCCCCCTATACCAAAAAGGGCCGACATTCTAAATGGTGACCAGGGATTCTCACTCTTCGACTCCGATGCAAGCTTCAGTGGGTGCTATTCAGGTCAAACTATATTTTCAAGTTATCCCCCGGTATAACCCATACCTTCACCGAAGATTTCATCTACTTACCACTTAGTAGCATCGATCCTGGGTCCCGCATTACTAAGTAAGTAAAGTAGACTTTGGAATAACCACTATTTCAGGTTAAATTAAGTTATTTTATTATTATATTTTTTCTTTTAAAAGCTGCAATTACTGTCTTTACAGAAAGGTAAAACGATCTTGCTTCTGGATCCTTCTGGTTGGTTGAAGAGACCTTCAGGCCCAACTTGACAATCAATCTTCTTTAAAGTCTGGTCTTCTTTAGATGTATTCGCTGATGTGCTCGGTTGCTGTGTCCTATCCTTCCCATGTACCGAGCTGTGAGAGCTGACTCTGCTGGCTGTCTCTGAGCTGACTCTGGCTCCTCTTTAAATTCTAGTCTTCCTTAGATGTATTAGCTATTTTAGCTCGGCTGCTTTGCCCTGTCTCTTTACCATGGCCGAGCTGACTGTAATCTGACTCTCCTTGCGTCTCTTGTTCCTTCTCTGCTTCTGGCTCTCTCCATCTGAGGTCTAGTTCTTGGTAGTTCCTGCTCTGGTCTCTAGGTTTATATATTTTTCTAACAGTTATTAAGTTTTATGACGTTATTGTAAAGTAACATTTTTCACTTTGATTGTAAAAAGTATCTTTGATCTAAACATTCTAATCCAACTAAGTACTCATTTTGACTTGACTTCATCTCATAGATCTGATTACATTGTCTCCTTTGTGATGGTCGAAATGCTTTGACTTCAAGAGGTGTGAATTTTGGTTTGGTTCCTGTCATTTCTATAGTTTTATTTTCCAATTGTGTCCTCAGCTCATAATTTTGACTTTGATTTTGGCTTTGAATTATGTTTCTCGTAGACTGATAGTCTCCAGTTTTAATTTACCTGGTATTAGCAAATTTTCACACCTAGAATTATCACCAAATTCAACTGAACCTCATCCTTTCTTTTCCAGATCCTTATTAAGATAGTTAATTTCAATGAAGGTGTGAGCCATTGTTTTTGGCTTCATTCAAAATCCTGTTTGTCTTGTTTGCTAAGCCTGCTTGACCAAGGCTATCTGCATTTTACAATCCTGCCCCGGCAGCTGCTGTTAATCCTTTGTGGGATCTTTCCCTACATTCTCTCATGTTTCTCTCAGACCAGATATTGCCAGACTTCCATGTTTCAAATGACACATCTTTCCATATTTTCAATAACAGGTTGTGGCGGAGAGCGGGGATTGAGAGGGTGCGGGATATGTTCATAAAGGGGAGCTTTCTGAGTATGAGGGCATTGGAGGAGAAGTTTGGGTTGGCGAGGGGAAACAAATTCAGGTATCTGCAAGTGCGGGACTTCCTTCGTAAACAGGTGTCAACCTTCCCACTCCAACCACTAAGGGGGATTCAGGGCAGGGTAGTTTCCAGAGGGTGGGTAGGATAAGGGAGCGTCTCGGACATTTATAAGGAGCTTATGGGGTCGGAGGACATGCAGACCGAGGAGCTGAAGAGCAAATGGGAGGAGGAGCTAGGAGGTGAGATAGAGGCGTTGAGTAGACGTCTGCAACATGTGCCAGGCTCAGCCTGATACAATTTAAGGTTGTTCACCGGGTTCACATGACAGTGGCCCAGATGAGCAGATTCTTTGGGGTGGAGGACAGGTGTGAAAAATGTGCGGGAGGACCAGTGAACCATGTTCACATGTTTTGGACATGTCCAAAGCTCAGGGGAGTTTGGCAGTGGTTTGCGGACGTCATGTCCATGGTGTTAAAAACTAGGGTGGCGCTGAGTCCAGAGGTGGCGATTTTCGGGGTGTCAGAAGACCCGGGAATCCAGGAGGAGAAAGAGGCAGACGTTCTAGCCTTTGCTTCCCTGGTAGCTTGGAGGGGCTCAAAGCCCCAGAAGTCAGAGACCTGGCTATCGGACATGGCTAGCTTTCTCTGTTTGGAGAAAATCAAGTTCGCCTTGAGAGGGTCACTGTTAGGGTTCACCCGGAGGTGGCAACTGTTCGTCGATTTCTTTGCGGGAAATTAATTGTCAGCAGACGGGAGTGGGGGGAGGTGGGGGGGGGGTAGTTTAGATTAGAGTAGGGGGTCAATAAGGGAGGGACCTGTACGAGAGGTAAATTGCTTTTGCACTATGTTTATGGTTTCATGTACATTGTTTATTTCTTTGTTGTTACTATACCAAAAATACCTCAATAAAATGTGTATTAAAAAAAACTACGTAAAAGGCTGATGGACTGAGAAGGATGAGGAGAGATAGTTTATCAATGTCACAGTTACAAAGAATGTCATTGGTGACTTTGACAAGAGCCATCCCAGAACTTTGGCCACGCCAGAAACCTGATAGGAAGGATTTAAACATGGAATTGTGGGAAAGATGGTCACCGATTTCGGAAGCCAGATCATGGCCAAGGACATTAGATAGGAAAGGCACGTTCAAAATGGTGATGTGGCTGACAAGGATAGAGGGGCCAAGAGTAGCAGGGAACATTAGCAATATCAGTTTAACAAGTGAAGATGAGAGGTCAACAGTTTGGATGGAATAGGATCGAAGGAGCAGGAGATAGTTGTCATGGCCAAGAAACAGTCAGAAGGAGCATTGGAAGATATGGGAGAGAATCTAGATAAAGATGTAAGTTCCAGGTTGGGGCAGTGAGGAACATTAGAGGTAGTTTGTTCTGATGGCATAGGTGAAGGGAGAAGAATTGCAAATGTAGCTGAAGGGATAGTCGTGATCTTTGTGACAGAAAATGTGCATGAACCCTTCACACTTATGGTTAGATGTGATAGTGGAGAAGGTGGGGAGGATGGTTTAAGAGAGATCTTGTGGTGTGTTGTGGGAGTTTCACCGGTAGTTATTCAACTTTAGTGTACTTCACTCTCCACCTGACCAGACGACACATACAGTTGAAGTTCAATTTCAACTTTTACTGCAAGCTATAGTAAGAGTGCTGCGCTATCACCAGATGACTTCCAGCTCTCCGAGCACAGAAAATGCAGGTTAATTATACTTCTCCCTATTATCAGAACTAATTGACATACACCAATCAATAGAATGCATTTGTTCAAAATGATCTATTGCGAATTACAATTACGAATTCGGACTACATAATGCATTATACATGAGTACAGTTACCAATCATAACCAAGGTGCATATACAATATTAGGACGTGCCAGGCGCATAGGTGCCTCTTCTTATCTGCAAGCACTCAGTTAGTAGATTAGGTAGACACATGGGGCGCGATTCTCTGGCCTCGTTGCGCTCTCGCTCAAGTAAAATGAGGCCGGTGAACAGCAGGAGGGGCCAGAAATGAGAACCGCGCCAGGTGCCAAACAGTTTGTGATGCAACCGGCCCGTTCCCATAGGCGAAATACGTATCTTGGCATCGCGTGGAGAGAACTAATTATCACCACTTAAGCCCTATTTCCATACAATTAATGAGAGCCACTCCATATCCAATGGCCCCCTGTCATTCAGCGGCCTCCCCAGCAAGTGGTCATGCTGGCACCGATTAGTACTCCTTTTGAAAAACGTGAACCTGGTGGAAGGGCTTTTTGGGCAGCCAAGGATGTGAGTAGCCATCTTTGCTCACAGGCAAAGAGCCCGGGGGCGCTGGGCGTGCCACCCCAGTGCTTGGTGGGGGATGGGGTACCCTCGGCCCGGGATTTCGGAAGAAGGTGACAGAGGCATAATTCTAGTTGTGCACAAAGGTGTTTATTATGTTTGACAATCTTCCACCCTCTTGTTGGTGCCACCCCCCTTCCCCCAGCCCCCCTCACGCCCTACATACACCCAACCCCCTCCCCCTGTGCCCTCAGTGATCCTCGATATGCTTTGCCCTCCTACGTCTACCACTACGTCCAGGTCTGTCCCCAGGATGCACATTTAAGGTAGAGGCAGCCAGCTGCTTACCTTATCCTATGGCCTTCAAAGCCCCTGGCGGATGTCCTCAGAGCTCTGAGGTCGGAGGGTCCCGTCTGCTGGCTATGGGACGCGGCCTCATCAGATGGGTGGAACTCGGGGGAGCTGATGGCCACCGTCACCACTCCATGGGAGATGAGCCATCCAGCGCCTCCTCCTCCAGCTCGGTGCCCATAGGGCCCTGGGGTTCACCTTGGGATAGAGGGATGGCTGGTTCAAGCCCTGGCATCATCTGGCTCTCTCAGCCCTGGTGGTTCCCCATGGTCCGCTCCATTTGTGTTGATGCCCTCGGCGATGCTCCTCAGTGATGGGGCCATGCTCTGCAGCGCCTCGGCAATGCCCACCTGCAACTGAGACAAGCTTTGCAGTGCCTCAGCTAGTCCCATCTGAGAGCAGGACATGTCCCACAGAACCTCATAAAGTTCGGCCTGGTACCGGCTGACATCCCCCAGCGAGGCGGACATTCTGCCTAGACCCTCATCCATGGCCATCACTGACTGCATGAGGCCTTGGACACCTTCACTAATGATGCTGACATCATGCACCAGGCTCTCCATTGCGGTCGCCACCCTAGCAATGGTGGCCTCGGTGCCACGCATTCCTGGCAACATCTTCTGTGCCTGTAGCCTCTGGGACTCCTCCTGAGGATCTGCTGGAGTGTCGCTGACACCGCCCTCTAAATATGTCAGCTGCACCCTATCGTCTCCATCAGCTCTGGGATTACCTCTTCCACAAGCTCAGCATCAGGCTGGCACCTGTGGTCAGTGGGAGGGATGGGTCAATCAGTCAGGCAATAGAACTCATGTTTGACAGGTCCCCCGGGTGGACCAATTAATGTTAAATAGCGTTGCCGGCCTCGCTGGGCTGAGCACCGGGAAGCTCGCAGCAATTCCCACTCACTACAACACTGAGAAATCTTGCCCGAGAATTGCGCCCATGAGCTCTTGCTCCCCTTTTTTTTTTCAAAAATATTTTATTAGGGTATTTGAAAATTTTTATAATAATAACAATGACATAAACATGGTATAATAAACATTTCCACCCCCATCCCAATCTTCACACAGCCCAACCATAAAACAACAATCCGGCCCTCTCCCGCTCCCCACCACCCCCCCACCCACCCCCCTTGGAATACTGCATCTGCTGACATTTTAATTTTCCCCGAGAAAGTCGACGAACGGCTGCCACCTCCGGGTGAACCCGACCATTGATCCTCTTAACGCAAACTTTATTTTCTCGAGACTGAGAAACCCAGCCATGCCACTAACCCAGGTCTCTACACTCGGGGGCTTTGAGCCCCTCCACATTAACAAGATCCGTCTCCGGGCTACCAGGGAGGCAATGGCCAAGACGTCGGCCTCTTTCACCCCCTGAACTCCCGGCTCTTCCAACACTCCAAAGATCGCGAACTCCGGACTCGGCACCACCCGTGTTTTTAGTACCATGGTCATTGCCTTAGCAAACCCTTGCCAAAACTCTCCAAGCTTCTGGCATGCCCAAAACACGTGGACATGATTTGCTGGGCTTCCCACGCACCTCGCACACCTATCCTCTACCCCGAAAAACCTGCTCATCCTAGCCGCTGTCATGTGTGCCCAATGGACTACCTTAAATTGTATCAGTCTGAGCCTGGCACATAATAAGGATGTATTAACCCTGCTTAGGGCATCCGCCCATAGACCCGCCTCTATCTCTCCTCCTAGCTCTTCCTCCCACCTGCCCTTAAGCTCCTCCACTGGAGTTTCCTCCGCCTCCGAAAGCTCCTGGTAAATATCCGATACCTTCCCCTCTCCCACCCAGGTACTGGAAACTACTCTGTCCTGTATCCCCCGTGGCGGCAGCAGCGGGAAGGCAGGAACCTGCTTTCTCAGGAAGTCTCGCACCTGCAAATACCTAAACCCGTTCCCTGCTGGCAATTCAAATTTATCCTCCAAGGCTTTCAAGCTGGGGAAGCTCCCATCTATAAATAGATCCCCCATCCTCCTAATTCCTGCCCTTTACCATCTCCGGAACCCACCATCCAGCCTACCAGGTACAAACCAATGATTATTATAAATCGGGGTCCAAACCGATGCTCCCTCCACTCTCTTATATCTCCTCCATTGCCCCTAGACTCTCAGAGCCGCCACCACCACCGGACTTGTGGAGTATTGGGCCGGCGAGAACAGAAGAGGTGCCGTTATCAATGCTCCCAAACTTCTGTCTTTGCATGACGCCGCCTCCATCTGCTCCCATACCGACCCATCCCCCACTATCCACTTCCTAATCATGGCTATATTAGCCTCCCAGTAGTAATTGCAGAAGTTCGGCAGCGCCAACCCACCCTCCCCCCGACTGCGCTCCAGCAACACTTTCTTCACTCGTGGGGTTTTGCCCTCCCACACAAAGCCCAAAATAACCTTATTCACCCGCTTGAAAAAGGCCCTTGGGATGAAGATGGTGAGGCACTGAAAGACAAACAGAAATCTGGGGAGAACTGTAATTTTCACGGTCTGTACCCTCCCTGCCAGTGACAGCGGGAGCATGTCCCATCTCTTAAAGTCCCCTTCCATTTGTTCTACCAGCCAGGATAGGTTTAACTTGTGCAGTACCTCCCATTCCCGGGCCACCTGGATTCCCAGATACCGAAAGCTCTTTCCTACCATTCTAAGCGGCAGCTCTCCCAGTCTCTTCTCCTGTCCTCTTGCCTGAATCGCGAACATCTCGCTTTTCCCCATGTTCAATTTATACCCTGAAAAATTGCCAAATTCCCCCAGGTTTCGCATTACTTCCCCCATCCCCTCCAACGGGTCTGAAATATACAGAGCAGGTCATCTGCGTAAAGCGAGACCAAGTGCCACCCCCCCTCCCCCCGAACCAGCCCTTTCCAGTTCCTCGAGGCTCTTAACACCATGGCCAATGGCTCTATGGCCAGAACAAACAGTAACGGGGAGAGGGGGCACCCTTGCCTCGTCTCTCGGTGTAGTTTAAAATACCCCGACCTCAGCCGGTTTGTACCACACTCGCTACTGGTGCCTGATAGAGCAACTGCACCCAGTCAATAAAGCCCTCACCAAACCCAAACCTTCCCTGTGCCTCCCACGGGTAATTCCACTCCATCCGATCAAAAACCTTCTCCACATCCATTGCTACCCCCACCTCCACCTCCTCTCCTTCTGAGGGCATCATAATAACAGTCAAAAGCCTTCAAACATTGGCCTTGAGTTGCCTGCCCTTAACAAATCCTGTCTGGTCTTCCCCTATAACCCCCGGGACAAGTCCTCTATCCTTGTGGCCAGTATCTTAGCCAGCAGTTTGGCGTTCACATTCATTAGAGAAATTGGCCTGGATGACCCGCATTGCTCCGGATCCTTCTCCCGTTTCAGGATCAATGAAATCGAGGCCTATGATATTGTTGGGGGCAGGATTCATTTCTCTTTTGCCTCATTAAATGTCCTCACCAGCAGTGGGCTCAATATGTCTGAAAACTTCTTATAGAATTCCATCGGATAGCCATCAGGCCCCGGGGCCTTGCCCGACTGCATGCCCTCCAGCCCCTCGATTATTTCCTCAATCTCATTTGGGGCTACCAGCCCTTCCACCAGATCCTCATCTACCCTCAGAAATGAATGAATGAAATGAAAATCGCTTATTGTCACAAATAGGCTTCAAATGAAGTTACTGTGAAATGCCCCTAGTCGCCACACTCCGGCGCCTGTTCGGGGAGGCTGGTACAGGAATTGAACCGTGCTGCTGGCCTGCCTTGGTCTGCTTTCAAAGCCAGCGACTTAGCCCTGTGCTAAACAAATCTCAACTGATCCAAAAACTGCCTCATCGCCTCCACCCCAGCCGGGAGTTCCGACTCATATAATTTATTATAAAAGTCCTTAAACACCTCAGTCACCCCCACTGGGTCCAGGGCAGTATTCCTACCTCTAGTCTTTACTTTACCTATCTCCCTAGCTGCCTCCCTTTTCCTGAGCTGGTGCACCAACATTCTGCATGCCTTTTCCCCGTACTCATAAATCGCCCCCCTTGCCTTGCTCAACTGTTCCACTGCTTTCCCTGTAGTCAACAGCCCAAACTCCGCCTGTAACCTCCGCCGCTCCCTCAGTGGCCCCGTGTCCGGGGCCTCCGAGTATCTCCTGTCCACCTGGAGTATCTCCTCCACTAACCTATCCCTCTCAGCCCATTCCGCCTTTTCTCTGTGGGCCCGTATCGAGATTAATTCCCCTCTGACCACTGCCTTCAAAGCTTCCCAAACCGTCGCTGCGGAGACCTCCCCCGTATCATTTGTTTCCAGGTAGTTCTGGATGGACTTGTTCACCCGCCCACAGATCGCTTCTTCCGCTAGCAACTCCACACCCAGTCTCCACAGCGGGCGTTGCCCTCACTCCACACTAACCCGTAGATCCACCCAATGTGGGGCATGATCCGACACTGCGATTGCCGAGTACTCAGTATCCACGAACCCCGGTATTAGTGCCCTGCTCAGGACAAAAAAGTCGATGCGAGAGTATACCTTGTGGACATGTGAGAAAAAAGAAAATTCCTTCGCCATTGGCCGTGCAAACCTCCATGGGTCTACTCCCCCCATCTGTTCCATAAACCCCTTCAATTCCTTTGCTGCGGCCAGCCTCCTCCCTGTCCTGGATTTTGACCGGTCCAATTACGGATCAATGACTGTGTTAAAATCTCCTCCCATTATCAGGTTATGTGACTCTAAGTCTGGGATCTTACGTAACACCCACCTCTTAAATTCCATATCGTCCCAATTCGGAGCATGTATGTTCACGAGTACCACCCGCACCCCCTCCAGCTTCCCACACCATTATGTACCTACCCCCCTTGTCTGACACGATTCTCCCTGCCTCGAATGCCACTCGTTTGTTGATCAAGATCGCTACCCCCCTGGTCTTTGAGTTCAGCCCTGAGTGGAATACTTGGCTAACCCACCCCTTTCTCAATCTCGTCTGGTCTGTAACCTTTAGGTGTGTCTTTTGTAGCACTGCCACGTCGGCCTTCAACCCCCTCAAATGCGCAAACACGCGACCCATCTTGATCGACCCATTCAACCCTCTGACTTTCCATGTAATCAGCCTGCTTGGGAAGCAATCTTCGAAAAACTTCACCAGCTGCTCCGTCGACCACTGAGCCGTCTCCCCACGGCCCTTGCTCTCCGCCATGCTTTCCTGCGTTACCGGCTCTGCTCGCGTCTTCCTTATAGGACTTTGTCTTCTCACACGGCCACTTCTGGTCCAATTCTCCATACACCGGAGGGGGATTTCTCCTCACTCTTCACCGATTTGTCCCATAAAATCCAGAAAGAACCGGGGGGAAAAGGTCCAAAAGTCCGTCACCGGCGGGAGCTATCAAATGTGCGGCCTACTCCTCCATGGCCATCACCGGAAGTCTGAGCTCTTGCTCCCCTGAACTCCCTTACATTGTTCAATATTTTCTGCTGATCACGTGAGTGGCAACTGCTTGGTATCAATCAACTTTATGTGTGCAGGCATCCTTGCCTCAGTTACAAGTCCTTGGGAGTTGTATCTGTTGCCATAGCAATGACCCGAGGTTATCTATCTCTAGAACATTCTATGACTCCACAAGCACTAGCTCATGGGGGTGGCACAAAGTTGTTAGCACTGTTGCTTCGTAGCTCTGGGGACCCATGTTCAATTCCCGGCTTGGGTCACTGTCTGTGTGGAGTCTGCACGTTCTCCCTGTGTCTGCGTGGGTTTCCTCTGGGTGCTCCGGTTTCCTCCCACAAGTCCCGAAAGATGTGCTTGTTCGGTGAATTGGACATTCTGAATTCTCCCTCAGTGTACTCGAACAAGTGTTGTAGTGTGGCGGCTTTTCACAGTAACTTCATTGCAGTGTTAATGTAAGCCTGCTTGTGGCAATAATAAAGATTATCATTATTATGTGAGCCCTTAGGTTTTAATTTAAACCTAGTATATAGTATACCCAAATCTCCCTCTTTTTACCTAAATCTACCTCTTCAGTTCCCCCTAATGGCCTTTGATTCACCCAAAACAGGCCATTTTGATGTTGAGGTTGTCTCTCTGATCCTTTGGATGGCCAGTCTTTCTGTACAGCAGGCACTACAAACAATACTTCAGTTCGCTACTCAATGCACAACTTGGTCAGTAAAAGCTCTTGCCTGTTAACTAATCCCAATCCACATCCTAGCATGTGATGAATGATGTTATTGTATTCTAATGGACCTAAATAAGGTGAGACTAATTCTTAATTGTCTTAAGATGTCGATGATCAATCCACGATTGGTTTAATTGATATCTCTACCTTGATTCTGAGATTTGCTGGAAATTTGATGCCCCACACATTACTTCTGTGTGTCTTATTGTGCTTCCTCCTGTAAGTGTGGGCATAGATTGGCTTCACCCATGTCATTGTAACTTACATAATTTAAAACAAACAAAATTTGACCAGTTGCTATGTTATTAATGTCATTCAACTCGTGAGTCACGTATAATAAGGTTCCAGTGTTCATAGGGTGAAATCTTACTCCTTCATCCCTTGTTATTAATCTTGATCACGTTCTTTCTCTCTCGCCCTTGAGTACGGTAATCTGCGCAGGGAGAAAATTCACTTCTTTGTTTTTGTTTTAGATTCCAGTTTTCTCTTCACATAACTTGTGTTAAACTCCAGTTTATTCCAGAATCTTTTATAATTTGAGTACGGCCTCAACCGGGACCTTCGATTCATGTCGCATTACATTCATCCCCCACCATCTGGCCTAGGCTTGCGAAATCCTACCAACTGTCCTGGCTTGAGACAATTCACACCTCTTGAACCTGGGGTTACCCCTATCTCTGGATCTGTAAAGACTTAAATACCTGCAAATGCTCACATTCAAAGCATTGTCTCGCATCTTTGACTTTGTATATATATATGTTTCTGGAACCCACCTCTTCATTCACCTGAGGAAGGAGCAGTGCTCCGAAAGCTAGTGATTTGAAACAAACCTGTTGGACTTTAACCTGGTGTTGTAAGACTTCTTACTGTGCTCACCCCCAGTCCAACTCCGGCATCTCCACATCATCACTATTATAATTTGAATGGGATCTGTAAATAATTAGATTGTTACCCCTTTCTGCCTGTCTGACACTCCCGAGTTGCAGATCACCGCACTCAATCTCTTTCTTTTTAAAAAAAATATTTTATTGAAACGACCTATACATATTATACAGTATATATTAACAACCCTGAGAGTCCTTCTGGTTCCTCCCCCCCCCCCCCCCCCCTCCCCCCCCCCCCCCCCCCCCCCCCGCGATCCTGGGCTGCTGCTGCTGCCTTCTTTTTTCCATTCAATCTATCTTTCTGCGAGGTATTCGACGAACGGTTGCCACCGCCTGGTGAACCCTTGAGCCGACCCCCTTAGAACGAACTTAATCCGCTCTAGCTTTATAAACCCTGCCATGTCATTTATCCAGGTCTCCACCCCCGGGGGCTTGGCTTCTTTCCACATTAGCAATATCCTGCGCCGGGCTACTAGGGACGCAAAGGCCAAAACATCGGCCCCTCTCGCCTCCTGCACTCCCGGCTCTTGTGCAACCCCAAATATAGCCAACCCCCAGCTTGGTTCGACCCGGACCCCCACTACGTTTGAAAGCACCTTTGTCACCCCCATCCAAAACCCCTGTAGTGCCGGGCATGACCAAAACATATGGGTATGATTCGCTGGGCTTCTCGAGCACCTCGCACACCTATCCTCCACCCCAAAAAATTTACTGAGCCGTGCTCCAGTCATATGCGCCCTGTGTAATACCTTAAACTGAATCAGGCTTAGCCTGGCACACGAGGACGACGAGTTTACCCTGCTTAGGGCATCTGCCCACAGCCCCTCCTCGATCTCCTCCCCCAGCTCTTCTTCCCATTTCCCTTTTAGTTCATCTACCATAGTCTCCCCTTCATCCCTCATTTCCCTATATATATCTGACACCTTACCATCCCCCACCCATGTCTTTGAGATCACTCTGTCCTGCACCTCTTGTGTCGGGAGCTGCGGGAATTCCCTCACCTGTTGCCTCGCAAAAGCCCTCAGTTGCATATACCTGAATGCATTCCCTTGGGGCAACCCATATTTCTCGGTCAGCGCTCCCAGACTCGCGAACTTCCCATCCACAAACAGATCTTTCAGTTGCGTTATTCCTGCTCTTTGCCACATTCCATATCCCCCATCCATTCCCCCCGGGGCAAACCTATGGTTGTTTCTTATCGGGGACCCCCCCAAGGCTCCAGTCTTTCCCCTATGCCGTCTCCACAGTCCCCAAATCTTCAGTGTAGCCACCACCACCGGGCTTGTGGTGTAGTTCCTCGGTGAGAACGGCAATGGGGCTGTCACCATAGCCTGTAGGCTAGTCCCCCTACAGGACGCCCTCTCTAATCTCTTCCACGCCGCTCCCTCCTCCTCTCCCATCCACTTACTCACCATTGAAATATTAGCGGCCCAATAATACTCACTTAGGCTCGGTAGTGCCAGCCCCCCCCTATCCCTGCTACTCTGTAAGAATCCCTTCCTCACTCTCGGGGTCTTCCCGGCCCACACAAAACCCATGATGCTCTTTTCAATCCTTTTTAAAAAAGCCTTCGTGATCACCACCGGGAGGCACTGAAACACAAAGAGGAATCTCGGGAGGACCACCATCTTAACCGCCTGCACCCTCCCTGCCAGTGACAGGGATACCATATCCCATCTCTTGAAATTCTCCTCCATTTGTTCCACCAACCGCGTTAAATTTAACCTATGCAATGTGCCCCAATTCTTGGCTATCTGGATCCCCAGGTAACGAAAGTCCCTTGTTACCTTCCTCAACGGTAGGTCCTCTATTTCTCTACTCTGCTCCCCTGGATGCACCACAAACAACTCACTTTTCCCCATGTTCAATTTATACCCTGAAAACTCCCCAAACTCCCCAAGTATCCACATTATTTCTGGCATCCCCTCCGCCGGGTCTGCCACATATAGTAACAAATCGTCCGCATACAAAGATACCCGGTGTTTTTCTCCTCCTCTAAGTACTCCCCTCCACTTCTTGGAATCCCTCAACGCTATCGCCAGGGGCTCAATCGCCAGTGCAAACAATAATGGGGACAGAGGGCATCCCTGCCTTGTCCCTCTATGGAGCCGAAAATATGCAGATCCCCGTCCATTCGTGACCACGCTCGCCATCGGGGCCCTATACGACAGCTGCACCCATCTAACATACCCCTCTCCAAAACCAAATCTCCTCAACACCTCCCACAAATAATCCCACTCCACTCTATCAAATGCTTTCTCAGCATCCATCGCCACTACTATCTCCGTTTCCCCCTCTGGTGGGGGCATCATCATTACCCCTAACAGCCTCCGTATATTCGTGTTCAGCTGTCTCCCCTTCACAAACCCGGTTTGGTCCTCGTGGACCACCCCCGGGACACATTCCTCTATTCTCATTGCCATTACCTTGGCCAGGATCTTGGCATCTACATTTAGGAGGGAAATAGGTCTATAGGACCCACATTGTAGCGGGTCCTTTTCCTTCTTTAAGAGAAGCGATATCGTTGCTTCAGACATAGTCGGGGGCGGTTGTCCCATTTCCTTTGCCTCATTAAAGGTCCTCGTCAATACCGGGGCGAGCAAGTCCACATATTTTCTATAGAATTCGACTCAATCTCTTTCTAAATAACATCCTGCATGGACTTAAAATATTCTCCTACTCTCCATTCACCTGTATCCACCTTGTAGATACTCCTCACCAGGTTTATTTTCTATCAGGCCTCTAACTGTTCCTATCACTTCAATTGTACTCATTTTGACAAGCAGCAGTGTGTTTGATTCTATCCCAATTATTTTGAAAACATTTTCTCTATGGAGTATGTGTCAGTGCCTTGATCACTTAATGGTGTTGTTTCACTCTATTGGCTCCATTGATAATTTCCTGCCATGCTGTTTGTCAAGTAGTGTGCATGCATGGGACCCGCTTTTCAATGCATAATGGCAAGGAGTTTCACATCTTTGAAAGTGTCAATTTTGAACTGATTTCCTGCCTATTAGTTAATTCACACTTCTCACGTACGCAGTGCCCCAAATGTCATGCCACACATTCTTGAACCTATTGTGATCTTATCAGAAAATCTCAGAGTTGTTGTTCATCTCTCCACATATGGTTCAGATGCCTTGGGTAGCGTGGCCAGCGTATCAAACTTTGTTCTCTTAAATAAAAGCATAGGAAAGGGCACAAGCATTAACAAGCTAAAGTTCATCAATTTACCAGCCTCCTCTAATCTTTCCCCTTCATATTAATGCCAGATTGAAATATTCCATTGAATGGCACCAATATTCCAATTCACATTTGCTGTATTAATTTCCTGTCTCTATCATCTACCTCAGTTGCTTAATCCTATCCCAACCACGAGCCCTGGAGAAATCTTGCAGTCCAATAAAATATCTTCATTTTTAAAATAGAAATCAAACATTTCCATTTGATTCCAGGCAGTAATATTTTGATTGCTTATTCTTTGTCTTAAATAACATCTTTTTTTTAAACTTGCTAACTTATATTATTTTTCCACATTTGAGAATTGTCCTAAAGTCAAACAACAGTGTTGTTAGCTTTCAGGTTTTCATTAATGTGTAGCTCATCTCTTCTTCAAAAGAAGTTTTGTCCTTACATCCATGGACACCAGCTAAACTATATGGTTTTTATTTTAATCATCTTCTCAAAATCTTTTTAAATGTCATGTTTTTTGTTTCCCTCACTATCGTCGTTTTCGTTACCCGTCAAATTGATTCCACTTTTAATTTTGTCCTGCCTTGTTCAACTGTCGCCTTTCCTGTTCTTGGCACTTCATTCACTCCACCGTGTCCCGTCAACAAACAGGTCACAATGGCCTCCTCTAATAGCTCATCTCCAACTCCATTCCCTTCCTCAATGTTCATATATCCCACTTGATTGATCCTCTTGCCCTTTATCTCTGGACCCCACCTATTTAAGGAATAGACATTTCCCCTTGAGCTCTTCTAGAATCCGAGATCATTTTCAATCTTCCACAAGACCATCAGATATAGGAACAGAATTAGGCCATTCGGCCCATCAAGTCTGCTCCACCATTCAATCATGGCCAAATGGCGTCTGACTTAAATCGCCTCGGCAGTACATCCCTGCTCTTGTATTCTAGTCCTCTCGTCAATGTTCCCATTATTATGTGATAATAATGCAAGTCCAATCCATTATATTCTCCTGGTGTCTGCATGGGTCTCACCCCCACAACCCAAAGATGGGCAGGGTATGTGCATTGGCCATGCTAAATTGCCCCTTAATTGGAAAAAAAAGAATTGGGTACTCTAAAATTTATAGAAAAAAACAATTAAGGACTGGATTACATAATGTATTACATGAGTATAGTTACCAATCATAACCATGGCACGTACACAATATTGTAATGTACCAGGCGCATAAGTACCTCTTCTTATCTACAAGCTCTCAGACAGTTAGTAGATTAAGTATATGCCTGAGCTATATCCCCCCTCAACTCCCTTCCATTGTCCTGTTTTTCCTGATGATTACGTGAGCAGCAACAGCCTGGTATCAATGAACTTTATGTGTGCAGGCATCCTTGCCTCAGTTACAAGACCTTGGGAGTTGTATTTGTTGCCATAGCAATGACCTGTAGTTATCTCGCTCCAGAATCTTCTATGTCTCTGCCAGCAGGAGCTCATGTGAGCTCTTAGGTTTTAATTTAAACATAGTAAATGGGTTTATATGCAAATCTACCTATTTATACCCAAAGCTACCATTTTATACTTAAATCTACCTCTTCATTCTGGATAAGAGAATTTGGGTGTTATCTTGACTAATCTTTTAATAGTGAGCAGTTTTAGCAATGGCTATCATAACTCAATAACGCTTTAATTGTTTTCACCTGATATGGCAATAGATGCTTAAATCAGTTGTTTGTCTAATACTTTCAATTTTGCGACCCTTAGATTTAAGAGGGCAGATAAGTGGCGAACACCCCTTGAGGGAACAAACAGCAAGAGATGGAGTAATGATTCTAATCAGGACAAGGGGTAAAGATGGTGGTGAGGGCGCATTTTAGCTAATCCGTATCTACAGAAATGTTATGATGAATTGTAGGCCAAATGCTGAACTGTTGGGAATTTTAAGTGCAGTGATTAATAAATGAGGTGAAAAAGCTTTTTTTCTCTTAGGAAGAAACAGAATAAAGTCTGGAGAAGGAGAATATGGGTGGAGAGCATGGTAGAAATTGATTTTTCTAGTCAGCTATAACCATGAGAGTAAGGAAAGATGATAGAGGTAAAAGGGTTAAATGAGAACTCATTAAGAATAATTAAATATAATCATATTAAGCATTACTTAAGTGCAACAATAGCTGGGAATCCACTAAGGGTTAATCCAGATCATACACTTTAATTTATTTCTTTCTGCTAGTTGCTTGAGGCTGCAAGGTCAGTGACATCAACTAGCTAAAAGGCCCTATTGTATCGTAAGAACTGGTGCTGCTGTCCCAAGAATGGGAAGTCCCGTTTCTATGGTAACAACCAGTCTAGGGTGATAATGTCTTAACAAAAACTGTGTTTTTCTAATTAATGTTAGATGCAGGTGTGGATAATTTGGAAAATTGGCAAGCGATGGAATGGGTGTCATGTGAGAGCACCTTTAAGAATGGGTGTTTGTCAGATAGCTGTAGTGATGTCAGAGAGTGGGTGGAACTGCTTTGGGCTGTCTGTTACAGGGTGTGTTTTTGTTCCATTTTGAGAGCTGGATAGCTGCAGGCAAAGCAAGGAACTGTATGAGGATCTCTCTCGGCAATCTAAAGACTGTCTCCAGATCATTTGAGGATTTAAAAGTGAGAGCTGCTCTCAGTAGAGAATTTAAACCTGATCTCTCTGTTAAAAAGGGTATTTTGTCTTGTGGATGTTGCAAGGAAAGATTAAGTGTTACTTATACAATATTGTATCTGAGGGGATGACTGGTGTTGATAGTTGTTAAGTTGTTTACTGTGGGTTTATAAAGTGTCAATTGGTTTCATAAATAAACATTGTGTTTTCTTTAAAAATACTTTTAGCTCTGTTGTACCACACCTGTAAAGTGGGCCCTTGTGCTCCCCATAACCATAATCTATTAAAGGTCGTGGGTCAGGCGAACTCTGGCCCATAACATGGGAAATTTGCACCAATACATTTAAATACATATATCTCTTAAACTGATGGACAGACATTTTGGCCGAATTGAGTAAATTATAAATTAGTTAAAGTCAATCAGAAGTAAAAAGAAGACTAGACCTTAAGATAATAATCTCCTTAAGAATCACTTACCGGGATGGAAAAACTCATCGCGAGATCACCCCATCTATTTTTTCTGAAACCTATTTCCTTTGCTGCTTGCTTTTGCTAATCGTCACCTTTCTTTTGTTTAAATTACTTAATTATTTTATCCTGTGTATTATTATTTGAAGAATTACTACGATCTGTAATTGAATGAAAACTCAACTACTGTATTCGCTAAAGACAATCAACCTGACTAGCTTGCTGCAGGGCTAGTTGGAAACTTTCTAAATTTTGTATTGAAAATAAGTTTACCAGCGGCACAGCTGACAAATAAAGTACAAGTGGACTTTGCCAAAAAGCACAGACTTGACCTCTGTTATTTGGGAACTGAGAAGGGATAACGGATATCCAGGGTTCCGAATAGACACAGAGATCCATCAGTGCGACACAAAGAAATTGAGACTGCCTTATCACTGACAGTAATGATGGGAGTAGATGGGCAATGGAGGATGACGAACACGAGGAGGTGGCTGTCTATATGGGGAGGAGAGTTATATGGAGGGAGAACTTTAAGATGGAAAGGAGAGTAGTAAATTCAGAGGAGAGAGTACCAGAAGAATTAAAATGGAGGTTGAAATTACGGAGGATGAGAAGTACAGAGGTTGGAGGAGGAAAGCAGATAATATGTCTCAGTGAGAAACTTGAAGTGATATTTGGACAGTACAGAACCAGTATTTTAAATGAGAGCCCTGAAAGTGGAACAGGGTGAGGTTCTCAGATGAAACATTACCAGAGAAGTAGGGAAGCAGACCAAGGTGTAATTTGATCATGTTGTTGTCCACAGGAGCTTTTTGGATGATAAGAGCTCTTTGGCTTTGGCCTTTGGCTTTGATTTTTATGTCATCATTGGCTACAGGAATAGTGCCAGAGGACTGGAGGATAGCAAATGTGGTCCCTTTGTTCAAAAAGGGGAGCAGAGACAACCCCGGCAACTATAGACCGGTGAGCCTCACGTCTGTAGTGGGTAAAGTCTTGGAGGGGATTATAAGAGACAAGATTTATAATCATCTAGATAGGAATAATATGATCAGGGATAGTCAGCATGGCTTTGTGAAGGGTAGGTCATGCCTCACAAACCTTATCGAGTTCTTTGAGAAGGTGACTGAACAGGTAGACGAGGGTAGAGCAGTTGATGTGGTGTATATGGATTTCAGTAAAGCGTTTGATAAGGTTCCCCACAGTAGGCTATTGCAGAAAATACGGAGGCTGGGGATTGAGGGTGATTTAGAGATGTGTATCAGAAATTGGCTAGCTGAAAGAAGACAGAGGGTGGTGGTTGATGGGAAATGTTCAGAATGGGGTTCAGTTACAAGTGGCGTACCACAAGGATCTGTTCTGGGGCCGTTGCTGTTTATCATTTTTATCAATGACCTAGAGGAAGGCGCAGAAGGGTGGGTGAGTAAATTTGCAGACGACACTAAAGTCGGTGGTGTTGTCGACAGTGTGGAAGGATGTAGCAGGTTACAGAGGGACATAGATAAGCTGCAGAGCTGGGCTGAGAGGTGGCAAATGGAGTTTAATGCAGAGAAGTGTGAGGTGATTCACTTTGGAAGGAATAACAGGAATGCGGAATATTTGGCTAATGGTAAAGTTCTTGGAAGTGTGGATGAGCAGAGGGATCTAGGCGTCCATGTACATAGATCCCTGAAAGTTGCCACCCAGGTTGATAGGGTTGTGAAGAAGGCCTATGGAGTGTTGGCCTTTATTGGTAGAGGGATTGAGTTCCGGAGTCAGGAGGTCATGTTGCAGCTGTACAAAACTCTGGTACGTCCGCATTTGGAGTATTGCGTACAGTTCTGGTCACCGCATTATAGGAAGGACGTGGAGGCTTTGGAGCGGGTGCAGAGGAGATTTACCAGGATGTTGCCTGGTATGGAGGGAAAATCTTATGAGGAAAGGCTGATGGACTTGAGGTTGTTTTCGTTGGAGAGAAGAAGGTTAAGAGGAGACTTAATAGAGGCATACAAAATGATCAGGGGGTTAGATAGGGTGGACAGTGAGAGCCTTCTCCCGTGGATGGAAATGGCTGGCACGAGGGGACATAGCTTTAAACTGAGGGGTAATAGATATAGGACAGAGGTCAGAGGTAGGTTCTTTACGCAAAGAGTAGTGAGGGCGTGGAATGCCCTACTTGCAACAGTAGTGAACTTGCCAACATTGAGGGCATTTAAAAGTTTATTGGATAAGCATATGGATGATAATGGCATAGTGTAGGTTAGATGGCTTTTGTTTCGGTGCAACATCGTGGGCCGAAGGGCCTGTACTGCGCTGTATCGTTCTATGTCTATGTTCTATACACAAGTGAATGTACATTCTGGAGGGAGATGTGGAGAGGGGCAATGATAACTTCTTTTTTTTTATTAAATATTTTATTGAAAATTTTTGGTCAACCAACACAGTACATTGTGCATCCTTTACACAATATTATAACAACACAAATAACAATGACCTATTTTATAAACAAAAAATGAATAAATAATAAATAACAAAAATGAAAACTAGCCCTAATTGGCAACTGCCTTGTCACAAGTAACACTCTCCAAAAATATAATTTAACAGTCCAATATATAATTATCTGTAGCAACGACCTATACATACTATACAGTATATATTAACAACCCTGAGAGTCCTTCTGGTTCCTCCTCCCCCCCCCCCCCCCACCCCGATCCTGGGCTGCTGCTGCTGCCTTCTTTTTCCCATTCCGTCTATCTTTCTGCGAGGTATTCGACGAACGGTTGCCACCGCCTGGTGAACCCTTGAGCCGACCCCCTTAGGACGAACTTAATCCGCTCTAGCTTTATAAACCCCGCCATGTCATTTATCCAGGTCTCTACCCCCGGGGGCTTGGCTTCTTTCCACATTAGCAATATCCTGCGCCGGGCTACCAGGGACGCAAAGGCCAAAACATCGGCCTCTCTCACCTCCTGCACTCCCGGCTCTTGTGCAACCCCAAATATAGCCAACCCCCAGCTTGGTTCGACCCGGACTCCTACTACTTTTGAAAGCACCTTTGTCACCCCCATCCAAAACCCCTGTAGTGCCGGGCATGACCAAAACATATGGGTATGATTCGCTGGGCTTCTCGAGCACCTCGCACACCTATCCTCCACCCCAAAAAATTTACTGAGCCGTGCTCCAGTCATATGTGCCCTGTGTAATACCTTAAACTGAATCAGGCTTAGCCTGGCACACGAGGACAACGAGTTTACCCTGCTTAGGGCATCTGCCCACAGCCCCTCCTCGATCCCCTCCCCCAGCTCTTCTTCCCATTTCCCTTTTAGTTCATCTACCATAGTCTCCCCTTCGTCCCTCATTTCCCTATATATATCTGACACCTTACCATCCCCCACCCATGTCTTTGAGATCACTCTGTCCTGCACCTCTTGTGTCGGGAGCTGCGGGAATTCCCTCACCTGTTGCCTCCCAAAAGCCCTCAGTTGCATATACCTGAATGCATTCCCTTGGGGCAACCCATATTTCTCGGTCAGCGCTCCCAGACTCGCGAACTTCCCATCCACAAACAGATCTTTCAGTTGCGTTATTCCTGCTCTTTGCCACATTCCATATCCCCCATCCATTCCCCCCGGGGCAAACCTATGGTTGTTTCTTATCGGGGACCCCCCCAAGGCTCCAGTCTTTCCCCTATGCCGTCTCCACTGTCCCCAAATCTTCAGTGTAGCCACCACCACCGGGCTTGTGGTGTAGTTCCTCGGTGAGAACGGCAATGGGGCTGTCACCATAGCCTGTAGGCTAGTCCCCCTACAGGACGCCCTCTCTAATCTCTTCCACGCCGCTCCCTCCTCCTCTCCCATCCACTTACTCACCATTGAAATATTAGCGGCCCAATAATACTCACTTAGGCTCGGTAGTGCCAGCCCCCCCCTATCCCTGCTACGCTGTAAGAATCCCCTCCTCACTCTCGGGGTCTTCCCGGCCCACACAAAACCCATGATGCTCTTTTCAATCCTTTTTAAAAAAGCCTTCGTGATCACCACCGGGAGGCACTGAAACACAAAGAGGAATCTCGGGAGGACCACCATCTTAACCGCCTGCACCCTCCCTGCCATTGACAGGGATACCATATCCCATCTCTTGAAATCCTCCTCCATCTGTTCCACCAACCGCGTTAAATTTAACCTATGCAATGTGCCCCAATTCTTAGCTATCTGGATCCCCAGGTAACGAAAGTCCCTTGTTACCTTCCTCAACGGTAGGTCCTCTATTTCTCTACTCTGCTCCCCTGGATGCACCACAAACAACTCACTTTTCCCCATGTTCAATTTATACCCTGAAAAATCCCCAAACTCCCCAAGTATCCGCATTATTTCTGGCATCCCCTCCGCCGGGTCCGCCACGTATAGTAGCAAATCGTCCGCATACAAAGATACCCGGTGCTCTTCTCCTCCCCTAAGTACTCCCCTCCACTTCTTGGAACCCCTCAACGCTATCGGCAGGGGCTCAATCGTCAGTGCAAACAATAATGGGGACAGAGGGCATCCCTGCCTTGTCCCTCTAGGGAGCCGAAAATATGCAGATCCCCGTCCATTCGTGACCACGCTCGCCACTGGGGCCCTATACAACAGCTGCACCCATCTAACATACCCCTCTCCAAAACCAAATCTCCTCAACACCTCCCACAAATAATCCCACTCCACTCTATCAAATGCTTTCTCGGCATCCATCGCCACTACTATCTCCGTTTCTCCCTCTGGTGGGGCCATCATCATTACCCCTAACAACCTCCGTATATTCGTGTTCAGCTGTCTCCCCTTCACAAACCCAGTTTGGTCCTCGTGGACCACCCCCGGGACACATTCCTCTATTCTCATTGCCATTACCTTGGCCAGTACCTTGGCATCTACATTTAGGAGGGAAATAGGTCTATAGGACCCGCATTGTAGCGGGTCCTTTTCCTTCTTTAAGAGAAGCGATATCGTTGCTTCAGACATAGTCGGGGGCAGTTGTCCCCTTTCCTTTGCCTCATTAAAGGTCCTCGTCAGTACCGGGGCGAGCAAGTCCACATATTTTCTATAGAATTCAACTGGGAATCCATCCGGTCCCGGGGCCTTTCCCGCCTGCATGCTCCTAATTACTTTCACCACTTCTTCTACCTCGATCTGTGCTCCCAGTCCCACCCTTTCCTGCTCTTCCACCTTGGGAAATTCCAGCTGATCCAAGAAGCCCATGATTCTCTCCCTCCCATCCGGGGGTTGAGCTTCATATAATTTTTTATAAAATGTCTTGAACACTCCATTCACTCTCTCCGCTCCCCGCTCCATCTCTCCTTCCTCATCCCTCACTCCCCCTATTTCCCTCGCTGCTCCCCTTTTCCTCAATTGGTGTGCCAGCAACCTGCTCGCCTTCTCCCCATATTCGTACTGTACACCCTGTGCCTTCCTCCATTGTGCCTCTGCAGTGCCTGTAGTCAGCAAGTCAAATTCTACATGTAGCCTTTGCCTTTCCCTGTACAGTCCCTCCTCCGGTGCTTCCGCATATTGTCTGTCCACCCTCAAAAGTTCTTGCAGCAACCGCTCCCGTTCCTTACTCTCCTGCTTCCCTTTATGTGCCCTTATTGATATCAGCTCCCCTCTAACCACCGCCTTCAACACCTCCCAGACCACTCCCACCTGGACCTCCCCATTATCATTGAGTTCCAAGTACTTTTCAATGCACCCCCTCACCCTTAGACACACCCCCTCATCTGCCATTAGTCCCATGTCCATTCTCCAGGGTGGGCGCCCTCCTGTTTCCTCCCCTATCTCCAAGTCCACCCAGTGTGGAGCGTGATCCGAAATGGCTATAGCCGTATACTCCGTTCCCCTCACCTTCGGGATCAATGCCCTACCCAGCACAAAAAAGTCTATTCGCGAGTAGACTTTATGGACATAGGAGAAAAACGAGAACTCCTTACTCCTAGGTCTGCTAAATCTCCACGGGTCTACACCTCCCATCTGCTCCATAAAATCTTTAAGTACCTTGGCTGCTGCCGGCCTCCTTCCAGTCCTGGACTTCGACCTATCCAGCCCTGGTTCCAACACCATATTAAAATCTCCCCCCATTATCAGCTTTCCCATCTCTAGGTCCGGAATGCGTCCTAGCATCCGCCTCATAAAATTAGCATCATCCCAGTTCGGGGCATATACGTTTACCAAAACCACCGTCTCCCCCTGTAGTTTGCCACTCACCATCACGTATCTGCCCCCGTTATCCGCCACTATAGTCTTTGCCTCGAACATTACCCGCTTCCCCACTAATATAGCCACCCCCCTGTTTTTCGCATCTAGCCCCGAATGGAACACCTGCCCCACCCATCCTTTGCGTAGCCTAACCTGGTCTATCAGTTTCAGGTGCGTTTCCTGTAACATAACCACATCTGCCTTAAGTTTCTTAAGGTGTGCGAGTACCCGTGCCCTCTTTATCGGCCCGTTCAGCCCTCTCACGTTCCACGTGATCAGCCGAGTTGGGGGGCTTCCTACCCCCCCCCCCCCTTGTCGATTAGCCATCACCTTTTTCCAGCTCCTCACCCGGTTCCCACGCAGCTGTATCTCCCCCAGGCGGTGCCCCCCCCCCCGCCCATCCTCTCCCATACTAGCTCCCCCCTCTCCCCAGCAGCAGCAACCCAGTAATTCCCCCCTCCCACGCCCCCCCGCTAGATCCCCCGCTAGCGTAATTACTCCCCCCATGTTGCTCCCAGAAGTCAGCAAACTCTGGCTGACCTCGGCTTCCCCCCGTGACCTCGGCTCGCACCGTGCGACGGTCCCTCCTTCCTGCTTCTCTATTCCCGCCATGATTATCATAGCGCGGGAACCAAGCCCGCGCTTCTCCCTTGGCCCCGCCCCCAATGGCCAACGCCCCATCTCCTCCACCTCCCCTCCTCCCCCATCACCACCTGTGGGAGAGAGAAAAGTTACCACATCGCAGGATTAGTACATAAAACCCCTCTTTGCCCCCCACATTCGCCCCACCACTTTGTTCGAACGTTCTTTTTAATAACCCGCTCATTCCAGTTTTTCTTCCACAATAAAAGTCCACGCTTCATCCGCCGTCTCAAAGTAGTGGTGCCTCCCTCGATATGTGACCCACAGTCTTGCCGGTTGCAGCATTCCAAATTTTATCTTCTTTTTATGAAGCACCGCCTTGGCCCGATTAAAGCTCGCCCTCCTTCTCGCCACCTCCGCACTCCAGTCTTGATAAACGCGGATCACCGCGTTCTCCCATTAACTGCTCCGAGTTTTCTTCGCCCATCTAAGGACCATTTCTCTATCCTTAAAACGGAGGAATTTCACCACTATGGCTCTGGGAATTTCTCCTGCTCTCGGTCCTCGCGCCATCACTCGGTATGCTCCCTCCACCTCCAACGGACCCGCCGGGGCCTCCGCTCCCATTAACGAGTGCAGCATCGTGCTCACATATGCCCCGACGTCCGCTCCCTCCACACCTTCAGGAAGACCAAGAATCCTCAGGTTGTTCCTCCTTGCCTTGTTTTCCAGTGCCTCCAACCTTTCCACACATCGTTTCTGATGTGCCTCCTGCGTCTCCGTCTTCACCACCAGGCCCTGCCCTGTATAGGGCAGCACGGTAGCATTGTGGATAGCACAATTGCTTCACAGCTCCAGGGTCTCAGGTTCGATTCCGGCTTGGGTCACTGTCTGTGCGGAGTCTGCACATCCTCCCCGTGTGTGCGTGGGTTTCCTCCGGGTGCTCTGGTTTCCTCCCACAGTCCAAAGATGTGCAGGTTAGGTGGATTGGCCATGATAAATTGCCCTTAGTGTCCAAAATTGCCCTTAGTGTTGGGTGGGGTTACTGGGTTATGGGGATAGGGTGGAGGTGTGGACCTTGGGTAGGGTGCTCTTTCCAAGAGCCGGTGCAGACTCGATGGGCTGAATGGCCTCCTTCTGCACTGTAAATTCTATGAAATCTATGAAATCGTCCTCATTCTCGGCTGCCTTTGCCTTCACGACCCGAAGCTCCAGCTCCTGGGTCTTTTGTTCCTCCTTTAGCCCTTCGATCGCCTGTAGTATCGGGGCCAACAGCTCTTTCTTCATTTCCTTTTTGATCTCTTCCAGACAGCATTTCAAGAACTCTTGTTGTTCAGGGCCCCATGTTAAACTGCCACCTTCCGACGCCATCTTGGTTTTTGCTTGCCTTCCTTGCCGCTGTTCTAAAGGATCCACTGCAATCTGGCCACTCTCTCCTCCTTTTTCCATCCGTATCCAGGGGGGATTCCCTTCTGGTTTACCGCACAGTGTTTTTAGCCGTCAAAATTGCCGTTGGGGCTCCTATCAAGAGCCCAAAAGTCCGTTTCACAGGGAGCTGCCGAAACGTGCGACTCAGCTGGTCATCGCCGCACCCGGAAGTTCCGAGGGGCAATGATAACTGATATACTAGCAACATCCATGAGGTCAGAGCTGACTGATGAGATGAATGGAATGGAAGTTGGCAAGATTTGCCCTTGGCAGGTGTGCTTGGCAAGGTTGGTGAAGTAGGGGACAATTAAGGCTGTTCATTAGGAGACAGCGCCAAGTGTCTTGACAGATCTTTCGAACGTTGCTGAGAGGAATAGTGGAAAGCTGTAAGATAATTGAGAGGGAGTTAATTCTGGCAACATGGACGTAGGAAAGAAGATGCGTACTAATGAATTAAGATTTGTAAAGATCGGGTTCTGAGGGTGGAAAAAAGAAAGGAGGCATGGTGACAGGGAGGGGTAAAGAGTGGAAAAGATAGAGAAAAGATCAGATAATTACTTTGGCCTGACTGCATGAAATGTAGAATTATGGAACATTTCAATGCAAAGGCTATGCTGTTTATAATAAGCGTAAACTGTGCTTAATGACAGTAATGGCAAGCAGTTAAATTACATCAATGTGCAAGCGGATAATTCAAATATCATAGATACTTAATAAATACAATTAATTGATTCCTCACCTTCACTGACCAGGTGAGTGTTCCGACATTCCCTTTGTTCACTGTTGTTCAACTCATGCATCCTGTTTCTTCACTGTTGTCATTCCCTTTGTGCTCCTCACTTTGAAATACTCAGGTGCACCATCCCACCCTGTCCTGTGCTCATTTGCTCCAGCAGAATTCCTATTGACACCAGCAGAGAAATAGGACATTTTGAGCACTGATCAAGTCTTTCCAAATATTTCATCAAGAGGCAACATTTTATTGAAACAGGAGTAGGCCATTCAGCCTCTCAAGCCTGCCTGCCCTTCAATTTGTTCATGAATGATCTATGCCTCACCTCCATTTACCCATTTCTGATTCCTATCCCTTGAGACTCTAATCTAATAAAAATAATTGATCTTATTCTTGGAAGTTCACATCCCTTTGGTGCAGAGAATTCCAGATTTATTCTATCTTTTATGTGAAATTAGTACCTCCTGGTTTAGCCCCCAAATAGCCTAGCTCTAATTTTAAGATCATGGTTGTTATAGAACAAAGAGATCTAGGAGTACAGGTTCATAGCTCCTTGAAGGTGGAGTCGCAGGTGGACAGGGTGGTGAAGAAGGCATTCGGCATGCTTGGTTTCATTGGTCAGAACATTGAATACAGGAGTTGGGACGTCTTGTTGAAGTTGTACAAGACATTGGTACGGCCACACTTGGAATACTGTGTGCAGTTCTGGTCACCCTATTATAGAAAGGATATTATTAAACTAGAAAGAGTGCAGAAAAGATTTACTAGGATGTTGCCGGGACTTGATGGTTTGAGTTATAAGGAGAGGCTGGATAGACTGGGACTTTTTTCCCTGGAGCGTAGGAGGCTTAGGGGTGATCTTGTAGAGGTCTATAAAATAATGAGGGGCATAGATAAGGTAGATAGTCAACATCTTTTCCCAAAGGTAGGGGAGTCTAAAACTAGAGGGCATAGGTTTAAGGTGAGAGGGGAGAGATTCAGAAGGGCCCAGAGGGGCAATTTCTTCACTCAGAGGGTAGTGAGTGTCTGGAATGGGCTGCCAGAGGTAGTAGTAGAGGCGGGTACAATTGTATTTTTTAAAAACCATTTAGATAGTTACATGGGTAAGATGGGTATAGAGGGTTATGGGCCAAGTGCGGGCAACTGGGACTAGCTTAATGGTAAAAACTGGGCGGCATGGACTGGTTGGGCCGAAGGGCCTGTTTCCATGCTGTAAACTTCTATGATTCTATGGGCTGGATTTTACAATCCCCCAATAAATGGCTGCTTCACGGTTTTGTCCTTCCTCTACCGCTAGGGGGAACCCAATATCAAGTACGTAGCCTGGCTGCTTTACCTACCCGGGCTGATGTCGAGCAAGGGGTGAGGTCCTTTTTTGATAATCCACTGTTCCCTCTGGAGGCAGCCTCCACCCCAAAATCTCACGCTTCCCCTTTCACCCTCCCCTTCCCGCCCCCAATGACTGGCACAGTTTCTTTCTCCTTCATTTCAGCAATATAAACGTAACAATGAAAATGTCTGATCCTTTAAGTGTTACCACATCCTAAATGGGACAGACTAAGCAAAGATCTAATGGGTCAAATGTTAGAATCCATATTGTGCTGTGGGACAGCAGGGAGGAACTATGTAAAACAACGACCTGTAACCAAGTCTAGAGACCAACTCTGAGTGCAATTGGGACTGTAGAAGAGAATATGCACTAGGCATATAATATATCAACTCAGTGAAGTTATGGTAAGGGCAACCTGTCTGTTAAACTGCCCTTGCACAGCAATACTGGTGATGGGACACGCCAGAATGGTGAAAGATTTTTTCTACAGAGTAAGGGATTTTAAAAAAAAATTAAAGTACGCATTTCATTTTTTTTTCCAATTAAGGGGCAATTTAGCATGGCCAAACCACCTACCCTCCACATCTTTGGGTTGGGGGGGGGGGGGGGGGGGGTGAGACCCCCGCAGACTCAGGGAGGATGTCCAAACTCCACATGGACAGTGACCTGGGGCTGGGATCGAACCCTGGTCCTCAGCACAATGAGGCAGAGTAATGAACAAATGAAGAGAAACAACAGGTAAGGTTGAAGTTTTGTAACCTAACCACATCAAATCAAGAAAGGTGGTGAACTATTGGGGAATTGAAGTAAAGAAGAAGCTCCATTACCACCCCACTGAATGATAATGCTGGAGTGCAGTATTTTGGAATGCGAGAGACAAAGATTAATTGTGTTTGCAAATGTCTTCAGCCCAAAATACCAAGTGTACAATACTTAAGTAGCCAATGTCAACAGTTTCCAACAACATAACTGCTCAGATCTAGCCAAATTGATTCAGTCAATAATGCACAAAGGGACTGAGTGCACTGGATACTGTAAAAGCAATTGGCCCTAACAACACAATGCAACATCCTGGTTTTTATTAATAAAACGTTTTAATAACAAAAGCAGAGTGTTCTCTGTGAGCACTGATTTTCAATAGAGTTCCTCAATCATACACCACATCTCAGAAAAAAGGTTTATTGCTCAGGTGAATCAAGCTTACCAAGAAAAAGCAGACCGCTTAATTTGTACCCATTCACCTTACATATTCACTCCTTCCACCAACAGCGCACAGTGACTGCAATGCATGCAAATCTACAAGGTGCATAGCACCCACTTTCCAAGGCTTCGCCAATGTTATTTTCTAAGCCCATGATCTCCACCACTTAGAAGGACAAAGGCAGCAGGATCATGGGAACACCACCCCTTGCAAATTCACCTCCAAGCCACACACCATCCTTATTGGGAAATATACAGTCACTCTTTCATTGTCTTTGGGTCAAAATCCTGGAACTCCTTCCCTAACAGCATGTTGGTGTACCCACACATGTGCTGCAGCGGTTTAAGAAGGCAGCTCATCACCACCTTCAAAAGGGCAATTAGGGACAGACAATAAGTGCTAGCATCTTCATTCTAAGAACAAATATGAAAAAAAACTGTAATTTCAGTGTTAAAATTACATTCTCAGGAAGAAAGCTGAAAATTTACGGGTCTCTATATTTCAACTAATTTATAGATTATTGAATAATCTTTGGAAATAAGGGAAAACCGACGGGGGGGGGGGGGGGGTAATAATTTTGACAAACATGGTTCTGGCAAATCAACAGCCTATTTTACATCTATCAAGATTTTCATTTCCATTTAAATCAACTTCACCTTTTTTCTTTTTGCTTCAATGTGCTGGATTCCCAACAGCCCCGCGCCGAAATCACATTCGGCGCAGGGGTGGAGAATCCACTTTGACGCCGAAATCGGGCCCGGCGCCGGTCCGACGATTCTCCGGGACCCGAGAATCGGTGTGATCATGGAGTACGCCACGCGGCTGGGGGACCATTGACAGAGGCCTGTCCAGCGATCCTCCGCTCCCAACCAGCCGAGTTCTCGACGGTGTGGAGCTAACAACCTATTGCCGATTGTGATGCTGGCGTGGCGGCCGCGGACTCAGTCTGCAGCCGCCCCGGTAGGGGGCGGGGCATTAGACACTGGGGGGGGGGCCTTATAGGCGGCCGGAGGTTAGATCAGCGCGGTTAGATGCTTGGGTGCACGGCTGATCGGGGGTGGGGGGTTCTAATTTTTGTGTCTGACTCCGCAGTCCGAGTCTGCCATGGAGCTTGGCGCGGCTGCTGGAGGCCGCCACCGTGCGCATGCGCGGGCTCCGAACTGGAAATGCGGGGGCCCATATCCGCAGCAAAAGCTGCGGGAATTACTCCAGGTCACTGCTAGCCCCCTGCAGAGCATTGAATTAGCTAATCTTTTTTCCAGGACTCTGGAATAAAACCCCAGCATTTTTACTCCGGCGTGGTGACATAGTCCCATTTTGGGAGAATCCAGCCCCATATCTTTATGAAAATGGATGTAGTAGACATGCTTAGTTTCATCTTGGAATTTCTTCTAATACAGGCTGACATCCTCCTTATCTTTCCACTCTGTATTTTCCCCACTTGAAAGATACTTTATACACTCAAATAGTTATCCCACTTTGTGATCGCCCCCACAGAGCGGTAATGGTAGAGGATTTTCTTTACAGAAAAATCAACTTTGTGTTAATTTCTGGTCATGTCAAACTCTTTTGCCTCATAAAACAGAAGAGGTGAATTTCACATTTCAAATTTTTACCTTTAAATTTGTTGTCGATTCTTAGAAACATGGCATTTCTATATAAATTCCATGCACAATTTAATGATAGAAACAGGCTGTCAGAGTACTCTACTGGTTTAGAGACTCATTCATGCAGACACTCTGCCAGTGGGCATTTTACCTATGCATGGTGAAGGCATTCTACCAATGCAGACACTATTAGTGCAGAAAGTCTGAGTGAAAACAGTAAAGACATTCTGCCAGTATGAACAATAATCAGACAGTTTGTCAGTGCAGTTATTCTGTCAATTCAAACCTAATTCTGCCAGTATAGATGGTGGTCTGCCAGTGTAGACATTCTACCAGTTTCAAGTGTCAACACTTTGCCAGTTCAAGCAATGCAGGTAACACTGTATGAAAGTAGAGAGACTCTGCCAGTACAGGCACTCTGCCAGTGTAGAGTGACTCTGCCAATGCAGACACTCTACCAGTGCAAATACCATGCCAGTTTAGTGTACTGTCAGTGGAATGATTCTGCCACTGCAGACACTCTGCTAGTTTAGACAGTGCAGTCTGCCAATGTAGTGACTCTGCTTGTGGAGACGCTCTGCCAGAGTAGACAGTGTCCTTTGCCAGTGCAGCCACTATTCCAGTGTAGACAGTGCACTCTGCCAGTGCACATGTTGTTAGTGCAGACGGTGCACTCTGCCAGTGCAGACACGTTGGCAGTGCAGACAGGGCACTCTGCCAGTGCAGACACGTTGGCAGTGTACAGTGCACTGTGCCAGTGCAGACACACTGGCAGTGTAAGCACCGTGCCAGTGCAGACACGTTGGCAGTGCAGACTGTGCCAGTGCAGACATGTTGGCAGTGTACAGTGCACTGTGCCAGTGCAGACACACTGGCAGTGTAAGCACCGTGCCAGTGCAGACACGTTGGCAATGTAGACAGTGCACTGTGCCAGTGCAGACACGCCGCCAGTGTAGACAGTGCACTTTACCAGTGTAGATATTTGACTCCGACACTGCCGCTAAAGCCCAACCTGATGTCACCGCCGGCTGCGCGCGCAGCCGCTGTCCACGCGCTTTTCTATTGGGCCGGTCTCTGGGCGTTACCAAGGTTACGGGCGGCGTTGGTCACAGACGGGGACAGAGAGGGGACGGTAGCGGAGTCAGTGAGGGACAGGGCGGCGAAGCGGAGCACCAATGTCACGGCCATTAGACCTGAGCAGAAAGCAGCACCAGCAGCTGGCCGAAACCCTCTGCAAACTCACCAAGCGTTGTAAGTGAGGCAGAAGCCGCTGGACGGCCCACTGCGGCCTGAAAACAAGATACCAGCGCTGCGGCGAGGCAGCGAGCATCACTGCACAGTTATTGGTCCGATTGGGGGCCATTAAGTGGGGCTGATGGCAATGTGCTCGTGGCGGAGCGGTCCCCTGCAGTGATTCCCCAGGGAGAGGCTCCATTCCCCAGGGAGGGCCCGCAGTGCCAGGGATCCTTCTCCAGGACTTCCCTTCTGATCAGTAGGTCTCCACTCAACTATCATGGATGTTAAAATTAATCTTTAATGTGCTGGGGGTCGATTCCCTCTCGATCTCCTACCTACCTCAGCATTGTCCACCTTTACAGCTCCTGGTCACTCCAGCAGCACTGGGAGCTCACCCACCGCCCTTGATTGGATGCTGGGCCCAGATGCAGGCAGTGATTGGAGCTACTTGAGGTTATTTATGAATATTTATTTATCTCAAGCTTGCCCCTCGCCTGAGATGTGGTGACCCTCAGGTTAAATCACCACCAGTCAGCTCTCCCCCTCAGGGGACTTTGGCATATGGGACGTTGGCGACCTTACCTTACCTGCAGTAAAATCGCTGAGCCCTTTGCTGGCATGTGTGAATCTCTTGGTCCTGACATCCAAATCCTGAAGCCCATGGTCATAATTACATATGACATGGAGCAGTGTTTTTCAAACTTTTTCCCGGAACCCACTTTTACTAACCGGCCGACCTTCGCGACACACTCCACATTTGCTGATAATGTGAAAGGGTAGCCTGCTTGGTCCTCAGTCGATCACTCCAATCAGGTTCACAGGAGGAGAGGGCAATGCTCATAATTGGGTGCAGTCTTCAGCAACTTCCTTTGTGCCGTCTTCATCTTTGTGAGAACTGGAAATCTATCCTCGCGCATGTAGGTCATCATGAAGGGCAATAGCAACAAAATGTTTTACTCAGCACTGGATAGTCCTGAGAGATGCTACTCCAGAATGCTGACAGTCTCATGGGCTTTTGGTGTGTTTTTAATGTGCTTTCACAGGTCAGGTACAGCAGCATAGTTTTTTCATTTAGAGTCAGCTGTAAATTAATAACTGACCCTTGGGTCTCAAACTCAAAAGAAATTTTTCACCCACCATTTCTCTTTCAAAATCTGAAACTTCTCTCATTTACCTTTCTCCATGTAGCACACATGGCTTTGCATCCTTATTTGCATTGGCACAATTGACAAAACCATACCTCAAGAAATCATCTTTGTACTGCTTTGTTCCTGAGTTAAGTTTATACTTTGTAGACTGTTAATCCGAGGCCCTGGAGCTTTATACAGAGCTAGCAATAGCAATACTCTGTCCCACCCTAGACTCTCTTGAACAGCTCTCTCCAGCAGATTCACGTGTGAGATCCTGGCCAGTAGGATGTCTATTTGTGTGTCTTGCTGTTCCTTTTGCGTAACAAAACGATTCATCTTCACAGTTCTCGTGCCTTGCTTGTTGATAGCTGGAAAATGGAAGAAGCTCTCCACGGTGGTTTGGCACCAAAAGTGCCAAAAACAGGGCGCTTAACATACAGGGCGCTTAACCTCACATTTACGTGCAGGGCGTGTGGGCCTACTCACTGCTGCCTGCTGGGAGCATGAGTAGACCAAATGGCATGTTGAGCCTGCTCTCCACCATTCAATATGATTACGGCTGATCTGTGTTTCAGCTCCATTTAATTTCCTGAGTGACCAAAAATCATTCTATCACAGCCTTAAATATATTCACTGATGGAGCATCCACAACCCTCAGGTAGGAAATTCAAAAGATTCATATGCCTTTGGGTGAAGTAATTTCTCCTCATCTTAGTCCTAAATGATCAGCCTCTTATCATGAGACTGTGCCCTGGTCTTTTAGACTCCCTGACCAACGGAAACAATCTCTGTGTCTACCCTATTGAGACCCATCAGAATGTTATAGGTTTCAATGAAATTGCCGCTCATTCTTCTAAACACCAGAGAATACAAGTCCAGTTTACTTGGCCTCTCGTCATAATCCAACCCCATAGAATCTCTGCAGAGCAGAAGGAAGCCATTCGGCACATTGAGTCTGCACCGACCCTCGGAAAGAGCATTCCACCCAAGCCCACTTACCTACCCTATCCCAATAACCCCTTAACCTAACCTACGTATCTTTGGACACTAAGGAGCAATTTAGCATGACCAATCCACCTAACCTACACATCTTTGGACAGTGGGAGGAAACGAGAGCACCCAGAGGAAACACATGCAGACACAGGGATAATATGCAAACTCCACACAGACAGTGACCCAGGGCCAGAATTGAACCCGGGTCCCTGCCGCTGTAAGGTAGCAGTGCTAACTACTATGCCACTGTGCTGCCCATCATCTCAGGGACCACGCTATATAATTCAAACATTTTAAGAATTTAAAACAATATTGAACTGTATTGTCACAGCAGTGTTAAATATTAGAAAGGAAGGTTCCTTTGCATTTAATTAACTGAGGGCCATAGCTGCTGAAGGAGTTAATATTTGGCCTCATGGGGTTGTAAACTTAGTTCTAAGCCATACTATCAGACATATCCTCGTATGAAAATCATGTGGTATAAGCTGCATCTATCACATGGAATACAAAGAATAAACAAATAATTATAATGTATTCTATTTTCACTTTTCCTTTCTCATTCCCTGGTTCCCCTTTTGTCTATTTATTTTTTATATTCCCAACCCCCTCCCCATGCTTGTAAACACTGCTGATATTGTTTCCTGGAGGTTAAGGGAATGCTCTAGAGGTGAGGCTAGATTAGGAGGATAATGGGAAGCCTTCTATCAAAACTATGGGGTTTTGATTTCTAAAACTATAAGCTGGGGGATGCCTGGAAATTTCAGCACTTGTGACTTGGAGTGTGATGTTGAGATGGAAAAGTAGGTGATCATAGTATGATTCCCCTAAGTGAGAGCGATTTGGCAACTGCAATGATTATCCTACTTTAGAATTACTGGTTGGAGGCAGCCTAACAGCTGACACAAACCTTCCCGCTATAACATCATAACATTCTGACCAATGACACTGATTGAAAAAGGGGGGATTATGAGTTGCATTTCCATTAGATAATGTCATTGGAGCAGAACTTGTGATGTCTTATGAAAGAGTGTTCACAACAAGATTTGCTTTCAGGCTGTCCCTTACCAGAAATTCTGAAGCTAAAAACAAACTGATAATGAAGGGGGTAGCATGGTGGCATAGTGGTTAGCACTGCTGCCTCACAGCGCCAGGGACCCAAGTTCGATTCTGACCTCGGGCAATGGTCTGTGTTGAGTTTGCACATTATCTCTGTGTCTGCGTGGGTTTCCTCTGGGTGCACCAGTTTCCTCCCACTGACCAAAGGTGTGCAGGTTGGGTGGATTGCCATGCTAATTGTCCTTTAGTGTCTAAAGATTAGGTGGGGTCATGCGGCTAGGGTGGGGGATTGAGCCTAGGTAAGGTGCTCTTTTGGAGGGTCGTTGCAGACTTGATGGGGCCGAATGGCTTCCTACTGCACTGTAGGAATTCTATGATTCTATGAACTGAAAAAAATACAAGTAAATAGCAATTTCCCTTTAATACCTGCATGCATAGCAATTTAATTAGCTTCCTAATTAGCTTCCTAATTAGCTGGTTCTGCATTTTATTAAAAAGTCTCCAGTTTTTCATGTCTTAGGTCAAGAAACATTTTTTCTTTGCATATGTTGCAGTCAACAAACATGAGGTGCAGTGTTTGATGAAAGTCTTCAGTACACTTGTTGCCACTTTTCCTGAACAGCGAATTGGAATTGGACTGGATCGAACCAAGTTCAGAAACGTTCTGCACACCACATTTGGAATGACTGATGATATGATCATGGACAGAGGTGAGAGGTACAGGTTTTCTTGAATAATAAATCTGTGAATTGAACAGCACAAACAAGTCATTGGAGAACTGTTCATGCATGCTTGTCCATATATACATACACAAAGCTGTATGCTAACTTTCAAATTCTCTGACATTTTTAAATGTTCAAAATGAGCCAGTAGCTGCATCGCTTCTTTACTAACATTGCCTCATTTGACAGTTAAATTTAAAAAAAGATTTCTACACAAGTCCAATGGATTGTGAATTTGTATGCTCATGATTTTGTATCTATGATGAATGGGTAATGTGCCTTTAAGATCATGCATGTAATGCCCCTTTAAGACCGGGTTTGGAACCCTGGGGGACTCCGCCTCCGGCTCCACCTCTCAGGGTTCCAGATATAAGGCGACGACCTATGGTCAGGACTCAGGGAGCACTCATCTCTCTGGCTGGCGAAGTTCTTTGTTTATTAAAGCATTCGTTTTACGAGTGCACTCTCTGGAGTCTTAATTGAGGGTACATCAGTATCAAAGTGCAATCATCTGGCAATGGAAATGGCTTCACATCTTGCCTTTTGTATTTTTCACAGCCAAATTATCACTGTTCTAATTGCCAGAAAGAAAGTTTGCTGTGTTGCTTGTTAAATGTCAATTTAAAATGTGTACCAAATCCCTGCGCTGTGACTCATAGAATCGTAGAATTTACGGAGCACCCTACCCAAGCCCACATCCCCAACCCATCCCTGTAATCCAACCCAACCTTTTTTGGACACTAAGTGCAATTTAGCATGGGCAATCCATCTAACCTGCACATCTTTGGACTGGGAGGAAACCGGAGCACCTGGAGGAAACCCACGCTGACATGGGGAGAACGTGCAGACTCCGCACAGACAGTGACCAGGAATCAAACCTGGCACCCTGGCGCTGTGAAGCAACTGTGCTAACCACTGTGCTACCTTGCTGCCCTCGAGTGATGTATGTGTGGCAGGATTTCTCTTTGGATTCAGGACCCCACCATCAGATTCAGATGGGGGTCAGAAACTCCCACTGTGGAAAACAGTTAATCAATGGTGATTTTCACCAATTTGGCTAGTTAGAGGCCAGAAGGTGGGCTGGCCATCCAATTAAGAATGCCAAAGGATTCTCAAAGCTGGGGAAGTGTCTTTTAGTTTGAAAGCAGGATGACCTGGCAGACAAGGTAGAGAATGTCCTAAAATGAAGCAGCCTCTCCAACTTCTTTCCAAAAAATACTTTAGCACCCCGGCCACCACTGTGGGGGAACCTGACACAGAGACCTGTGGCTGATGCATGACACCAGTCAGGCAGAGAAGAGACTTAAGCCTATTTGTAATGCAGGCCCCCATGTCTACTACCAATAGACCACCTCCCGGTAGCAGTACTATCACCACTGCTTGTGGGAACCTGCAGACTGACTGGAAAGCTCCAATGGCCTTCAACACCAGGCCTCAATAGATCTTTAATTAGTTCAATTGTTGATCTGCCACTTTTTTTTTCATACATGGGATATGGGTGTCACTGGTTATGCCAACATTTATTGCCCATCCCTAACTGCCCTTGAGACGGTGGTGATGAGCTTCCATCTTGAACCATTGCAGTCCATGTGATGTAGGTATACCCACAGTGCCGTTCGGGAGGGATTTCCAGGATTCTGACCCAGGGACAGTGAAAGAACAGTGATATATTTCCAAGTCAGGATGGTGTGTGGCTTGGACAGGAACTTCCAGGTGGTGGTGTTCCCATGTGTCTGCTGCACTTGTCCTACAAGATGGTAATGGTCAGGTGCTGTAGAAGGGGCCTTGGTGAGTTGCTGCAGTGCATCTTGTAGATGGTACACCTTGCTGCCACTGTTCATCAGTGGTGGAGTAAGTCAATGTTGGTGGATGGGGTACCAGTCAAGTTGGCTACTTTGTTCTTGATGGTGGTGAGATTTTTTAAAAAATCTTTTTATTCTCCTCATTTTCAACATTTTCATCAATAAACAACCAAAGAAAAAACAAACAAAAACAAATACAATAACAATCCCCCACACACAAACCACGCCCCGCTCACTATACAGACCAAAACATCCACACTTACATTCCAGGTAATAAAAATACAAATTAACAATCAATCCATTAACATGTAACCAAAGACAACAATGCCACCGACCCCCCCCCCCTTTCCCCCCCCCCCCCGCCCGATGATCAATGGCAACCAATCCTCGGAAGTGCATAATAAACAGCCCCCATGAATTGTGAAACCCTCCCTTCATCCCCGTCAGCTAAGACTTCACCTTCCCGAGCGTCAAAGGCCCCCCCCCCCCCCCCCCCCCCCCCCCCCCGCCAAGCCATGTCACAGGATAGAGAAGCTGACCTCCACCCCAACAGGACTCGTCTCCGGGCAATCAGCACGGCAAAGGCTAACATCTGCCCCCGCACACGCCTGCTGCCCGAGCCGGTCCGACCCCCTTGAAAAAGGCTTCTAGGGGTCCTGGTTCCAAGTTTACGAGTACTACCCCCGATGACACTGAGATGACATTGAAAACCTTCCCCTAACAAACCCCTCACATTCCATGTAACTCTCCTAACTGGGGGTCTCTCTTCCCCCCAATCCACCATCCTCATAACTCCAGGCCCTGCCCAGTAGGCTTGACCCGCCCCGTCCCATTGTTACCATCGAGCCCCCCCACCCCACCTCTCCAGAATCCTCCCATCCACTTCCTCTCAAAAACACCCCACCCAGTATTGGTCCCCTCCCCCAACTTTTCACACCTCCTAAACCCATTGAAACCTGTTCTACCAGGCTCTGGTGGCCGCTAAATGAGTTGAAGTTGCCTATTTGGTCACCACACTCCCGTTCACTGGCCGTTCACTAACCAGTGTGGAGGCCCCTGCCCAGGCCTCACTCCCCTCCAATACCCTACTCGCGCCCAGTCTCAGGAAAACAAAGAATTCCCCATCAACACACAACTCCAGTGTAAACACACAAACCCCGAAGAACCATCAGTGCAAAAGAAAATCCCAACTCTTACCTTGTCCAAATAGGCAACTTCAACTCATTTAGCACATATAACAACATGCAGTGAAAAATAGAGCTAGATACACTCCTCCACCCCCCCTCCCCCTACCCTCAGTCCAAGACCAATCCTTAGTCTCATTTCTCACTTCTGCCCCAGTCCTTCTGCCTTCACAAACGCCTCCAACGCTTCCACCGTCTCAAAATAAAAGTCTTTGGAGTTGTAGGTCACCCTCAACTTAGCGGAGTACACAATGCCGAACCGCACCCTGCTGTTATACAGTGCCGTCTTCACTCGGCCGAAGGCCGCCTGCCTCCTCGCCAACTCCACAGTAAAGTCCTGGTATATACGTATACCAATTCCAGCCCACTGCACCTCTCGCTTCTGTTTAGCCCAACTCAGGACCTACTCCTTCACGCGGTTCCTAGGGAAACAAATAATCACTGCTCTAGGCGGCTCATTCGCCTTTGGTTTAGGCCTCCACGCCCTATGAGCCTGATCCAGTTCGTACCGAGAGGGATCTTCCCCCTCCCCCAACAGCTCCGCAAAATCTTGGCAAAATACTCCTTTGGCCTCAGTTCCTCCACCCCTTCGGGCAGGCCCACGATCCTCCGATTTTGCCACCTAGTTCTGTTTTCCAGGTCCTCCACTTTGGCTCGCAGACCATTGTTGGCCTCCACCACGGTCTGCAGCTGCTCACCGTTCGAGGTGAGCTGATCACTGTGTTGTGACAAGGCCTCTTCCACTCCCTTCAGTCTCTCACCCTGCTCCCGCACCTCGGCCGATGTCCTTGACACTGCCGCCTTCACCGGGGCAATTGCCTCCTCCAACCGTGCTGCACTTTCAGTGCTGCCATCATCTCCTTCCTCATCACCTTCATGTGCTTTGTGAACTGTTTTTCAAGTTCCACAGCTATGGTAGGGGGAAGACGTGCACGGGGCAGCTCCTGCTAAAGGACTAAACTTTCAGGGTCTTTTTTTTTGTTTTGTTTGTTTAGTCTCGGGGGTATTTTTATTCTTGCAGCGCTCCCCGAAGGTACGAACAGGAAGAGAAAAAAAAAGCCGCAAGGGACCGGACTGATGGTAAGCTAAGGCCCGTGGCAGAGGAGCCGGAGAATATTTTTTTTAAAGGGGCGGGAGGAACCGGAGCCAGAGGCTCAGAAGCGGCCGAAGAGGGTCGCGGTTCCGAACAGAACTAGCACCTAAGAGCGCAAGTCTGCGAGCCTGCCCGACCAAGCCAAACCCCCCCCCCACCATGCACAGCAGAATGTGGGTGGCAGAAGAGAAGCGGCAGCCCGGACCGCGAAGCCAGAGATTTACTCAAGCGCTCAGGAGCGGGGCCAGCGGGCCAACAAGCAGAAGGGAGAGAGAGACCCCCCCCGCAACGGACCGGCAGCGACCACATGGTGAGCGGTGAGACAAAGAGGGACTCCGGTCCGCAGCAGGAAACATCTCCCCCAAACCCTCCTGACCCAGTGAGAAGGAAGGGGGAAAAAATAAAAGTAAATAAATAAAGAGATAAGGAACGAGAGACAGGAAGGAAGGGAGGAAGGTAACCAACAAACCCCCCCCCCCAACCCAACAAAAAAAAGGGGAAACCCGAAGCCCGAGGCAGACCCAGCGAGAGCAGAGGAGCGGGGGAAGTGGGAGAAACCCCGGGGTAAGGAACAGTAGCGTGGAAAGAAAGAGAGACAGACAGATGGCTGGAGGAAAGAAAAACACCAAGGTGAAGGTACAGCGAGACGCAAGCAGCAGCGAGGGTAAGGCGCATGAGCGGCGGATGTGCAGGCAGGCGTCCCCACAAGCCGATATGGAGGTACAGGCGAGCCTGAAAGGGAAAACAATGGCGGACCAAGCAGCGGAGCGTGAGCAGGACGCAGCAACCAGCATAAAGGAGGCGCTCTGGTCGGAGCTCCAAGCAATCATGAAGGAGACGACGCGCAAAATGCAGCAGACCATCGAAGGCCTGGAATGGGAAGTGAAGGTGCAGAAAAAACGATTCTGGAGTTGGAGAGGGCCACCTCGGACAAGAGCGACATGGTGATAACCCGAGAAGCCGAGGTCAAAAGGTTAGTAACGGCCCAAGGGAGCCTAAGAGGGAAAGTGGAGGACCAGGAAAATAGGTCCAGCGGCAGAACATTAAAATAGTGGGTCTGCCAGATGGGATAGAGGGCAGAGACCCAACAGGCTACATCACCCAAATGAAGGGCAAGCCAGTGGGAAAGGAGGTATTCCCAAACCCACCGGAAATAGACTCCGACCCAAGCCCAAAGCCGGGGACCAGCCCAGAGCAATTATTGCGAAGCTGCACCGGTTCCAAGAGCAGGAGAGAATCCTAAAGTGGGCCCGGCAAACGAAACAGCTCAGGAGCAGGGCCATCGGGCCAACGAGCAGAAGGGAGAGAGAGACCCCCCCCCCCCCCCCGCAACGGACCGGGGAAGGGAAGACCATAAGGGTGTATCAGGACATTGGGGCGGACCTGGCCAAAAAAATGGCTGAATTCAACAAGGCGAAATCAGCACTGCACAAAAGCAAAGTAAAATTTGGGATGTTATTCCCGGCCAAACTCTGGGTAACATTTGAGGGGAAAGAGCTGTATTTTAGCACCACAGCGGCGGCTGCTGAGTTCATTCGAGCGAACAAACTGGGGGAGAAGCACACGCAACATGAAAGACATAGAGACAGAAAAGGAAGGGAAAACCAGAACAAAGAACGGAGGACAGACCGCAAATCAGGATAATGGACTCATGAACTGTGCACATGTGTTATGCCTTGCTCGGGACTGTGCTGTCTTGTCTCAGAGCAGGTCTCCTCCATCAATGCAATGGGGGGGGGGAGGGAGTGGAGTAAGGGAAATGAGGGTGAGGAAAGCAAACAGGAGGGCGAGACAAGGGCCAGTAGGAGAAAGGTTAAACAGGGCCAGAACTGGGCAAATACTGGGAGGAGGGCCACCGTACTAGCGAGGAGGGCCAGCACGGGAGGGCAGAAAGGAAGGAGGGCTGCGGCGCCCCTCTCAGGGGATGGGAAGCGTCTGGCACAAGGGGGGGGGCAGAAGGGGGGGAGATCGCATGGGGGGACAAAGGGACAGGGGCTGTGGGGGGGGGGGGGAGGAGTCTGGGGGAGAACGCAGAACAAAAGAGAAGCAAAGAGAAGGGTGAGCTCGTGAAGCAGTACAGACATAGGCCTCTCCGGGAATGGAGCATGGCGAGGAACCAAGAGGGCGCCGCAAACAGCCACTCGAGAGAGCATCAGGGCGGAGGGAGATCCCAGAGCGCAGGGGCGCACCCGTGTGGCGTACACACAGCTGGTGGTCAAATGGGTGCCCCTGGGCAAAGGGAAACCCCTGAGCGCTGGGGCCCGACCCCATGGTGAGAGCGGTGACCCTGGCCATTTTGGACGGCCCCTGAGCAAAGGGAAACCCCGGAGTGCAGGGGCGCGTCCACCAGGCAGGTATGGGTGATTCCACAGGACTGGGGGGTCAGAAACCCTCCACCAGGATTGTTACCTGGAATGTAAGGGGACTCAACGGCCCAGTGAAAAGATCCAGAGTGTTTGCCCACTTAAGAAGCCTAAAACAGACATAGTCTACCTACAAGAGACGCACCTGAGGGAGAAGGACCGACTGCTGGTAAGGAAGGGCTGGGTGGGACAGATGTACCACTCCTGCTACGGGACGAGGGCGAGGGAGGTAGCAATATTAATCAGCAAAAGGACGAGGTTTACGGGAACAAATACAGTTACGGACATGGGGGAAGGTACGTCATGGTCAGCGGTGTCCTGGAAGGGGCACCTGTCGTACTGGTAAATATGTACGCTCCCAACTGGGCCGACCCAGAATTCATAAAGAAGACCATGGCGGAAATCCCCGACCTTGACACACACCAACTAATTATGGGGGTCGACTGATCGACCAATCAACCCCAGAACGGGGGAAAACGTCTGGCATGGCTAGGGAGCTAGGGGCCTGCATGGAACCGATAGGGACGGTGGACCCATGGAGGATCCTGCCCCCGGGAGAAAAGGAGTTCTCGTTCTTTTCGCAAGTGCACAAGGTATACATCCGTATCGACTTCTTTGCAGTGGGGAAATCGGTGCTTCCAGGGATCACGGAAATGGACTACTCCTCGATCATTATCTCCGACCACGCTCCACATATATGGATGTAAGGTTGGAGACAGGCTGGGCCCAGCGCCCTACATGGAGGCTGGACATGGACTTCCTGGCCGACAAGGCTTTCTGCCAAAAAATATCGCAGGCCATAGGCGATTACGTTAGTAACAACCAAAACGGGGAGGTCTCACCCTCCATGTTTTGGGAGGCACTGAAGGCCGTGATCAGAGGAGGGATCATAGCCTACAAGGCAAGTAGAGATAGAGAAGAGAGGGTGGCCAGGCAACAACTGGTGGCCTCCATTCTGGAAGTCGATAGAAAGTACTCCGAGGCCCCGACCGTAGAGCTGCTGGCGGAGAGGAAAAAGCTGCAAATGGACTTTACCTGCTGTCCACTAGGAAAGCTGTGTACCAACTCCGCCAGACATTGGGGACCTTCTCCGAACACAGAGACAAGGCTGGCTGCCTATTGGCTCACCAGCTGAGAAAGCAGGCAGCCACGAGGGAAATAGCGCAGGTTAAGGAGAGCAAAGGCAGACTGGTAACCAAAGGAGGTCAATCGGGCATTCGAGACCTTCTACAGGAGACTGTACACCTCCGAGCCCCCTGATGGGGATGCGGGAATGAAACAGTTTCTCGACAGACTGGAAATGCCAGTGGTGGGGGAAGACAGAAGGGGGAGCTGGAAGCACCAATAGACCTGGGAGAAATCATGGAGAGCATCAACTCCATGCAGGCGGGGAAGGCACCGGGACCCGATGGGTTCCCGGCGGACTTCTACAAAACATTTGCACCAGTCCTGGCCCCACACCTAAGGGACATGTTTGCGGACTCACTGGCAGGGGGCACCCTGCTCCCAACGCTAACGCAGGCCACAATCTCACTAATACCCAAAAAAGATAAAGACCTGACGGAATGTGGATCATACAGACCCATTTCACTGCTGAACGTGGATGCGAAAATACTCGCGAAAGTCCTGGCCAAAAGGCTGGAGGGCAGCGTACCAGAGGTGGTCGCAGAGGACCAAACGGGCTTTGTCAAGGGTAGGCAGCTCACAGCGAACATCAGGTGGATGTGATAATCATCCCCCCCCCCCCCCCCCAGAACACTAGAGGTGATCGTCTTCCTGGACGCAGAAAAGGCCTTTGACAGAGTCGAATGGAGCTACCTCCTCGAGGTACTGGAACGGTTTGGGCTAGGAGCGGGATTCACCGCCTGGGTGAGGCCCCTGTACAATGCTCCCAAAGTGTGTGTCCGAACTAACATCACCAGCTCTGAATACTTCCAGCTACAGAGAGGAACAAGACAGGGCTGCCCCCTGTTCCCACTCTTGTTCGTGCTAGCGATCGAACCCCTTGCGATAGCCCTGCGGGATGCCAAAAGCTGGAAGGGAATCCGGAGAGGAGACAGAGAGCACAGTCTCACTCTATGCAGATGACCTGCTCCTCTATGTCTCGAAGCCACAGGAGGGACTGAAGGCAATACTGCAATACTGAAAGAGTTTGGAACCTTCTTGGGTTACAAACTTAACCTGGGCAAAAGTGAGACATTCCCAGTGAACCCAAAAGGGGGAGGGACAGAGCTGAAGGGGCTCCCATTCAAAATGGCCCAGAACAGATACCGTTACCTAGGGATCCAAATAGCTAGAGACTGGACACAGATCCACAAGTGGAACCTGACCAGCCTGGTGGAGGAAGTAAGAAAAGACCATCAAAGGTGGGGCTCACTCCCACTCTCCCTGGCGGGAAGAGTGCAGACAATCAAGGTGAACGTACTTCCAAGGTTCCTCTTCCTGTTAAGATGCATCCCGATCTTTATCCCCAAGGCCTTTTTACAAAACATAGACAGGCTAATCATGGCGTTTGTGTGGGGCAGGGGGGCAAGAACCCGAGAATTCCCAAACCGACATTCATAGAGGGAAAGTCAGAGGAGGCCTGGCTCTACAGAACCTACAATACTACCACTGGGCAGCAACGGCAGAAAAAGTGAGGGGATGGGTACAAGAACCCGACACAAATTGGGTACAAATGGAGGAGGCATCCTGTAAAGGAACAACCCTCCGGGCCCTGGTCACAGCAGCACTCCCATCCTCCTCAACAAGGTACACAACAAGCCCAGTGGTAGCGGCCATGCTGAGAACATGGACCCAGTTTAGACAGCACTTCGGGATAACCAAAATGTCCCTTTTGGCCCCCATCTGCGGTGACAGATTCCCCCCAGCCATGCTCGATACCACCTTCAAAAGATGGAGGCGGGACGGAGGCACACTGATGGTCGGGGACTTCTACGTAGGGCACAGACTGGCAACACTGGACGAACTGACGAGGAAGTGGAAACTATCAAGAGGACAGGAATTGAGACACCTCCAAATAAAGCACTTCCTCCGCAAAGAGATAGTAGGGTACCCCGGGCCCCCAGAAAGCTACGGGAGGACCTGATAGGCACAAGCAGCGAGAAGGGGGGGGGGGAGGGGGGGGGGGGGGCGGCTATGTGGGAAAATATATGGACAGCTACTGGACAGAGCCCGAACACCACTGGACGGGACCAGACAAAAATGGGAGGATAAACTGGGGACAGAGGTAGGATGGAGACTCTGGAGCGAAGCACTGAGCAGAGTGAGCTCCACCACCACCTGCGCAAGGCTAAGCCTAATGCAGCTCAAAGTGGTGCACAGAGCGCACCTGTCCAGAACCCGAATGAGCAGGTTCTTCCCGGAGGTGGAGGACAACCACACCCACATGTTTTGGGCTTGCCCCAAGCTTGCTGGGTTCTGGACAGCCTTCTCCGAGGCAATGTCCAAGGTGGTGGGGGTGAGGGTGACGCCATGCCCAATAGTGGCAATCTTCGGGGTATCGGAGCAGCCAGAGCTACACATGGGGAAGGGGGCCAACGCCCTTGCTTTCGCTTCCCTAATCGCATGCTGGAGAATCCTGCTCGCTGGCGATCGGTAGCACCACCCACAGCTGCAGACCGGCTCGCTGACCTCTCGGAATTTCTCCACCTAGAGAAGATTAAGTACGCCATCCGAGGGTCAGAGGAAGGCTTCCTGGATACTTGGGGGCAGTTCGTCGGCCTGTTCCAAAACCTGTTTGAGGCCAGCAACGAAGAGTAAGCCAGGGAAAAAAAAAAGATGAAGAATCAAAGGACTGCGCAACCCGGGGGTGGGGGGTGGGGGGGAGAAAAATGGGGAAACCACAAGAGAAGAGGAAAGGTGCTGAAACCAATGAGGGGGGGAGGAGGAAGGGGGGGGTAATATCACAGACCGATCCAGAGGGCAGCAAAATGTACATACAGTTAGTCAAATGAAGGACAAAACAAACCTCTCTGTAAAATAAAGCTAATTAGCGCGGGCAAGAAAAATGTAATGTATATAAGTAACAACTGTTTATAAATATGAGAAAAGCCAATAAAAAGATTTAAAAAAAAAAAAAAGAAATTCCACGACCATCACCTCGGTCATCTTTTCTGCCGTAAACAGTGCGGCCCCACCCAGCGAACAGGTTTCAATGGGGCTAGGAGGTGTGAAAAGTTGGGGGTGAGGACTGATTCTGGGTGAGGTGTTTTGGAGAGTAAGTGGATGGGAGCTTTCCATTTGGGTTTTGGACATCCTTCTTCCTTGTGTCTTCCTGCACTTATTTAACCAAAAATTGCCCCTGAGATCGGGCATTAAATTCTAAAAAATCAAGTCTCGAGCAAGAGCCATCCAATGTGCAAACTTCTCCTACATGCCGCCACCGGAAGTCAGTGTTGAGCTTCTTGAGTAGCGTTGGAGCTGCAAATGCGGTGAGTGTTTTTAAGCTGTCCGACATGTTTTACTTGTTCTTGGGATATGGGTGACTTTGATAAGATAATATTTTCTTCCCATCTCATGTCATCCTGAAAAAGTGTTGGTGTGCCTTCTTCTTAAACTGTTGCAATAAAAACAACTTGTGTTTATGTAATGCTTTTAATGTAGAAAAGTGACTCACAATGCTTGGCAAAATCATGATAATGATTAAGCAATTGTGAAAGAACAATGAAAGTATTGGGCAGAATTTACTATTGCGGGGGAGGGTGGTGGGGGGGGGGGCAGAAAGATCAAAGGCAGATTGGTCAGGACAGAACGTGGACACTTTATCAACACCAGGATTGGATGAAGGCTGCCTGCTCTGAGAAGATGGGCTGCCAGGTACCAAAACCAAAAGTCCATCAGATCGAATTTACAGGGCCCCTGCCATTTGTCTGTTGGTGGGGCAATATCCATGCCCCATGGGGAGGCTGCCAGCTAAATGGAGATGGCCTACATGCAGCAGCCCTGTGGGTGCCAGACGTGATGACCCAAAGAGGGAAACGTGGGCAGTGAAGCCAGCTCCCATAGCATCAATTATCTCCCTGGAAGGGTTTCCCTCCGACCATTGGCCCTGAATTCTCAATTTTTAAAAACCTACTGGCTCAGCCCCCAAGGTCTGAGACCTATTTCAGCAAGCCCACTTTTCCTTTGGAATTGCTGAGTTTCTGAGCTGCTGGTTCCCTCATGGGGCTGGTAGCATTGGGAACCCTTCAGCTGTCTTTAATGGGACATTGTGTGCATGGGTGGCCATTTGGCCACCTGTGGCAAAATCGCTGAGGCAGTCCCACTGCCGGCAATTGAGGGCTGAGGACTTGCTTTTCACTGCTGCATCAGGATTCGCTGAGGGTCGCAGTCTGCACTTTTGTTAACTTGGTGAAGTGTGGGGTATTCAGGTTCATGGGCACAATGTCCCATCCCTCGAAAAATCCAGTGAGAGAGAGAGAGACAGATAGAATTGTGAAAAAGAAATGGGAAATATCCAAGCAAATGATAGTCGCTGAGCTCACTAATTTAACCTTGTGCAATGAATGTGTTGTGTTTGCTGAAGGTTGCCTTGCTCGCTTCCCTTAGGGTCACTCCTGACTTGTTGCAGCTGCTCAGTGTTGGGAGTCAGTTGCTACCACCAGAATCCATTCACCTGGTGATTTATTTTGACCCATACTAAAGTACTGGCCTCTCAGTACTTTAAACAATACCAGAAGTGGATCCCAGAAATATTCCTTAGTGACATAGCACCACAAATCTGCGATCTCCACATCGCTGAATGATAATGGTGGCAGGTGCTTGGTAACTTGAAGTCTGCCCTCTAAACCTCGCGGTTATGCCTAACTCTATTTTTGGAATGGTTGGAGAAAGGATAACGTTTTGAGCACTGAAATAGGAACGTAAGAGATTATGACTTTTAAAAAAGTATTGATTTGTAAATATTTCAGAACCTTTAATGAGTTTTCTGATATCCGAAATTGCAGTTTTTCACCCTTCACAAAGTAAATGCTTCTTTGGTTTCTCACAATTGCTAGGGACGTGGAAGTGCACAGATCTCCAAGTTTTCTTGATTACCGTTGAAGCCATGGGGAAACTTTGCAGAACTTTCCCTATGGAGATCAACTTTAAGTAGAGTCCATCATAGAGTAGTGTTTCTGAATCTTCCTTGATAGCACAGGAAAATTAGACTATTTTCTTTCCATCCCATGCCTGGGGCATGAAAACTTTAGTGTCCCAAACACTGCCTTATCTCCGGATAGACTCTAAGCGAACGTGGCGTGGGTTCCAAAGGTCTGCCAAATGGCAAAAGTGGGTCCCGGGAAAAAAAGTTTGAAAAATACTGATGTAAGATATTTGAAATCACTAGAAGCTAGAACACTTCATATCATCCAGCTGGGCTCTGTGAGACCTTTAGCAACTTTGGTGCGTTGTTGGAAGGGAAGAACTTATCTGAATTCCTGGGAACTGGTGCTTTCTTAGCCACATGCACTGTTGTTGATGGTAAACCTTTTCAAGTTTGGGAAGTTTGCAAGACTGCCTAAGGATTTCTGACATGCAGGTACATCAGTGGGTGGACCAGCACAGCAAATATGTGATGTTTTGCACCTCTGTAAATGCAAGGACAAACTTCAAAAACCAATGCTAGGACAAAACTAGGGAAAAAACTTGTCTGGAAATGTTCTCAATACTCCACCTTAACTTCAGTGCAAGGTCAGTGAAAACACTGAAGGAACAGTGTAAATGACTTAAGCTGTGGTGGGTAATTGAGAAAACCTTTGCAGAAATTTGTGCCCATAGTTTCACACAACTGAAGAACATTTGTTGTAAGGGAAACAACCAAGAGATAAGAAGTGGCAAAAATGCAGCCTTTCACCCTTGATGGCTCAACGATTGTTCAAAGTAGATGAATGAAAGACTGGGAAGTGTCCAGGTTCAACTGTTCATAAATGCTGAGTGAGTACATGTAGTTATTGGTGCATTGGTAAGGACACCAAATTGGCTTCATCAGCCCCAGGTTCTTTTCATGATCATTAAACACTGACTCATACTGGAAGTGTACCTGTGTGGACATCTGGTGTGGGTGGGATTGATCTTTGCTGTAATTCCTCCTGTTGTTGAAAAACATAGTCATTTACTGTCAGGGTCCACAGTCAAAATTTACAATTGTGGAGAGCCTGGCGAGTTGGTCAAGGACGCATACCAGCAAGGATTCAGTATCACAAGGAAAGAAAAAGAAGGGAAAAATTATTTAAAAAGCAAGAGATAGGATGTGCAAACTCCTGGATAAGCTGCCCTTGTTGCTTATGTAATGAAATCTCAGCAACTGCTGATAAGTATTATACCCGCCATCACATATGTATGGGAGATTTGCAAATTTGAATATGAGCATTAGTGGTGAGAAATAGGGATGGGTTTAATGGAGGCCACCAGAGCGGGCTAGGCCACAGATGGGTCCACAAAGTTTGCAGAGGAAGCTAGGCATCGCATTCCCACCAGTGACCTCCCATTAAGTCAGCCATATGTCTCGGCCGGGGGTGGGGGAGGCTGACATTCCGTAGGGCAGGGACTGACTTAAGATACTTGGGGGTACAGGTTGCTCGGGATTGGGGGGGGGAGCGTGAAAGCTAATCTGGCAATGTGGGATTGTCTCCCTCTGTCACCGGCGGGTCGGGTACAGGCAGTTAAAATGAACGTGTTGCCATGGTTTCTGTTTATTTTCCAATGGCCTACCGATTTTTCTTCCAAAGACATTTTTTAGAGAGATTGAAGGAATGGTTACCTCGTTCATATGGGAGGGAAGGTGGCCAGAGTTAGAAAGGTGCTGTTACAGAGGGGAAGGCAGGCAGGGGGTTTGGGTCTTCCGAACCTGATGTATTATTACTGGACGGCAAATGTGGAGAAAGTGCGGAGCTGGGTCAGAGGGGTTGATTACTAATGGGTCAGAACGGAGGAGAGTTTGTGTCGGGGGTCATGATTAAAGGACTAGCAACAGCGCCACTCCCAATATCCCCGGGGAAATACTCAGGGAGTCCGGTAATAATAGCTTCATTGAGAATTTGGAGGCAGTTTCGCCAACATTTCGGGTTGGGGGCAGGGTCAAGGGCAATGCTGATTCGGGGGGGACCACGGATTTGAGCCAGAGAAGTGGGATGGAAATTTTCGGAGATGAAAGGAGAAGGGGATTAAGACACTAAAAGATTTGTTTCTTGGGGATCGGTTTGCAGGATTGAAGGAGCTGGGAGTGAAGTATGAGCTGGAGCAGGGGGAAATGTTTAGATACATGCAGGTTCGAGATTTTGCCAGGAAGGAGATACAGAGCTTCCTGCTGGAGTCGCCCTCCACATTGCTGGAGGAGGTGCTGATGACAGGGGAACTGGAAAAGTGGGTAGTGTCGGCGGTTTACAGGGCTATTTTGGAACAGGAGAAGGCACCGCTGGAAGGGATCAAGGCAAAGTGGGAGGAAGAGTTGGGAGAGGGTATGGAGGACGGGTTCTGGTGTGAGGTGCTCTGTAGAATGAACGCTTCCACTTCATGCGTATGGTTGGGGTTGATACAGCCGAAGGTGGTATATAGAGCCCACCTCTATAAGGGCGAGGATGAGCCGGCTCTTTGAGGGGGTAGAAGATGTGTGTGAATGTTGCTTGTTCATATGTTTTGATCCTGTCCAAAGCTGGAGGATTACTGGAAGGAGGTTTTTAGGGTAATCTCTAAAGTGGTTCACGTGAAACGACCCAGGCCCTCGGGAGGCCATATTCAGGGTGTAGGATCAGTCGGGGTTGGAAATGGGTGCAGAAGCAGATGTTGTAGCCTTCGTCTCGTTGATCGCCTGAAAGCGGATCCTGTTGGGATGGAGATCAACCTCTCCACCCTGTGCCCTGGCGTGGCAGGGGACCTGCTAGAATTCTTAACTCTTGAGAAGGTTAAGTTTGAACTGAGGGGAAGGACGGGGGGGTTTTACAATTCATGGGCTTTATTCATTTGGGGGCTTGATGCAGGTAGGGCAGTGGATGTTGTCTGTATGGACTTCAGTAAGGTCTTTGACAAGGTCGCTCATGGTAGACTAGTACAAAAGGTGAAGTCGCACGGGATCAGGGGTGAGCTGGCAAGGTGGATACAGAACTGGCTAGGTCATAGAAGGCAGAGAGTAGCAATGGAAGGATGCTTTTCTAATTGGAGGGCTGCGACTAGTGGTGTTCCGCAGGGATCAGTGCTGGGACCTTTGCTGTTTGTAGTATATATAAATGATTTGGAGGAAAATGTAACTGGTCTGATTAGTAAGTTTGCAGACGACACAAAGGTTGGTGGAATTGCGGATAGCGATGAGGACTGTCAGAGGATACAGCAGGATTTAGATTGTTTGGAGACTTGGGCGGAGAGATGGCAGATGGAGTTTAATCTGGACAAATGTGAGGTAATGCATTTTGGAAGGTCTAATGTAGGTAGGGAATATACAGTGAATGGTAGAACCCTCAAGAGTATTGACAATCAGAGATGCACTTTCAAGAATTGGATAACGGGGGGGGGGGGGGGGGGGGGCGTGCTGGGATGGTTGGGGGAGGGGGACTGTATTTGTTAATGGTTATTTGTTTATGTTATTTTGCGGGCTGCTCTTTGGGGTTTGGTGGAAGGATGGGATTGTTGTTGATGTGGGGATGGCATTGTATTGTTTATTGTTGGTGAATGTAAATTTGGGAGAAAATGTGAAAAAGGAGAATAAAAAAGTCAGCCGTGTGAATTGACTCTTGTAGGGAGCCCCCCCCCCAAACTAATTAGGCTAATTAACAAACTACTTAAAGCTCATTATCCCTGATTCCACGGGATCAAGTGGTGGCTCAGGGATTCTCCCTAACTTGCGTGTGTTCCCATGCATCCCTGAAGATTGCCCGACTTCGACAGGCTAGGAGAGTGGGCAAAGAAGTGGCAGATGGAATACAATGTGGAAAAATGTAAGGTTATGCACTTTGGAAGGAGAAATGGAGGCATAGACTCTTTTCTAAATGGGGAAATGTTTAGGAAATCAGAGGCACAAAGGAACTTGGGAGTCCTTGTTCAAGATTCTCTTAAGGTTAACATGCAGGTTCAGTCGACAGTTAGGAAGGTAAATACAATGTTAGCATTCATGTTGAGGGGGCTAGAATACAAGTCCAGGGATATACTTCTGAGGCTGTATAAAGCTCTGGTCAGATCCGATTTGGAGCATTGTGAGCAGTTTTGGGCCTCGTACCTAATGAAGGATGTGCTGGCCTTGGAAAGGGTCCAGAGGAGGTTCACATGAATGATCCCTGGAATGAAAAGGTTGTCATATGAAGAAAGGTTGAGGACTCTGGGTCTGTACTCGTTGGAGTTTAGAAGGATGAGGAGAGGATCTTTTTGAAACTTACAGAATACTGCGAGGCCTGGATAGAGTGGACGTGGAGAGGATGTTTCCACTTTCCATTGGTCCAGAGTAAGTGTTAATAATCTTTATTATCATAAGTAGGCTTACATTAACACTGCAATGAAGTTACTGTGAAAAAACCCTAGTTGCCACAATCCGGCGTCTGTTCGGGTACACTGAGGGAGAATTCAGAATGTCCAAATTACCTAAGAATACAGGACAGCTGACTGAAAGTAAACTGGAAGCAGAGGACACAATCTCAGACTAAAGGAACGATCCTTTGGAACAGAGATGAGGAGGAAATACTTCAGCCAGAGGGTGGTGAATCTGTGGAACTCATTGCTGCGGAGGGGAGGCCAAATCACTGAGTGTCTTTAAGACAGAGATAGATAGGTTCTTGATTAATAAGGGGATCAGGGATTATGGGGAAAAGGCAGGAGAATAGGGATGAGAAAAATATCAGCCATGATTGAATGGCAGAGCAGACTCGATGGGCCGAGTGGCCTAATTCGGCTACTATGTCTTATGGTCTTATGGACAGACCCTGCTGGGTTTGTCAGCAGTGTCCCAGGAGGAGGGGATGGGAGGGGGGGGGGGGGGGGGGGGGTCTTTCAAAGACACTTAACTGCTCAATCACGGGCATCAGCATCAATAAGCGGGAGGTGCCCATTGAGAGCTGCACCCCTGCTGTTGCATCCAATATTCTGCTCTCCCTTCGATTCCAAACCTTCCTCCACTTGTCTCCAGGAATCATACAATGATCTCTGGTGAAGGCTGCACTAGAATATGAACAGTAGCCACCGATCCCCGTGGTGCTGTAGGTGAACAGAGATATAACTTTATTTTGGAACTACCGAGAGGTAGAAATATGATGGATTTTAAACTGTTGTAAAAGGGGGGGGGGTTAGGTGGAACAAAATAGGAAGTCAGAAATAGGTTAGATGGAGAGGGATTAAGTAACAAAAATGTCCTGTAACAAACGACAAAGCAAGTGATAATGGGTGTTCTGCAGAAACAAAGCATTGGTCCAGAGTAAGTGTTAATAATAATAATCTTTATTATCATAAGTAGGCTTACATTAACACTGCAATGAAGTTACTGTGAAAAACCCCTAGTTGCCACAATCCGGCGTCTGTTCGGGTACACTGAGGGAGAATTCAGAATGTCCAAATTACCTAAGAATACAGGACAGCTGACTGAAAGTAAAAAGAGTCTGGAAGTGATGACATGTTGATCTATGAGGAAATTTCTCAGGAAGCTTAAATTTTCAAGGGGCTTGTCTCATGTTCACTGGAACCCTCCAAGAATGCCTCACTGGGACAGTTCTGCGGTACTTATCTGTATAGTTATCCAGGAAATGTTAGACAGATTAACCTAGTTTAACTCCTGGGTAACTACACAACCGACCACCCCCTTGACCACCTCCCCTGACACCAACTATCAACCCCCCCTCCACCAACATCCACCCCTGACCCCCCCCCCCCCCCCCCCCCCCCGCTTCCCACTATTTGATTATCCCCGACTACCCAGCTTTCCCATGACCACCTGACCACCCACCTAACCCCTGACCCGATGTCTACATGACCGGACTACTCTCCTGACCACCAAAGTACCTTTCTAATTTGACCTGATTACCCACAGACCACCTGTGTACCCTACCGACCCGAACTAACTAATCCCCAAACCAACCCAACTACGCAGCAGCCTCATGTTGGTGCACTTATGAGCGTAGCACAAACTTTGTCATTGCAGATGCTCGGAAGATTCCAGCCAATGCTGAGTCCAGAAAAATATGAAGTGCCTCGTCAGAAGAAGAGATTCTGTTCCTCAAGCTTGTGTTCAAGCTCAACTTCACTGGAACACTCCAGTAGGCTGAATACAGAAATGTAACTTGAGAACGAGGCGGTGAATTAAAATGACAAGCATCTGGAACGTAATGGTCATGTTTGCAGACTGCATGGAGGTATTCCACAAAGGGGTCACCTAACCTGCAATTAGTCCCCCTAACATAGAGGAGAGCAGTACAAGTGAAGTGCTGCTGGAAGGTGTGTGTGTTTGGGACTTAGGGGAGAGAACAGATAAAAGGGCAGGTGTTACATCTCCTGAAATTGCATGAGAAGACGCCGTAGGAAGGAGACTGGATGCTGGGGTGATAGAGTGGACCACGGTGTCATGAAGGTAATGGTCCCTTCAGAATGCTAACAGGAGGATAGGAGACGATCTCCCCTCCCCGAAGTGACTATTTTGTGTTTTCAGAATATCAGTAATTATTTGTTTTTTGCACTGAAGGAACACATATGTTAAGGAATAATACTTCCATTATGTTACTCAAAATTGTCTTGTTAGTGATCTCTGCTTATGTTAATTTCCATCAATCTTATTAAAAATCAGGTGATCTGTATAACAGGCAACTGAATTAATATTGCCTGTTTTTTAAAAAAGTGTTTATATTGGATTTTCACATCTTATAGTTCACAATTCATAAGTTACATATTACAAAACCACATCCTGAAGGAAAATAAAAAGACAAACAGAAATCAGCACATAGATTTATAGGAAATTGTCTTCCCTCCCGCTGTGGCCGTGACTCCCCTTTAGTCGGCGTGCATCTGTTACAATCCCCAGAATGGCCAGAGCAGGTATTTACAGGTGTCTATTTACAGTTTAGTTTGGGCTTCAACTTTCCCTCGGACCAGTCGCCTGCGACTTTGTCCTTCATCCCTCTCGTTTAATTTGCATGCCTTCTCCCTCCATCTTTCCTTTTCCTCTTTGTTCCTGTCCCATGGCTCTTTTGTGTCGCTCCCACCCCCACTCCCGCCCCGGCTCTACTGGTTGCTGGCTACGAACAGATCTTGGAACAAGTTGGTGAACGGCTTCCAGGTCCTGTGAAAGACCTCTTCTGACCCCCGGATGGCAAATGTGATTTTCTCCAACCTGAGAAATTCCTCCAGGCTGAACAGCCAGGCTGCAGCTATGGGTGGTGCTGCTGATCGCCAGCCGAGCAGAATTCTCTGGCAGGCGATCAGGGTGGAAAAGGCTAGGCCGTGGCCCCGCCTCCCCATGTAAGTGTCCCGGAGACCACCACTTTTGAGCATGGCTCCATCCTCACTACCACAGCGCTGGACATTGCCTCATAAAAGGTCGTTCAGTACCCGACAAGTCTCGGGTAAACCCAGAATATGTGGGTGTGGTGCTGCCTGATTTGCTACCATGTCCGGAGCATGGCTACTACCACTGGGCTCCTCGAGTGTTTGGCCCGGGGGGATGGGAGAGCAGCTGCGGCTAGTGCTCAGATAGACATCCCTATGCAGGAACTCTCCTCCATCTTCACCACTCTGCTCCCGGTTCCTTCACCAATCCCCTCACTCTTTCTGCGGTGGCCGCCCAGCGGTAGAACTGTAGGTTCAGGAGGGCCAGGCCTCACATGTTTCTTTTACTTTGTAGGATCTCCTTTTGGATCCTCGGGTTCTCCCCCACCACAACACTATAATTAGTTTGTCGACTGTTGAAAAGGGCCTTGGGGATGTAAATCGGGAGGGATCAAAACAGGAAGAGGAACCTGGGCAGTACGTTCATTTTGATCATTTGAATTCTCCCTGCGAGTGGGAGTGGGCTCCACCCTCTCTAAGTCTCTTTTGACTTCCTCCTCCAGATTCGTCAGGTTCCATTTGCGGATCTGTGTCCAGTCATGGACTGTTTGGATCTCCAAGTAGCGGAATTTGGTCTGGGTTTGCTTGAATGACATTCCCCCCAGGTCTGTCCCTTCCCCCTGCGGGTTCACAGGGAGGTTCTTGCTCTTGCTCTTGCTCTTGCTCTTGCTCAGGTTAAACTTGTAACTTGAGAAGGCTCCACTTGACTTCCGGGTGCGGCAATGACCAGCTAGGTCGCACGTTTCGGCAGCTCCCGGTGGAACGGACTTTTGGGCTCTTGATAGGAGCCCCAACGGCAATTTTAACGGCAAAAAACACTGTGCTGTAATCCAGAAGGGAATCCCCCCTGGACACGGATGGAAAAAAGAGAGGAAAGTGGCCGGATTGCGGTGGATCCTCCAGAGCAGCGGCCAGGAAGGCAGGCACAAAGCAAGATGGCGTCGGAAGGAGGCAGTTTAATATGGGGCCCTGACCAACAAGAGTTCCTGCGGCGTTGCGTGGAAGAACTCAAAAAGGAGATGAAGAAGGAGCTGTTGGCCCCGATATTACAAGCGATTGAGGGGCTAAAGGAGGAGCAAAAGACCCAGGAACAGGAGCTTCGGGTCGTGAAGGCAAAGGCTGCTGAGAATGAGGACGACATACAGGGCCTGGTGGTGAAAACGGAGATGCACGAGGCGCAACACAAAAGGTGTGTGGAAAGGCTGGAGGTGCTGGAGAATAATGCGAGGAGGAAGAATGTAAGGATTCTTGGTCTTCCCGAAGGTGTAGAAGGGGCGGACATCGGGGCATATGTGAGCATGATGCTGCACTCGTTAATGGGATCGGAGGCCCCGACGGGTCCGCTGGAGGTGGAGGGAGCCTATCGAGTTATGGCGCGAAGACCGAGGGCTGGAGAAATTCCTCGAGCCATAGTGGTGAGATTTCTCCGATATAAGGACAGAGAGATGGTCCTCAGATGGGCAAAGAAAACTCGGAGCAGTAGGTGGGAGAACGCGGTGATCCGCGTATATCAAGATTGGAGTGCGGAGGTGGCGAGAAGGAGGGCAAGCTTTAATCGGGTCAAGGCGGTGCTGCACAAACGGAAGATTAAATTTGGAATGATACAACCGGCAAGACTGTGGGTCACACATCAAGGGAAACACCACTACTTCGAAACGGCAGATGAGGCGTGGACATTTATTGTCGAGGAGAAACTGGAGTGAGCGGGCCATAAAAAGAACGTTTGGGACAAAGTGGGGGGGGGGGGGGGTGGTGAATATGTGGGATGAAGGGGGGGAAAAGAGGGAAGAGATGACTTCCCAAGTTGTTAATCCTGCGACCCTGTAACTATTCTCTCTTCCCCATGTCGTGGAGGAGGGGGGGAGGGAGGATGAGGAGCTGAGGGCGCCGGCCATTGGGGGCGGGGCCAAAAGGGAAGCGCGGGCTTTGTTCTCGCGCTATGGTAATCACGGCGGGAACAAGGAAGGAGGGGGCCTCGCACAGTGTGAGCCGAGGTCACGGGGGGAAGCCGAGGTCGGCCAGAGTTTGCTGACTTCTGGGAGCAACATGGGGGGTGCAATTACGCTAGTTTGGGATCTAGCGGGGGGGGGGGGGGCGGGGTTAACTGGGTTGCTGCTGCTGGGGAGAAGGGGGAGCTGGTATGGGGGCGGGGGGGGGGGTCGGGGCGGGGGGGCGCCGCTTGGGGGAGATACGGCTACGTGGGAACCGGGTGAGGAGCTGGATTGAAAAAGGAGATGGCTAGTCGTCAAGGGGGGGGGGGCGTAAAGAGCCCCCCCAACCCGGTTGATCACGTGGAATGTGAGAGGGCTGAATGGGCCGATTAAGAGGGCACGGGTACTCGCACACCTAAAGAAACTTAAGGCAGATGTGGTTATGCTTCAGGAGACTCATCCGAAGCTGATAGACCAGGTCAGACTACGCAAAGGATGGGTGGGGCATGTGTTTCATTCGGGGCTAGACGCAAAACACAGGGGGGTGGCCATACTAGTGGGGAAGCGGGTAATGTTTGAGGCAAACGCTATAGTGGCGGATAGATGGGGCAGATACGTGATGGTGAGTGGCAAATTGCAAGGGGAGGCGGTGGTATTAGTGAACGTGTATGCCCCGAACTGGGATGATGCCAACTTTATGAGGCGTATGTTAGGACGAATCCCGGACCTAGAAGTGGGGAAGTTGGTAATGGGTGGAGATTTTAATACGGTGCTGGACCCAGGGCTGGACAGATCGAGGTCCAGGACCGGAAGGAGGCCGGCTGCAGCTAGGGTGCTTCAGGACTTTATGGAGCAGATGGGAGGAGTAGACCCCTGGAGATTTAGTAGACCTAGGAGTAAGGAGTTTTTGTTTTTCTCCTATGTCCACAAAGTTGATTCACGAATAGATTTTTTTGTTTTGGGAAGGGCACTGATCCCAAAGGTGACGGGGACGGAGTACACGGCTATAGCCATTTCGGATCATGCTCCACATTGGGTGGACCTGGAGATAGGGGAAGAAAAACAACAGCGTCCACCCTGGAGAATGGACATCGGATTATTGGCAGATGAGGGGGTGTGTTTAAGGGTGAGGGGGTGTATTGAAAGGTACTTGGAACTCAATGATAATGGGGAGGTACAGGTGGGAGTGGTCTGGGAGGCGCTGAAGGCAGTGGTTAGAGGGGAGCTGATATCTATTAGGGCACATAAAGGAAAGCAGGAGGGTAGGGAAAGGGAGCGGTTGTTGAAAGAACTTCTGAGGGTGGACAGACAATATGCGGAGGCACCGGAGGAGGGACTGTACAGGGAAAGGCAAAGGCTACATGTAGAATTTGACTTGTTGACTACGGGTAATGCAGAGGCACGATGGAGGAAGGCACAGGGTGTACAGTACGAATACGGGGAGAAGGCGAGCAGGTTGCTGGCCCACCAACTGAGGAAAAGGGGAGCAGCGAGGGAGACAGGGGGGGCGAGAGATGAGGAGGGAGAGATGGAGCGGGGAGCGGAGAGAGTGAATGGAGTGTTCAAGGCATTTTACGAAAGATTATATGAAGCTCAGCCCCCGGACGGGAAGGAGAGAATGATGTGCTTTCTGAATCAGCTGGAATTTCCCAAGGTGGAGGAGCAGGAGAGGGTGGGACTGGGAGCACAGATTGAGACGGAGGAAGTGGTGAAAGGGATTGGGAGCATGCAGGCGGGGAAGGCCCCGGGACCAGACGGATTCCCAGTTGAATTCTACAGGAAATATATGGACTTGCTGGCCCCGTTACTGATGAGAACCTTTAATGAGGCGAGGAAAGGGGGCAGCTGCCCCCGACTATGTCAGAGGCAACGATATCGCTCCTCCTAAAGAAGGAAAAAGACCTGCTGCAATGCGGGTCCTACAGGCCCATTTCCCTCCTGAATGTGGACGCTAAGATTCTGGCCAAGGTAATGGTGATGAGGATAGAGGATTGTGTCCCGGGGGTGTTCATGAGGACCAAACTGGGTTTGTGAAGGGGAGACAGCCGAATACAAATATACGGAGGCTGCTAGGGGTAATGATGATGCCCCCACCAGAGGGGGAAGCAGAGATAGTGGTGGCGATGGATGCCGTGAAAGCATTTGATAGAGTGGAGTGGGATTATTTGTGGGAGGTGCTGAGGAGATTTGGTTTTGGGGATGGGTATATCAGGTGGGTACAGTTGCTGTATAGGGCCCCGATGGCGAGCGTGGTCACAGATGGACGGGGGTCTGACTATTTTCGGCTCCATAGAGGGACGAGGCAGGGATGTCCTCTGTCCCCGTTATTGTTTGCACTGGCGATTGAACCCCTGGCCATAGCATTGAGGGGTTCCAGGAAGTGGAGGGGAGTACTCGGGGGGGGGGGAGAGAGAGAAGAACACCGGGTATCTCTGTTTGCGGATGATTTGTTGCTATATGTGGCGGACCCGGCGGAGGGGATGCCAGAGATAATGCGGATACTTGGGGAGTTTGGGGATTTTTCAGGGTATAAACTGAACATGGGGAAAAGTGAGTTGTTTGTGGTGCATCTAGGGGAGCAGAGCAGAGAGATAGAGGATTTACCGTTGAGGAAGGTAACAAGGGACTTCTGGTACTTGGGGATCCAGATAGCCAAGAATTGGGGTACTTTACACAGGCTTAATTTAACGCGGTTGGTGGAACAGATGGAGGAGGACTTTAAGAGATGGGACATGGTGTCCCTGTCATTGGCAGGTAGGGTGCAGGCGGTTAAAATGGTGGTCCTCCCGAGATTCCTTTTTGTGTTTCAGTGCCTCCCGGTGGTGATCACGAAGGCTTTTTTCAAAAGAATCGAGAAGAGTATTATGAGTTTTGTGTGGGCTGGGAAGACCCGAGAGTGAGGAGGGGATTCTTGCAGCGTAGTAGGGACAGGGGGGGGCTGGCACTACCGAGCCTAAGTGAGTACTACTGGGCCGCCAATGTTTCAATGGTGTGTAAGTGGATGGGAGAAGGGGAGGGAGCGGCGTGGAAGAGATTGGAGAGGGCGCCCTGCAGGGGGACTAGCCTACAAGCAATGGTGACGGCACCGTTGCCGTTCTCACCAAAGAAATACACCACAAGCCCGGTGGTGGTGGCTACATTGAAAATTTGGGGGCAGTGGAGACGACATAGGGGAAGGACGGGAGCTTCGGTGCGGTCCCCGATAAGAAACAATCATAGGTTTGTTCCGGGGAGAATGGATGGGGGATTTGGAGCATGGCAAAGAGCTGGGGTAGTACAACTGAGAGATTTGTTTGTAGATGGGACGTTTGCGAGTCTGGGTGCGCTGACGGAAAAATATGGGTTGCCCCAAGGGAATGCATTTCGGTACATGCAATTGAGGGCTTTTGCGAGGCAACAGGTGAGGGAATTCCCGCAGCTCCCGACGCAGGAGGTGCAGGATAGAGTGATCTCAGAGACATGGGTGGGGGACGGTAAGGTGTCGGACATATACAGGGAAATGAGGGACGAGGGGGAGATCATGGTAGATGAGCTGAAAGGGAAATGGGAAGAAGAACTGGGGGAGGAGATTGAGGAGGGGCTGTGGGCTGATGCCCTTCTTAGGGTAAACTCATCGTCCTCGTGTGCCAGGCTAAGCCTGATACAATTTAAGGTGTTACACAGGGCGCATATGACTGGAGCACGGCTTAGTAAATTTTTTGGGGTAGAGGATAGGTGTGCGAGATGCTCGAGAGGCCCAGCGAATCACACCCACATGTTCTGGTCATGCCCGGCACTACAGGGGTTCTGGGTGGGGGTGGCAAAGGTGCTTTCGAAGGTGGTGGGGGTCCGGGTCGAACCAAGCTGGGGGTTGGCTATATTTGGGGTTGCAGAAGAGTACAGGAGGCGAGAGAGGCTGACGTGTTGGCCTTTGCGTCCCTAGTAGCCCGGCGCAGGATATTGTTAATGTGGAAGGAAGCCAAACCCCCGGTTGTGGAGACCTGGATAAACGACATGGCAGGGTTCATTAAGTTAGAACGGATTAAGTTCGTGTTAAGGGGTTCGGCTCAGGGGTTCACCAGGCGGTGGCAACCGTTCGTCGATTACCTCAGAGAAAGATAGAGGGAATGGAAAAGAAGTAGACAACAGCAGCAACCCAGGGGGGAGGGGGGGTGGGGGGGAGGGCGGGTGGGGGGGTGGTGGTGGGAGGAATCGAACGGACTCTCAGAGATGTTATTGTATATGTATAATATGTATAGGTATTTGCTATAGGTAATTGTATATTGGATTGTTGGATTGTATTTTTGGAGAGTATTTATTTTGGACAAGGCAGTTGCCATTCAGTTTTGTTTTTGTTTATATACTATTTATTTATTTGTTTAAAACTGGCCACTGTTATTTATATTGCTTTATTGTTGTGTAAAAGAAACACTACGTACTGTTATGTTTGGCCAAAAATCTTGAATAAAATATATATTAAAAAAAAGATAAGGCTCCACTTTAGGAGTTTCATTATCCCTTGCATGCTGATCTGGGGTTTCGAGGCGTAGTGAAACAGGTCACCTGTGGAGAGTGAGACTCTATGCTCTCTGTCCCTCTTTTGGATACCTCTCCACACCTTCGTCGTTCTTAGAGCGATCACCAGTGGCCGATTGCCAGAGCAAACAGCAGCAGGGATAGCGGGCATCTCTGTCTCGTGCTTCTGTGCAGCCGAAAGTATTTAGAGCTGGTGGTGTTTGTCTGTACGCTCGCTACGGGAGCACTGCACAGTAGGTTCACCCAGAAGATAAACCCTGGTCCGAACCCAAACCGTTGCAGTACCTCTATGAAGTACTTCTACTTGACTTTGTCAAAGGCCTTTTCTGTGTCCAGGGAGATGATTACTTCTGGTGTTCTCTCCCAGGGGTTAAGAGACATTCCAATTAGTTGTCTCATTTATGTTAAGTATCCAATAATTGGCACTGATATGTAAAGGGGCTTCAGGTGGCTTGTGTGGCAGGTGATGTGATGTTATAGTTTTGTGCCGAGTCTGTTGAAGGAAATTAAAGGTGTTTGTGGAAAAGGAGCAGAACCTTTGACTCTTTGTACAACAGCAACTAAACGTATAACAAATGGTAGCAGAGGATGGGTGCTGTGTAAATGTGAAGAGTTGAAAGATACAACTATTCCAGACCAAACCAAGGAGTGAGTGAGAAGAAAAAAAAACAAAGATATATGGCTGAATCTAGGATAAAGATGGTGGATATGACTACCCCCCCTTATTTTCTGAAAGGGGATCGTACGACCAATGGAGAAGTGCGTAGTTCTGAGGACTAAGGTAACTACCTTGGGAAAGAGAAAACAAGATATGGCATTGGCTCTTTCTCTACCTTATGACGGTAAAATCCAGAGCAAAGTGTTTTCTGAGCTGGAATTGGAAGAGTTAGACTCAGAAGAAGGTCTGCAGACTTTATTACGTTATATGGATAAGATTTATAAGAAGGATGACTTGTTAAGTGCGTATGAAGCATGGTCGGACTTTGATAGGTTCCGGAAAATGGAGGATTTCTCCATTGAAGACTATATAATGGAATTTTGTAGACTATATCAAAGGCTGCAGAAACACAACCGGAATTTCCACAATCTGTGTTGGCCTTTAAATTACTTGACTGTGCTAGAGTGAGCAACATGGATAGGCTCCTGGTTTTGACAGGAGTTCAGTTTGTGGATAAGGATACTTTATTCGATCAGATGACAGAAGATTTAAAAAGGTTTCTGGGGAAACATTTGATTCCGATGGGTCTGATAACCCAAATAGGTCAGCCTGCAATAAAGCAAAATATGGAAGATACACTACTAACAGGATGGCGAAATCGTACGGCTACAAACAGGGCCCAAGACTATAAAAGGAGATTGGGACCCGGAAACTATGACGACAGAAACCCAATTAGAACCTACAGTAGGAAGATGTACCCCAGAAATGCACGGGGCATGATAAATCGATGTTTTCGATGTGACTCTCAAACTGTCCAACACGTTATAATAGAGTGTTTGAAGCGACATATGACACGGAACAGTCAGAAGAGGAAAAAGATAGTGACCAGAAAGAAGGCATTGTCCTATTAACAAGCATTTTTAAATTAAAAAATAAATAAATTTAGAGCACCCAATTCATTTTTCCAATTAAGGGGCAATTTAGCGTGGCCAATTCACCTACCCTGCACATCTTTTGGGTTGTGGAGGCGAAACCCACGCAAACACGGGAGAACGTGCAAACTCCACACAGACAGTGACCCAGAGCCGGGATCGAACCTGTTAACAAGCAGTTTTACGCCGGTAATGAGGATGTTGGTTTCAGAATCCTTCAATTGTGCTGTATTGTACAGTGGCTGCACATCTACTGTGTGTGGAATTGACTGGTTAAAATGTTACCTGGACTGGACTTCCGGTGGCGGCAATGAGTGAGTGAGCCGCACATTCGGGCGCTCTCACTCCGGCGGGATTTGAGGACCTGGTTCCCCGGTTTTGTGGGACTGTGGAGCACTGGAAAGACGGCCACGGAGGTGCTGAGGAACGGGCAGAGCTGTATGAACTGCGGGAGAGCAGAAAGCAGCGCAAACGGGAGAGGAAGGGACAAAGGCAAGGTGCAGGGGAAGCTGACCCGGGAGCAAATATGGCGGACCTGCGGACCTCAGACCCGCCGATCCAGCAGGTGCTGGAAAACATGCTGCAGGTGATAAAAAGCAGTTTTGAATCGTTGAAGCGGGATAACTTGCACCCACTTCAGAAGGCAGTGGATCAATTGAACCAAAGATTGGATGCCCAGGACGAAAAGGTTAAGAAGCTGGGAGAGGCGGTGGAGGAGCAGGCGGACGTGCAGGCGATTGCTGCGCTAGAAGTCGACGTGTTGAAGGAGAGACAGAGAAGACTGCTGGACACAGTAGAGAAGCTGGAAAATAGAGCCCGTAGACAAAATCTGAGGATCATCGGCCTCCTGGAGGGGGCGGAGGGAGCTGATGCCACAGCGTTCGTGGCGGACCTGTTGATGCAGCTGATGGGGGCTGAAGCCTGTCCGCGACTGCCGGAGAATACAGCCAGTGAATGGCAGGGTTAGGGTTATCAGGGGATGTTGCTAGGGGAGGGGAGGGGTGTGAGTTATTTTGCTGACGTTGGGGTATCTGAAGTAGGTAATGGAAAGGAGGTCGGGGGTGGAGGCAGCCAAGGTCGGCGCAACATCGAGGGCCGAAGGGCCTGTACTGCGCTGTAATGTTCTATGTTCTATGTTCTGAGAGGCGAGCCAGGAATGGCACGGCGCATGGGCCGGGGGTGGGCCCAAGAAAGGTTATGGCTAACCGGCGGGGTGGGGGTTTGGGCCCCCCAACCAGGCTGATCACCTGGAATGTCAGGGGACTAAATGGGCCAGTTAAAAGGGCACGCATGTTCGCGCATTTGCGGGCTCTAAAGGCGGACGTAATTATGTTGCAGGAGACACATCTGAAAGTGTCTGACCAGACTAGGCGAAGGAAGGGCTGGATCAGCCAGGTCTTCCACTCGGACTTGGATTCTAAGTCCAGGGGAGTAGCAATTATGATCAATAAGCGGGTTCAATTTGAGGCGGAGGGCATAGTCGCAGACGGAGGGAGGAAATTCCTTAATGTAAGGGGCAAGCTGGAGGGGAGAAGAGTGGTGCTGGTGGACATATATGCACCAAACTGGGACGATGTTGACTTTATCAAAAGAGTGCTGGGGAAGATCCCGGACCTAGACTCACGTAAGTTAATAATGGGGGGGGGACTTTAATATGGTCCTTGACCTGGGACTGGACCAGTCATGTCCCAGAACTGGCAGACTCCCAGCAATGGCTAGGGAGCTGAAAGGGTTCATGGAGCAAATGGGGGCTGTGGACCCATGGACAGCCAGACAGCCGACGGGAAGGGGCTACTCGTTTTATTCGCATGTTCATAAAGTATATTCTAGGACTGATTTTTTAATCTTGAGCAGGGACTGTGTAGGGGAGGTAAAGAATACGGAATACTCGGCAATCACTATCTCGGACCTTGCCCCACACTGGGTGGACCTGCAGGTCGGGGGGGGGGGGGAATTACCAACGCCCGTAATGGAGGTTAGACGTAGGACTGTTGTCGGAGGAGGGGATAAGTGAGAGACTTCGGCAGTGTATGCAAAATTATTTGCAGGTGAACGATGTAGCCAGTTAAAATGGCTAACTCCCGATTTAAAATGGCTAACTCCCGATTTAAAATGGCGAACGGCAAAGGCTGATGGGAAAGTCAGCCAACAGGACACAAACGAGCAGCTGCAGGTTGAGTGTGTATTAACCTCTGGAAAGGCCAGACAAGATCGATACCAGCAACCATCAGCATAACAAAACACCAGCCATCTGCATACTAATGAGCAATCCCCGGGAACAATGAGCAACATTTAGACACATAAAGCAAAACCAGACTCTTTGGCGCCAGCAGAAGCCTACACAAAGGGAGGTGAACGACCACCTCAGGACTGCCCATCAATCAGGGAACCGCTCCAGCAATGGGGAAAATCGAACCAAGTGATTGGGACAAAGTCCAATCACTTGGAACCAGGTACAGGGTCCGCCCCGAAAGGCGGGAAGCCCCTGGGGACTATAAGAATTAAGCCCAAGTTCAAATCGTTCTTCTTGACCGGGTCACTCAGCAACGCGAACCAACCCTTGACAGTGACCGGTTCAGCCGCCGCCGATATCCAGTAAGTCTTACTTCAACGCTCGCTACGAGATAGGCGCTCCTAGCTATCAATCTGTACCAACTTCGAATCCCGCAGGCTCAGAACCCGAACGAAAGGCCATTCGTTTCCCTGACCTGGTGGGCCAGTTCCAAGTTAAGTATAGGCCTGTTAGTTGTAACAAGTAGCTTAGACGTAGAATTTATGCATGAGTAATGATTACTGTGTATAATAAATGTGCTTGATTTAAATCATACTAATCGGTGTATTGGATTATTGATCATTACTCGGACTTGAACCACGTGGCGGTATCATAAAGATACCTGGCGACTCAAGAGCAAAGGTGATAAAACAGAGCAATTAAACTATGGCAAAAGTTAGCAACAACGATACGGGGGAGGTTTCAGCAGCGACCCTGTGAGAGGCGCTGAAGGCAATGAGGGGGGAGCTGATCTCAATTCGGGCTCACAGGGTCGGGGAGGACAGAGCAGAAATGGACAGATTGGTTAGGGAAATTCACCGGATAGACGAGGAGCATGCGGGGTCCCCGGGGAGGACCTACTCAGGGAGAGACGGAGATTGCAGGTGGAACTGGGGGTGCTATCCACGAGTATGGCAGTGGAACAACTGTGTATGAGCATGGGGAGAAGGCGGCCAGCAGATTGCTCGCGCAGCAACTCAGGAAGAGGGAGGCGGCCAGGGAAATAAGTAGAGCGGTTGATGGGGAGGGGAGCCGAGTGGAGGACCCGGCAGGACTGAATAAGGTATTTTGGGACTTCTATAGTAAGCTGTACACATCAGAACCCCCGGAAGAGCCGGAGGAGATGAAAAGGTTCCTGGATGGACTAACCTTCCCAAAAGTAGGCAGGGGACTAGTGGACGGGCTGGGGGCCCCGATTAGAGCGGAGGAGGTATAGGGGAGCCTAAAGGCCATGCAGTCGGAGAAAGCCCCGGGACCGGATGGATACCCTGTAGAGTTTTACGAGAAGTTCTCGGAGATAGTGGGGCCGGTCCTGACAAGGGTTTTTAATGAGGCAAGGGACAGAGGGACCCTGCCACCGACGATGTCGCAAGCCACCATCTCGCTGATACTAAAGCGGGACAAGGACCCGGAATCCTGCGGGTCATACAGGCCAATCTCCCTGATCAATGTGGATGCCAAGCTCCTGGCCAAGGTCCTGGCGATTAGAATTGAGGACTGCGTACCGGAGGTGATTGGGGACGATCAGACAGGGTTTGTGAAAGGCAGGCAGCTGACAGCTAACTTGAGAAGATTGCTTAATGTGATCATGATGCCCCCGACGGGCAAGGAGGTGGAGGTAGTGGTGGCAATGGACGCTGAGAAGGCCTTCGACCGGGTGGAGTGGGCTATTTGTGGGAGGTGCTTGGACGGTTTGGGTTCGGGGAGGGACTGGTTAATTGGGTCAGACTATTGTACCAGGCCCCAAAAGCTAGCGTTAGGACGAACAGAATAATGTCAGATTATTTCAGACTACACCGTGGGACCAGACAGGGGTGCCCACTCTCCCCGTTGCTGTTCGCGCTGGCCATAGAGCCGTTGGCGATGGCGTTGAGAGCTGCGAAGGGGTGGAGGGGAATGAGTAGGGGGGGGTGGAACATAGGGTCTCTCTCTATGCGGACGACCTGCTCCTGTACGTGTCAGACCCACTGGTCGGGATGGAAAATATACTGGAAACATTGAGGAAGTTCGGCCGGTTTTCAGGGTACAAATTAAATATGGCCAAGAGTGAGATGTTTCTGGTGCAGGCAAGGGGCCAGGAGAATAGACTGAAGGAGCTGCCATTTAGGCTGATGGAGGAATGTTTCTGGTACTTGGGGATAGGGTGGCACGAGACTGGGGCAGGTTGCATAAGTTAAATTTGACTAGGGTGGTGGAACAAATGAAGAGGGAGTTTCGGAGATGGGATGCACTCCCGCTGTCACTGGCGGGGAGGGTGCAGACTGTAAAGATGACAATCCTCCCTAGATTTCTGTTCATCTTCCAGTGCCTCCCTTATCCCACGGCCCTTCTTCAAAAGGACTGGCAAAATCATCATGAGCTTTGTCTGGGCGGGAAACCCCACGGGTGAAGAGGGCGATGCTTGAAAGGAGCCGTAGCGAGGGGGCACTGGCATTGCCGAGTCTGATCAACTACTACTGGGCAGCTAACATAGCCATGATAAGGAAGTGGATGGTGGGTACGGGGTCTATCTGGGAGCGAGTGGAGGCGGCTTCGTGCAGGGGCACCAGTTTGGCAGCCCTGGTCACGGCTCCCCTACCGCTGTCGCCGGACAGGTACTCCACCAGCCCGGTAGTGGGGGCGGCCCTGTGGATATGGGGCCAGTGGAGGAGGCATGTGGGGTGGGGAGGGGGAGGTGCGTCTGTCTAGGCTCCAATATGTGATAACCATCGATTCGCCCCCGGGAACATGGATGGAGGGTTTCGAACATGGCGGCGGGCAGGGTTGGGGAGGGTGGGCGATATGTTCCTGGAGGGGAGTTTTGCGAGTTTGAGGGGCTTGGAGGAGAAATTTGGGCTGGTAAGGGGAAGTGACTTTAGGTACTTACAGATACGGGACTTTGTACGCAGAAAGGTCCCATCCTTTCCACGCCTCCCGCCAATCGGGATCCAGGACAGAATCTAGAGGAGAAGGAGGAGAGGGTAGAGTCTCAGATATCTACAAGGTGCTCATGAAGGGGGAAGAGTCCCAGACGGAGGAACTGAAACTCAAATGGGAGGAGGAGTTTGGCGGGGAGATGGAGTACGGGCTATGGGCGGAAACTCTGAGTAGGGTAAACTCATCCGCAACAGGTGCCAGGCTCGGCCTGATTCAATTTAAGGTTGTTCACCGGGCCCACATGACGGTAGCTCGGATGAGCAAATTCTTTGGGGTAGAAGACAAGTGCGCTAGATGCGCGGGAGGACCAGCGAACCATGTTCACATGTTTCCAAGAACCAGTGCAGACTCGATGGGCAGAATGGCCTCCTTCTGCACTGTAAATTCTATGATAATCTACAGAAGGACACCAGCACGACCGATAGTAACCCTACCTTTGGCCATGGATTTTAACGACATTGTGACCATGGACCTTAAGATCTGGGATAAAGCCAATAATATATTTATTTTGCATTTTGTAGATTTAGCAACCAGATTTAGTCAATCAACGATTGTACGAAGTAAAGAAAAGAGAGTAATTCTGCATCAAATCGTGGAAAAATGGAGAGGGACTGGAATGGGCCCACCGGCAAAATTCCTTACGGACAATGGGGGAGAATTTGCCAATGATGAGTTTAGGGATCTGTGTGAAAACATGAATATCACAGTTCTGAATACAGCTGCAGAAAGCCCATTTAGTAATGGTGTGTGTGAAAGAAACCATGCGGTAATAGATGACGTGCTCTGGAAAATTTTGGCAGATAGACCAAACTGCAAGCTAAATTCACCTTTAGCATGGGCGATACATGCAAAGAATTCATTGCAGATGGTTGGGAGCTATAGTCCCGATCAATTAGTGTTTGGTAGAAGTCCTAAAATTCTGTCCATTTTGGATGACCAGCCTCCAGCTTGGGAAGGGACTGCAAATAGCTCTGCCTTTGCTGAGCATTTAAATGCATTACCTAACAATAGAAAAGCATTTTTTGGAAGCAGAAGTCTCTGAAAGAATTCGCAGAGCTTTGAGGCATAATTTACAGCCATCAAATACCGTTTTTCAGCAAGGAGACATAGTATACTATAAGAGAGACAATTTTAATGAATGGAAAGGCCCAGCGAAGATCATAGGCATAGATGGCAAAACAATTATTTTGCAACATGGCAATCAAACTGTCAGGGTACATTCATCAATGATAATGGATTACAAATTTTCAAAATTAGACAGCAGACAGACATGATGAGGAACCAGGGTCATCTGGTACGCACGTGTTACAAAACTGTGAGGACCAGTTAACTGATATAGACAGGGTTTCTGTAGAACACTTCTGATGATTTAGAACAGGCCATTTTTCCGAAAGGACAACTGCCAAATGTTGGTACAAAAGTGACATACTTGCCTGAAGGGTCTAATCAATGTCAGGATGCAACTGTTATCAGTAGAGCAGGGAAGGCCACTGGAAAGTATAAACATTGGTTGAATGTACAGCATTCAAGGGAGGGAGTCAAGACAATGGATTGGGAACACAAAGTTCAAAAACCGATGGCACAGAAACATAGTGCCAGTTCAGATAGTACTTCGGATAGTGAACAGGTCTGCAGGAAAAGGTCGAGAATTATTGAAAGGACATAGCAGAAGGGAAAGATCAAGCAGTAGCAATACAGAACGAGATACCAGGCGGGAGAGGGGTCGTAGTTTATCAAGGTCTCGGAACATGAGTAAGACTACAAATACTAATAGGAGTAGAAGCCCACATGCATGTGAGATTTTGGAGGCTTCCAATAAGTTAGATGAAAAAGTTATCAAAGTTGTCAAACAGCAAGAACTGCATAGTTGGAGTGAATTTGGGGTATACACGGAAGTACCGGATCGGGGACAAAGTGCTCTATCCCACAGATGGATTTGCACGGAAAAGATTCTTCCGGGTGGAACTTATAAGGCAAAGGCCAGGCTTGTGGCGAGGGGATTTGAAGAAAACTTAGAAGATCAGGATTTAAGGGTAGATTCACCTACGGCAGAAAAGGGTATTTTAAAGATCTTCTTGGCTCTATTAGCCACAAAGGCATGGGAATGCAAATCTATAGGTATAAAAGCTGCCTTCTTGCAGGGGCATCAGCTCCAGAGAGACATTTTTCTCCGTCCTCCTAAAGAGGCAGCTACCACAGAAGGGGTACTCTGGAAGTTGAAAAAATGTGTATATGGATTAAATGATGCGTCTAGAGTCTGGTAATTTTCTGTAAGGTCAGTTTTGTTAAAGTTAGGCTGTTGTCAGTTGAAAGCAGATCCGGCAATGTTTTACTGGCACTATAAAGGAAATCTTTCTGGCATCTTTATGATGCATGCCGATAATTTTTTGTGGGGTGGGACTAGTGATTTTGAAGCTATTGTAATCTCTGGTTTGGGGAAAGAATTCGGGGTTGGAAGTCAGGCTTCCGGTGCATTTAAATATATTGGACTGGAAATCGGACAGATTAAGTTAGGGGCAACTTTACGTCAGCAATCTTATTTGGAAAGCATCAGCCCAATAGCAATTAGCCATGGCCGGGTTTCACAAAAAGACGCAATTGTTTCAAAGATTGAAAAAGAACAGCTGCGAAGTTTAATTGGGCAACTGAATTGGTAGGTAGACAATCTAGACCGGACATGAGTTTTGATGTCTTAGAGTTGAGTACAAAAATGAATGATCCCAAAGTGGAAGACATAATCAGAGCAAATAAAGCGTTGGCCAAACTAAAAATGCAGGAAGGTGTTTTGAGGTTCCCAGTTTTAGGGGACCGTAGGCACTTGAAACTCACAGTTTATAGTGATGCATCCTATGCAAATTTATGTGATGGGGTTTCAAGCGCAGGAGGTTTTATAATTTTCCTTTTGGGGAACAATGGTAAATGTTGCCTTCTTGTGTGGGAAACAAAGAAAATAAGGAGAGTGGTCAAAAGCACTTTGGCTACTGAGACGTTGAGCTTTGTAGAGGCGGTGGATATGGCCTTTTATATATCTCAGATATTGACAGAAATTTTGGGATTTGGGTAATATACCTATTGACTGTCACATTGACAATAAATCCCTGTGGGAAAATGTGCATTCTCCAAAAATTGTCAATGAGAAAAGGTTAAGGATAGACATCGCAAGTTTAAAGCAGATGTTGGACAGAGGGGAAATAGCAAAAATTAAATGGGTTGACAGTAGCTATCAATTGTCAGACTGTTTTACAAAAAGAGGGGCTAGCTCATAGACACTTTTGGATATTGTTTGTGAAGGACGCCTGTTTTTCTGTGACTTTTATTTCTTCCAAAAATAAAAAAAAAGGAAGGGGGGAAATTGCGTGTGTGTTTTTGAGTTTCTTGTAATTTTGTTTTCACCTCATTTTTTTCTCCAAGGAAGGGGAGACTGTTAAGTAATGGGTTAAGAGACATTCCAATTACTTGTCTCATTTATGTTAAGTATCCAATAATTGACACTGATATGTAAAGGGGCTTCAGGTGGCCTTTGTGGCAGATGATGTGATGTTAGAGTTTTGTTCAGAGTCTGTTGAAGTAAATTAAAGGTATTTGTGGAAAAGGAGCAGAACCGTTGACTCTTTATACAACAGCCGCTAAACATAGCACACGATGGGGTCATTATCATGTTCAGCAGGCGCCTGATGCTCGATGTCAGCTGCCTGCCCTTGACAAAGCCATCTGTTCTTCCGCGACTGCCTCTGGCATACAGCTCTCCGGCCGCCTCACCAGGGCCTTTGCCAGGATCTTTGCGTCTACGTTGAGTAATGGGATGGGCTTGTAGGACCCACACTCAGTTGGGTCTTTGTCCTTTTTGGATATCAGCGATATTGAGGCTGGTGCCAGTGTTGGTGGCAGAGTGACCCTTACTAGCGAGTCTGCGAACATCCTCCGCAGGTGCAGGATCAGTGCTGGTACAAATTCTTTGTAGAAGTCTGCCAGGAATTCATCTGGCCCCAGAGCCTTTCCCGCCTACATGTAGTTGATACTTTCCATGACATCTCCCAGTTCTAATGGTGCTTCCAGACCCCGCCTCATTTCTCTCTCCACAACTGGCATGCCCAGTCCGTCGAGGAACTGCTTCATCCCCAATTCCCCTTGGGGTGGCTCGGAGGTATACAGGTGTAGAATGTTGCAAAGGCTTGGTTGACACTTTTTGGCATGACCATCAGATTATCCCCGATTAAAAGTAGTAGAAATATATTTATCTGTTTCAGAGTTTTAGCAGCAGTCCTTTTTCTCTTACCTTTTTCTCATAATTGCTAGTGGAGAGGAGGCCAGGACTTACTGGTAGTTTCTAATTTAATGTTCATTCTGTTCTTGATTCATTATGTCAGGGTTAGTTTATCAACTCTTATGTATTTTATGAATACAATAATTGGCTTGTAACCCTTGCAAATTTTAAACTCTTTAGCTGACCTTCCTTTCGGTGGTAAACCCCATCAGGCCTTTAGGATAGACTGAAAAACCTTTAGTATATAACTGAGTTCATTTTTTTTTTTCAGTCTTTCGTGCATTTGACAAAGACAACGATAGCTATGTCAACATGAAGGAATGGGTTGAAGGACTATCAATATTCCTCCGTGGGACTTTGGATGAAAAGATTAAATGTAGGATTATATATACATTTATTGAATTATGTAAAATATATGTAAATATTTGGATGAAAATTTATAAACTAAAAGTTATTTCTTGATTTATTTTGATCCAGTCTGTTTTGACGTTTTTGATCTGAATGGAGATGGGTTCATTTCTCGAGAGGAGATGTTTCATATGCTCAAAAGCAGCCTAATCAAACAACCAACAGAAGAAGATCCTGATGAGGGAGTTAAAGACTTGGTAGAGATAGCACTGAAAAAGATGGTGAGAAAACTGCATGAAGAATCAGACATGTTCTTCTAGGATTTTGTTTACTAAAGAGCAACCTCTGCACAATACACTTATATTCAGCTGTTCCTCAGGTTAGGGAATGCAAATAGGGAATGCTCATGTCTTTTTGACAAAAATGAACAATATCCATTAATGAGAAAGATCATACAGACGACATGTTGAAAAACAAAGGGAGGTCCTGGTTTTGTGATTTTCTGTAAAGTGGTCCACTCCTGAAAAGTGTAGGGAATTCTCATGAGGAAAATGAAGACCCCACAACATGGGAAATATTTTCATTTCCTCACAAAGGAAAATGAAGATAATTTAGTTTCATGTTTGTTTGTTAAGAAAATTATGTTTCTCAAAACATCTCAAAACAATTAATTACATTTCTGTTGTTTGCCCTTCCATCAATTTAAGACTCTTATCAAAAAAGTTCTTCAAGAAGTGGGTATGTATCTGTGGAACATTTGGTGGCAAGGCAAAAGTAACTTTGACAGGGCAGCATGGTGGTGCAGTGGATTAGCCCTGCTGCCTCACGGCGTCAAGGTCCCAGGTTTGCTCGCGGCTCTGGGTCACTGTCCGTGTGAAGTTTGCACATTCTCCCCATGTTTGCGTGGGTCTCGCCCCACAACCCAAAGATGTGCAGGCTAGGTGGATTGGCCACGCTAAATTGCCCCTTAATTGGAAAAAATGAATTGGGTACTCTAAATTTATTTAAAAAAGTAACCTTGACAGATTAACCTTTTATAGATTATACTGGGAAGGCTACATTGTTTGCAGATGTGCTAACCATACCCTGAAGTGGAAATCATGACGTGAAAAGTACTTGCATTTATATAGCATTTCAAAGCATTTTACGGCTAATTTCTTTTGAAATTGAAAGGCTTTTGAAATGTAGTAATTGTGGTAATGTAGAAAACAAGGCAGCCAATTTGCAGCAGATATTTCCCACAAACAGTAGTGTGACGATGAGTAGATAATCTGATTTTACGATGACGATTGAGGGGTAAATATTGGCCAAGACACAGGGGTAATTGCCCTGCTCGTTCCCAAAATAACACGATTGGATCTTTTACATCCACATGACTAGGCCCCCGTTTAATGCCTTATTTGAAACGTAGCATTGGCAGTGCAACACTCCCTCAGCCTAGATATCCATGCTCAAGTCACAGAATGGGATTTGAACCTACAACTCTGACACAAGACTTAGCCATGGGAAGAACAATATGAGTCCGACACTTCAGATTCAGCTTTGAAAAGAGACTGATTAAAAACATATTTATTTTATTAAACAGTTGAATTGAAGGATTCTTTTCAAAACGTGAGATAAATTGATAGTTTAGTTGTAAAGTTATTTGATGTGAGCTTACTGAACTAGAAGATTAGTACAGAATTAACAAATCTCAAGCAAACTGAGATTGAAAGGATAGTTCTCCATCAAAGATTAATGGATATTGTTGCAATGTTGATTAATTTCCCTTTTAAAATAGAGTTGGATTAACAAAATGGAGTTACAAGAACATGCAAAAGTAGCACTGGTTAAATATGAGGAACATGATATTTCTTAAGGTTTCTTATCTTGAAAATGTTGTGTTCAAGTGAAGCAGCTGAGCACAACTTAATGATGTAGGAGAGAAGCACATCTAGATGTCCTGAAGACTTGGGGGCAGAAATGTTGGTCAATTTTTTACCAGCCTGATGGCAGCAGGAGCATGTGGGTTGAAGGAGTGCTGGTTGTAGGATAGCTTCAGAATGACTCCCCAGGCATAATTCTGCCATTAATCAATTTTATGGAATGTGAGTGCCGCAACAAGTCGGCGGCTAGCTGAGGTTGATAAGTAGCCAATTGTCTGGGAGTTTGCAAGCTTTTTTTCAATTTTGTGAATGGAGCACGTGTTTCTCAGATCTTCAGCATAAGGGGATGAGATTTGAGTGGCAATTTAGTAGTGGAGATTTTGTTTGGAGATTTCTGTTGAGACAAGCAGGCTGTTTATTGAGCCATAGAGATCTACAGCATAGACAAGGCCCTTCGGCCCATCGTGTGTGTGCCGGTCAAAAACAACCACCTAAGTATTCTAATCACATTTTCCAGCACTTTGGCCCATATGCCTTGTCTGCCTTGTCATTGCAAGTGCACATCTAAATACTTCTTGAATTTTATGAGTGTCTCTGCATTCACCACCCTTTTAGGCAGTGAGTTGAAGGTGCACGGGCTATCGAGACTGATGGCACTGGAAAGAGCAATTCCAAGCTTAAGTGATTTTTGTGGAAGGACAGGTCAAACAGCAGCCACTGGAAGGCAATGCAAGGTTCTCAAGCAACTCATCACATTTGGCTTTGGGGGTTTATGCGTTCAAATTTTGCCTCTTCCAGTGATTAGGAGAGTGACAGTCATTGGGGATGTAGCCACATCAAGCGGCTGTGCTGAAGCCAAGAGAGACCAAGCTGGCTTGGAAGCCATTGCACATGGGTGAGGAGGATGCAGAAGGGTCAACCTTATTATCACAGAAGACACTCCCCAATCTAAGGGTCCCATCAAAGGTTCAACTTCATGGAAATATTCGAGCATCAGTATCTTATGAAGACTGCATCTCTCCAGGCAGCTGGTGAAGGAGCTGTATGTTATGCTGAGAGCAGGAGTCAATGCCATTGAAAAGTGGGAGATACCCAGTGCCTATTGCCTAAAGGTGATATTGGCATTCAATGTATTTGCCTCTGGTTTGTTCCAGGGATTATCTGGAAATTAATGTGCCATTTCTCAGTCAAGGACCCAACACTGTATAATGAAGGCCATGGATGACACGTACTGTTGCATTAGACAATATGTCATTTATGACCATTCAGGCCGAGAAGACAGTTGGCTTTAGGGCCATGGCTGGAATTCCCAGGTACATGGGTCCCTTGGCTGTGCTCAAGAAACTGTCAAGGCTCCCTCAGAGCAGCCCAGTACCTTTGTGAACAGAGAAAGGTTGCAATCCCTCAATATTCAACTTGTCTGTGACTGCTGTAAGTGGATCATGTGGGGTTTCTGGAAAGCTGTCATGACTCCTCCCTCCTTAGACAGACCCAAGTAGTTTGCATATTCGGGCAGTCTGAAAGCCTTTGTGGTTGGATTATTGGAGGACAAGAGTACCCAATTGGCTTTTACCCAATAAAGATATGTCATCTGAACCCTCTTTGCAACCCAAACACGCAGGAAGATCGCACATGTAACCTTTATTACCTGACTACCCCAAGCAGGTCTTTGGCCTTCTGAAGATGAGGTTTAGATGAGGAACTCTCTTTCTCAAAAGGCATTGGAAGCAGAGTGAATATTTTTAAGGCAGAGGTAGATAAATCTTGATGAGCAAGGGGGTGAAAGGTTATCAGGGCTAGGCAGGAGTTACAATCAGATCAGCCATGATCTTATTGAATGGCAGTGCAGGCTCTAGGGGCCTAGTGGTCTGCTGCTCCTAATTTATATGATCATAAGAGGTGGAGCAGGTCCTATTATGGGCAAAGTAGGTGATATATGTTTACAGGTACAGGGCAATGTTAGAATACTTAAACGTTCAAAGGAAGTAGAATTTAACAAAGGATCAGTAGAAGTGGAGATAATGGTAGGAAAATTGAAAGGAGGAGTTATTGGAAAGGCTCCCTGTACGTCGGAAAAATAAGTCATCTGGTCCGGAAAGCTTGCATTCCAGACTGCTAAGGGAAATGGGGGTAGAGGTAGCAGAAAGGCAGACTGTAATCTTTCATCAGGTAAAATTCAGCCCATTGTCTTCCCCCTCTCCTGAGAACCAGCCTTATGAGAGGAATAGGTTGGATTAGAATGAATTAGAGATGTTCTGTGAAAGAAATTAGTTGATAAACTGCTGGTTGTTAAGCTTCTCATTTTATGTTTGTATGCCCTTAACAATATCAAAGTTCCTTTCATAATGTAACTCATTGGAGCTATTTCCCATGTCATTGGCGGGCAGGACACACTATTCACAAGCCAGGTGGTATGATCTGTCCCCCCAGCCGAGAGTCCCGCTTGCGTGAATTGGTGCAAGCATTGAGGGGGGTTGACCTGGCAACTTGCAGCCTGAGGCGTGACAAGGTAGTAAGTACCCTCCCAACAATTGCTGCCAGATTGCTAAAGGGGATCCTTCCTGGGAGGTGGGGTCAGGGGAGCTTGTGTTGGGTGGTGGGGCTCAGGTTGGGAGTCTTCCTTGAGATGGGGCTCCTTTGGCTGCTCACCTCATCTGCAGCATTAAACCCATTAAACAGTTAGTCAGTATGTAATACTTAATGTTTTCCCGTAATAAAGTGAAAATGTGCTCATCTGTACCCTCATACCATTTAGACAATCACTCATAAACCTCCCCCCCCCCTAATAATAAAGTGAAAATGTCATCATATGCACCCCTAAACCTGTTAAAATGTTTGTTAGTATGCCAAGTTTAAAGGTCTAAGAGATGAAGGTGAAGGCTATACCTTTAAAGTGGAGGAAACCTTTGAAGTGATTTTCACTCGGTCAATTTAATTACCTTTTGAAATATTGAAGGTGATGTGTATGGCTAGGAGGCTTAATGCTTTGAGCTGGATTGTTTACACTGAAAATCACCCTCCATTGTCTCTTAGAAGCATAGTGATTGACAGCTCGCTGGAACTTCAAAGCGATTAATCAGATTGTTTGTTTATTTTTAAAGCTCTGCAGGGATCCATTAAGTCAGGGTAGCAGCTGTTTCTCTAACTGCATTTTTCTGTGAGTGCGCCTCTTTGTTCTGGAGGAAGAAACAGCTGTGAGGGTTGCACCTTTACTTTATATGAAGCAAAATAAACAATCTGATTCAGCACTTTGAAGTTCCAGCAGGACCTGAAGGGGAGGGGGGTGAGAGGGGAACGACTGAAGAGGGGGGGGGGCTCTGGGGGGGTGAGGGTTGGTTGAATGAAGGGCCTGGGGGGGAGGGGGGGTTGAAAGTGGGTTTTAAGGGAGGGGCGCCTTGCCTACGATTAGGCTGGTGTGGTGTCCTGCCTGCAATCCGGGGTGGGGTGGGCAGCTGCAGTAGCTAATGGAGATTTGTGCACCCTTTAAAAATGGCACTCCAATCTCAGAGATGCGGGATCTGTCCGAGAGATCAGGTTCCACCCCTCTCAGTTGCAGCATGGATCCTGGCGTGCCACCATGGAATGGCATGGAGAATCCGATTTCCTGAAAAGTGTTTTCCAAGTGCCATAGAATGGCATGTCAGCGGTGCTCCTAGCGCCATCGGAGACCAGTCCCAATTCTCTGTTGGCAGGAGCACTTAGACTCCGGAACTGAGAATCCTGGCCATTGTCTTTCTCTATTTGGGGCAGCTTTTGCGCCCGTGCAATCTTTGGAAAATTCCACCTACAAATTTTAACAGTTCTGTTCAAACCATTAAGGTATCAAAAGTATCAAAAGGGTAGCATTGTGGATAGCACAACTACTTCACAGCTCCAGGGACCCAGGTTTGATTCCAGGCTTGGGTCACTGTCTATGCGGAGCCTGCACATTCTCCCCGTGTGTGCGTGGGTTTCCTTCGGGTGCTCCAGTTTGCTCCCACAGTCCAAAGATGTGCAGGTTAGGTGGATTGGCCATGCTAAATTGCCCTTAGTGTCCAAAATTGCCCTTAGTGTTGGGTGGGGTTACTGGGTTATGGGGAGAGGGCGAAGGTGTGGACCTTGGGTAAGGTGCTCTTTCTAAGAGCCGGTGCAGACTCGATGGGCCGAATGGCCTTCTGCACTGTAAATTCTATGTCTATGATTACCATCTCATTTCAACCTGAAACTCCATCCATATCTTTGTTACCTCCATACTCGACCTTGCTGGTCTTTGAAGCTCTACTCTGCATGATTTCCAGCTCACCTGAGCTCCACCACTCCACCTTGTTACGACAAAATCTCCTTCACCTATCCCATTGACCTAAGTCTTTGGCTCTGAATGGCTTTCTTCATCCATTTCTGTATCCTCCTTTTCAAATTCATAGCTTTCCTTATCTTTGAAACCTCCAGTCCTATACGTTTGCTCACACACTCAATCTTTTCAACTTTTTTTGTGTGTGCTGTCATGTGAGAGTACCTTTAAGAAATGGAGCTGATTATATTACTGAAGTGATGTCAGAGGGTGGGGGGAGCTGAGCTCACTTCTGCTTTTTTGAGTTTCAGTTTGAGAAGGCAGCTGGGAGTGTCTGTGTGTTTTTCTGAGAGCTGCAGGAAGAAACACAGAGCTGGTCTGTTGATTTCTGCAATCCAAAGAGTATAAATATATTGAATGTAACCTAATGTGTTCTTATTTTTGAAGGTTTGAAGTCTTTTGGATGTTTAAAGGAACAGTTTGAAGGATTATTGAGTGTTGTAGTCTTTTGGGGTTATCTTTGAAGTAATGGGTGGTAAGATATTTAATGTTTGTTTTTAAAAGGTTTACACGCCGGTGTAAAAACGCTGGCGTTTCACTCCAGACTTTTCTAAAAAAATAAAGAACAATTTGCTTACCTGCAGGGGGCTGGCAGGGTCCCGGGGAGCTTCATGCAGCTTTGGCTGCTTATATGGGCCCCCACACTTCCGGTTCCGAGTCCACGCATGCGCACGGCGGTAGTCTCCAGCAGCCGCGCCGAACACGATGGCGGACTCAGCTGGCAGACCTGGACCAACAAACAAGCTCCCACCGATTTACTTCGCGCCGCTCCATATGACCCGCCCAATCGCTGCCCCAGCCGGCCATAAGGCCCCCCCCCCCCCCATCCCCCAGTGCTTGATCCCCCTGCCCCCCACCAGGGCAGCCGCAGACTGGGTCCCGACCGGTCAGACGTGGTTAGAACCACGGCATCGAGAATTCGGCCGGTCGGAATTGGAGTATCCTGGGAGGGCTTCTGGCAATGGCCCCCTAGCCCCCTAACCGCGCCGCGTGATTCGAGCACGAGCGATTCTCCGGGGGCCGGAGTATCGCGGGAGTGGCGCCGGGCCCGATCCGGGCGTAAACGTCGATTCTTCCCCCCCCCCCCACCAAATGCGATTTTGGCGCAGGGCTGCGGAGAATCCAGCTCATAAAATAGTAAAGGGGATTAATAAAGTAAACATCGACCAAATGTTCCCCCTTGTGGGGCAATCTCGAATGAGAGGTCATGGATATAGGTTGAGAGGCAGTAGATTGAGAACTGAGATGAGGAGGAACTACTTCTTGTGGAGGGTGGTGAATTTGTGAAACTCGCTGCCCCATAGTGCGGTGGAATCTGAATCATTAAATGGTTTCAAGATGGAGATAGATATATATCTGATTTTAAAAAATGCTTTAAAGGGATATGGGAACAGGTGGGGATATGGATTTGAGACCAGGGAAGAGACCAGCCATGATCTGATTGAATGGCGGAGCAGGCTCAAAGGGCTGAATTGCCTACTTCTACTCCTAATTCCTGTGTTCCTAAGAGTCTCCTTAAAACCTATTCATTTGGTGGTGTTGGATCTCCTACCCGTACTCTTCTCCTAAATCTGCTTTGGTCTAATCTGCAACAATGAATGCTATGGGATGAATTAGAATGTTAAATGCACAATGTAAATTTAATTTGTTGTTTTTCATTCATTTTGGGACAGTTTCAGATGCACCATATTTTTTTCCTCATTCTGTAAAAGCAAAATATAGGGCGCGATTCATTGGCCGTGTTGAACTTGAGCGAGAGCACAATGCAGCCAGATAATCCCGTCAGAGCCGGCAACCTCCTGGCAGCCTCCCGCGGGACACACCCAAGTCCCAAGAGGTGTCGGAATCAGAACTCCGCCGAAAAGGTGTGGAACCAAACGGTGCTCACGGAAGTAGGTCTTAAACCTACTTAAGGCCTACTTACCGGGGATACACCGGCCTCCCTCGATTTTCCGGCCTCCCCAGGGAGGCTGCAGCCGGGCGACAATCAGTGCCGGTCCACAAGAAAGTGGACCAGGTGGAACAGCACTGGGGGGGGGTGTCTCCCGGGCCATTGGAGACCCCTGGGTGTTCATTGTCAGTGCAGGGTGGCTCCCTGGCCCTCCCCTTGGAATGTGGGCACGTTGGCACTGACACCCTGGAACTGCCAAGGTGCCCAGGTGGCACTACTAAGCTGTCTGGAGACCTGCCAAGGTGGCAGTGCAAGGGTGCCCAGGTGTCAGGATGGTGCTGCCAAGGGTCAGGGCCCGTGGGGACTATGCCCATGAAAGGAGGGTGGAGGGGGAGCTTGATGTGTGGGATTGTGCAGGGCAGGTAAGTAGGAGCCACTGGGAGGTGGGGTGTGATGGGTGGGGGTCATGGGAGGGGTTGCTGTCAGGCGGATTGTGGGGGCTTCCAGGGACTCCCTGGCAGGGTGTCCTCATTTGGGGGGTGTGGGACAGTGCCCATGTGCGTTTGGGGAGGTGACATTTCCCATGGATGTGGGAGCTCACTTAGAGATCGGGGCACCCATTCAAAATGGTGGCCCGATTTCTGAGTTCAGCTGAAATAATTCAAAGGCGATCTTCCCAAAAGGGAAAGGCTCTCGAGCGAGCGTATTTTTTAGTCGCGTATTTCCTGACCACTTGCAGTGCCGAGAAACATGTGGCTATTCAACACGACTTGCTTTAAAAAAGGGGCCTAAACGGGGAACGCACAGCCGAGGCCGCACGTAGCCCTGTTTTTTACAATGGAGAGCTCTGCTCGCCGGAACATCCCGTTGTAGTGAGAGATCGGAACACCATTTAAAAATCGCGTCCCGATCTCGGAGGCCCACAGCCCGAACGCAACATGGGAAGGTTCCCCCGGCCCCCCACGCACTGCCCAACACCCATGCCCGGCTCAATTGCGTGCGCACAAAACATGCCAGCTTGGCACCTTGGTAATGCCAAGCTGGCACCTTGACAGTGCCACTCTGAAAGCTACACTTCTGCATAGTATGGAATATTGTAATATTTCCAGCACAAACCTATTCCGAAATGTTTGCTGTTCATTAAGGTGAAGAATGCCGATGCTGATGAATGAAATATATTACCATTCTGAGAAACATAAGGGGTTCATTTTCATGGGGGTTCTCGTGTACCTTTGCCAGAAGAAATATGTGGCGGAATTCTCCGTTCCTGAGAGTAAGTGTTGACAACGGGGTAGGACTGGACACCACCCTCTCATTCCCACACCACCCACCCTCACTCACACCACCCGCACCCCCACAACACCCTCACCGCCACACCACCCACCCAACCACACAGATGCTCCGGTAAATCAGGTAGAGGTAGGAATTCCCAAGGGGGCGGACATTTGGAGGGAGGGCTGACCCCTGGGACTAGCTGTCATACAGAAAGGTTTTGAGCTTCTGGAGATGCAGTTGCAGAGCCAGGGATTACACGAGGGGTTGTCGTGAGAAACCAGCACCTGCAGATGCAGTTGGAGGATCCAAATGCGTGCAGGAGCAGGAGGTGGTGCCAGGCATGCTTGCTACCCAGGCCAATACCACACGGGTGGCATCCACGGTAGAGGCCTTGGGGGCGAGGGTTTCCGCTATGGATCAGCATGTCCAAGGCCCGGGGCATTCTGTGCAGGCTGTGGCCGAGGCCCACTACAGGGCTGCCCTCTTATAGGCAGTCATGTGTCAGAGCCACCTGGACATGGCAGCAGTGCTCTGAACGTGGCCCAGTCATAGCGGGCCATGGCTGAGGGCCTCGGTGGACGTGGCACAGACACAGTGGGAGGTGGAGAGTCCCAGAGGGAGATGGTTCAATCACTGGCTGATGTGGCACTGACGCAGAAGGTCAGCATATCGTGGCATAATTCCAGATGGAGGTGATCCACTTCCTGTTCTCCATGGCTGCGAGCATGCAGTTCCTGGCTGAGACGGCAGCGGACCTCCAGGACTGTCAGTGCCAGGTTACAGGGTAACCTCAGGGGTTAGCTTCACTCGCACCCCCATCCCATGGAGTAGCCCAGGGGCAACCGGGCATCCCGAAGGGAGAGGAGTTGATGGGGCCCATGCCGGTGACTCCCGTTGAAGAGGTGCGGCAACACTGCGGCATCTTGGACTCCTCCCCCTACCAAATATCCCTGGCGCGTCTGGTGGGCAATGGGCATAACAGGGTGGCACCATGCCACCTAGGACACCAGAGTAGCAGCCATTCCCATCCAGGCCCGGTTTCTCCAGAAGACAGCATCCAACGGGGACCCAGGTCGCAGGACACGGATCACAGCAGGCCGCCTCCACTCCTCCTGTACCATCTGGGAATCCACCTAGTAACATTAGGGTCCGTAAGGATAGAAAGTTAGACACCAAGTGGAGAATCGCGGAGGCCCCGGAGAATACGAGGTCAGGCCCACTAATGATATGCCAACAGCTTCTACTGTAGATGCGGAGTGGCACGCATTGACGCCCTAGCGAGGCACTGTAGAATTGTGATTTGGCGTGAAATCGGCACCCGCCACGAATTCGGCCTCAAAACCGATTCTCCATCCAATCACGTTTCCTAATTCCGGTGTCAGCCAACGGATAATCCCGTCCATGGGACTCCTGGGGGTTTCCCGACAGCGTGGGGCTGTCCCACAATGGGAAACCCCATTGACCAGCCAGCGTAACGGAGAATCCCGCCGACGTGGTGAGGCAGAAATGTGGCGCGGCGAGGCGGAGCATCCTGCCCATGGTTTTTCCAGTGTTTCTGCAAATCCTCCACCAACGCTTTGGAGAATCCATACTGATGTTTTCCCCTGAATATCAGCAACAAGAACTTCTCGATCAGGAATAGCAAAGCAAATTACCTCGTAAAGCTCCTGTTATTTTTCCTCAACTGTGGGAATTTCCAGTTCCCACAACATTTATCATTATGATCTTTTTAAGCGAGGTTGACAACTTGAACAGAATTATGAGCCCATACTGACTAAAAATGAGCTTTTAACTGCCTAAATAAATCTTTTGTAGGACCGTTACTTTTGGAAGCGTGTTGGAAGAGGGTATCGAGTGCTAAAGGTGAATGGACAATGTGGTAATTTACTGTACCACTCAATTGCTCCATGTGATCTAATTCTATATGATTAATTATTGTTGCAAAATGTGTCCTTTTCATTACTAGGACTACGATCATGATAACAAAGTTTCATATGCAGACTTTGAGAAGGCAGTAAAGGTTGATAACCTCTTGTTGGAAGCTTTTGGACCCTGCCTACCAGATTCAAAGGTAGGTTGCTTGAAGATGAAATTGAATCTTACCTAAATTGTTTTTTAAAGTGAATTATCACTCCATTTTCAACATTATTTTGGGATGTGGGCAAATAGCACAATATAATCAATCCATTCAACACTAGTGTATAAACAACGCACAAATAAGTCCCCTCCCTGCTATGGGGAGGCAATGGTGTATTGAAAATGTAATTGGACTAGTTATCCAGAGGTCCAGACTATTGCTCTGGGCACAGGGTTCAAATCACACCATAGCAACTGGTGGAATTTGAGTTTGGTTATCTCTTTTTTTAAATAAATCTGGAATTAACCATGAAATCATTGTCATGAAAACCCAGCTGTTCACTAGGAAATCTGCCATTCTTACCTGGTCTGATTTATATGGGACTCCAGACTCACAGCAATGTGGTTGATAAGCACCAGAAATGACAATGGCACACCTAGCCCTGTTGCCCTTGAAAAGCCCTCCTTTCTAACATCATGGGGCTTGTGCCAAAATTGAAGGAATTGTGCCTTGGACTAGTCAAGACACTAGGACACCCACAGGACCGCCCCACTAGAGGTGGCAGCACAGTAGCATACAATCTGGAGGGAGATGCCCTGGAAGTTCTCAACATTAACTCTGGACGCCAAGAAGTCTCATAGCATCAGGTCAAACATGGGCAAGAAAATCTCCTGCGTACCACCTATCCTCTGTGGCACTGCCACAAAAATGAGATGGTAACTCAAAGCTGCGCATCTATGGGTTTTCCGGTGGTGACATGTAGGCGGAGGTCGCACATTAGGTGGCTCCTGCTAATGCTTGGTTTTTGGCCCTATTGCACAGATTTGGGGGAAATTTTACATGAATGATCCTTTGAAAAGTTGCGGCAACTAATCAAAATACCAGAAGAAGAATACGGGGAGAAAAAGTGCAAGCAACGGTCTGCTGGAGGGCTCGGGTTCAGGGAGGAGTGCGGTGGGAGGAAAGATGACGGGAGCAAGCTCGCTGGGTGGGGCTGCGCCCATTACAGTGGAAAAGCTGGCTGAAGTGATGTCTGTTGAATTTAGCGGCAGTTTGCCAAGCATTTTGATAGGCATTCCGAGGAGATGATGGCCTCACTCAAGAAGTTGGTGGATGACATACTTGCCTTGGGAAAGACACAACAGCAGTGTGGGAGCAAGGAAAGGTATTGAAGGGGGTGGAGGTGGCATTGTTGCGGCAAAGCGACCAGTTCACCTCGATGGGTGAGGAGCTGCAGAGGGTGGAGGAGAGTAACAAAAGGTTGATAGCCAAAGTGGAGGACCTGGAGAACAAGTCACAAAGGCAGAATCTGCGGATTGTGGGATTCCCTAAGGGGCTGAAAGCCGATAGAGTATTTTGCAGAGATAGTCATAAAGTCATACATGTTTACAGCATTGTTCAGCAAGTTGTTGGTGGAAGTGGAGGACCCCTTCCTCTATTAGCTGGACAGGGCTCACTGGTCGCTCTGGCTGAAACCAAAGGCAAATGATCCACCCAGAGCTGTGATAGTCTGTTTTCATAGATACCAGGTGAAAGAGAAAGTGCTGAGATGGGAAAATCTGAATCGAGAGGTGAGGTGGAAGGCAGTGGTATTCGTATATACCAGGGTCTTACGGCGGAGCTGGCAAGATGACGTGAGGGTTTTGGTAGGGAGAAGGCGATGTTGTATAAGAGCAACGTGCGGTTTGGGGTGGTCTACTCTGAGAAGCTGAGAGTCACTCACACCTGCAGAGACTACTACTTTGAGATGATAGAGGAGGTGGAGGCATTCGTGAAGGCTGAAGGACTGGGACTTTTGAGTTTGGACTTTGTTTTGATATTTTTTCTCTCTTTCAGCTTGTACTTAGGAGGGGATGATTTGGGGACTTTGGGGTAATATGTTGGGATTTGTTTCTTTGTTTGGATGTCAATTGTGTTGGGGCGTGTGGAAGGACTGGATGTGGAGGGGCCTTTATGTTGGTTTTCCTTTTGGTATTGGGTATGTGGGAGCAAGGGATTCTGATAGGGACCAACTCCCTGGCAAACGTAAGTTGGCTAGTGAACGGGAACAAGGTCAGGCAAGAGGCCGTGGTATTGGAACCTGTATGGATAAGTTTTGATGTGCCTGGGGAATGTGAATGTAGGGCGTTGGGGACGATGCAGGGAGAAGTGGTTTCAAGAGGAAATGGTTGGTGGGTTTTGGGAAGGGGGAGGGAGGGAGGGGTAATTGGCTGACGGTGACTAAGGGCAGGGCTGGGTCCTGCCGGCCAGGCGGGGTCAGGAGCAGTGATTATGATTGACAGGAGGGGTGGGGGTGGTGAGAGATCACCGGTCCGTATGGTAACGTGAAACGTGCAAGGGTTTGCCGGGAGGGAGGGGGGGGCGCGCGGAGGACTGGTGAAGCGAGCAAGGGTTTTCACGCATTTGAAGAGCTTGAGAGCCGACATGGTGCTGCTGCAAGGGACCCATTTGAAGATGAAGGACACGGTGAGGGTTCAGAAGGGCTGGGTGAGTCAGGTGTTCCACTTGGGCTTTGATAGTAGGGCCCGGGGGGGTAGTGATACTGGTGGGTATGAGAGTGAGGTTTCAGATGGAGAATGTGGTGGTTGACCAGGGGGTACGTTATAGTAACGGGTGTGTTGGAGGAGAGGTTGGTTTGTGCATTCGCTCCAAATTGAGACAACGAAGGGTTTATGAAGAAGGGAGGTGGCAAAGGTGTTGGCAGTCAATGAGGAGTGTGTGGGAGGGGAGGGGGGGGGGGGGGCAGGGGAGAGGGGGGAGAACCCGTCTGCATCTGTGGGAAAGGGAGTATTCTTTCTTTTCGCCAGTGCATAATGTTTATTCAAGGATCAACTTTTTTATTATGGGGAAGATGTTGTTGTCGGGAGTGAAGAAAGTGTAATATTCAGTAATTTTTATCCTGGACCATGCTCCGCATTTGGTGGATGTGATCCTGGAGAAGGGACTGGCACAGAGGCCGGCGTGGAGGTTGGATGTGAGGCTGCTGGCGGACCCGAACCTTTGCTCAAAGGTGATTGAAGATCATGTGGGGTTCAATAGGAATGGGGAGATTTCGCCATCAGTGGTTTAGGAGGCGCTGAAGGTGGTGGTTAGGGGTGAGATCATCTCATTTAAGGCTCAGGTTGCCAGGGAGGCAAGAGAGGAGGGGCAGAAGCTGATAGAGGAAATCTTGGAAGTGGATGGGAAGAGGATCCTACCCCAGAAGTCTGGTGAGGAGAAAGCAACTACAGGCAAGGTGTAAACCTCTGACCACAGGAAAGGCGGTTCGGCAGTTAAGGCAGGTGAATGGGGTTGTATATGAGTATGGGGAGAAGGCTTGTCGCTTGCTGGCAGGCCAGCTCCACTGATAGGCGGCTGTGAGAGAGTGTGTTCGGGTCCAGGATGGGGCAGGGGAGTTGGTGGTGGTGCTGGAGCAGATGAACAAGACATTTGAGGAGTTTTATGAAAAGTGGTATAGGTTGGATGAGTCATATATTAGAGATTTTTGGGGGTGCTGGAGTGTCCTAGAATAGGAGAGGAGGAGAAGGCTGGGCTGGAAGAGCCAGTGGGGATTGAGTAGGTTTGGGCGGCGATGGGGAAGATGCAGACGGGTAAGGCACTGGGGCCAGATGGGTTCCCGGTGGAGTTTTATAAAAAGTTTCTGGATCGGTTGGCGCCTCTGTTGGTGGGGATGTTTGAGGATGTGGTGGCTAAGAGGCACTACCAGAGACAATAGGACAGGCATCCATTTTGTTGCTGTTAAAGAAAGATAAGGACCCGGTGGAGAGTGAGTCGAATAGGCGAATATCTCTGCTAAATGTGGATGTCAAGATTCTGACCAAGGTGTTGGTGCTTAGGTTCGAAGTGTGACTCCTGAATGTGATTGGGGAGGATTGATGCACAATCAATTGCACAGAGACGAGAGTTGAATACAACTGAGGCTTTATTACTCTAAGATGTGTGGCCTCCTACAGCAGCTGGCGAAATGGCTGCTATATAGGAGCACACATATTTATACTCTGCCTACTGGGTGGAGCCAGCAGGCAGGGACTACCACCATACCTGTAGTACAGGGTCTTTCCACACATCTTCTAATATGTACAACAGTGGTGATTACCACATTCACCCCCTGTTAAAATTGAGTCCGGCGGGGGTGGTGGAGAACTATATACAGAGCAAGTTTAATGTACAGAAGCGGAATTTTTTTTTTCTGAAGTCCAGTACAAGGTGGTTTGATAGTCCCGAACCAGTTATAGATTTAGCCGGTCCGGGGCCTTGATGTGGCATTGGGAGCGACGCAGTGGTGGCGGCGATTCCGGTGTTGGTCTGGTCCTCGGTGACTCCGGGAGCGTGCTGAAATCCTCTTCATCCTCGGGCGTGGGCAGGGGGAGGTGCCAGGTGCCAGGTCCCTGATGGAGACAGTATCCTGGTGGCCGTCGGGGTACGCTACGTAGGCATACTGGGGGTTAGCGTGGAGTAACTGCACCCTTTCAACCAACGGGTCCGCCTTGTGGAGTCAGACGTACCTACGGAGGAGTACGGGTCCTGGAGCTGGGAGCCAGGTCGGGAGCAACACCCCGGATATGGACTTCCTGGGGAAGGCAAAGAGACGTTCATGGGGTGTGTTGTTAGTGGCGGTGCACAGTAGCGACCGAATGGAGTGCAGTGCATCGGGGGGGACCTCCTGCCAGAGGGAGGCCGGGAGATATCTGGACCGTAGGGCCCGTTGGATGGCCGTCCAGACCGTCCCGTTCTGCCTCTCCACCTGCCCGTTTCCCCGGGTGTTGTAGCTGGTCGTCCGTCTGGAGGCAATACCCCTGCTGAGCAGGAACTGACGCAGCTCATCACTCATGAATGAGGATCCCCTGTCACTGTGGATGTAGGCGGGGAAGCCGAACAGAGCGAAGATTGTGTTGAGGGTTTTGATGACGGTGGCAGACATCATGTCGGGGCATGGGATGGAGAAGGGGAATCTGGAGTATTCATCGACCACACTGAGGAAATACGTGTTACATTCGGTGGAGGAGGGGGGCCCTTTGAAATCCACACTGTGGCGTTCAAAGGGGCGGGAGGCCTTCACCAGGCGCGCGCGGTCCGGCTGGTAGAAGTGCGGTTTGCGCTCCGCACAGAACTGGCAGTCCCTGGTGATTGTCCTGACTTCCTCGACGGAGTAGGGCAGATTGCGGGCCTTTATGAAATGATACAACCGTGTGACTCCCGGGTGACTAAGGTTGTCGTGCAGGGTCCGGAGTCGGTCTACTTGTGCACTGGCACATGTACCTTGCGATAGGGCATCTGGAGGCTCGTTGAGCTTGCCGGGGCGATACAAAATCTCGTAGTTGTAGGTGGAGAACTCGATCCTCCACCTCAAGCTTTCATCATTTTTGATCTTACCCCGTTGTGTGTTATTGAACATGAAGGCTACCGACCGTTGGTCAATGAGGAGAGTGAATCTCCTGCTGGCCAGGTAATGCCTCCAATGCTGCACAGCTTCAACGATGGCTTGGGCCTCTTTTTTGACGGAGGAGTGCCGAATTTCAGAGGCATGAAGGGTTCGTGAAAAGAATGCCAAGGGCCTGCCTGCCTGGTTGAGCTTGGCGGCTAGGGCAACGTCTGATGTGTGGCTCTCCACTTGAAAGGGCAGCGTCTCGTTTACTGCGTGCATCGCGGCCTTTGCGATCTCGGTTCTAATACGGTTGAAGGCATGTTGAGCCTCGGCCGTCGGGGAAAAGGGTGGACTGGATGAGTGGGCGGGTCTTGTCCGCATAGTTTGGGACCCACTGGGTGTAGTATCAAAAGAACCCCAGGCAGCGTTTGAGGGGCTTGGGGCAGTGGGGAAGGGGGAGCTCCATGAGGGGGCGCATGCGGTCGGGATCGGGCCCCAGAACTCTGTTCTGGACGACATAGCCAAGGATGGCTAAGCGGTTCGTGCTGAATACGCATGTTGTAGGGAAAAATCCCTTGTACCAGTGCATTCAAGAGGCCGAGTCTCAAGGCAAGGTTCAAAGCGTTGTTCTTTATTGTACAATTACTGAAGCCTTCAGGGAGACCCACGCAGCCAGCTCAGAAACAGTGGCTTGGCCACGTTGATCTCGACAATTACACATTCGCTCTGAATTTTTATAGGAATCCAAATTCGAGTGGGAACATTTGCTCATACATAATAGTTAAAGGGTAGTTTTGATTTAGATCTCTCAGACAGGTTTAAACTGAGAATATGCATCTTTGTCAATATGCATCTGTATGGTGTGTGTCCGTGTTGATGAGATTATCTGTGCTCGCTCCGGTGTCCCTCCCTTCTCTAATGTGTTTTCCATTATCTCCCTGATGTGTCTCCTTAACTAAATCGACCTCCGATGTCTGTGGCTGTGCTATGCTTTTGTTTCTGTGTTTGCTAGATGAGGTGTTAATGTCATCTTTGTCCTGCTGTGTGTGTAGGCGACGCTAATCTAATCTATACATTTCTTTTATTCTTTCTATTCTGGTTTCTTTGCCTGCCTTGGCCATTTTATTAATATATTATTTCATTCTTTCATAAGTTTTTGCAATACAGTTGTGCCATATATCCCACTTCCAGGGTCTTGACTCGCAGATATCCCGATCTCCTGGCCATGGGGCCGTTTTAAGATGCAGCTTCGTGTTGTTGCTGGGCAGAACAAGTGTCTTCCATCATTAAGATGCAGCTTCGTGCTGTTGCTAGGCAGAACAAGTGTCTTCCATCATTAAGATGCAGCTTCGTGCTGTTGCTGGGCAGAACAAGGGTCTTCCGTCAATTTCGAATTAAAGGTCTCCCAGCTGTGCAGAAGGGGATTTAAACGAATGTCCATCCGGGTGTCCCCTTCTGCATTGTGGGCACATTATAAACGGTGCCAATCATTCCAATAAAACAGTCCAATATATGTTAAACGGTGCCAATCAGTCCAATAAAACAGTTTCATAAATGAAGAATGTTTGATGAGATGAGATAAAAATATGGTCTTGGAAAATGGGTGAGATAAAAATATGGTCTTGGAAAATGGCCTACTTCACGCACTTCTCCTTGTTATAGTGGAGGTTGAGGAGAGTGGCGGTGTGGAGAAATTTGGCACGGTTGGCATCGTGGTCCTGCTGATTGTGGCCGCAGATGGTGACATTGTCTAGGTACGGGAAGGTGGCCCGCAACCCGTACCGGTCGACCATTCGGTCCATCTCCCTTTGGAAGACCGAGACCCCGTTGGTGACACCGAAGGGACCCCTGAGAAAATGGTAGAGACGGCCATCTGCCTCGAATGCAGTGTATGGGCGGTCCGCCTTATGGATGGGGAACTGGTGGTAGGCGGATTTGAGGTCTACAGTAGAGAAGACCCGATACTGTGCAATCTGATTGACCATATCAGATATGTGTGGGAGGGGGTACGCGTCGAGCTGCGTGTACCTATTGATGGTCTGGCTGTAGTCCACGACCATTCTGTGTTTCTCCCCAGTTTTCACCACTACCACTTGGGCTCTCCAGAAGTTGTTGCTAGCCTCGATGATGCCTTCCCGAAGCAGCCGCTGGACCTCGGACCTGATGAAGGTCCTGTCCTGGGTGCTGTACCGTCTGCTCCTGGTGGCGACGGGTTTGCAATCCGGGGTTAGGTTTGCGAATAAGGAAGGTGGGTCGACCTTTAGGGTCGCGAGGCTGCACACAGTAAGGGGTGGTAGGGATCCGCCGAATTTCAAGGTTAGGCTCTGGAGGTTACACTGGAAGTGCAGGCCGAGTAGCAGGGCAGCGCAGAGGTTGGGTAGGACGTAGAGGCGGAAGCCGCTGAATTCTACACCCTGGAGCGTGAGTGTGACTATACAGTACCCCCGGATCGCCATGGAGTGGGATCCGGAGGCCAGGGAGATTCTTTGATTGGCGGGGTGTACCGCAAGGGAGCAGCGCCTTACCGTATCTGGATGGATGAAGCTTTCGGTGCTCCCGGAGTCCAGCAGGCAATAGGTTTCGTGCCCATCGATCTTCATGCTTGTCGAGGCGGTAGCTAGATTGTGCGGGCGAGACTGGTCGATTGTGACCGAGGCGAGTCATGGCTGGTCGTCGCTGGTGTCGAACGATGGGGTGCCCGGCGAGCACGGGTCCTGGAACAATGGTGGTGCCCATGTGCCGTGGGGAAGACAAGATGGCAGCGCCTGATGATCTTGGGGTGGATAAGATGGCGGCGTCCACGGGCCGCACGTGGCAGGGGTTGAAAAAGATGGCGGCGCCCATGGGCCGCACGTGGTCCGAGAAGGGGAAGATGGCGATGCCCACTGGCCGCACGTGGTCTGAAGCGGAGAAGATGGCAGCACCCACTGACCGCGGGAGAGAAGATGGCGGCGCCCACTGGCCGCGCGTGGTCCGGGGAAGTGACAATGGTGGCGCCCATTGTCCATGCGCGAGGGGGGTCAGGGCAATAGCGGCGACTGAGCAGGCCTGGCACACCGCAGCGAAGTGCCCCTTCTTGCCGCAGGCCTTGCAAAGGGCGGTGCGGGCCGGGCAGCGTTGGCGGGGTGTTTCTGTTGCCCGCAGAAGTAACATTGGGGGCCTCCGGGGTTGGCTGGCTGGTGCGTGGCACAGGCGTATTGGCTGGGTGAGGCCCCCGGTGGGGCGGCCCTCTGCGGAGTCCACGATGTGTAGGAGGGGTGGGCCGCGCGGCTGGGGGTGTAGGCCTGAATATTGTGCGAGGCGACCGTCATCGATAGCGGCAATTTTTTTGTTGCTGCGAGGTCGAGCGTGGCCCCATCTAAAAGTCGCTGGCGTATGAGGTCTGACCCTATCCCCGTAACGAAGGCGTCCCGCATGAGGAGGTTCGAATGTTCTGTGGCCGTGATGGCCTGACAGTCACAGTCTCTGACCAGGGGAATTAAAGCACGCCAGAAATCTGCTACGGACTCACCAGGGAGTTGACTGCAAGTAGAGAGTACGTGTCTGACAAAGAGCGTGTTCGTCTACTGGGCGTAATTTTCTTTCAATAGCGCCATGGCTTCATCGTAGTTCGGTGCGTCCTGGATAAGAGGAAAGACGTTGGAGCTCAGCCGCGAGTAGAGTATCTGGATCTTCTGAGCTTCCGGGATTGGGTCTGGTGCAGACCTGATGTAAGCTTCGAAACAAGCTAGCCAATGTTGAAAGTCCTTTTTGGCATCGCTTGATTGCGGATCCAGCTGCAGGCAATCCGGCTTGATGCGGAGGTCCATCTTCTGAAAATCTTAGCGCAATAAATTGATGTACGATCAGTTGCACAGAGACGAGAGTTGAATACAACTGAGGCTTTATTACAGCAGCTGGCGAAATGGCTGCTGTATAGGGAGCACACATATTTATACTCCGCCTACTGGGCGGAGCCAGCAGGCAGGGACTACCACCGTACCTGAAGTACAGGGTCTTACCACATATCTTCTAATATGTACAACAGTGGTGATTACCACAGGGATTAGCCGGGGTTTGTAAAGGGCAGGCAGTTACCGTTGAATGTGTGGCCGTCAGAAGGGTGGGAGTCAGCAGTGGTGATGGTGTTGGTTGTTGAGAAGGCGTTTTGATTGTCTGGAGTGGAGTTATTTGTTTGCGGTGTTGGAGAGATTTGGGATTGGGCATAGGTTTGTGACGTGGGTTATATAGGGAATCGAAGGCGAGGGTGCACACAAATTAGGTGAACTCTGGGTTCTTTCTGTTACATAGGCAAACGAGGCTAGGATGCCCCATGTCCCCCCTCCTGTTTGCACTGGCGATAGAGCCCCTGGCCATAGCACTGAGGTGCTCGGATAAGTGGAAGGAGATAGTGGGGATGGGGTGGAAACATAGGGTGTCTGTGTGTGCTGATGATGATTAGTTGTATATCTCTAACCTGGGTTCTTCAGTGAGGGATATAATGGGACTGCTTAGGAGATTTGGAGCTTTTTCAGGTTACAAGTTGAATCTGGAAAAGAGTGAGTGTTTTTTTGTGTTTGGGGGCAGGGGCTGGTTTGGGGATTGGGATTGCCGTTTCAGGTGGGAACTACCCATTTTAGACATTTGGCAGTACAGGTGGCTCAGGATTGGGCCCGGCTTCGTAAATTTAATTTCACAAACCTCGTGGGTAGGGTCAAGGTGGATTTACTAAGGTGGGAGAGCCTTCCCCTATCATTGGCAGGCCGGGTGCAGGTCAATATTTTGCCATGGTTTTTATTTTTGTTTCAGTGCCTACCTGTCTTCTCGCCAAAAACGTTTTTTATGGGGGTGGAACGGTTGATTTTGTTGTTTGTCTGGGCAGGTAAGGTAGCGAGGATTAGGAAGACGGTGCTTCAGAGAGGGAAGCAGTCAGGGGGCCTAGCTCTTCCAAACCTGTTGTATTATTATTCGGCAGCTTGGAGTCCCACCAGCACAAGATCCGTTTTCGGGCTAGCTGGAAGGCAAGGACCTCTCTCCCCACCTGGACTCCCAGATCTTCCGACACACCGAATAGCGCCACCTCCGGACTCGGGACCACCCCCACACCCAGAAATTAGGGCATAACATCTGAGAACAGCAGCCAAAACCCCCTCAGCTTTGGACACGCCTAAAACATGTGGACGTGATTCATGGGCCCACCCACACACTGCCCACATCTGTCTTCCACTCCTGAAAAGAATCAGCTCATCTTTGGGCCCAACCATCGCCTTAAACTGGATGAGGCTTAACCTCGCACATGATAAGAACGTCTTCACCCTCCGCAAGGCCACTACCCAGGTCCCGGCCTGCACCTCCCCACCAAACTCCTCCTCCCATTTACACTTTATCTCCTCCACTGAAGTGCCCTCTCTCTCCATCAACTCGCTGTAGATATCCGACCCCCTCCACTCCCCAATATCATCCTCCAACAACAACTTGTCCTGCAACAGCAGAGGCAGCAGCCCCGGAAAGGACGGCACCTCTCTCCTCACAAAATCTCTCACCTGCAGGCACCTAAAACCATTCCCTTTTGGACACTCGTATGTCTCCTCCAACTCCTCCAGACCTGCAAACTTATACTCTATAAACTAGTCCCTGAAGTACTCTATCACCACCTGCCGCCATCCCCGGAATCTCTCATTCAACCCTGCCGGTACAAGCCTATGATTATCACACATTAGCACCCATAATGACATGCCCTCGAATCTGAAATGTTGCCTACACTGGCTCCATACCCACTACCACCAATGAGCTGACAGAGTATCTGACTTGCGAGTATGGAAGGGGCGCTAACAACCGAGCCCTCTGACCCTTCCCCATACACAATGTGGCCTCCATCCGCCCCCACCCCCACTCCACTGCCTATTTCATCACCATTGCGTTGTTCGCCACCCAATAATAATTTGTCAAACTTGGCCCCGCCCTATCTCCAAAACCCCCTCCTCACTGGCGGGGTCTTCCCCGTCCACATAAACTCCCAAATTATCCCGTTCACCATGGGAAAAAGGAATTGGGAACAAAGATGGGGAGGTTCTGGAACACGAGCAACAACCTGGGCAGCACCGTCATTTTAACCTTCTGCACGCACCCAACCAGTGACAGCAGCTACACGTCCCACCACTTGAAATCCACCTTCAACCCTCCACCAGTCGTGCCAAGTTCACTTTATGTATCTGGGCCCAGCTCCGTGCTACCTGGATTCCTAGATACTGAAAACGTGGCCCCACCACCCGAAATAACAACTCCCTAACCGCCTTTCCGCACTCTAGCATTGATCGGGCAGTACGATCCACTGCTGCGTATCCTTATCCTTCTTCAAAATCAGGGAAATGGATGCCTGTGATAACGTTGGAGTTTGGGGAGAGCGCCCCTCTACCCCACGCCTCTTTGTACATCCTCACTAACAGTGGCCCCAGCTCCGCACCAAACTTCTTATAAAGCTCCACTAGGAACCCGTCTGGCCCTGGGGCCTTCCCTGCCTGAATTGCACCCAAGCCATCCATCATCTCTCTCAGCCCAATCGGTTACCCAGTCCCTGCACACTTACCTCCTCCACCCTGGGGAACACCAACCCGTCCAGGAACCGTCTGATCCCCTCCTCCCCAGGTAGTGGCTCCGACTTGTACAGCCTCCCATAGAAGACCTCAAATACCCCATTTACCCCCTCTGGATCCACCATCACTGTACTCCTCTCATTCCTAACACTGCAAATCTTCCTCGCCGCTGCCTGCTTCCTCAGCTGGTGGGCCAGCATCCTACTTGCCTTTTCCCCGTACTCGTACACTGCCACTCTGCAAATGCTCTCCCGCTTTCCCCGTGGACACTAACCTGAACTACACGGGAGCCTCTGCCTCTCCTTTCACAACCCCTCCTCTGGCTCCACCGAGTACCTCCTATACACCCTCAGAATCCCATCTAACAGCCTCGCACTCTCCACTCATTCCACCCTCCCTATGCGCCCGGATCAAAATAAATTTAGCCTAACTAACGCCATAAGTGCTTCCCACAGCGTGGTGACCGTGTCCTCCACCATGTCTTTCAGCAACACATAACCCTGGATGGTGGCCCTCACTCTCTCACACACACCCTCATCCGCCAACGGCCCAATATCTAATCTCCACTGCTGTCGTTGAGCCTCCTCGAGCCCCCCACAGATCCACTCAGGGCGGTGCATGGTCGGAAACCACGATCGCCGAGTGTTCCAAGTCGGCCACCCCCACCAGCAGCGCCTTATCCATCACAAAGAAATCGATCTAAGAATACACCCGGTGCACATGTGAGAAATATGAGAACTCCGTCGGCCTTGGCCTCCCAAACCTCAACGGGTCTACACCCCCCCCCCCATATGATCCATGAAACCCCTCAACTCCCTAGCCACTGCCGACACCCTCGACGAGTTAGGATTCGACCGGTCCAACCTTGGATCTAGAACTGTATTAAACCCCCCCCATTATCAGTCAATACGTGTCTGGGTCCAGGATCCTCCCTAAAGGACCACGTTGTCCCAATTCAGGGCATAAATAGTCACCAGGATTACCGGCATCCCCTCCAACTGACCATCATATATCTACCCCATGGATCGGCACAATACTCTCCACCTCAAACGCCACTTTCTTATTAACCAACACCACTGCCCCCTCCTCTTCATGTCCAACCCTGAGTGGAACACCTGCCCCATCCACCCTTTCCTCTGCCTAGTCAGATGTGTCTCCTGCAAAAACACAACATCCACCTTCAAATTCCTCAAGTGCATGAGAACACGCGACCTTTTAACCGGCCCATTCAACCCTCGCACATTCCATGTAACCAGCCAGGTCAGGGAGTTCCCCACTTCTCTCCCCTGCCGATCAACCTTTATAAGCCAGCCCCCCCCCCCCGCCCCGGCTGGCGTCACACATGCCTCCAGTCCCGCCCTAAGATGTCCACTGCAATCTCTCCCTTCCCAACTGCACCACACCCATGTCTGCGCCCGCCCCTTCCACATCCAAAGAACCGACCGATTCCCCACTCTCCCACACCTTCCTCGTGACAACTCCCCACTTCACTCCAGCTAACTAGCCCGCCCAGTTAGCATAGTGACCCCCTCCTCTGGCTACTCCCCCCACTAAACCCCCCAGCCACCAGCAAACAAAGGAAAACAAAAGGCACACTCACCTTCACCACTCCCCGTCGACACAATTTACCCACCCAATTTACATAGAACTCTTCTCCAAAGATCAAATGTCCTCACAACCCACCCAGTTCATGGTCTTTCATAACGTCCATCGACTTCTCTGGCGAGTTAAAATAAAATTCCTGCTTTTGATGCTTCACCCACAAGTGGGCGGGATACAAACCCCAAATTTCATTGGAGCAGGTTAAGGTCAAGTGGGATGAGCTGGGGATGGTGCTGGAGGGGTTGTGGTGCCAGGTGCTGAGGAGGGTGAATGCCTCAACCTCATGCTGGGGTTGATACAGCTAAAGGTGGTACATAGAGCGCACCTGATGAAGTTGAGAATGAGCTTGTTGTTTGAGGGGGTGGAATACATCTGTGAACGGTGTGGGTGGGGTCTGGCCAACGTTGTACATATGTTCTGGTCCTGCCCGAAGTTGGAAAAAGTTTGGAGATCATTTTTCAGCATCATGTCGGCGATCTTGAATGTTGATTTGGAACCCAGTCCTCGGGGGTCATGTTTGGGGTATCGGCCTTGCCAGAGCTGCTGATGGGAGCGGGGCAGATGTTTTAGCCTTTGCCTCGCTGATTGCTCGCAGGCGGGACCTGTTGGAGTGATGGTTAGCTTTTCCACTGTATGCCTCGGTGTGGCTGGGGGATCCGAGTTTTTGTATTTGGAGATCAAATTTGTTTTGAGGGTGGCGAATGAGGGGTTCCACAAGAGATGGGGTTTATTTATATTACATTTTAAGAAGTTGGTTACTGTCAGCTGTTTAAGCGGGGGACGACGACAAAGTGGGTCTTTTGTTTCGGGTTATTGGGAGGTGGTGGGTTTGGGCTCTTTGTTGTTTTGCTTTGTTGTGGTGTATAGTTAAAATATTAAAAACCTGAATAAAAATATTGTCAACAAAAAAACTTGAGCATCCATGAGACACTGTGGGGCAGCAGCAGAATTGTAAACAACGACAATCTGTAACCGGGTGACCTGGCATATCTTCCACTCTACCACGTCCATCAAACCAGGGGATCAACTCTGGTTCAATGAAGAGTGCAGGAGTAGCACCAGGCATATCAAAAATTAGATGTCAACCTGGTGAAGCTACAACAGAGGACGACTTGCAAGCCAAACAGTGAAAGCAGCATGCGATAGACAGAACTAAGCCATTTCACAACCAATGAATCAGATTAAAGCTCTGCAGCCCTGCCACATCCAATTTTGAACGGCGGTGGGCAATTAAACAACTAACTGCATGAGGGGCTCCACAAATATCCCTGTCCTCAATGATGGAGGAACCCAGCATATCAGTACAAAAGACAAGGCTTAATCATTCACAACAATCTTCAGCCAGAAGTACCCAGTGGATGAACCATCTCTGCCTCCTCCTGAGGGCCCCAGCAAAACAGATGCCAGCCTTCAACTAATTCGATTCACTCCACATATCAAAATATGGCTGAAGGCATTGGATAATGCAAAGGCCACAGGTCCCAACAACATTCCAGTAATAGTACTAAAGATAAAAGCAAATTACTGCAGATGCTGGAATCTGAAACTAAAGAGAAAATGCTGGAAAATCTCAGCAAGTCTGGCAGCATCTGTAGGGAGAGAAAAGAGCTAACGTTTTGAGTCCGATGACTCTGTCAAAGCTAACATAGAGAAAGTGGGAAATATTTATACTGTGGAGTGAGAATGAAAGATGAGTCATAGCCACAGAAACCCAGGGAAACCGGGTGCTAATGGCCACAGAAACCAAGGGGAAAGAGTGCTAATGGCAGTCCCCAGAGGACAAAAGATGTGAAAGGTCAAACAGCAGGGAAACTAACATCAGAGGATGAACTGTAGGTGCGGGGGAAGCGAAGAGAAAGGTGCAGGAAAGGTGGATAAGATTGGGGGGGGGGGGGGCGGGGGGAGAAATTAAATGTATATTAAGAAAGAAATAGTAAGACAGTTAAAATGAAATGAAAACAAATGGGTCGAGGTGGGGCTGATCATCTGAAGTTGTTGAATTCGATGTTCAGGCCGGAAGGCTGTAGCGTGCCTAACCGGAAGATGAGATGTTGTTCCTCCAGTTTGCGTTGTGCTTCACTGTAACATGCAGCAGGCCAAGAACAGGCATGTGGGCATGTGAGCAGGGTCTTTTGTTAAAATGGCAAGCAACAGGAAGGTCAGGGTCCGGAATGCGCAGACCGAAGATGCTCAGCAAAGCGATCACCCAGTCTGTGTTTGGTCTCAATAGTACGAAAGACTTGTGCTTCAGAACTAGCTGTGCTCTTAGCCAAGCCATTGCAGTATAGCTACATTAGCATCTACCCGATAATGTGAAAAACTGCCCAGGTATGTCCTGTCTACAAAATGCAGGGCAAATCCAACCCAGCCAATTACTGACCAATCAGTCTACTCTAACTCATCAGCAAAATGATAGAAGGGATCATTGACAACTATGAAGCAGAACTCACTCAGCAATCAACTGCTTACTGCTCAGTTTGTGTTCTGCCAGTGCTAGTCCGCTCCTGACCTCATTACAGCCTTACTGAAAAGAAAGAATGTGCAAGGTTATGGGGATAAGGCAGGGGAGTGGGACTTTCAGCGAGCCAGTGGAGACTGGCTGAATAGTCTCCTTCTACACTATAAAATTGTGATAATTCGGGCTCTTGGGTGTACTGAAATTACAGCACAACATAAATTGCATTTTCAGCTTGAATAATATACTTGTGCTATTAATGATCTGATAAATAGGTTTAATTTCATTCAGTTCCTGGTGTTTAATGAAATAACCGAAATGTAAAATGTATACTGCAGTTTGTTAATACTACCCTGCACCTTATTGTAACTTCTACTTGATCATTCATTTCAGTTGTAATATTTTCTTTGTGATTGAGGAAAATTGAAACGTTTAAGCATCTAATATAAGAGCAGCACTGAATAACTTACATAAACTGTATTTTTTTTGAATGAGAAACTGAGGTCAACAATTATGCTCATCTCTATCTGTAGAGTGCACTTGCATTTGAAGAACAGGCCTTCAAAAAATCAAAGGACGATTGATTTTTGTCGACGCTTTGTAAGACTGCATCGTCATTTGTTTTCATAATAGTCAACTAAACTCTTACTTCATCATTCATTACCAGTAATCCAAGCACTAGGGAATTTGTTAAATTGAGCATTGTGTAAATGGTTGTTTTTAATCACCTGTATAAACTAAGTCTTCGTGTTGCATCAACTCAATAACCTTTGCATTAATTACATGGAATAGGAGTGGTACAATACAGAAAATGCAAATTATTTTTATAAAAATGTTTAAATATTTAAGCTAATAAGTATTTAACATTGCAAAATGAATCTGTACTTCCAGTTATCTCAATTTTTCTTTAAAAATTGCTGGAGCAAATATGAAATTTGTTGGGAAAAGCCACTTGAAAATCCTTTGATAAGACACTTTGTACAATACTTGCAGGGCATTCTTGGTTGTTTCAATTGTCTTACAATTTTAAAGATGATAGAAAGATTCCTTTTTTATGTGTTTAAGAAAACAAAATGTCCATTTTGTTTTCTTAAACACATATAAAAAAGGAATCTTTGTGTTTAAGAAAACAAAATGTACATTTTATGTATAAAAGATAAAGATGTATTAAATTTGATTATGGACAACCATCTCAATATTGTAAACTTTTGCCAATGCCTATATTGTTTGTACAATTAAGTGATAGCATATTAAGTGAATACATTTTTTGAATGTTAGTAATTTGATTTGTTTACAAGGGTTTGTGTATTCATAAAAGGATTTTGGTCGGGTGGCACAGTGGTTAGCACTGCTGCCTCACGGCACCAAGAACCCGGGTTCAATCCTGGCCCCGGGTCATTGTGCGTGTGGAGTTTGCACATTCTCCCCGTGTCTGCGAGGGTCTCATCCCCCAACCAAAGATGTGCAAGGTAGGTGAATTGGCTATGCTAAATTGGCCCTTAATTGGGAAAAAAATTATTGGATACGAGGAAAAAATAAAAGGATTTTGGGTGTGAAATTAACATCAGCCGCTTCTATTGCTCATGCCTAATTTTGTGATCATTGGCTCTCTTCTCTACCTACATTCAAGAGGCTGCATTGCAATGACCGTTGTTTCTGATACTATTGTGGTAACTAACTGAATTGAATTGGGATTTTCAGAATTGCATAAATTGATTTAGTTGAAATTATGTTAAAGCAGGAAAGAACCAATTGAGAAAAAGTAAATCGAATCTAATAATTAAAACATTCAAGAGGTTATGTTTGTCTTTGTTGTGCTTGAAGAATGCTCAGTTCCAGTAATGAAGAACAAAAGGGGCAGAGACCTGACCTCACAAACCATGAAGCTCTGGCATTTTTGTGTCCACAACTGGTTGACAATCTGCACCTAAAATATACAGGCACAATATTACTTTAAAATTAGATGGGAGGTAATATGAGTGCAGTTACACTTTTACAGCTTCCCCATGCACCTCACCTATGTTGGTCTTCTCTTTGTGCAAGGTTCCCCCTAAGTACATAATGCCTGTCTAACGCTGAGAATGTTTGAAGTGTCATTTCCCAGAAATGTGATTCTAGTTTATTTTAGAATTGCAATACCATATATTTTAAAATTGTACTGCTAAATAATTGATCTATTGAACTTGTAGTAAGAGGCCATCTAAATGGAAAACTCAAGTCCAAAAAAAATTTGTTTTATCATGTTATCTAAAAGCAATTTTCATACGGTTTAGTTTCTTAGTAACTAAGCAACTGAATAGATTAGAGAATATAAATAGTCATTTGCACCAAATCACGTAATTCCACTGGATTGAATGACAAATTTAGTAGACCTTTGGGTTCGGAGTACAAGCTGGCGCAGAAATTTCATCCTATTGCATGGTTATGAAAATTAGTATCTAAAATTCAGTGCAGCTGGTAATGCAACTTGCTGCTATAATCCGCAAACAGTAAATGCTAATACATTTCTGTGGGAGTACAAGAGTGCTACACCATGTTCCCTATCCGGTTCCTTTCCATTATTACCCTGAATGTTTGCTGCAGATCTCTCCACTTTAAAGAATGCAGAAAGAAAAGAAACACAGGTGGACAAAAAAAAAAAGCACAAACATTCATAACAGATTCACAATCAGCTACAAGAAAATGATACAGGCAGAGTTCAAAATCACTGGAGATCCACTGGTACATTTACAATTGTTTTGTTGTAACATTTCATTAAAAAACATCTCAACAAGAACCAAAAACCTCTACTAACAAGAATAATTACAGTAAATTCAAGGGCTGCTATCAGTTCTAAGCTCTCCCTCATCCCCAGCTGGGCACGTATCCTAATTCCATCACCAGCTGGGCACGTATCCTAATTCCACTATCGTCAACTGGAAACATATCCTAATTCCACCATCGCCAGCTGGGCACGTATCCCAATTCCACCATCGCCACCTGGACACGTATCCTAATTCCACCATCGCCACCTGGACACGTATCCTAATTCCACCATCGCCACCTGGGCACGTATCCTAATTCCACCATCGCCAGCTGGAAACATATCCGAATTCCACCATCGCCAGCTGAGCACGTATCCTAATTCCACCATCGCCATCTGGGCACGTATCCTAATTCCACCATCGCCAGCTGGAAGCATATCCGAATTCCACCATCGCCAGCTGAGCACGTATCCTAATTCCACCATCGCCATCTGGGCACATATCCTAATTCCTTCATTGGCACCAAGTTGATATCCTACAATTCCCTATCGAACACTATCACACAGGATTGCCACCATTAAAGAAGGCTCCACACCACATTTGCAAGGCAACTAAGTGGCAGTAAATGCTACCAAACCAAAATCACCATTATTCCAAGATTAATTCATGTAAATACATTTTTCTGATCAATTTTACACCATTTCCTCTCTCCGATCAGCAACTGATCCATTTCATTGCCTCATCTCTATTTTATAGAGTTATAGGAAATTACACAATACACAAAGAAAAAAAATTGGTGTATACATTTATTTTTTAATTCATTAAGTCTTGGGGGATGGAAAATAAAAAAGGTTGTGTGTTTTGGTTGTTTTAAAATACAGCTGTCTCCTTGTTCACATGCAAAATGATAGTGTGCCTATCTTCATGAAAGCAACCTCTCTTTCACTCTCTGTAACTGCAGGCATTTTTTTGCTTTTTTAATAATACACAATTCTATTTTTTTTCCCTGTCATTACCCACCATCTCGCTCTTTTTATACACATCTTGCACTCAAGCATGCCTTTGGTTCTCTCCCAATATGTATGTTTTTCTTCACCTTTCATTATGTTCACCAATCTGAATGTATGTCAAACTCCTTTTATTGCATAGACTCTTTAATTTTCTAGGCCAGGCCTCACAACTGCAATTGGTAGAGATGTCCATTGTCAGGACTTGAATATGTAATCTTGGCCAACATCCAGTGCAGTATTGAATGATTGCTGTGTTGGTAAATGTACAGTACTTCTGCTGAGACATCAAACCGAAGCTGCTTCTGCCTGTACTAGCAGACAAGATCACATAGCACTTTTTGAAAAGTGGAAATTCTTGTGGTGTCCATGGCAACCTCCCTTTCCTAATATAAAAACATTAACTGATTATTCAGTATTAGTGGAATCACCTAACGTATAAATGGGGCTGGTGTTTTTACATAGTGGGCTAGTTCTGTTCAAAGTGATGCAAGACCATTTTTTCATCTTTCAGGAAGTTTATTATCTTTAGATTCTTCGACGTTGCTTTGGCGGTTTTATTTGTGATACTTCAGCTTCTGTTGTAGAAACGGACAACACCTTGTGAAAGCAACAAGAAAAAAAAAATTAAATGATAAACTTACCTATCAATGTTAGTTTTAAAAATGCTCTAAAGAAAGCAAATATATCTTAATTATTCTTTTAAAATTTGCTTTTCATTACACCCTTCCACACATCATTCTTGCTTAGAAAACACAGGCAAGTAATTTCTTCCAACCCCTACTCCATTCATGAACTAGCCACTGGGATGCATGGAACAGCAGCTGCTGAACACTATTTCAGAACACTAGCCTCCTCTCTCTGCTTGCATGTAAATCCCCATGTGCCACTTGGCGCTTGCTTGCCTATGAAAAAGTGGAGAAGTTGTCACAAGAGAAAAGTACTTAAAAAATTTTTTTTTTTTTTTTTTTTTTTTAAAAAGAGTACCCAATTCATTTTTTCCAATTAAGGGGCAATTTAGTGTGGCCAATCCACCTACTTTGCACATCTTTGGGTTGTGGGGGCGAAACCCAAGCAAACATGGGGAGAATGTGCAAACTCCACACGGACAGTGACCCAGAGCCGGGATCGAACTGGGACCTCAGCGCCATGAGACTGCAGTGCTAACCACTGCACCACCATGCTGCCCCGAGAAAAGTACTTTTATCCCGTTTTCAAACCTCTTTGGCTGTGCAAAAATGAATTTCTGCAAGATTTTCATTTAGTTCTTAAAATATAGAATACATAGAAGTTACAACATGGAAATTGGCTAGGTTGATGATTACCCTATAACTGCAAATAAGCCTGACATTGCCTCTATGTGTCTACATGAGCAATCTGGGTGCAGATAAATCAAATGTGTGGCCTACAAGATTTGGATATGTTAAATTTGTAAGTATAATACACCAGATTAATTAATTGATTTTTACAACTGACCCTCTGCCCAAATGCATCTCTGGCTACATTAATGGCCCTGCTCTAGACGTTACAGCTTTGCATATGTGCATTACCGCAACTGCTCTTGCTCAGTGGCTCTCCGAATTACAGCCATATTTTGAAGCACAAAAGTAAAGGTAATTGTTCTGGTATTTTACTGCCATTTATTGAGCACTTTTAAAAACAAATCCTCACTGAATCAGCTCTAAATTTGCTGTTTCTTTGAATGGATGTTTATGACATCACTACACAAGTCATACTAAAATTTTAAACTTCCCTAATTGAAGGTTCTTAAACAGAAACAGAAAATAGAAACAGGAGGCCATTTGGCCCTTCGAGCCTGCTCCACTCCATTCATTATGATCATCAAGTTTAATACCCTGATCCTGCTCCCCCATATCCTACAATCCCTTTAGCCCCAAAAGCTATATCTAATTCCTTCTTGAAATTGCAATATTTTGGCCTCAACTAGTTTCTGTGGTAGCGAATTCCACAGATTCACCACATTCTGGGTGAAGCAATTTCTCCTCACCCCAGTCCTAAAAGGTCCCCCTTATCCTCAAACTATGACCCCTAGTTCTGGACTCCCCCACCATTGGGAACATTTTTCTGAAGCTACCCAGTCTAATTTTGTAAGTTTCTACGGGTTCCCCTTTCACTCTTCTAAATTTCAATGAATATAATCCTAAGCAAATTTGTCTCTCCTCATATAACAGTCCCGCTGCCATCCAAGGAATCAGCCTGGTAAACCTTTGTTGCACTCTCTCCATAGCAAGAACATCCTTCCTCAGATAAGGACACCAAAACTGCACACTACTCCAGGTGTGGCCTCACCAATGCCCTACACAACTGCAGTAAAACATATCTATTCCGACACTCAAATCCACTCACTATGAAGACCAACATACCATTTCCCATCTTTACTGCCTACTGTACCTTCGCCTTACCTTCAGCAACTGATGCACAATTATCCCAAGGTCTCGAGTATCCACCTCTCAATTTACACCCAATCAAATAATCTGCCTTCTTATTTTTGTACCCAAGGCAGATAACCTCACATTTATCCACATTATCCTGCATCTGCCATGCATGTGCCCACTCACTCCGTTTGTCCAAATCCTGCTGAGGAATCTTTGCATCCTTTAACTTTACATATTAACCTGCTATGGAAGACCTTGTCGAAAGCCTTCGAAAGTCTAAATAAACCACATCCACCGGTTCTCCCTGGTCAACTCTACTAGTTACATCTTCAAAGAATTCTAGTAGATTTGTCAAGCATGATTTTCCTTTTGCAAATCCATGCTGAATTTGCCCGATTACACCATTGCTTTCCAAATGCTGTGCTATGAAATCCTTAATAATGGACTCCAGCAACTTTTCTACTAGCGGCGTTCGGCTTCCTGGTTTACAGAAACATGTGCCAAATATGTACGAATGATGGTTAAATAAGTATATAAATTAAAGTTACAACTCAAAAGGAGGAAAGATACAAGGGTTGGCTTTTCCTGGTGATCGATTGTTTATGCTGATTAAGTCCATTTTACATTAAGGTATATTCTATTGAGATTTGCAGGACATTTGAGTGGAAATCAACATTGGCAATGTCGATCTGAAAATGGGTGCATTGGTTATGTCCCAGGAGATTCCAGGTCAGGAATTGCAGCGGTTCACCACCAGCTTCTGAAGGGCAACTAGGGATGGGCAATAATTGCTGGCCTAACCAGTGCCGCCCACGTCGCATAAATTATTATTATTTTTTTTTAATTGTTCTGGTCACATTTAGCCACCTTGTTCCTAATATTCTAACGTTATATAAAGCATACCTCTGTAAGTTTATTTCTGATCAAAGTAGCAGAGACATTCAAGGAATTATCTCCCATGTCCACCTTTGGTATTTCCGGAAGTTTTGGTCCTATTACCACTGCAGTGGTGTCAGTATCCAATCCATCAAATATATTAATGTTCATTTGTTGATTTATTTTCTTCCTGTCATGCAGTTGAGTAGTCCTGGGAATAAATCTAGAGACACAAGTCCTGACATGAGGGGCCCAGCTTTCTGTTTTTGACATTGGAGAGTCCTTAAAATCATAAGATTTGTCCAAATGCTGGCTGTGAAAGCAAGGTAATTCAGATTCAAAACATGAGTTTTCTGTGTAAAGAGGGATGACTTTTGGTATTGTTTCATGGGATGAAGATATTTGAGAATATTCTTGTCTGATCCTTGATGTTGATGAAGCCACTTGATTGTCTGGTAGTGGTGGAGGCAATAACATTGGGTAACCATACATGGAATCTGTATTCCACTCCTGCTGGTTGGGTTCCAAACTTCCACAATGCTCAGAGTTTTCAGAAGATGCTTCCCTTGTGACATTTGGGAATGTATCTGGTTTTCCAACTTTCTTTTCTGCCTTGTACAGGTCTCTATCTAAAAGGACAAATTTGAAAAGTATGATAAATAAATGTTTGCAAGTTGGCTGCTACAAATTTCCTCAGATATTTACACACGCTGTATGCAACATGGATGACAAACGTCACTGTGAAATGTAACATATCATAACATAAATGATAGTATGGTAAAAATTGGCACTTCTGCATGCCAACATAAACAGACACAACAAAAGGTTCACTATTCTCATTAGATTAAGGATTTTAAGGCTCAGCTGGTAGCAATCTTAAGAGTTCAAATGCTGGTAGATTCCAGCACTGAATTGAAACCGAAGCTGGAGTGCAATACTGGGGTGAGATGTTAAACTGAGGCTGCTCAGCACTCTCAGGTGGATGTAAAATTTCTGTTGCATTGTTTTGAAAAGGAGCAGGGAGTTCCACCCAACACCCTGGCCAATATTTATCCTTCAACCACATAACTAAAATAGACTGATCATTCTCTCATTGCTATTTGTGAGAACTCTGCAAATTGGCTACTATGTTTCAAAAATTGCAACAGCATTTACAGTTAAGTAATGTATTGGTTGTAAAGCGCTTTGAGACATTTGGAGGTGGTACATGAATGCAAGTTCTTCCATTTTCTTTTAGCTAATTTGATGCACTCTATTTGTTAGTGTCATGGATTAAAATAGTGTTACTCACAAACAGAATCATAGACTGATATAGCATTAAAAGTGGTTAGCACTACTGTGTCACAGTGCCAGGGACCTGGGCTCAATTCCGACCTTGGGTGACTTTTAAATTTTTTTTAAAAAAAAGAGTACCCAATTTTTTTTTCAATTAAGGGGCAATTTAGCGTGGCCAATCCACCTAGCCTGCACATCTTTGGGTTGTGGGGGTGAGACCCACACAAACATGGGGAGAATGTGTAAACTCCACATGGGCAGTGACCCAGAGCTGGGATCGAACCTAGGTCCTCAGTGCCGCTAAGCAGAAGTGCTAACCACTGCGCCACCTCTTTGGGTGACTTTGTGTAGAGTTTGCACATTCTCCCAGTGTCTGTGTGGTTTTCCTCTGGGAGCTCTGGTTTCCTCCCACAATCCAAAGATATGCTGGTTAGGTGGATTGGCTATGCTAAATGGTCCCTTAAGTGTCCAAAGGTTAGATGGGATGACAGGGATAGGGCGCGGGCCTAGGTAGGTTATCCTTTCGGAGGGTCGGTGCAGACTCAATGGGCTGAATGGCGTCCTTCTGCACTGTCGGGAATCTATGGAGACAGCCATGTCGTCGATCACAAAAGAAGTACGCACCAAGTCCTACTGCAAATTGCTGACCGATTGTCCTGTTCAAGTATTTATCCTTTTCTCTTTAGAAGTTCAGAATGAATTTACTTCCACGACCTGTCAGGCAGTGCATTTCAGATCACAACTTGCATCACTTTTTTCCTTCACGCCACCTCTAGTTTTAAGACCAATTATCCGAAATATATTTACTCTGGTTACCAAACTTCCTGCCACTGGAAACAGTTCGCCTTTATTTGCTCTATCAAAACCTTTCATGATTTTGCACATTACCAAATCTCCTTAAACTTCTCTGCTCTAAGGAGAAAAATGCAGTTGCTCCCGTAACTGTCTTTCATCGCAAGTACCACTCTAATAAATCCCCATTGCACCTCAAGGAATTCTTGACATTTACCAAGTGCCCAGAATTGGCCCCGAACTCCCAGCTATGGCCTAATTGGTGTTCTATAAAGATTTAGCCAGACTTTCTTGCTTTTGTACCTTGTGCCTCAAGAATTTAGTATGCTTTTAAAAAAAAGTCTTCTCAACTTGTCCTCCCACCTTAAAAAACTTGCGCTCAGGTAGCCCACGTCTCTTTGCTCTTGCACCGCCTTTAAAATTGTATAATTTAGTTAATTGCTTCCCCTCATTCTTCCAGTAAACTTCAGCTGCTGTGTGACTGCCTGTGTGTCCTCTGACTATCCTCCTCACTGGTTTACATTTCCAACAATGCTGGTAGTAGTTGACATAATTTATCTAACATAACATTTTACTAAATATTAAAAATAACTTCAAGATTCCAATTTAATCCAAAGTAAATGAGCTAATTATACTAAACACTAAAATACATTTAATGCATGTTGCTGAAAAAAAGACACTTTCATAGCTTTTCTCCTTGCACTCATCATAACACTTCACAAGAATGCCAATAGTAAAGGGAACGACAACTAAATTGCTTGAGAAGGTGCAGATTGATTGGCAAGTCAACTCTAATTAGTAGAGGCATAGACATGACGAACACAGAGGATAGCCAAACGTCTGTTCAAATTCACACCAGGCAGGTTGACTCTATGATTGGTTCATGCCATGGCAATGTTCTGACCAGCTGTCTCCCAAGTTTTTGTTTAATTGAAAAAGGCACAATACGCGAACATGCCTCTTCTGTCTGCAAAGGTATGTATGGGCTGTGTGTGTAAATATATGTAGCTTCCTGCATGCTTAAGTGAGCCACACTGTGCGCCTGACTGATAATCTTGGTTGGCAGTGCAATTATTAGCACTACAGGATAGTTTAGCACGATTGTCCAATCGTTAATCACACCTACTGTTGGACAGTCTCTGTTTCTGAACCTAAGTGTTGACACCAACGCAGAATTTGTGGCTGAGCAGAGGGCTCTGGATGTGCTCGGCGGCCCAGAGGAAAGGTAGGTCGCCGAGGTGGAGTTTGGCCACGGGCAAGGAAGTGAGACCCCGTTTAGTTGTGGCTCGTGTGTCAACCCCCCCCCCCCCCGCCCCCGTGGTCTAATCATGCGTCTTGTCTGGTGTGATGGGGGGGGGTTCCATCTGGCGACCCCGCCCCCAGCCAGTGCCACAGCCAGAGTCCCCCATGATCTGAGCAGTTCAGACACTAGCTCTTCTCCAGAGACACAGGAGATCCCGGAGCTCGAGTCGGAGGATGACAGTGATTTTCCGACACAGCTGTCTCCAACACTCTCCCAGAGACACTCACCTTGGTTGGGTACTCTAGTGAGGAGGCTCCTGGGACACTTTCTGGTGCTCACCACACAGCTGATCCGGTGCAGCAGGTGGAGGTAGGAACTCCTGAGGGGGTGGACGACTGGCCAACGCCAGGGACGTGCTGCCATCCAGACGGGTTTCTGGAACGGACAGTCCCAATACATCGTGGAGATGTAGTCGCAGAGCCAGGGACTACATGAGGGTTGTCAGTGAGCATCCAGTACCTGCAGGTGCAGTTGGAGGAGCCTAATCGCATGCAGGAGCAGGAGATGGTGCCGACAATGCGTGCCACCCACCCAACACCGCATGGGTAGCGTCCGTGGTGGAGGCATTGGGGGCGACGGTTTTGGCTATGGATCAGCATGCCCCAGGCCTGGGGCATTTTGTGCAGGCGCTGGCCGAGGCCCAAGGCAGGGTTGCCATCTCACAGGCAACCATGTGCCAGAACCACCTGGACCTCACAGCGGCGCTGCAGACCATGGCTGGGAGGGTTGGCAACATTGCCCAGGCGCTGGCCGACGTGGCACAGGCACAGAGGGTGGTGGCCCAGTCCCTGGCTGATGTGACACAGGCCCAGAAGGTGGTGGCACAGTCAGTGGGTGATGTGGCGCAGTCCCAGACAGAGATGGTCCACTCTATTGCTCCATGGCTGCAAACGTGCAGACCCTGGGTCAAGACAGCAACGGGGTCTCCAGGACTGGCAGCGGCAGGTGGCGGGGGAGCCTCAGGGGATAGCTCCACTTGTACCCCCATCCCATGGAGTAGCCAGGTGAGCATCGGGCACCCCAAGGGAGGAGGACGTGATGTGGCCCTTGCCGGTGACTGCTGTAGGGAACACTGCAGCACCTTGGACTCCCCCGTGTGTCCCTGGTGCCTCTGGTGGGCAGCAGGCAGCACCACGCCACCTGGGACACCCGAGCAGCAGCCGGGCCCATCCAGGCTGATGGCCCAGAAGACGCCCGCAACGGGGCCCAAGTCACAGGGCAGGAATCACAGCAGGTCGTCTCCACTCCTGCTGTACCATCTGTGGAACCACCTAGACGTAGCGTTAGGGCCCGTAAGGCCAGAAAGTTAGACACCAGTTAAGATGGCACGCGTGCAGGGCACAGTTTAGTTATAGGGCTAAGGCTTGGAATTTAGACATAGACTATTTTCTAAATGGGGAAATGCTCAGGAAATCAGGAGCACAAAGGGACTTGGGAGTCTGTGCTCACGATTCTCTTAAGGTTTTAGGTGCAGGTTCAGTCGGCAGTTAGGAAGGCAAATGTTAGCATTCATATCGAGAGGGCTAGAATACTAAGACCAGGGATGTACTTCTGAGGCTCTAGTCAGACCCCATTTGGAATATTGTGAGCAGTTCTGGGCCCCGTATCCAAGGAAGGATGTGCTGGCCTTGGAAAGGGTCCAGAGGAGGTTCACAAGAATGATCCCTGCAATGAAGACTTCAGGTCCTGGAGCAGGCCACAGGCTGCAGGGTTGCTGGGAGAGGTGAGTGCAGATTTAATAGAGCTTAGTTTACAGGTCGAGTGGCAGTTGGAGACTTTACTTCCTGGAGCGGACCTATTGACTCATTGGAAATCAGGCAGGGTACAAAAGGTGTGGCAGGAGTGCCTTTAGACATGGAGTGCTGATTGGAACAGAGTGCATCTGAGTTTAGGTGAGTAACTGAGTTTGGGTGAGTGGCGAGAGAGGGCTGTGTTTTTGTTGGTGTTCGGGTTTATCCTTGAGGTTCTATAAAAACAAATTTTTTTTAAAAATTATTTAAATTAATTAACTAGTTGAATATGGCTGGACAGGTGATGTGCTGTTGCTGTATGATGATGGAACTGGTGGATCCCATTGAGACCGTCAGTGACCACATCTGCAGCAAGTGTTGGCTGCTCGAGGAACTTCGGCTCAAAATTGATGAGCTGCACACACTGCGGCACATCAGGGAGGGGGAAAATTACCTGGATGCTTTGTTTCAGGAGGCAGTCACACCCGGTAGAATAAGTACTGTTAATTCAGTCAGTGGTCAGGGACAGAGTGGTGTGACTGCAAGGGAGGTAGGTAGGGGGATCCTGAGTTTAGGAGTTGAGGAGCCTCAGCCCTTGACCAACAGGTATGAGGTACTTGCTCCCTGTGTGGATGAGGAAGAGGGCTGTAGGGAGGATGCGTTGACTGACCACTGCACCGTGGTACAGGAAGCCATCAAGAGGGGGGAGCAAAAAGACAAGTGGTAGTTGTAGGGGATTCTATAATTAGGGGAATTGATGGCATCCTTTGTAAACCAGATCGTGAGTCCCGCATGGTATGTTGCCTGCCCGGTGCCAGGGTGAGGGACATCTCTGATCGGCTTGAAAGGATTTTGGAGAGGGAGGGGGAGGATCCAGTTGTTGTGGTCCACATTGGGACTAACAACATAGGTAAGACTAGGAAAGAGGACCTGTTTGGGGATTATCAAACACTAGGGACTAAATTAAAGAACAGGTCCTCCAGGGTTATAATCTCTGGATTACTACCCGAGCCACGTGCCAATTGGCATAGGGTTGAGAAAATTAGAGAAGTTAACACGTGGCTAAAGGAGTGGTGCAGGAAAGATGGATTCCATTTCATGGGGCATTGGCATCAGTACTGGGGCAGGAGGGACCTGTACCGTTGGGACGGTCTTCACCTGAACCATTCTGGGACCAGTGTTCTAGCGAATAGGATAAATAGGTTGGTCACAAGGACTTTAAACTAGCAAGTTGGGGGGAAGGGAAGGGTAAAGCTATGGACAGTATAATGGATAATGGAGAGCAAGGCAGCAGGTTATGTGACAGGTTATGTCGAGATATGGGTTCAAAGACAAGGAAAATTAGGAGAAAGGATAAGAGGAAAAATAATTTGAGAAAAGTTACTGATCAAGGTGTTAGGATTCATAACAAAGACATAAAAAACAGCATAAGTGTACTTTACCTGAATGCTCGTAGTATACGGAATAAGGTGAATGAGTTGATGGCGCAAATCATCGTAAATGACTATGATTTAGTGGCCATTACTGAAACATGGTTAAAAGATGGTCACGACTGGGAGTTAAATATCCAAGGGTATCAGACAATACAAAAGGATAGAATGGACGGTAAGAGCGGTGGTGTACCTTTGTTGTTTAAGGATGGCATCCGGGCAATAGTAAGGGATGATATTGGTGCTATGGAGGACAAGGTTGAATCAATTTGGGTGGAAATCAGGAATAGTAAGGCGAAAAGTTCACTGATAGGAGTAGTCTATAGGCCACCAAATAGTAACAGGATGGTAGGGCAGGCAATAAGCAAAGAAATAACGGATGCATGTAGAAATAGTACAGCGGTTATCATGGGAGATTTTAATCTGCATGTCGATTGGTTTAACCAGGTTGGCAAAGGCAGCCTTGAGGAGGAGTTTATAGAATGTGTCCGGGATAATTCCCTGGAACAGTATGTAATGGAACCTACAAGGGAACAAGCGGTCCTAGATCTGGTCCTGTGTAATGAGGCAGGATTGATTAATGATCTCATAGTTCGGGATCCTCTTGGAAGGAGCGACCACAATATGGTGGAATTTAAAATACAGTTGGAGGATGACAAGGTAAATTCAAACACTAGTGTTTTGTGCTTAAACAAAGGCGATTACAATGGGATGAGAGAAGAACTAGCTAAGGTAGACTGGGAGCAAAGACTTCATGGTGAAGCAGTTGAGGAACAGTGGAGAACCTTCCGAGCGATCTTTCACAGTGTTCAGGAAAGGTTCATTCCGACAAAAAAGAAAGACGGTAGAAAGGGGAAAAATCCACCGTGGATATCTAAGGAGGTGAGGGAGAGTATCAAATTGAAGGAAAAAACATACAAAGTGGCAAAAATTAGTGGGAGACTAGAGGACTGGGAAGTCTTTAGGGGACAACAAAAAGCTACTAAAAAAGCTATAAAGAAGAGTAAGATAGACTATGAAAGTAAACTTGCTCAGAACATAAAAGCAGATAGTAAAAGCTTCTACAAATATATAAGACAAAAAAGAGTGGCTAAGGTAAATATTGGTCCTTTGGAAGATGAGAAGGGAGATTTAATAATAGGAGACGGGGAAATGGGAGATAGGAGACTGAGGAGCTGAACAGGTTTTTTGGGTCAGTCTTCACAGTGGAAGACACAAATAACATGCCAGTGACTGATGGAAATAAAGATATGATAGGTGAGGACCTTGAGACGATTGTAATCACTAAGGAGGCAGTATTGGGCAAGCTAATGGGGCTAAAGGTAGACAAGTCTCCTGGCCCTGATGGGATGCATCCCAGAGTGTTAAAAGGAGGACCTTGAGATGATTGTAATCACTAAGGAGGCCGTATTGGGCAAGCTAATGGGGCTAAAGGTAGACAAGTCTCCTGGCCCTGATGGGATGCATCCCAGAGTGTTAAAAGAGATGGCTAGGGAAATTGTAAACGCACTAGTGATAATTTATCAAAATTCACTAGACTCTGGGGTGGTCCCAGAGGATTGGAAAGTAGCAAACATGACACCACTGTTTAAAAAAGGAGGTCGGCAGAAAGCGGGTAATTATAGGCCGGTAAGCTTAACTTCGGTTGTAGGGAAAATGCTGGAATCTATCATTAAGGAGGAAATAGCGGGGCACCTGGAGGGAAATTGTCCCATTGGGCAGACGCAGCATGGGTTCATAAAGGGTAGGTCGTGTCTTGACTAATTTGGTAGAATTTTTTAAGGACGTTACCAGTGCAGTAGATAACGGGGAGCCAATGGATGTGGTATATCTGGATTTCCAGAAAGCTTTTGACAAGGTGCCACACAAAAGGTTGCTGCATAAACTAAAGATGCATGGCATTGAGGGTAAAGTGGTAGCATGGGTAGAGGATTGGTTAGCTAACAGAAAGCAGAGAGTGGGGATAAATAGGTGTTTCTCTGATTGGCAACCTGTAACTAGTGGGGTCCCTCAAGGATCAGTGTTGGGCCCGCAGTTGTTCACAATTTACATAGACGATTTGGAGTTGGGGACCAAGTGCAATGTGGCAAAGTTTGCAGACAACACTAAGATGAGTGGTAAAGCAAAAAGTGCAGAGGATACCAGAAGTCTGCAGAAGGATTTGGATAGGTTAGGTGAATGGGCTAGAGACTGGCAGATGGAATTCAATGTTGCCAAGTGTGAGGCTATCCATTTTGGGAGGAATAACAGCAGAATGGATTATTATTTAAACGGTAAGATGTTAAAACATGCTGCTGTGCAGAGGGACCTGGGTGTGCTGGTGCACAAGTCGCAAAAAGTTGGTGCGCAGGTGCAACAGGTGATTAAGAAGGCTAATCGAGTTTTGTCTTTCATTGCTAAGAGGGATGGAGTTCAAGACTCGGGAGGTTATGCTGCAATTGTACAAGGTGTTGGTGAGGCCACATCTGGTTCAGTTTTGGTCTCCTTACCTGAGAAAGGACATATTGGCACTGGAGGGAGTGCAGAGGAGATTCACTAGGTTGATCCCAGAGTTGAGGGGAATAGATTATGACGAGAGGTCGAGTAGACTGGGACTGTACTCATTGGAGTTTAGAAGGATGCGGGGGGATCTTATTGAAACATATAAAATTATGAAGGGAATAGATAGGATAGATGCGGGCAGGTTGTTTCCACTGGTCGGGGAAAGCAGAACTAGGGGGAATAGCCTCAAAATAAGGGGAAGTAGATTTAGAACCGAGTTTAGGAGGAACTTCTTCACCCAAAGGGTTGTGAATCTCTGGAATTCCTTGCCCAGTGAAGCAATTGAGGCTCCTTCTTTAAACGTTTTTAAGAAAAAGATAGATACCTTTCTGAAGAATAAAGGGATTCGGGGATATGGTGTACGGGCCGGAGAGTGGAGCTGAGTCCACAAAGATCAGCCATGATCTCATTGAATGGCGGAGCAGGCTCGAGGGGCCAGATGGCCTACTCCTGTTCCTAGTTCTTATGAAGAGCTTGTTGTTAGAGGAACGGTTGAGGACTCTGGGTCTGTACTCGTTGGAGCTTAGAAGGATGAGGGGGGGGGGGATATCTTATTGAAACTTACAGGATACTGCGAGGCCTGGATAGTGGACGTGGAGAGGATGTTTCCACTTGTAGGAAAAACTAGAAGCAGAGGACACAACCTCAGACTAAAGGGACGATCCTTCAAAACAGAGATGAGGAGGGATTTCTTCAGCCAGTGGTGAATCTGTGGGACTCTTTGCCACAGCAGGCTGTAGAAGCCAAATCATTGAGTGTCTTTAAGACAGATGGATAGGTTCTAGATTAATAAGGGAATCAGGGGTTATGGGGAGAAGGCAGGAGAATGGGGATGAGAAAAACATCAACCATGATTGAATAGCGGTGCAGACTCGATGGACCGAGTGGCCTAATTCTGCTCCTGTGTCTTATGGTACAAATCTGTAAATATTTGTTCACATTAAACACTTGTTACCACTGTTACAACCTGCCTTTGTGCTCTGGCAGATGGGTGTGAGGGGTAGGCTGGTCTGGGATAGCCACAGAGAGGTGGGGAAAAAGAGAATGGGCAGACGTTGTGAGCGGCCTGCCCCCCCCCCAGGAATTTGATGGCACCGTGTGATTGCAGTACTTTCATTAAGGGGGGCTATTGTTACAGTTGTCGGCTGGAACTTCATCTTTTGTTGATAAATGTGTTGGTCTTGTTTAGGCCTGTGATTTTGTGATATAAAAATGTTACAGCTCAATAAAAATATTTTTAAAAAATAGACGTAATGGCCAGCCTGATCACATGATTATTTGCGTATATTGTTAAAAACTCAAGAACATTAGCACTGCTGCCTCACGGCACCGAGGTCACAGGTTCGATCCTGGCTCTGGGTCACTGTCCGTGTGGAGTTTGCACATTCTTCCCGTGTTTGCATGTGTTTCGTCCCCAGTCCAAATATGTGCAGGCTAGGCGGTTAAATTGCCCCTTAATTGGAAAAAATGAATTGGGTACTCTAAATTTATTTTTAAAAACTCAAGAACATTTAAGCATAGTAGAAGCTACATATATTCACACACAGGGCCTGGTCCTTTATATACAGAAGGAACATGTCTACCAATTGTGCCATTTTCAATTAAACAAAAGCTTGGGGGACAGCCGTTCCCTGGTTCATTCCTTATGGACGTTGACCAGTGTCCACTTGTCAACCAGAAGGAGCGTGTCCATGCATTATAGCCTTTTCAACTAACAAACATTTGGAAGATTGCCATTCCCGGTTTCATTCCCCATGATAATGCCTTGGCTAATCAGAGTCTACTTGCTAACCAATCAACACTTTTCTGGTGTAGTATAGATTGTTGTTGCCGTTACTATTCATATTCTTGCAATGTGTCCCGGTGAGCAAGATGAAAAGCTTCAACAACATGTCTTTTTTAAGCAATACTGTCCACAACACGATAGATGCTACATCTTGATTAATGTGCTATGAATTTAAGAGTAGGAAAGTAGCGGTCAGTTTTGAAATAACAAATTAATGTTTTATTTCAGATATCATTATCCAAAAGAAGCTAGCATAAATTACCAAGAAATTCTTGTAAGATGAGGCAACAAACAGGGGGTGGCATAATGGTTAGCACTGCTGCATCACAGTGGAGAAGACCCGGGTTCGATCCCGGCCCCAGATCACTGTCTGTGTGGAGTTTGCTCCCCGTGTCTGCATTGGTCTCACCCCCATGAGGCATCAAACATTAATGTAAAATGCTTGTGTAGCCTTTTTTTTTTAAAAAAACATTCTTAAAAGTTTTATATTCTAAACTGAAGTATTCCCTTGATTCAGTGCTTTGCATTGTAATTGCTTATATATAGGTCTTGAGCCACTATATTGGCCCACTAAGATCAACATTTTGAACAGCTCTGGAGTACAAGCTTCCCAGTTGTTTAGCTATTGGATGGAACCATAGAGATTAGGTCAATTTCAGTTTCACCTTTTTTTTGCCTTGTCAGCTGGAGAAGTGAAAGGGACACTTAAAACCTATGATCAACCGCCTTAATTAGGGTTAGGGGGATAAAAAAACAGCTTTCTCATTCTGCTATCCATCAGGCAATTGTTGTTTGTAATTGTGTCCCAGGTAGAGGTCAAGCCTTCAAAAGGATGTCAAAGACATTCTCAGCAAATTTCCATTTTATAGCATGCAAATATTTTCCTCTGTTGCAGTATTTTCAATTTTATAGGTTCAGAGAAGTGGGAAAATCTGCTCCAGCTCTCTAGATGTGGCAAGTGCATCTGACCAACTGCTCCAAAAAGATCTCTGCACTTATGGATTTCCTATTGCATTACTCTCAAAGTCAATAAAACGTATTAGATCAAAAAAACACAGTGGTGTATTGTTGATGCTAGGATGCTCTTTAAATGGCACAATTGCAACAAGTGCTGTGAAAAGAAACATTGAATTCAATTGCAGGTTACTTGCTGTTGCTGAAAGAAGTTTGTAAATCAATAACTGGTCCTTTGGGGAGTCTTTGCACATATGACTCTTCCAAGTATTCCGAATTCATAGATACAACAACTTATTTTTTAAGTACTGAAACACCTAAAATTGTAATCAAACTGTTTGAAGCATGCAAACTTTAATGCTTTGCTATGGAAACATTCTTTCTAAATTGAAAAGAATAACTGCATTTTCATGTTAAGAAATAAATAAACTACTTTTTGGGTTTGTTGTAAATTGGCAAAAGAAGTTATAAAAATGAAAAAACATTCTGTGCACAAACCTTTGTTACTTGTTACCCTCATTATGTATCTTCTCCGCTCCTTTAATTTTTCTCTGGTATCCTCTACTGTTTCAAACTCTGGAGCATAACACACGTGAAGCAAACTACCAAAGAAACTTCGCTCATCCTGTTTGCGTTTTGCTATTCTGAGAATGGTTGAAACATACAGTTGAATACCATTGTTACGTACTGAAGTTTACTTTTATATAACAGAACTTTGTTTATAGAAAATAAAATTACAGAAATAATGACATTAAATTGTGTTTTCAGGAAAACATACAAATTGGTGACATATCTCTGTACCTCCCTCCAGGTTATGCTGCAGTAACATTTTTACAAAAACATTCTTAAACAGTCTCAAACTAAAAATACAGAATGATAAGATGTCTAATACAAGTCATAATACAGCAACCCACTTGTACAATTCTCACCTTTTTAGAAGATTCCCAGTGAAACTAAAGATATGGTTAAAATGACCAGATTTGAGATCTTGAGTTTTGTCAATCTTGTACTTTAATTGTACCAAGTAGCAACTCTAAATTATTTTTCAATGGATGTTGGTTGTACCTGGCAGATGCTGCATTCATAATGAAAACTAACCATATTTCTTTCAAAATTATGTAAAAGTGATACATACAACTAAAGATTGCATAACCTTTACTTGCATGATTTTCAAGTACACATAAAATTTTAGACTACACACAAAATTGAACTGCAGACTAAGGTTTCACACCACCCAGTGGTCAATTTACTGCCTTGAATGAAAAAGCATATTGTATAGTATTCTTAAAATACTTCAATTCTTCATGTTTCAGACACAGAAGTTAAAAAAAAAGTGTTACTTTGGCTCATCTCTTAAGAAAATAAGTGAGATACAAAAGCACTTGAGCGCTGTTAAGATGCAAAAGTAAAACATGCTTAATCGTTTTCATGCTGAGAAAGTTATCCCAGTTCATTACCTCGCACTCTGTAATCTTTGGTATTTAATATGATAAACTTCGGTGAATTCCTCGGCCGGGTACTCATGCAACACAAAATACTCTTCAATGGTTCCATATAAAGCAAAAAGCTCAATCAGCTCCTTCATGACTCCCACAGCTGGCACTCCTTGTACTAGCAGATGTCTCGATTCCAGATTTATTGTGTACACCTAGATCATTGTTAAACGTTATTATTGGGAGGAAAACATAAAGCTGATCACCTAATAATTGTTAATGTTATTGCATTGTTTTGGAGTGATAATGTAGTCAGGCAACAAAACAGAAGCCAGCATTATTTACACTTACTGGGTTTTTTCTTTAATGTCTGACAAATAATCACGTATAACATAATTGTATTTAACTCTGTGAAACAATATCACACTCCAAATAAATTACATTTTTATTTTAACCATTGAATTAATTTTGTTTTACAATACTCCGAGTGCTCCAATTAGAGACTATTGGAATGAAGCACAACCAAGAATTAAACTTGAGAAAGAAGGAAAAAAAAAAAATTTGTAAAGTATTTTTCACAACCTTAGGGCATCCCAAAGTGGTTCACCGCTAGCAAAATACTTATGAAATGGAATTGTGTGCTGTAGGGCAGCAAAATCCCACAAGCAGTACCTTGATAATATGTTCTGGTGATGTTGGTTGATCAGCACATCTTGGTTTGGCTGAGAATTCCATTGCTCTCCTTCAAATACTGCCATTATATCCTCTACAACTATCAGAGGGCAGGGTTGGCTGAAAGCTTCACCTGAAAGACAGCCGGCCGGATTCTCCGTTCCTGAGACAAAGTGTTGATGCCGGGGCAGGATTCGTGGACAGCAAAACTGACGCCGCACCTGGACCGATTCAGCAACAGTTGAGGGGCTAGGACCGGCGCCACATGGAAAACGAACGCTTCCATTGGAAAACGGATTTGCCGGGGTCAGGACTGACACTCGAGAGGCTGACAAGCTGCAACCATACATTAGTACTTCACTTCCCACACACACTCATCACAGCCAACAAGATGGCACTGGTTGCGCTGGAGCGCGCCTAACCTGTTGAAGGGTCTGCTGGGGCCAGAGGGCACCGGGGGGGGGGGGGGGGGGGGGGGAGAGAACGGGACGACGACACTCATACGACCCATGGCACTAAGTTCACAGTGGGCAGTCACCAGCATGCGCAGCTGCATGGCTGCCTTGCGGTCTGCGGCAATGGTGTTCCGTGCCATCCACCCTGTCCCCACAGCCCACTTCCTGGCCACCCCCCGCTACTCTCCCTGCTTCTGGCAGAAGCCCCCCCACCCCCCACACACGACAGCACCTGTTATCGCAATTTTTAAAAGCACAAGTGAACCTCGCCGGCGGGAATCCACTCGGTGTAGGTGGAGAATACCGGGACAGGCCCACTAACTATGCAAGCGGCATTTACTGTTCGTGCGGAATGAAGCACATCGATGCCACTATCGAGGCACCAGAGAATTGCGATTTGGCGTGAACCTGGCACCCGCCATAATTCCGCCATCAAAATCTTTCTCGATTTTGGCATTGGCCGGCAGAGAATCCCGCCTAGCATCTCTGACATCACTTGCACTTGAGAGTCAGCTTTGTTTAGGACTTTGGTTGTACTTAATAATAGTGAGGCTGTCAGCACCCACTGTTATCAGAGGGAAAAAGCCGAGCACTGCTGCCTCACTGCGCCGTTGTCCCAGGTTTGATTCGATTCTGGGTCACTGTCCGTGTGCAGTTTGCACATTCTCCCCACCATTGCATGGGTTTCGCCCCCACAACCCAAAGATGCGCAGAGTAGGTGGATTGGCCACGCTAAATTACCCCATAATTGGAGAAAATGAATTGGTACACTAATTTTTTTTTTTTTTTTAAATCAGAGGGGATAACTGAAAGCAACTTATGACATTGGAGGAGGATGGTGTGGTCAACTGGGTCAAATACCTCTGTCATAGTCACATAGGACACCATTTGTGATTCCATAAAAGCCATTTTTGGCATGGTCTCATTGGAGGGATTCAAACATGAAGCAACAGGAAAGAGGAGCACAAGATGTGGGCGGCAACAGCACTCCAAGGACTTGAGAAAGAAAGATTAAAGATGGCCTTGTAGCTTGCACGGACAGGGACTCCACGGTTCTTTTGAGTAAAGGGGTGATGATGGTAGATTCAAAGAAAGAGTAATAGTATCCAAGGAAGGAGAAATTTAATTGTGTCAACTAACGGATTGGGTCACTGTCTGTGTGGAGTCTGCACGTTCTCCCCGTGTCTGCGTGGGTTTCCTCCCACACTCCAAAGATGTACAGGTTAGGTGGATTGGCTATGCTAAATTGCCCTTAGTGTCCAAAAAAGGTCAGGTGGGTTTACGGGGATAGGGTGGAGGTTTGGGCTTGGGTAGGGTGCTCTTTCCAAGGGCCGGTGCAGACTCGATGGGCCGAATGGCCTCTTTCTGCACTGTAAATTCTATGATAACAGAAGAACCAATGAGGGAAGTTTAATGATCAGCAATTTATTGGGGATAGGGTTGAGAAAGCAAGAAACAGGATTGAAGATCAAAGTGAGCTCAGAGGGTTGAGGAGTTTAAATGGAACAAGAGATTAAGGGGGTATTGGAGCACAGGGGTGAAGGAGCATGATGAGATCGAGATTGAAATCAGTGAGGATAATAAAAGTTGCAGCTTGGTTCAAAGGCAAGACAGGAAAGCAGTGAAACTATCTTGGTCAAATAACTGGCATAGTACTTGGTTGGCTGATTAATGAGCAAGATTTTAAATGATAGGCGAGATGCTCACAAGACAAAATATTGCCAGAAGAGTAGAACAGACCAAGGTGTGATACTATAATTTGGTGATACTATCATTGCAGTGGTACGGGCATGGAGAGCGGTGGTTATAGCCAGATAGAACCTTCAACCAAGTTTCCATTCAGGCCATGATGTTGGCACGATCATCCACAATGAGTTAATAGATGGTAAAGTGAATGGACATTCCAAGGTGAGAGGGGTAGTAGTAGCTGATCTGCCAGAGTCCAGAGGTCACCCCTGGGAGGGTGTTAGACAGCAAGGAGATCAGAAGAACATCACCCAGCAGGTTTGCTAGGCAGGAAGGTCAGCGAGAGAGTAGATTAGGACAATTTGGGGTTGCTCCACATAGAGTTGGTGACAAGTGCCCAATATCCTTTGGACGATTCCAAGAGAGAGACATGGAAGCTGTAGGATTACCTCAAAAGGAGTTACGCCTCATGAAAGTAGGAAGTTCAAGGGGTACTGAAGGTTTAGGTTAGGGATACGGGAGCAAGAGTCGGCCATTTGGTCCCTCGAGCCTGCTCCACCATTCAACTTCTACCTCAACACCAATTTCCCACACCATCCCCAAATCCTAACACGACACCAATTTCCCACACCATCCCCAAATCCCTTTATGTTTTTAATATCTAGAAATCTATTAACCACAGTCTTGAATATAGTCACTAGCTTTCGGAGCGCTGCTCCTTCCTCACCTGAGGAAGGAGCAGCGCTCCGAAAGCTAGTGACATCGAAACAAACCTGTTGGACTTTAACCTGGTGTTGTAAGACTTCGTACTGTGCTCACCCCAGTCCAACGCCGGCATCTCCACATCTTGAATATAGTCAGCTGAGCCTCCACAACCCTCTGGGTAGGAATTCCAAAGAATCATCACCCTTTACATTATATTGCATCTGCAATGATCTTGCCCACTTGCCAGTCTAAATCCCCATGAAATCCTTTTTGCATCCTCCTCACAATTCAGATGTCCACTTAATTTTGTGTCATCGGCAGATAGGCCTGTTTATATAGGGATTATTTGGTGTAGATTTAGCTGGCAGTAAATGGTAGCGAGGAGACAACGTCCAAGGTCCTGGGACGGGGTAAAATTAAAGTAAATATATCCAGAAGTGTTTATACATATAGTGTTGCACATGTCAGTATTTCGAAGGGAAATTAACAAACAGAAGGTGTGGAGAATCAGTTACACGGCAGGGGAAAAAAATGAAGTTGGAACTCACCATCAGATCCCACAGCATCATTTTATTCTTCGGTGCATACGAGCATCACTGGCTCGGCAAACAGTCGTTGCCCAGAATGCGCAAAGACGGAGTAACAATCTTTTCTGGCGGGGAATCCAACACAAAGCAATTCTTCCCATTCAAATTTGGCCGTGAAATCAAAAAGCATTTGCCAAGACAAAGTGGAGATCTTGCACAGGCTCAATCTCTTGAGGAGAAAGCGGTAAGTAGCTTCAGAGGTGATCCAACGCCCCCCCCCCAAATATCCGCAACTTTCCACAAGAAGTTTGGGGGGGGGGGGGGGGGGGGACAGCCATGTGGGAAGGACAATCCTAATACAAATTACATTGAACTTAATCAAGAGACACAACAGTCTTCCCAAGCTGGTCTGCGCGGCCGTGACTGAAAACCAGGAGACAATCCCTCCCCGGAACTGTACCAAACACCACATACTCAGACAACACTTACTTTGACAGCCCTCAGCCGTCGACCCTCTCGGTACTTGGGCCGGGTGAAGCAGACGTTTCCTTGTTGATGGTGTTTCAACACCTCCGGGCCTTGAGCAGCCATCTTCAAAGCCGGGGGCAGGAAGGCAGGCGCCCGCAGACCCACCCCGACCGTTCGACGGCACAGCCCTTTGGGGAAGCCCCGCCTTCCTCCCGCCAGCGCCAATTGGGAGACCCGCTCCCTCTCCTCGGGCAGTGATAGACCGGCTGGCTTGTCAATCAAAGGCTTGAAGGCCGCAGTCAGTTCGGGAGCCTGAAGTTGGCGGTTGCTCGAGCTCTAGAGCGCCGGTTTAATTCGAGTCTTTAGAATCTTGCGGCTAACGGAACAAGCGGCCCGAGAATCTGCTCGCGGGAGCGTTGCCCGGCGCGGGGGCCGGGCGGAATGCTGGGAGCCGGGGTCGCCGCGTGTGTGCAGCTTAGATTCAGCAACGTCAAGGACTGCTTCCTGCACCTGACATCGCAGCGAGCGTCGCAGCTCCACCTGGAGGAGGTGATGACCGCCGGCGACTTCTCTCCCCCCTCCTGTTTTCATTTACCCCGAGTAGCTCTGAAAAAGCGGTGGTGATGATAATAGTGGGCACATGTGTCGTGCCCGCTTCTGAGCCGTTTCAGTGGTCAGCTGAGCACATTGGTGTGGAGCTGGAGCCACATAAAGGCCAGACTGGGCAAGGACGGTAGATTCCCTCTCTTGAAAAGTACATTAGTGAACAGGTCGGATAGTTGGCATTAGCTCAGATGTACCAGTCTCTGGGTTTGTTGGGAGACTGGACGTATGACCCAAGGGGACCTCTCGGAAGTCCCGATGTGCAGACGTCCGTGAGAATTGCAGGCGAAGTTTGAACTTCTGATGGGCAATTCCCAATGCTCCCTGGGACACCCAGTAAGAGTAAGGGACTTTGGACAATTACAATTTACTAACCTGGATATTTACCAGGATACTGTCAGACAGAAACATCCTCATTGGACTCCTGGGTAACTATAACTGCGACCCCCATCCCAAATCACTCCCACTGATCTCAACCCCATCCATACATGCCACCCTGCCCATTCACCACACCCACCTACCCATTCATTAACATTCACAATGGACAGTTAAACTTACCGCAACAACTAGTGCTGTAAAAACGATGTGTGGTTTGTCTTCTTGCATTCCAGTGCTGTGATGAAGACCTTCTTGGTGCTGCATTTCTAAGAAGCCGGGCAAGAATACCCGGACAGATATGCAGAGGAGAGTTGAAAAGTACAAATTGAAGGACAATCTGACGATAATTACTGCTCCACAGAAGATTCGAGCAAATAATCGAACAGTTTCAATTTTTTTTACTGTTCCCAATTTCATAGATTACTTATTTTTTTAATAAGGTACTATTTGGTGATTCCAGACCTGCTGAGGGAGCATTTTCCACCCATGTGCAATTGCAGTGCAACCATTGATGATCTAACCTTACTGTCACACCACATGCTATATTTTCTCCTTTTATCTATCCTCATTACATTTACTATGTTTAGTAGTCGAACACAGTTTTTAGATAATGTTTGGAATCTCAATGCGATCGGACTGAAAAGCAGCAGCTCAGATCCTGATCACAGGAACCCCAGCCTGGGAGACATTGACATTGGTGAGACTGCACCTCGAGTACAGTGTACAGTTTTGGTCTCCTTATTTAAGATAGGATATACTTTGATTGGAAGCAGTTCAGAGAAGGTTCACTAGGCTGATTCGGGGTTGTCTAATGAGGAAAGGCAGGCTGGGCCTCTAATCATTAAAGTTTAGATTGATGAGAGGTGATCTTATTGAAACATAAGATTCTGAGGCGGCTTGATGCTGGAGGGGATGTTTCCTCTTGGGTGAATTGTGAACAATCTTCATAGAGACTGATAACATTTAAAAATAAATTAGAACTTCCAGTTATTAGCTTAAAGATGTTTAGATTCTTTGTATATGACTAAACACTATTTTCTTTTTGTGCAGCTTCTCCTTCAAACTACAGGGAGGAACATTCTCCTTTTACACTTATCATCCATCGTATTCACCACAGAATTACAGCCCTTTTAGCAAAATTGCTACTGCTTAAAATGGGTTCCGATATTCCCATTTTACTGAGTAGTAACTCGAATGACTGTCACTAGGTGCTTTCCTCAGTTTTTGGAGAGGCCCTTCAAATCTAGCGACCCAGTAAACCCTGTTCTAACAATTTTTTTCTTTTGGCCATGTCAGAATAAATATCCTGGAATCCTTAGATGACTGCAGGATGCATCTATTTTGATTTGAGGCCATCTCCCTTCCACATCTGACTGTGGTAACTCGCAAAGCCATGCAACCTTTCCTCTTTACTGACCAAAGAGAACTGTTGCTGTCTGTGATTTTTATTGGATTGTTGGGAAGCCTGTGTTCTAGTCTCAAAATGGTTTCCCAATAGCAACAGGCAATAAGTTAACTTTGCATCCAGGTAGAAAAGCTAATTAGCTGTTCTTTATCCCTTTCACTTTAGAAGGAAATGGACAATCTACAACACAACTGTTAAGAACCCGATACCAACAACACCTTCCTGGGACTTTAGGAGACTCATTGTAAACTCAGACTGCTACCATTGTCTTCAAATACAAATACCTTGCATGTCCTCAGTAAAGCAAATTAAGCCCTCCTTTGATCTCAAACACTCAGACCACCCAGGCTTACTGTCAGGCACAATTCAGAACAGGTCATATGACCCTCCTTCATCTATTTAAATTTAAATGTACAGTCCCAAATATGTGATGAGCTTAAACCTCATAATTGTAACAGAATCTGGAAATAAGGGGCAGAGTGTAAAAATAAGGGGCCTCCAATTTAAGATGGAGTTGAGGAAGATATGAGTTAGAACTTTGATTGGCAAAGATGTTAGAGGCTATGGGGGGGGGCAGGCAAGAAAATTGAGCAATGGGACTTCCGGGTGCGGCGATGACCAGCTAAGTCGCACGTTTCGGCACCTCCCGTTTTAACAGACTTTTGGGCTCTTATCGGGAGCCCCAATGGCAATTTTCGAAGGCTAAACCCACTGTAAGGCAACATAGAAGGGAGTCCCCCCAGATGTGAATGGACAGAAGAGATAATAGTGGCCAGATTGTGGAGGATCCTCTGGAGCAGCGGCAAAGAAGGGAAGTGAGAAGCAAGATGGCGGTGGAGGGAGGCCAGTTGGTATGGGGCCTGGAACAGCAGGAGTTCCTCCGGCGATGTGTGGAGGAGCTCAAGAAGGAGGTGCTGGCGCCGATGCTGCAGGCGATTGAGGGGTTAAAGGAGGCGCAGAAGACCCAAGAGATGGAGCTCCGTGGAGTGAAGGCAAAAGCTGCCGAAAATGAGGACGAGATACAGGGCTTGGTGGTGAAGACTGAGACGCACGAGGCACTGCATAAGAGGTGTATGGAGAGACTGGAAGCCCTGGAAAATAGCTTGAGGAGGAAGAACTTAAGAATCTTGGGTCTTCCCGAAGGGGCAGAGGGAGCTGACGTTGGGGCGTATGTGAGCACGATGCTTCATACCTTAATGGGAGCTGAGGCCCCGACGGGCCCCCTGGAAGTGGAGGGAGCATATCGAGTCCTCGTGAGAAGACCAAAGGCAGGAGAAATACCTCGAGCAATAGTGGTGAGGTTCCACCGCTACAAGGACAGGGAGATGGTCCTGAGATGGGCGAAAAAGACACGGAGCAGCAGGTGGGAGAACGCGGTGATCCGCGTGTATCAGGATTGGAGTGCGGAGGTGGCGAGAAGGGGGGCGAGTTTCAATCGGGCCAAGGCGGTGCTCCACAAGAGGAAAGTGAAGTTCGGAATGTTGCAGCCGGCAAGACTGTGGGTTACATACCAGGATAAACACCACTACTTCGAGACGGCAGAAGAGGCGTGGACATTTATTGAAGAGGAGAAGTTGGACTAGATTGGAGAAAGAGTGTTTGAAATGAAGTAGTGAGGTGGTGGTAAGGGACTGTGAATCAGATGGGGGAAATTTTTCTTTCCCCTCGAAGTGGGACACACACGAAGAAATGTGGGTGCCGGTGGGGAAGGGGAGGGGGAAGGAGAGAGGGAGCTGTGCCATCAGGGGCGGGGCCGAGAGGGAAGCGCGGGCTTTGTTCCCGCGCTATGGAAATTGTGGCGGGAAAAGGGGGCGCAGGAAGGAGGGGGCCTCACATAATGGGAGGCTAAGGGTAAACTGGGGAAGCCGAGGTCAGCCAGAGTTTGCTGACTTCCGGAAGCAATATGGGGGGAGCAACTAAGCTAGAGAGGGATCTAGCAGGGCGGGGGGGGGGTTAACTGGGTCGCTGCTGCTAAGGGGAAGGGGGAGCTGTTACGGAATGGGAGGGCGCCGTCGGGGGGATAAGCGGGTGTGTGGGAACCGGGTGAGGAGCTGGTCTAAAAAAGGGGATGGCTAGTCGACGAGGGGGGGGGGGGGTAAAAGAGCCCCCCAACCCGGTTGATCACGTGGAACGTGAGAGGGTTGAATGGGCCGATTAAGAGGGCAAGGGTACTTGCGCACCTAAAGAAGCTAAAGGCAGACGTGGTCATGCTTCAGGAGACGCACCTGAAACTGGCGGATCAGGTCAGATTAAGAAAAGGATGGGTGGGACAGGTATTCCACTCGGGCTTGGATGCGAAAAATAGAGGGGCGGCAATACTGGTGGGGAAACGGGTATTGTTTGAGGCGAAGAACATAGTGGCGGACAGTGGGGGTAGATACGTGATGGTGAGTGGCAGATTGCAAGGTGAGGCGGTGGTGCTGGTGAATGTATATGCCCCGAACTGGGATGACGTGAACTTTATGAAGCGTATGTTGGGGTGCATCCCGGACCTGGAGATGGGAAAGTTGGTAATGGGGGGCGGGGGGGGGGGGGGGGGGGGGGGAGAGGGGGACTTCAACACGGTGCTGGACCCAGGGCTGGACCGGTCCAGATCTAGGAACGGGAGGAGGCCGGCAGCGGCCAAGGTGCTGAAGGACTTTATGGAGCAGATGGGAGGAGTGGATCCCTGGAGATTTACTAGGCCAAGGAGTAAAGAGTTTTCCTTCTTCTCCCATGTCCACAAAGTGTACTCCCGGATAGACTTCTTTGTCCTGGGAAGGGCGCTGATCCCGAAGGTGGCAGGAACGGAGTATTCGGCTATAGCCATTTCAGATCATGCCCCACATTGGGTAGATCTGGAAGTAGGAGAGGAAAAGGAACAGCGCCCACTCTGGAGATTAGATATGGGACTGTTGGCGGACGAGGGGGTATGTGTAAGGGTGAGGGGATGTATTGAAATGTACCTAGAGATTAATGATGACGGAGAGGTCCAGGTGGGAGTGATCTGGGAGGCGCTGAAGGCGGTGGTTAGAGGGGAGCTGATCTCCATAAGGGGAAACAAGAGGGTAAAGAAAGGGAGAGATTGTTGAGGGAGATTTTGAGGGTGGATAGGCAATATGCGGAGGCTCCAGATGAAGGGCTATACAGGGAAAGACTGAGATTGCACACGGACTTTGACTTGTTTTTAAAAAAAAAAAAATGTTTTTATTCTCCTCCATTTTCACATTTTCTCCCACATTTACATCCATCAACAATAAACAGTAATCAGCAAGATATGTCAGTCCCCTTAATAACAACAACGATCCCATCTACCCACCAACCCCCAAACCTCAACCCGCATGTTTACATAAACAAATGACAAAAATAAATCCGGGATTACCCGTAGTCACCCTTAATCTTACACAGCTCCCACCCCCCCCACCCCAGGTCTTCAGCTCCTCCCGTCCACTGCCTCTTGTACAACTCCTCCCCCTACCCTCGGTTCCTTCCCCCCCTCCCCAACTTTCCACCCCGGCTAGACCACTCGGACCCTGTTCTGCCAGGCTCCGATGGCCGCAGCCCCTCCCCCCACCTCACTCCCGTTCACTGGCCGGCACACACCGGCCAGCGTGGAGGCCCCCGCCCAGGTCCCTTTCCCACTTGCCCGGCCCCAGGAAAGCCCAAAGATCCCCTTTTAGCACACAAACCCCGCCTATCCACCTACACCCCAAAGAACTCATTTTGAGTGAAAGTCCCGTCCCTTCCCTTGTCCAAATATATACCCCCTTGGCCCCTTTAATTTCTACATCCGCGCGCAGTGATACAAAAAAGAAGAAAAAAAATACAGTCATGAGGTTACATCGACACATGGCCATTCCTCAGTTTGTCAGTTCTGCCACAGTCCTTCTGCTTTCGCAAACTCCTCCGCTGCTTCCGCCGTTCCAAAATAAAAGTCCCTGAGCTTGTAAGTCACCCTCAGCTTCGCTGGATATACAATGCCGCACCGCACCTTGCTAATGTACAGTGCCCTCTTCACCCGGTTGAAGGCAGCCCGCCTCCTTGCCAGCTCCACTGTAAAGTCCTAGTATACATGTATACCAGCTCCAGCCCACTGCACCACCCGCTTCTGCTTGGCCCAGCTCAGGACCTTCTCCTTCACCCTGTACCTATGGAAGCACAGAGTCACTGCCCTTGGCGGCTCACACGCCTTTGGTACAGGCCTCCACGACCGATGAGCCCGATCCAGTTCATATCGGGAGGGGTCCTCCCCCTTCCCCAGTAGTTTTGCCAGCATCGCGGCAAAATACTCAGTCGGCTTCGGTCCTTCAACTCCTTCAGGCAGCCCCACAATCCTCAAGTTCTGTCGCCTGGATCTATTTTCCAGGTCTTCCATTTTTCCTCGCAGATCCTTGTTAGTATCCATCACCTTCCGCATCTCTTTCCCCATCAAGGCAAGTTGATTACCGTGCTGCAATAACGTCTCCTCCACTTCCTTCAGCGCCTTCCCTTGCTCTCGCACCTCCGCCACTGCGCTCGCCACCTCCGTCCTCACCGGGGAAACCGCCTCCTCCACCAGCACACTCAAAACCTCCCTCATCTCCTTCCTCACCGTCTCCATGCATTTCGCAATCTGCGCCAACTGCTTTTCAAATTCCGCAGCCATCACCTTGGTTATTTCTTCAGCCGTATGCAGTGCGGCCTTCCCTGGTGCTCCAGCCTCCATTTTTCCTGGTGACCCCGCGGTGACCTTTCCACTCCCCGAGGGACCTCCAGCTGGTTTTTTTTCCGCCGTTTTTCTGCTCACCCTCGACATTTTACTTTGGGGGTTTTTTCCCTCCTGTGTCTTCTCAGTGCCTCCTCCGTGCCTTCTCCCTTCTTCTGCCGCCTCCGCGGACCCTGGGACCGGGCTTAAAGCCCCGAAATTGCCGTTCCCGAGCGGGGGCTCTCCATTGTGCGGCCGCCTCCCGCCCGCCGTCACCGGAAGTGGACTTTGACTTGTTGACCACGGGTAAGGCGGAGGCACAATGGAGGAAGGCACAGGGAGTGCAGTATGAATATGGAGAGAAGGCGAGCCGACTGCTGGCCCAACAACTTAGGAAGAGGGGGGCGGCGAGAGAGATCGGAGGGGTTAGAGACGAGGAGGGAAAGATGGAACGGGGAGCGGAGAGGGTGAACGGGGTGTTTAAGGTATTTTACGAGAGGCTATATAAGGCTCAACCCCCGGAAGGGAAAGAGGGAATGATGCGTTTCCTAGACCAGCTGGAGTTCCCGAAGGTTGAGGAACAGGAGATGACAGGACTGGGAGCGCAGATTGAGCTGGAGGAGGTGGTAAAAGGAATTGGGAACATGCAGGCAGGGAAGGCCCCGGGACCGGATGGGTTCCCGGTGGACTTCTATAGGAAATACGTGGACCTGCTGGCCCCACTTCTGACGAGAACCTTTAATGAGGCTAGGGAAAGGGGGACACTACCCCTGACGATGTCGGAGGCGACGATATTGCTGATCCTGAAAAGAAACAAAGACCCGCTGCAGTGCGGGTCATACAGGCCTATTTCCCTCTTGAACGTAGATGCCAAGCTTTTGGCCAAGGTGATGGCGATGAGGATAGAGGACTGTGTCCCTGGGGTGGTGCATGATGATCAAACGGGGTTTGTTAAAGGGAGGTAATTGAATGCTAATATACGGAGGCTGCTGGGGGTGATGATGATGCCCCCACCGGAGGGGGAGGCGGAGATAGTGGTGGCGATGGATGCAGAGAAAGCATTTGATAGAGTGGAGTGGGACTACCTGTGGGAAGTACTGAGGAGATTTGGATTAGGAGAGGGGTTTATTAGATGGGTTCAGCTCCTGTACAGGGCCCCGGTGGCAAGTGTGATTACAAATAGGCAACGATCTGACCACTTCCGACTATATAGGGGTACAAGACAGGGATGTCCCCGTTACTGTTTGCGTTGGCAATTGAGCCACTGGCCATAGCGCTGAGGGGCTCTAGGAAGTGGAGGGGGGTACTTAGAGGAGGAGCAGAGCATCGGGTGTCATTATACACGGATGATTTGTTGTATGTCGCGGACCCAGTGGAGGGGATGCCTGAGATAATGCAGACACTTGGGGAGTTTGGAGAATTTTCAGGATATAAATTGAATATGGGGAAGAGTGAACTGTTTGTGATGCACCCTGGGGAACAGGGCAGGGGAATAGACTATTTACCATTGAGGAGGGTAACAAGGGATTTCCGGTATTTAGGGATCCAGGTGGCCAGGAACTGGGGAACCTTGCATAAGCTTAACTTGGCACGACTGGTAGAGCAGATGGAAGAGGACTTTAGGAGGTGGGACATGGCGCCCCTGTCATTGGCGGGCAGGGTGCAGGCGGTTAAAATGGTGGTCCTTCCGAGGTTTCTTTTTGAGTTCCAGTGCCTCCCTGTACTGATTACAAAGGCCTTTTTTAAGAAGGTGGACAAGAGTATTATGAGCTTTGTGTGGGCTGGAAAGACCCCAAGAGTAAAGAGGGGGTTCCTGCAGCGCAGTAGGGACAGAGGGGGACTGGCACTGCCGAGTCTAAGTGATTATTATTGGGCCGCCAACGTGTCAATGATATATAAGTGGATGAGGGAAGGGGAAGGAGCGACGTGGAAAAGACTGGAGATGGCGTCCTGTAGGGGAACTAGTCTAAAAGCACTGGCGACGGCGCCGTTACCGTTCTCCCCGAAAAAATACACCACAAACCCAGTGGTGGTGGCAACTCTGAAAATTTGGGGGCAGTGGAGACGACATAAGGGAGTGACGGGTGCCTCAGTGTGGTCCCCGATAAGGAACAACCATAGGTTCGTCCTGGGAAGGATAGATGGAGGATTTAAATCTTGGCAGCAAGCAGAAATTGCGAAATTGAAGGACTTGTTCTTAGACGGGACGTTCGTGAGTCTGGGAGCACTGACAGAAAAATATGGGTTGCCACCTGGGAATGCATTTCGCTATATGCAAGTGAGGGCATTTGTGAGGCAACAGGTGAGGGAATTTCCGCAGCTCCCGGCGCAAGAGATCCAGGACAGAGTGATTTTGGGGGCATGGGTGGGTGATGGTAGGGTATCAGATATATATATAGGGAAATGAGAGACGAGGGGGAGACGATGGTAGAGGAGCTGAAGGGAAAATGGGAGGAGGAGCTGGGGGAAGAGATTGAGGAGGGGCTGTGGGCAGATGCCCTAAGTAGGATAAACTCTTCGTCCTCGTGTGCCAGGCTCAGCCTGATACAATTCAAAGTTCTACACAGGGCGCATATGACTGGAGCGGAGGATAGGTGCGGGAGATGCGCGGGAAGCCCGGCGAACCACACCCACATGTTTTGGTCCTGTCCGGTATTGCATGGGTTCTGGGTGGGTGTGGCAAAAGTGATTTCAAAGGTGGTGGGGGTCCGGGTCGAACCAGGCTGGGGGTTGGCTATATTTGGGGTTGCAGATGAGCCGGGAGTGCAGGAGGCGAGAGAGGCCGATGTTTTGGCCTTTGCGTCCCTAGTAGCCCGGCGAAGGATTCTACTTACGTGGAAAGAAGCTAAGCCCCCGGGTGTGGAGGCCTGGATCAATGACATGGCAGGGTTCATAAAATTGGAGCGGATAAAGTACGCACTAAGAGGTTCGGCTCAAGGGTTCACCAGGCGGTGGCAACCGTTCCTCGACTATCTCGCAGAGCGATAAGGGAAAATAGGAAAGGTAGGGGGGGGGCTTATTTGGGTCCTCGGGTTTTATGTGTCTGTTTATATATTAGTTATTTATATTTGATTTCACAAAGTTACTATTTTAGTTACTATTTCTGTTGTTTCTTATTTTGTTGTTGGCAGTTGCCGTTAGTTAGCATATTATTTATTTTAAAAAACGATCAATGTATATATTATTACAAAGTTGTAAAATGGGAAATTTTTGTTTGATCGAAAAACTTTAATAAAATATATTTATTAAAAAAAAGAAAATTGAGTAATGGCCACAGGTTCGATAGGCCAAACGCCCTACTCCTGTATCATGGTCTTATGATGAAATCATTCTAATTTCTCCCTCTTTATTGTTTTTTAAAATCGTCCGTTTCTGGTTTCCAAAATTTTCCCAATCTTCAGGCCTACCACTAGACCTCACAGCATTGTAATGTATTTATTTCAATTATATGTCATCTTTAACTTCTTTAGTTAGCCATAGATTGTTCATCCTTTCATTGATTGGAACAGCAGGCTCCTATTTCTAGTGTAGAAAAAAAATCACTGCCATGGTGAGATTTGAGCTTGTGTCCTCTAGTTTTAGTCCATGACTCTAATCCAGTGACATAATCACTACCGTATCCTCACTATGTTTCCAAGCTCAAAGTGATGTAATGTTGTGTCTAGAATCAAATTGGATCCCTTGCTCAGTGTTGTGCTGTTTACATATTTCAAAAATGGCGGCATAAGTACATTCTGTAACAAGAGTTTTCGACCAGCTGTCGGTAGATGTTTCATCATTTGGTTTTCTTTTGGTATAGTAATACTCTAGTTGAATCAGAACCGGAATAAAAATACTTTTAAACTTTTGTTTAAAAAAATTAGCTATATGAATCTAATTTGCATAATTGTGAACAAGTATTTGTGCATGCACAGCTTTTCTGAATGTAGTTCATTTTGAATAGCTCTGAAATGCTAACCCCACATGATCACAGCAATGTAGTAAACTTTCTTATAGGATTATGAATATGTGTGGGTGTATTTTTAACTTTGTTGCTGTTACTTCATCATAAATATTTCATGTATCCTAGTTAATAATGATGGATTGCCTTAATGGGAGATGATTATTATACAATATAATCTCAGGAGTCTCCGATACAAAGCATCATTTATTCCAACTCGTTGGGAAAGTTCTACCTTGGAGTATGCCTCTGAAGTGATTTTCTGTCCAGTTAAGAAACAATAGGTTATTTATACATTGAGAAGCACGTAGGCAGTACATTGCTTGAATTCAAAATTGTCTGTTTTAGATTTACATTAAATAAATAGCTTTGATTGCAGGATTTCACTAGACCGCCGCACTACTATCCTAGGCATTATCTGTCCATCCTATCCCCCATAGGCTACTCTTAGGAATTTATATTTTTTATAAGATCTTTTTATTGGCATTTTCTGAATTATTTACATTGCCATTCATTTTCATTTATTGTACAGTACAAAAAGGCTTTTTCTTAGGTTGCTCTGTTTACAGACTGCCGCCTTCTGAATCGGCGTATAATCCTCCCTATCCTCTTCCTATCCCACCCCCCCCGATGCCCTCCTTGATCGCTCTGGGGAGGGTGTACCCCCTTCTCCTCATTTCACTCCTTTCTTCTCCCCCCTTTTCTCCCCCCCGTCGTCTGCGACCGTGTCCGTCTTGTGGAAGGGGGGTTGCTCCCTCCATCACCATGTTCCTCCTTGTATTTCTCTTTTTCCTTATAAATGTTCTCTACTGGCTGCTGCTGGCCGCAATCAGGTTTTTGATCAGGCCGACAAATTGACCCCATGTAGTAAGGAAGTCTTCCTCTGACCCTTGTATGGCGTATTTGATCTTCTCCAGGTGGAGGAATTCAATAGGTCTGCCAGCCAGTCTGCATCTGTGGGTGGTGCTGCCGATCACCAGCCGAGCAGGATTCTCCGGCGTGCGATTAGGGAAGCGAAAGCTAAGGCGTCGGCCCTCTTCCCCATGTGCAGCTCTGGCTGCTCTGATATTCTGAAGATTGCCACATTCGGTCATGGCTTCTCCCACTCCCCCACAACCTTGAACATTGCCTCGGAAAAGGCTGTCCAGAACCCAGCAAGTTTGGGACAAGCCCAGAACATGTGGATGTGGTTGGCTCGGCCCCTCTGGTGCCGTTCACATTTGTCCTCCACCTCCGGAAAGAACCTGCTCAATTGAGTTCTGGTCAGGTGTACTCTGTGCACTACTTTGAACTGCATGAGGCTGAGCCTTGCGCAGGGGGAGGTGGAGTTGGCCCTGTTCAGTGCTTCGCTCCAGAGTCCCCAACCCACTTCTGTTCCCGGTTCCATCTGGTCTCATCCAGGGTTGTTCGGGCTCTGCCCAGTAGCTGTCCATGTATTTTCCCACAGAGTCCCCCTTCTTTGCTGTCCGTGTTCATCAGGTCCTCTAATAGTGTGGTCACCGGGACCCATGGATACCCTACTGTCTCTGCGGAGGAAGTGTTTTATTTGTAGGTGTCTCATTTCTTGTCCTATCGGCAGCTCCCATTCCTCCATCAGTTCGTTCAGCGTCGCTAGTCTGTTTCCTCTGTAGAAATCCCTAACTTGTCAGCATTTCCCCGTCCTGTCTCCATTTTAAAAAACTTGTGTCCAGCATGGCTGGCGGGAATCTGTGGTTACCACAGATGGGGGCCATGAGGGACATCTTGGTCTAAGTGCTGTCTTAATTGGCCACACATTTTCAGTGTGGTCGCTACCACTGGACTGGATGTGTATTTTGCCGAGGGGGATGGGAGTGCTGCTGTGGCTAGGGCACGGAGGGTCATTCCCTTGCAGGAGGCCTCCTCCATCCACACCCACTCTGAGTTGGGTTTATGCTCTCAGCCCGTCACACTTTCCACTGTTGCCACCCAGTGGTAATATTGCAAATTTGGCAGTGCCAGGCCTCCTTTAATTTTCCTCCTTTGCAATGTTGGTTTGGGGACTCTTGGATTCTTGCCCCCCACACAAATGCCATAATTACGCTGTCTACATTTTGGAAGAAGGCCTTGGGGATGGATCAGTATGGATCTAAACAAGAAGAGGAACCTCGGCAGCACGTTCATTTTGATCATCTGTGATCTTCCTGCCAGGGAGAGTGGGAGTATGTCCCACCTCTGTAGGTCCTTTTTAACTTCCTTCACCAGGCTAGTCAGGTTCAACTTGTGGATCTGTGTCCAGTCTTTGGCTATTTGGATGCCCAGGTATCGGAATCTGTTTTGGGCTATTTTAAACAGGAGTCCCTCCAGCTTTGTCCCTCCCCCATTTGGGTTCACTGGGAATGCCTCACTTTTGCCCAAGTTGAGTTTGTAACCTGAGACGGTTCCGGACCTGGATGATTGCTTTCAGTCCTTCCTGTGGCTTTCAGAAATATAGGAGCAGGTCATCTGCATAGAGTGAGACTCTGTGCTCTCTGTCTCCTCTTTGGATGCCCCTCCAGCTTTTCGCTTCATGCAGGGCTATCGCCAGGGGTTTGATTACTAGTGCGAACAGGAGCAGGGTCAGCGGGCAGCCTTGCCTTGTGCCTCTTTGTAACTGGAAGTATTTAGAGCTGGTGGTGTTGGTTCGAATGCCTTGGGAGCGTTGTACAGGAGTCTCACCCAGGCGGTGAATCCTGCTCCTAGCCCAAACTGTTCCAGTACCTCCAGGAGATACTTCCATTCGACTCTGTTGAAGGCCTTTTCTGTATCCAGGGAGACGATCACCTCTGGTGTTCTTTCCCCATAGGAGGCCATTATTACATTCAACAGCCGCCTGATGTTCGCAGAGAGCTGCCTACCCTTGACAAAGTCCGTTTGGTCCTCTGCGACCACTTTTGGTACACAGCTCTCCAGCTTTTAAGCCAAGAACTTTGTGAGTATTTTCACGTCCACATTTAGCAGCGAAATGGATTGATATGATCCACATTCCGTCAAGTCTTTGTCTTTTTTGGGTATCAATGAAATTGTGGCTTGCACTAGTGTAGGAGACAAAGTGCCCCTTGCCAGCAAGTCCGCGAACATATCCCTTCGATGTGGGGCCAGGGCCGGTGCAAAGTTTTTATAGAAGTTTTTTTTGGGAACTCGTCAGGTCCCGACGCCTTCCCCGCCTGCATGGAGCTGATGCTCTCCATGATTTCTTCCAGATCTATTGGTGCTTCCAGTTACCCCCCCCACCCCCCCCCCCGGTCTGTCCTCCAAGATTGGTATTTCCAGTCCGTCGAGGAACTGTTCCATCCCCGTCAGGGGACTCGGAGTTGTACAGCCCTCGGTAGAAGATCTCGAATGCTCGGATGACCCCTTTTTGTTATGCTTTCAGTCTGCCTCTGCCATCCTCTACCTGCGCTATTTTCCTCGTAGCTGCCTGCTTTCTCAGCTGGTGAGCCAGCAGGTGGCCAGCCTTATCCCCGTGTTCCTAGAAGGTCCCCTGTGTCTGGCTGAGTTGGTTACACTGCTTTCCTGGTGGATAGCAGGTTAAAGTCCATTTGCAGCTTTTTCCTCTCCACCAGCAGCTCTACGGTCGGGAGGGCAGAATTTAAAGGGAAAGTGTCGAAGTTCAATTGTGACGGTTTTACAGGGAGTTTCCTGCCAGCTCTGCCAGTGACTTCCCCACCACTATCAAACCACACTTAGTAATTTTTGGGGGGCCCTGAGGAGATTCTCACTGGTTTAGCCCACACTTAGAATATTTTTCAACACTGGGGAGCTAAACTTTGAGATCGGGCCACACGGAATTTGGCGACCAAGGGGCTTTTCACAGCAGCTTCATTGCAATGTTAATGTAAGCCTACTTGTGACAATAAAGATTATTAAAATTATTTTGAAACGGTGCCCCAATTTCTAAATGAGCTTGTGAGCCTCCCACACCCCTATCCAAGGGCAATGTGACCCACACACATGGGCATTACCAACCCCCCCAAAGTGAGCACACCACGCTATGAGGTCTCTATGGTCCCCCTTTAGACCCCTATTCTCTTTACAGGCTCCCCCACCTCCAGGGCCCCACCCAGCACCGTTTTGTGTGACACGTCTTCATTCTTCTTTAATCGTGGTTTCCCACCCACTTTGGTCGACAGAGCTCTCAACCATGTCCGACCCATCTCCAGCACCTCTGCTCTCACCCCTTCCGCTCCATCCCAGAACAGGTTAGGGTCCCCCTTGTCCTCATTTTTCACCCCAACAGCCTCCGCATTCAAAGAATCATCCATCGCCAGTTCTGCCAACTCCAGCATGATTCCATCACCAAACACATCTTCCCCTCACTCCTGTCAGCATTTTGCAGGACCATTCCCTCCAGGATACACTGGCCCACTTCTCCATCACCCCCAACACCTCACCCTCTTCCCCGGCACCTTCCCAGACAATCACAGAAGGTGTAACCCTTTACCTTCTCCCCATCATCGTCATCATCCCAGGGCCTAAACATACTTTTTACGAGAGGCAGCGCTTTACGTGCACCGCCTTCAATCTGGTCTATTGCATTCACTGCTCCCAATGTGGTCTACTCTACATTGGAGAGACTGAACGCAGACTCGGTGACCGCTTTGCAGAACACCTTGGGCCCTTCCGCAATAGGACCCAGATCTTCCTGTCGCTTGCCATTTCAACTCACCATCCCGCTCTCACGTCCACATTTTCTGCTGCAACGTTCTAGTGAAGCCCAGCGCAAACTGGAGGAACAGCACCACATCTACCGATGAGGCACGTTATAGCCTTCTGGACTTAACATTGAGTTCAAAAACTTCAGACTGTGAACTCTCTCCTCCACCTTCACCCCATTTTTATTTCTGTCAATTTATTTTAATTTCTTCCGTTGATCTGTTTTTCCCTCACCATTCTTCCCCCTTCCTCCACCCCACTTGGGCCATCTGTTCCTTGTTGCCATTTGACACACTGCTCACCGTTGCTCTCCCATTCATACATTCTAATCTCTTTATGTGCCATTACCAGCACCCTTCTTGGTCTTTTTCCCCATTTACATTCCTTTAGTCTTTCTGTTCTCAACACCTTTGTTAATCTCCACCTATTGCTGGTCCCTATCCAGCCCTACTGCTCCATGCTTCCCCATTACAGTATAAATTCCAGCCTATTTCCATTTCTCTCCAGCTTTGACAAGACTCAGTCAGACTCGAAACGTTAGCTTCCTACCCTCTCCACAGATGTTGTCAGACTTGTTGCGATTGTCCAATATTTTCTGTTTTTGTTTCAGATTTCAGTTTCCGCAGTAATTTGTTTTTATCATGAGGTACAAGAATCCAAGTTTGAAAAGATCCAGCAATTAAACATTTATGAAAGACATTATTGTGTCTTTCCTTTTAAGAGCAAGTCACTGGCAAATACAATCTGTGCCAAATTTTGCAAAATAAGCTTTTTGTTCTAATTATTATTATTAAGTATATTCGGGACCACATTCAATTGAATTTGATGTTTGAAAAATATTGTAAAACAAGCAAACCAAAATTACTTTTAAAGATAATCCATCCACTTTACTCTGTTAATGAAAAACTAAATAATCAAAATAACAACGTCAAAAAGTAAACTCTGAAGGTGTAATTATTTAAATCTAGATATACACTTTCAGAATTAACCACAACGTGGGGTTATTCCTGAGAGCTGACTCTGATGCCTGAATTTTGTGCTGGAGTTTCTCCAGTCTCCCACCATAATACTATCAGTGGCAACGCCAAATAAATGGTGCTGATGTTATGACAAGATTGGGAGAACAGCCACAGAAATTCCACCCAGGTCTTCACTTTGATAGCATTTTTGTTTTGAAAGTCTGTAAATGCCTTAGGTCATTTCTCTATGGTAAAGATAGACTGGAAACTCTTTATGGTCTTTGGGCTAGACCTTGCAGTCAGCGGTGAACCAACAGCACTTTCTCCTGACCTTGAACAAAATGGCCCAAACAAATCTGGAAATCCTGGCATCAATTTCACTTTTCCTAAATGCATTTTAAATCTGGCACCAAGTCAAGGATCTACATGTATCCAGCATCAATGATGTCAGCAAGTTGTGTACAAAGCCTATCAGATCGAAGTATTCTAGACAGTAATCCAGGAGGTTAAAAGCTTTGACAAAGGGTCATCTGGATTCGAAACATTAGTTCTTTTCTCTCCCTACAGATGCTGCCAGACCTGCTGAGATTTTCCAGCATTTTCTCTTTGGTTTCAGATTCCAGCATCTGCAGTAATTTGCTTTTAAGCAATTATTATTATTGCTTTTAAAGTAAATTTTCAGATAATTAAATAAATTATATTATTAAATTATATAAATTAAAATATAATCTTTAAAAATGTTTTGAAAATATTTTTATTTTTAAGAATCATAACAAGTTTGACATTCCAAAAATATAGCATTAACTTTCAGTGAGGGTTTAGCTGTAATTCTAAACCTGATGCACTGTTTAAAAGTCCAATTATACCACATTCAACAAGATGCTGGGCTTTTCAAGGGTTTTTACGGAGAGGCCGTACAACATAAAAGTGAAAGTATTAATCAATTCACTGCTTAAAGATTGTACTCCGTGATGGGGGGGTGGGGAGGGGGGGGGGGGATCTTCAGCAGCAGACCCACTGGAGAGACGTACAATTATAGAGAGGAACCTCGGATTTCTTTGTAATTCTTCATATATATATATATATATAGACTCCCAAATTTGCTATTAATTTCAGTAAACTAATAATGGTTAATGTTGACAGTTTTTCCATCATTACTATTGCAAGTTTCAAACCGAGGGCCGGTTTAGCTCAGTTGGCTGGACAGCAGGATTGTGATGCAGAGTAAAGCCAACAGCGCGGGTTCAATTCCCGTACCAGCTGATGTTATTAGGAAGGCTTATCTTCTCAACATTGCCCTTCTCTTGAGGTGTGGTGATCCTCAGGTTGAATCACCACCTGTCAGCTCTCTTCACCCCCCCCCCCCCACCCCTCTCAAAGGGGAAAGCAGCCTATGGTCATCTGGGACAATGGTGACTTTATTTGCTATTACAAAAGTTGGGATGATCTCTGTCTCATGCCATCTCTCAAAGTGAGTAGGGTCAATATTTCAGCCCCTTCGCATTTTCAGTACCATATCCTGCTGATAGAAGTGCACGAGCAACCAAGTATATCCCATCACAATGCCTATGCAGATGTTGTTTAATTCTTTATGGGTGTAAAGATGTGTGGCTTATTCGAAGACAGAATCCCTAGCTAATGGAATACTGGTGCGGCTGGTGCGGTGCAATTGTATCATTTTTTTTGGTAGTGTTTAGACAATTGAGCACTAATGTTATTTAGTTTTCTCTCAGTACAATGCTTACGTAATTATCTTTCTTTTACAATGTTTAGTGCCAAGCAATTGAATTATCCTGGGGGCCTGAGCAGTCAGCATTTCTAAGTTGGGTGGGTCGGAGATATACTGGATTTGAAGGAGAAAACATTGTAGAGATCAATAGACAACTGGGAGAAAAACTTGGCCTCAAAGATGGAGAACAGGTCTGTAACTTCCAACTTAAATTTCTCAATTGCTTAGTAATCATTAAGTTGAAGATGGGTCTGGTATTTTCTGGATTATCTATCTCCTTGCTTGTAATATTTTACCTTGTTGGTTCTAATTATAATCTCTGGTTCAGTTATCATTATTGAAAATATTTAATCCTTTGCTTTTATCAGACCTTCTCATACACACCCAATGGTTTTCAATTTTTATAAAAGCAAAATACTGTGCGAATTCAGGAGATCAAAAATAAAAACAGAAAGTGCTGATAAACCTCAGCAGGTCTGGCAGCACCTGTGGAGACAGAAAAGAGTTAATATTTCGAGTCCAATATGACTCTTCAGAAATCAACATTTTTTGGTTAAGGAGTCCCCTAATATATTGCGAAATTCTTCCTCCTTCCCGCTCACTATTTTTATACATTATATATATATATATATATATATATATATATATATATTGTATATATATATATATATATATATATATATAAAAAAAACAAAAATGAAAATAAATGAAAATGTATTTTATCAAACGTAAAATTTGGTGCAATGTTCATATGTTTGGAACCCTTTTATAGAATCATAGAATTTACAGTGCAGAAGGAGGCCATTTGGCCCATCGAGTCTGCACCAGCCCTTGGAAAGGGCACCCTACTTAAGCCCACGCCTCCACCCTATCCCAGTAACCCCACCTAACCTTTTTGGACACTGGTTGAAAAACACTGCACTAATCCCTCACTCTTCTGACCCATGACCTTCCAGACATTGACTTGATCTTCTTCCTTGCATCCACATTTTGTGCTTATCCTTCCAGGTTTTAGACGGTTTAGCATCTGTAACATTCCACTGATACACCCGACACACTGTAGTATCATTGTTTATGGGCCTTGTGCTCAGCTAGCATGACTGTCCTCTACCAGGCCCAACTTGACTTCCTCACATCATACTGCGGTACCATCTGCATAAACCTCCAAGATCATCCTTGGGATTGAAATAATTCCAAACTAATTTTCTTCTTTACCTTATTTTCTACCCACATCTTTGATACTGAACGCAAGGAACTAATCAATGACTTTGTGTGGAAAAATTGACTAATCTGCATAACTGTTTCAAGTTATAGCCTGTTATCACCTCCACACTTCCAAACCCCACATCCACATTACAGTTTCACTTTTGCCAGCCCTCCCAGAGCTGTAACTAATCATGTATGCAACACATTAAAAAAATATATATATATTTTATTCAAATTTTTTCCGGCCAAACAAAACAGTACAAAGATTTTTCCCTTTTACAACAATAAAACAATATAAATAATAGTGACCGTTTTTAACAAATAAATAAATAATATATAAACTAAATGGCAACTGCCATAACAAAATATTAACTTTCCCAAATAATAAAGTCAAACAAGCCAATATACATATCCAAGTAAAAATATCCATACAAAAACACCCCTGAGGACCCACCCGAGCCCCCCCCCCCCCCCACCCCCCTGGGTTGCTGCTGCTACTTTCCCAGTTCCTTTATCGTTCTGCGAGACAGTCAATGAACGGTTGCCACCGCCTGGTGAACCCTTGAGCCGAACCTCTTAGTGCGAACTTTATCCGTTCCAGTTTTATAAACCCTGCCATGTCGTTTCTCCAGGCCTCCACGCCCGGGGGTTTAGCTTCCTTCCACATTAACAATATCCTTCGCCGGGCTACTAGGGACGCAAAGGCCAAAACATCAGCCTCTCTTGCCTCCTGCACTCCCGGCTCTTCTGCAACCCCGAATATAGCCAATCCCCAGCTTGGCTCGACCCGTACCCCCACCACCTTCGAAAGCACATTTGCCACCCCCACCCAGAACCCATGCAGTGCCGAGCATGACCAAAACATGTGAGTGTGGTTCGCTGGGCTTCTCGTGCATCTCCCGCACCTATCCTCTACCCCGAAAAATTTACTGAGCCTTGCTCCGGCCATGTGCGCCCTGTGCAAGACCTTGAATTGTATCAGGCTAAGCCTGGCACACGAGGATGAAGAGTTTACCCTGCGTAGGGCATCTGCCCACAGCCCCTCTTCGATCTCTTCCCCCAGCTCTTCTTCCCATTTTCCCTTCAGCTCATCCACCATGATCTCCCCCTCGTCTCTCATTTCCCTGTATATATCTGACACCCTACCATCCCCCACCCATGTCCCCGAAATCACTCTATCCTGAATCTCCTGCGTTGGGAGCTGCGGAAATTCCCTCACCTGTTGCCTCACAAAAGCCCTCAATTGCATATACCGAAATGTATTCCCCTGGGGCAACCCGTATTTTTCCGTCAGCGCTCCCAGACTCTCAAACGTCCCGTCTAGGAACAGATCCCTCAGTTGCACAATCCCTGCTCTCTGCCATGTTCTAAATCCCCCATCTATTCCCCCCAGGACAAACCTATGATTATTCCTTATCGGGGACCGCACCGAGGCACCCGTCATTCCCTTATGCCGTCTCCACTGCCCCCAAATTTTCAGTGTTGCCACCACCACTGGACTTGTGGTGTATTTCTTCGGGGAGAACGGCGCCGTCGCCAATGCTTGTAGGCTGGTTCCTTTTACAGGATGCCATTTCCAGTCTCTTCCACGCCGCTCCCTCCCCTTCTCCCATCCACTTACACACCATTGAGATATTGGCGGCCCAATAATAATCACTTAAGCTCGGCAGTGCCAGCCCCCCCCCCTATCCCTGCTATGCTGCAAAAACCCCCTCCTCACTCTCGGGGTCTTCCCAGCCCACACAAAGCTCATAACACTCTTCTCAACTTTTTTGAAAAAAGCCCTCGTAACCATCACCGGGAGGCACTGGAACACAAAAAGAAATCTCTGGAGGACTACCATTTTGACCGCCTGCACCCTGCCCACCAGTGACAGGGACACCATGTCCCATCTCTTAAAATCCTTCTCCATCTGTTCCACCAATCGTGTTAAATTAAGCCTATGTAGGATTCCCCAGTTCCTGGCTATCTGGATCCCTAAGTACCGGAAATCTCTTGTTACCCTCCTCAGCGGTAAATCATCTATTCCCCTGCTCTGCTCCCCCGGATGCACCACAGACAACTCACTCTTCCCCATATTCAATTTGTACCCCGAAAATTCCCCAAACTCCCTGAGTGTCCACATTATCTCAGGCATCCCCTCCACTGGGTCCGCAACATACAGCAATAGATCATCTGCATACAATGATACCCAGTGTTCTTCTCCTCCCCTAAGTACTCCCCTCCACTTCCTAGAGCCCCTCAGTGCTATGGCCAGCGGCTCAATTGCCAATGCAAACAGTAACGGAGACAGGGGACACCCCTGTCTTATCCCTCTATAAAGACGGAAGTAGTCGGACCTCTGCCTGTTCGTGATCACACTTGCCACCGGGGCCCTATATAGCAGCTGTACCCATCCAATAAACCCCTCTCCAAAACCAAATCTCTTCAACACTTCCCATAGGTAGTCCCACTCCACTCTGTCAAATGCTTTCTCAGCGTCCATCGCCACCACTATCTCCGCCTCCCCCTCCGGCGGGGGCATCATCATCACCCCTAGCAACCTCCGTATATTCTTGTTCAGCTGTCTCCCCTTAACGAACCCAGTTTGATCCTCGTGGACCACCCCGGGACACAATCCTCTATCCTTGTCGCCATCACCTTGGCCAGGAGCTTAGCATCCACGTTCAGGAGGGAAATAGGCCTGTAAGACCCGCACTGCAGCGGGTCTTTTTCCTTCTTTAAGAGTAACGATATCGTCGCCTCCGACATAGTCGGGGGCAACTTCCCCCTTTCCCTGGCCTAATTAAAGGTTCTCGTCAAAAGCGGGGCCAGTAGGTCCATGTATTTCCTATAAAATTCCACCGGGAACCCATCCGGTCCTGGGGCCTTCCCCGCCTGCATGCTCCCAATCCCGTTTACCTCCTCCTCCACCTCGACCCGTGCTCCCAGTCCCGCCCTCTCCTGCTCCTCCACCTTCGGGAATTCCAGCCGATCTAGGAAATGCATCATTCCCTCCTTCCCTTCCGGGGGCTGAGCCTTATACAGCCTCTCGTAGAATGCCTTAAACACCCCGTTCACCCTCTCCGCTCCCCGTTCCATCTCACCTGCCTCATCCCTCACCCCACCTATCTCCCTCGCCGCTCCCCTCTTCCTCAGTTGTTGGGCCAGTAACCGGCTCGCCTTCTCTCCATACTCATACTGTACTCCCTGTGCCCTCCTCCACTGTGCTTCTGTCTTGCCCGTGGTCAGCAGGTCAAATTCCATATGTAGCCTTTGTCTTTCCCTATACAGTCCCTCCTCCGGTGCCTCTGCATATTGCCTGTCTACCCTCAGAAGTTCTCTCAACAGACGCTCCCTTTCTTTACTCTCTTGCTTCCTTTTATGGGCCCTTATGGATATCAGTTCCCCTCTGACCACCGCCTTCAGCGCCTCCCAGACCACTCCCACCTGGACCTCTCCGTTATCATTAAGCTCCAGGTACCTTTTGATACACCCCCTCACCCTTAGACATACCCCCTCATCCGCCAACAACCCCATATCCAATCTCCAGAGTGGGTGCTGCTCCTTTTCCTCTCCTACCTCCAGATCTACCCAATGTGGAGCGTGGTCCGAAATGTATACGGGGCGTATACGTTCACCAGAACCACCGCCTCTCCTTGCAATCTGCCACTCACCATCACGTATCTACCCCCACTGTCTGCCACTATGGTCTTTGCCTCAAACAGTACCCGTTTCCCCACTAAAATAGCCACCCCCCTATTCTTCGCATCTAAGCCCGAATGGAACACCTGCCCCACCCATCCTTTACGTAGTCTGACCTGATCTGCCAGTTTCAGGTGCGTCTCCTGCAACATGACCACATCTGCCTTTAAGTTCTTTAGGTGTGCGAGTACCCGTGCCCTTTTAATCGGCCCATTCAGCCCTCTCACGTTCCACGTGATCAACCGGGTTGGGGGGCTCTTTACACCCTCCCCATGTCGACTAGCCATCCCCTTTTCTAACCCAGCTCCTCACCCGGTTCCCACGTACCCGTATATCCCACCGACGGTGCTCTCCCGTCCCGACGCCCCATAACAGCTCCCCCTTCCCCTTAGCAGCAGCAACCCAGTTAACTCTCTCTCTCTCTCTCTCTCTCTCTCTCTCTCTCTCTCTCTCTCTCTCTCTCTCTCTCTCTCTCTCTCTCTCTCTCTCTCTCTTTCTCCTCTCCCCCCCCCCCCCCCCCCCCCCCCCCCCCCCCCCCCCCCCCCCGGCTAGATCCTTTTCTAGCGTGGTTGCACCCCCCATGTTGCTCGGGGAAGTCAGCAAACTCTGGCTGACCTCAGCTTCCCCTGTTTGTCCTCGGCCCCTCATTGTGCGAGGCCCCCTCCTTCCTGCGTCCCCGTTCCCGCCACAATTACCATAGCGCGGGAGAGCAAAGCCTGCGTTTCCCACTCGGCCCCGCCCCTGATGGCGCAGTTCCCTTCTCCTTCCCCTTTCCTTCCCACCGGCGCCCACAGTTCTCCATACTCCCCCCCCCCCCCCCCCCCACCCCCCCACACACACACACACACAAGGGGAAAAGAGAAAAGTTACAAAATTGGAGAGAAAAAAATCCCCCCCCCCCCTCCCCTTCCTCGTCCCACATAATCACCCCACCACTTTATTACAGAAGCTTTTTCTCTCGCCAGACTATTCCAGCTTCTCGTCCACAATGAATGCCCACGCCTCTTCTGCCGACTCAAAGTAGTGGTGCTTCCCTTGGTGTGTGACCCACAGTTTCGCCGGCTGCAACATTCCAAATTTAACCTTCTTTTTGTGGAGCACCGCCTTGGCCCGGTTGAAACTTGCCCTCCTTCTCGCCACCTCCGCACTCCAATCCTGGTACACGCGGATCACCGCGTTCTCCCACCTGCTGCTCCGAGTTTTCTTCGCCCATCTTAGAACCATCTCTCTGTCATTGTAGCGGTGAAACCTCACCACTATGGCTCGAGGTATTTCTCCTGCCTTTGGTCTTCGCGCCAGAACTCGATAAGCTCCCTCCACCTCCAAAGGGCCGTCGGGGCCTCCGATCCCATTAGCGAGTGAAGTATCGTGCTCACATATGCCCCGACGTAAGCCCCCTCTGTGCCTTCGGGAAGACCCAAGACTCTTAAATTCTTCCTCCTCGAGTTATTCTCCAGGGCTTCCAACCTCTCCACACACCTTTTGTGCTGTGCCTCGTGCGTCTCTGTCCTTACCACCAGGCCCTGTATTTGATCCTCATTCTCTGCAGCCTTTGCCTTCATGACCCGAAGCTCCAACTCCTGGGTCCTCTGCGCCTCCTTTAGCCCTTCAATCACCTGTAGCATCGGGGCCAACACCTCCTTCTTCAGCTCTTCCACGCAGCGCCGCAGGAACTCTTGTTGCTCCGGGCCCCATACCAAACAGCCACCTTCCAACGCCATCTTGCTTCGAGCTTCCCTTCCTTGCCGCTGCTCCAGTGGATTCACTGCAATCCGGCCGCTATCCTCTCCTTTATCCATATTTATCCGGGGGGATTCCCTTCTATTTCACCGCACAATGATTTTGGCCGTTAAAAATTGCCGTTGGGGCTCCTAATAAGAGCCCAAAAGTCCGTTTCAACGGGAGGTGCCGAAACGTGCGACTTAGCTGGTCATCGCCGCACCCGGAAGTCCCCTGTATGCAACACATTTAACTGTTCTGTTGATCACTTCCTGATTATCTAATTTCTGTTATTGGCTCAGCTTTTTGCCATCATTAGCCTGTCCTATCCTCCACCACTATACCCACCTCAGTTTTCCCTGCTTGGTACACAATGAATTGTGCTTTTACTTTTGTGTTGAAATAATGAATTTGCATTTATTTTCTGTGATTCAGGTGTTTCTTAGGCCCTGTGCACAAGTGTCATCCTGTCAACAAGCTGTGGTGGAACCCCTTTCAGCTAGTGACTGGGAAATATTGGTACTAGATTATTTTCTTAACTATTATTTACAAAAGATAATCCAATAATGTGCAGTTTTTAAATATACACGCCTATACTACATTTTAGATTCATTCCACAAATTCTAATTAGGGGATGCACAATGGATTTCTCCATTGATAGAACTTCTTATATTTTAATCTTATTAACACTGCAGATATTTGGCCATCGCTGTAAGGACACATTTCGTTGCAGTGCTATATAAGAACATAAGAACTTGGAGCAGGAGTAGGCCACCTGGCTCTTTGAGCCTGCTCTGCCATTCAATGAAATGAAATGAAATGAAAATTGCTTATTGTCACAAGTAGGCTTCAAATGAAGTTACTGTGAAAAGCCCCTAGTCGCCACATTCCGGCGCCTGTTCGGGGAGGCTGATACGGGAATTGAACCGTGTTGCTGGCCTGCCTTGGTCTGCTTTCAAAGCCAGCGATTTAGCCCTGTGCTAAACAGCCTAAACATGAGATTATGGCTGATCTTTTGTCGACTCAGCTCCACTTTCCCGCCCGAACACCATAACCCTTTATTCCTTTATTCTTCAAAAAATTATCTATCTTTATCTTGAAAATACTAAATATACTTTTCATAGTTCAGATGGATGCAGTCTGAAATTGCACAAGCCCAACATTATTCTGTACTGCACCTGTAATGAAAGCACCTGCTAGTTTAACATTTTATTTCTTTAGTTCACTCGCCTTCACATAAACATATTCGCAGTGCTACTTTTTTTACTACAAAATAAATTATTTGTTATTTTTAATTGGATGACGACTGCTTACAATCTAGTATCATGCAGATAATAATGCCAGATTCATCTTATGTGATTTTTGCAGGAGCTCCATAGTACATCCCTCGAAAGACATATTATGGACCAGATCAGAATAGTCTTTCCTGGAGGAATATTTCCAATATGGGTAGGGAAGCATACTGTGATATATATTGAAGTTGGTAAGTAAATGAAGTGTGAATCAGTGAAAAATGGTGTTGCTTCATTATATTTATACACAAGTTAGGATATTTATATTCATGCCAACCCCACCATCTCAAAAATCAAGAGCCAAACTATGAAAATCAAGAGATTTGGTTGCTGATGTGCATCTACAATAATATATTGTTTCCCTGGTGCCAAAGTCAAGGATGTCAGTGAGTAGTTGCAGAGCACCCTGAGGGGTTAGGGTGAATAACCAGAGCTCATAATCCATATTGTTACCAATGACTGAAGTAGTAAGAGTGATGAGGTCCTGCAGGCAGCTAGGGGAAAAGACTAGCTAGCAGGACCTCCAAGGTTGTCCCTGGTTCCAGTGAGTATAGAAATAGGAGGATAGAGCATATGAATGCATGGCAATGTGGTACAGGAGGAAGGACTTTAAATCCCTGGTACAATATTAGTGGTTCTGAGGGCAATGAGAACTGTACAGACCAGACAGATTGCACCTGAACAAATGGGCAGCAGTCTGAATATAGAAAGCAGAGGGAAATTAAAAAAGAAATGAGAAGCAAAGAAAGTTATTAGACTCTTTTCTCAAACTAACATGATAGGAAATCAAAAGTCTTCTCTAGACATATGAATAATAAAAGGGTGGTAAATAGAGGACCGATTGAGGATCAAGAAGGAGATTTATGTATGAAGGCAGAGGGCATACTGAGGTACTTTACAAAGGGACCAATATATTTGCATGATGGGTTGCTTGTGTTTGGGCGTTTAGGAAGGATTTAAATTAACTTGACTAGAGTGGTGTGGATCGATGGGAACCAGAATGTAGGATTAAAGAGAGAAATCAAGGTGCACAAAGAATTGGGAGAGACAGATAATACTTGATTAAGAAATAGTGGGGCTTGAGTAAGAGGGAATGCAGTAAGGCATATATTAGGTTTACTGTACATGTATGTAAATGTGCAGAGTGTGGTAAATAAGGGTTAATGAACTGCGGTGCAGATAGCCAGGTGGGAGTATGATGTTGGGTGATAAGAGACCTGACTTGAAAAGAGCAGGAATGGATACTAAATATTCCTGGATACAAGGGACGCAATTCTCCGCTCCCGCGCCGGTTGGGAGAATCGCCTGGGTCGCCAAATTTTCCTGTGACGCCGGTCCGACGCCCTCCCGCGATTCACGGAAGCGCCCAGATCGGCGCAATCGGGTTTTGCGCGGCGTGGTACAGTGAATCGCCCGAGTCAGCCAAAATGGCAATTCACCAGTACCCCGCGATTCTCCGGCCCGGATGGGCCGAGCGGCCTGCCCAAAACGGCAGGTTCCCCCCGATGCCGTCCACACCTGGTCGCTGCCGGCAGGAACAGTGCGGGAACGCTGGGGGGGGCGGCCTGCGGGGGGGCGAGTGGGGATCCTGCACCGGGGGGGGCCTCAAATGGGGTCTGGCCCGCGATCGGTGCCTACCGATCGTCGGGCCGGCCTCTCTGAAGGAGGACCTCCTTTCTTCAGCAGCCCCGCAAGATCCATCAGACATCTTGCGGGGCGGACTCGGAGAGGACGGCAACCACGTATGCGTGGGTTGGCGCCAAGGCCTGGCGCGCGTAAATGACGCGGCGCCGCTCCTAGCCCATTATCGGGCCCTGAATTGGTCAGGATGGGGGCCATTTCGCGCCGTCGTGAACCTCAATGGCGTTCACGATGGCGCGAACACTCTGCCTCCATTTTGGAGAATCCCACCCACTGTGTTCAGGAAATGTAGTGAAAGAAACGAGGGGTTGGAAGTATTGACTAAAGAGAATATAGCAATGCTGGAGAGAAAGAAGCCCGAGAGAGATCAAGAACTGAATCGATTTGATTCAATTTTACAAATCGTTGGGTGTATTCCATAGCCACCAACAATTTGGAATGATATACGGCAACAAATTTGCAGGGAAATTAGAGTTATTAAAACTTAGGTTAGCTGTGAAAATGGACAAAGAACAATCCTCAGTCTAAATAATTAATTGGAGGTGCGTCAGAATCAATGGTGTGAAAACAAATTTGGCCCAGGTATATTGGAATCTGAGACTGGCAGGCAAAATTGTAACAACATTTGGCTTCCTTAAAGTAAGTATTGAAATGAAATGAAAATCGCAGTACAGTTGAGGTATATCCCCATAAGGGGGAAAGATAGGACAAACAAAGTCAAAGCTCCCTGAACAGTGAGGATAAGATGAAGCAGAAAAATAATGTTTATGACAGATGTCAGGTTGACAATACAACTGAGAAGCAGACAATATAGAAAGATCAGAGGAAAAGTGAAAAATGAATATGAGACGCAAATAGATTGATAGCTAACATATTAGGAAACCAAAATTCTTCTATCGGCATATGAATTGTAAAAAGGTGGTAAATGGCCAATTCGGGGGACTTCCGGTGACGGCCATGGAGTGAGTGGTCACACATTTGATGGCTCCTTTTTGGTCCTTTTCCACCCGATTCAATGGGTATTTGCTGTTGTGAGCTCTTAGGAATTGCAGTACTCCACAGATGGGACCGGTTTATGTTTTACAAGACGAGGAGTGTAATAAGTAAGAGGCAGTAGCTTGAACGAAAGGTTATTCGAGGTGCGACACAGGGAAAGATGGCGGAGGGTGCTGGAGCATCGTTAGCTACCCAGTGGCCCACTGAACAGCTTGTGAACTTGTTGATTTCAAAGGTCTAGCAGGAGAGGTAGGAGGCCCCAGAAGACCTGGTGACGGTGGTGGAGCCGCTTAGGGTGGCTTTTGAGAGAGTGGGGCAGAGACTGGAGGTGCAGGGTCTAGCACACCAGAAGGTGGAGGAGTTGGTGGGAGAGCATGAGGACCGGCTGACCTCACTGGAGGCGTGATGGTGGTCATGGTGGAGAGCCAGAAGAGGTGAGGGAGAAGGTGGAGGACCTCAAAAACCGTTCCAGGAGGCAGAATCTTTGGATCGTGGGGCTGCCTGAGGGGATCGAGGGAATGCAGGCTGCAAAGTATGTGGCGAGTATGTTGGAGAAGTTGGTAGGGGAGGGGGTCTTTGATGATTCTCTCCCCCCCCCCCCCCCCCAAGGTGGACTGAGCGCACAAGGCGTTGAGGAAAAGGCCGTAGGCAGGGGGAAACCGCCGAGGGCCGACGGTGGTGCGGCTGCATCCTTTCCTCAATAAGGAAAAGATACTGAGGTGGGCGAAGCAAACAAAAAATGCACCTGGGAAGGAAATGTGCTGAGGATCTACCAGGACCTGGGTGCAGAGTTGGCCAAGTGGCGAGCCAGTTATAATCAGATCAAGGCTGCCCTCAACAAGGAAGGGGTGATGTTTGCAGTGTTGTATCCTACTCATCTGTGGGTCATGCACCAAAATCTTGAGTATTATTTCGACGCGCTGGAGGAGGCGAGTGAATTTATGAGAGTCCATGGACTGGGAGGTGAGTAAGGACTCTGGATTTTGGAGATGCTAAAGTGGTGGCAGAACTGCGTAGAGCCAGAGGGGCGGTTTATGAGTATGTTGAGAAAATGAATCAATGCTTGTGAATCAGTTGAGGAGGCAGGCAGCGGCGAGAGAGATTGGAAGGGTGAGATGAGAGGGATATGGTGATATCGGAGCCAGAGGGGGTGAATGGGGTTTTTGAGGCGTTCTATTGGAGGTTGTATGACTCCGAGCCATCCGGTGGGGGAGGAAGGGATGAGGCATTTCTTGAAAGGGTTGGAGTTCCCAAGGGTTGAGGAGGTGAAGGTGAAGGGAGTGGGGGCTCCGATTGGGCTGAGGGAGGTGATAGATTGCGTGGGGCGGCAAAGGCCCCGGTGGAGGTGGGAAAGGCCCCAAGGCCGGATGGGTTCTCGGTCGGGTTTTATGAGGAGTTTGGGTTGGTGCCGGGGGCCCTGCTCTTTGGGGTGTATAATGAGTTGATGATGAGCTCGCCCCCACACTTCGCAGGCTTTGATATCGCTCATTTTAAAGGAGGACAAAGGCCCAGAGCAGTGCGGATCGTACTGCCCGATTTCGCTGTTAAATGAGGATGCAAAGTTGTTGGCGAAGGTGCAGGCATCGTGGATGGAGGATTGTGTGGTGTGGTGATAGGAGCGGACCAGATGGGGTTCATGAAGGGGCGGCAGCTGTCGGTGAATGTACGGAGGCTGCTTAACGACATGATGCCCTTGGAGGGCAGCAAAGCGGAAGTGCTGGTGGCAGTGGACGCGGAGAAGGCATTCGATCAGATTGAATGGGCGTATCTGTTTGAGCTGTTGGGTTCCTTCAGATGTGGGCAGGGGTTTGTGGATTGAGCTCGGCTGCGAAATAAGGCACCCAAGACTAGTGTTTGGACAAACCGGGTTAGTCCAAATTACTTTGGGCTTCACAGGAGGACAAGGCAGGGGTGCCTGCTCTCCCCGCAGCTCTTTGCCCTAGCGAATGGCGTTTAAGGGGTCGAGGTGGTTGAGGGGAATTGAGCGACGGGAGGTTGAGCACAAAGTTTCTCTGTACACAGATGACCGCCTGTTATACATTTCAGAACCAGTTGAGAGCTTCAATAGGATCATGGGGATTCTGGGTGAGTTTGGCCACTTTTCAGAGTACAAGCTGAATGTGAGGAAAAGTGAGGTGTTCCCAATTAATGCACGGGGACAGAAGAGGAAGCTGTGGGAGTTGCCGTTTTGGGTGGTGGGGGCAAGCTTTCGCTGTCTTGGGATACAGTTGGCGTGGGGTTGGGCTCAACTGCACAAGCTGACCTTGGCACGGTTGGTGGAGGGAATGAAGGTGGACTTCAAGAGCTGGGATGTGCTGCCATTGTCTTTGGTGGGGCACGTGCAGACGGTGAGGATGATGGTGCTGCCAAAGTTTTTGTTTGTATTTCAGGACCTCACAAATTTTGTTCTAAGTGGCTTTCCAAATTGAATTATCCAAAGAGAAAAGAATTGAAGATGAGATGCTAAACTGAGGCCTTGTCTGCTCCCTCAGATGGATTTAAAAGGTCCCATGGCACTATTTTGACAAAGAGGAGGGCCATTCTCCCTGGTGTCTTGGCCAATCTTTATTCCTTAACCAAGACCACTCATAACTGATTACCTTCTTATTATTACATTGTTGTTTGTGGAACCATGATGTGCACAAATTGGCGGTTTTTAAAAAACATTATAGCAGCGACTACACTTCAAATGTAGTTAATTGGCTGTAAAGTGCTTTTGGGTGGCCTTGCGTCACAACGTGTAATATAAATGCATGTTCTTGTTTCATATGAATTATATATCTTTTCTTCTGGTCTAGGTTCCCTAATGCCTGCTGCTGCTTATGGAAGGTTAGAATCCTTCACTGAACTCATTGTGTCACCTAAACTGCGGCAAATTGAAGGACATTCTTCTGTTGGAAACAGTATTTTGAATAAAGAGCTTAACCTGGGTAACAACAAAATACAAAATGAAAATTTAAAGAAACCTAGAATTGAAAATAATCAACGTGGAATGAATGAAAAATATGCAAGGGAAAATCAAGACCATTTAAACAGAAGCATCATGTCAAATATATGGGATTTGATAAAAAACCTATTCTCTGTAAATTCAGATGTTCCAGAACAACTTCCTTCCAAAGTTGTTGTCAAAGACACCTTTTTAAACACTATTTCCATGTCCTTTGAAATAGACTCAATATTCAGAGTGTGTAAGAGATTCCCTTATAATTTGGAAATTTACAGCGCAATACCATGGAACCAAAAACAGCCTGATACAGTTCATATATTTTCTTGGCATCAAGATGTACTTGCTCTGGATAACAGTAATACACAGATTTTTTATGGGAAACTGACAAAACTTTTGTCATATAGACAACAAAAAGAAATGGCCAAGCAAAATCTACAAACTGAGAAGAAAAATATTGTCCGCAATGGAAGTGACACAAAAGCAAGAGTTAGTAAAGAAGAGGATGAATCCTGCATCGTTAAAATAATCTGTCATGGGTGTGAACATTTAAAGTGTACCAAGTCCACAGGTTTTCACAGTGGAAAAGTTTGGGTTAGTATTTGTGTGCATCTGTTTGTGTCTAGTTTTACCATTAACAATCAAACAGGTGTTCTATAAAGTGCTTGATCCAAAGAAAGCAGCTCTGGATTAATTAAATGTTAGAAAAAGTGTTATTTCATGTATTATGGCTATATGATAACATTTTTATGTTTGAATACGATTGGTATTTCAGTTTCTCAATTACCATCTTTGGCTAGTAAATAGTTTCTTTTGTTTTGTTGTCTTCTATAAAGTATAGGACAATCTTGTTCACCAACCTCATGAATATTATCAGTGCTGCAATCTATTACAATGTTAAATTTTGGACCAAAGGTCATGGATTTGAACCCCATCTGACCATTTGAATTCATAATTTAGGCTGACAGTCCAAGTAATCAGGGAGAGATGGATTTTTAGACATCCAGTCCTTTTGTTTGTATTCTACTATTCAGTTGATCAGAAGGCTGCTCAAACTTTTGACACTTTCTGCAGAAGAGTGCAGAGTTTTGATGCCCTGGTAATCCAGAACCATCAACAAAACCAAGCAACTAGCCATTTATTTCTTGGTTGTTACTAAATGTTGCTGCATTTGGCAATATAATTATTTGTTGTGTGCAACATTTGAGATGTTATGATATAAGGTTGTGCAGAAATGCAAATAATTTGCATTCTCTCTTTCCCCACTCATTCTAAATATACTAGGTAGATACATTGGGTTGTCTAATACTTATTGAAAAGTTTCTCCTTCTGAAAGCCCTGGAGGACATTTAGAATTTGAACATTAAACATTTATGTATACCAATCAAGCAACAAAAAAGTGCAATAGAAAAACAGCCATCTAATTAATTATACAAAAACCATCACTTGTAAAATGGCCTTTAAAATGAGCATTTTGCAGATTATATAAAGGAAATGGGTGCTAACCATAAATTTCTCCTGCAAAATGTTGCTGTTTGTTTCACTATAAGTTTCCTGTCAGATTCCAGATAGATTAAGGAAGAAGTTGAACATGGAAGCAACTGCTACAGTCAGGATAAATTCATTAAAATTAGATCCTTCCCTTCCAGCTGGAATTAAGTTGCAACCCTTACAAACACTGGTGAGTTTATTTTTTAATTTATTCTTTCACAGGATGTGGGTGTCTCTTGGAAGGCCAGCATTTATTACCGATCCCAAATTGCTCGAGAAAATTGTGGAGTCACTTTCTTGAACCGCTACAGTCCATACCCACAGTGCTATTCTGTAGACAATTCCAGGATTTTGACCCAGTGACAGTGAAGGAATGAGTAAGGATGGCATTTGACTTTGAGGTGTTCCTATGCATCTGGTACCTTTGTCCTAGGTAGTAGCGGTCACGGGTTTGGAATCATAGAACCACTACAGTGCAGGAGGAGGCGATTCGACCCATCGAGTCCGCACCAGCCCTTTGAAAGAGCGCTCTACCCGTGCCCACTCCCCCATCCACCCCGCCCTATCCCTGTAACCCCTTAACCTTAACTGCACATCCCTGAACAATAAGGGGCAATTTAGCCTGGCCAATCCACCTAACGTTCACATCTTTATACTGTTGGAGGAAACTGGAGCATCCAGAGGAAACCCACGCAGATCTAGGGAGAACTTACAAACTCCACACAGTCAGTAATCCAAGGCCAGAATTGAACCTGGATCCCTGGCACGTGAGGCAGCAGTGCTAACCATTGTGCCACCATGCCGCCCTGGAAGGCACTGTTGTAGGAACATTGGAGAGTTGCTGCCGTGTATCGTATAGATGGTACACACTGCTGTCACTTTACATCAGTGGTGGAGGGAGTGCATGTTTAAGATGGCGAATGGGGTACCAATTAACCGTGCTATTGGTTCCTGGGTGTTGTCAAGCTTCTTGAGTGTTGTTGAAGCTGCAGTCATCCAGGCAAGTGGAAAGTATTTCATCACACTCCTGACTAGTACTTTTAGATGGTGGACAGACTTTGGGGAGTCAGAAGGTTGGTTACTCACATCAGAATTTCCAGCCTCTGACCTGCTCTTTAGCCGCAGTATTTAAATGGCTGGTCCAATTCAGTTTCTGATCAGTGATGATGTCCAGGATGTAGATAATGGGGGATCCAATAATAATGTAATTGAAGGTCATGGGGAGATGGTTAGATTATTTTGTGTTGTCATGTGGCAAAACAAAAGTAAATACTTTACTACCCATTTTAAAATAAAATAAAAAAAAATTGAAATCAGCTTCTATCCACTTCATTCTTTAAGTGAGAGGACAAAACATAGAACATACAGTGCAGAAGGAGGCCATTCGGCCCATCGAGTCTGCACCAACTCACTTAAGCCCTCACTTCCACCCTATCCTCGTAACCCAATAACCCCTCCTAACCTAAAGAGGACTTATTCCCCAGACACTGCTGTTTGTACTTTTGGAGCATTGAACACTTTACAGTCTAAATATCTAGAAGCGACTTTTTGAAAAGAAAATTACGTACATTTCTTGCATATTATCACTGTGCTGCAAAACCAAAATTATAACCTCAGCCTCAATTGCTGATAGGTCTGCATACAAGCCATTCCTATCTCGGATTGTGCCACTTTAATCTGAATTGTGAATTTGTGATTTTTGTTTGGCTGTTCAACTAAGGTGCATTTATTTTGCACTGTTTCAATCTATTTTGTAAGTAGCCCAAAATGTTGTATGGTCACTCAGATGGCAATTATGAAAACATTGCACATGAGGTGGGAATTGACACTGAGGCGCTAAGTCTATGTGACGACTTATTGCAGTAAGTAATTTTAGGATTAAAGGAAAGATAATGGGCGGGATTCTCCGAAATGGAGGCAGTGTGTTTGCGCCGTCGTGAACGCCGTCGAGGTTCATGACGGCGCGAAACGGCCCCTATCCCGACCGATTCAGGGCCCGATAATGGGCTAGGAGCGGCGCCGTGTCATTTACGCGCGCCAGGCCTTGGCGCCGCGTAAAGGTGGTGCCGCATACATGACGCGGCCGGCGCCTCATAACTGGCGTCACCCGTGCATGCGTGGTTGCCGTCCTCTCCGAATCCGCCCCGCAAGAAGATGTCTGACGGATCTTGCTGGGCTGCGGAAGAAAGGAGGTCCTCCTTCTGAGAGGCCGGCCCGACGATCGGTGGGCACTGATCACGGGGCAGACCCCATTTGAGCCCCCCCCCCCCCGCAGGCCGCCCCCCCAGCGTTCCCACGCTGTTCCCGCCGGCAGCGACCATGTGTGGACGGCAGCGGGGGGAACCCGCCGTTTTGGGCAGGCCGCTCGGCCTATCCGGGCCGGAGAATCGCCATTTTGGCTGCCTCGGGCGATTCACTGTACAGCGCCGCGCAAAACGCGATTGGGCCGATCTGGCCACTTCCGTGAATCGCGGGAGGGCGTCGGACCGGCGTCGCAGGAAAATCTGGCGACCCAGTCGATTCTCCCAACTGGCACGGGAGCGGAGAATCGCACCCATTGAATCTGATTGGGAAAAATAATCTTCTGCTGAGATTTAAAAATCATTTTAGAAACATGGATGCATGTTGGATCATCATGCAGATAAATACTCAAGGGAGAGACATTTGTCGAGTTTAACCCTAAATTGCAGTATTTCTGAAGTCCGTAGTTAACATTTTAAAGTAGATTCAACAAAATCATGCAAATTTAAATAAAATTACTTAGCCTTTTAAATATTCAAATGCTCTTTAGAAAGCAGTGGATTAAAAACATTTCCTCTTGTTCAGCCACAGGAGATTAAAGAAGATGATATTAAATCCTCCTTCCTTTCCTGGCTCAATATTGTGAGCTCTGAGGATGTGCCATTTTGTGCAGCATTATCAAATCTGGCACAAATACCAATTGCTGAACGTAAGTGATGAGTATTGACATTGCATCAATTTAGGGTTCTGGTGTGTTTTTAAATTACTTCTATACTAAATACATTAAGCTTGCATTCTTCTAGACCTAATTGATTAGGAGGAAAATATGTTATTCTTAACAATGAAAACCAATCTGGTTCAGAGTTGCTCTTTTAGATGCTAATTGCTATTGTTAGAGTTAAATGACTGACTGGAGGTTATTGATGTTGTCATTATTACTGAACATAATGTCCTAAGATTCATGTGATTATTTATGCATTGGGCTGGGCAGCATGGCGCAGTGGTTAGCACTGCTGTCTCACGGCGCCGAGGTTCCAGGTTCAATCCCGGCTCTGGGTCACTGTCCGTGTGGAGTTTGCACCTTCTCCCCGTGTTTTGCATGGGTTTCGCCCCCACAACCCAAAGATGTGCAGGCTAGGTGGATAGTCCACACTAAATTGTCTCTTAATTGGAAAAAATGAATTGGGTACTCTAAATTTATTTTTAAAAATTTATGCATTGGGTGTGCTGCAAAACGGAGTTCAACACAAACGCCTAGGCTAGGATCCTCCCTTCTGGGGACTAAGTCCTCACGCCGGCGGGAAAACCGGTGCCAACGACTCCGGTGTCAACGGCCCCCCAAGGTGAGGAATTCTCACCTTTCTAGGGGGCTAGGTTGATGCCGGAGGTGGTGTTGCCGCTCCAGCCGGTGGCGAAGGGAAGGCGGGAGTTCACGCATGCGCGGAATGGCCGGTGTGATTTCGCGCATGTGCGGACCGGCCAGCGTATGTTCGCACATGCTCTTCTCCGCACCGGTCTCCGTGCAATATGGCGGAACCCTACAGGGGCCCGGCGTAGAAGGAAGAAGTGCCCCCACGGAACAAGCCTGCCCGCAGATCGGTGGGCCCCGATTGTGGGCCAGGCCACCGTGGGAGCCTCCTCCCGGGGTCAGATCCCCCCGCGCTCCCCCGAGGACCGCCCCCGCGTACTCACCTGCCAGGTCTGTACTCCCCGGTCCCGCCGTGCGTGAGGTGAGTAATTCACGCCGGCAGGACTGGCCAAAAATGGACTGCTGCTCGGCCCATCGGGGCCCGGAGTATCAACGGCCCCCGACCGGCGTGGCGGGAATCCGCAGCCGCCGCCCGAAAAACAGCGCCGGAGAATACGGCAGCCGGCAGCGGGGCAGGATTCGCGACTCCCACCGGGGATTCTCCGACCCGGCGGGGGATCGGAGAATCCCACCCCCAATCTTTTAGCACAGATTATTAAAATAATTTATCAGTTCCTACAAATTGTTTCGTCTTTTTTTTTTCTAACCATCCTTTTTGAAGTGGGAGTTAAATAGGATCTCTTTGGGATTAAGTTGATAATTTAGTTGTTTTTCTAAATATGATTTTTTGTTTAGTGTTTAAACTAAATGTGGTATTAGTTGATACTAAAATGATTATTTTGTGTTGTAGAAGAGATCGAGTTTATGCTGTTTGTAGAACAACGTGTAGCACAGTCAAAAACTGAAGAGAATGTATGTTTTTTGTTGTACCCCCGCTTGGCTAAAGAAATATATATAGAGGTAAATATACTGTAACCACAAATTATTGTTTCTTTTTAATTATACATTTACAGTGCTAAATGGGATCACTCTTTTAAAACCTAATGTTATTTCATACTGCACTGAATGTTAATCAAACCCATCTATAGTATTTATGTTGGTGCAGTTTGGGATGGATGCAGATTCAGAGTTGATATTATTGACATACATGCAAATATAATCTATCACTGTCTTTTCATTTTCCAACTTCTCACATTGGCTGCTATTTTATGAACACACATAGAGGTAATTGTTCTGGGTTGTTTGTAGAAAACAAATGACTGTTTCCCTGTATACTAATATAAATGAGACAACTCTCTGTTTGGGTATGGCTTACAACTCTTGCGCATCTCCTTTGCAATACAGCCGGCACCGCCTGCTTGGGGCGGCACGGTGGTTAGCACTGCTACCTCACAGCTCCAGGTTCAATTCCAGCCTGACTGTCTGTGTGGAGTTTGCACTTTCTCCCCGTGTCTGCGTGGGTTTCCTCTGGGTGCTCCGGTTTCCTCCCACAGTCCAAGGATATGCAGATTAGGTGCACTGACAATGCTAAATTGTCCCCTAGTGTCCAAAAGGTTAGGTGGGTTTACTGGGTAACGGGGATAGGGTGGAAGCCTGGGATTAAGTAGGGTGCTCTTCCCAAGGGCTGGTGCAGACTCGATGGGCCAAATGGCCGCCTTCTGCACTGTAAATTCAATGTTTCTATGATGCCATGTGCCAATTAACAGTATAAAGTAATTACAAGTGTGCACTTCTGGGGCTGAAAAATTGATGCAACTACCGACCGCTACACCACAGGCGGTGTCGGCTGTATTGCAAGGGAGATGCGCAAGAGTTGTAAGCCATACCCAAACACAGCAGATTGTGCAAGGCATGGCAAATGATGAACAGATAGGTCCTCCACAAAAAGAATGAAACTGCTTTCAATCTAAAAATCATAAATATTTGCTGCAGCGAGGAAATTTTGTATTGGTGATGAATTGGTGCAAAAATAGAAGAAAAAGGAATCAGCCCCGAAGAAGATGGCCAAGACAAATGCACATCAGAACAGGAACCAGTCATTGACCTGATCTTAAGAAACATAAAGTGGATTGGGCCCTCAAATCATCAGAATGATTACCATCGTCACCAGAAATGTAATATGTTTGTATGCACTTAAGTGAACCAAATCAAATCGAGCTCAGCAAAAAAGCAGCCAGTGTAGCTGCTTTATGGAATGCAAAGTGTAGCCACCTGGGTTGGCCACTTCCCGACTTAAAATGGAGAACCGCAAAGGCTGAAGGGAAATTCAGCCAACACAGGCAAAGACTACACAGAAATCATGTGTATTGAAACCTGCAAAAAACCAGACGGCACTGAAACCAGCAGCCATCTGCATAGTAATGAGCAATTCCAAGGCAACAGTTAAGGTGAATAAAGCCAAGCCAGACTCCTCGGCGCCAGCAGGAGCCAAGACAAAGGAAGGCCAACGGACATTTAGGGACTGCCCAGCGATCAGGGAACAACTCCAGTATTGGAGAAATCGATCCAAGTGATCGGAACGCAGTCCAATCACTTGGAACCAGGTACGGGGTCTGCCCCGAAGGGCGGGAAGCCCCTGGGGACTATAAAATAAAGTCCCCAAGTTCAAATCGTCCTTCTTGGCAGGGTCACTCAGCAACTTGAATCAACCCGTGAGAGTGAACTGTCCAGCGGCCACGCCAACCAAGTAAGTCTCAAGTCAACGCTCGCTACGAGATAGGCACTCCTAGCTCCAAGTCCATACCAACTTTTGAATCCTGCAGACTCAGGACCTGAACGAAAGGCCATTTGTTCCCCTGACCTGGTGGGCCAGTCCGAAGCTAAGTATAGGCCTTTTAGTGATAGGAATAGTCTAGAAAGTAGAGTTTATGCATTAGTAGTAATTTACTGCGTATAATAAATGCGTTTTGATTTGAATCTTACTAATTGGTGTGTTGAGTTATTGATCATTACTTGAACTTGAACCTCGTGGCGGTATCATAAAGATACCTGGCGACTCTAGAGCAAAGGTTAAACGAACAGAGCAAATTACGAATTACGAGCCAACCGAAAGTTAGCAACATATTACTGGCGAAATCCTGCCGGGACCCGACTTAGAAGTGGCTTAACCACTCCGGGAGAACCCAAAATTTGAATTAGAAATCCAATTGTGAACAGAAAAACCACAAGTGTTCAAGCAGTCCTAATCAATCCTCATAATTCAGAAGTGTGTTAATGCATGCGTAACTAACAGGGCTATAAGGTAAACTGAGATTTTTGTTGCGAAAAACTGTCGGGAGTTTGTATTCCAGAAAATAGCAAAAGCCGTACCCGTAATTACAGCACCGCCTTAATACCCCTCGTTCCAAATTTTAAGAGAAGTATTCAGAGAGGAAAGATGGCAATGCAACGCCTCATGAACCCTGAAGAATTCATGGTCGCAGCAACCAGCAGTAGAGTAGGACAGTGTCCCGTTTGGGAGGAGGAAATCAGAAAGCACCTCAAAGGGAAAGGATGGCCCATTTGGAGCGAATTCTGTGACAATGAGGAAACAGGATCCGGGAGTATAGGACATACTTGGTGGGAGAACCTGTCAGAGATTCATAAGAAAAGCTTGGGAAAAGCTCGCAAGCCGATGGCAATCGTGTCCTGTTTGGCACAATTGCGAGGTACGGAGGAGGTCGTTCGGACGCTCCATAAAGAGATAGAAGGAGTACATCGAATGAGCAAGGTCGATGTAAGTGAGGTTGAGAAAGAGAACATAGAGTTGAGAAGGAAGTTAGCAGCAAAGGACGGAGAGGTGGATGATGCCAAGTGGGCACACCAGTCTTGTCTGGCAGCTTCCAGACACAATACGAAAAGGCCTATCAGGACACGCAACGTGCAGTCCTGGTAAGAGAGGAAACAGAGAAACCGGTAGAGGCATTGCAACGACAGTATAGCGACCTGAAAGCAGCATTACGAGCACTCCGTGCTGCCACCACGGAGCAGAGACAAAGCTCACTAGATCATGCAAAGTGCAGGAAGCAGTTTGCAGAACTGCAGTCTTTGCTTTCAGTTCAGAATGGATTCCAGAGCACCTTTGGATCACAGTTAGATACAGAAGACGGCCCGGATTGGGAAGAATTAAATGAGACCGCGCATAGATATGTTCAGGGAACATGTGCGCAAGGAAAGCCCCAGAAGAGAAAAGCACCCCAACCCCCCACAGAGCAGATAGTTCAGGCACCAATGAATCCAGTCACATCGGACGTAGATACAGAATTTCTTTATACCACCCCCTTAACTGTGACCCAATTACGGGACACGAGCGAGAAAATCACACGGTTCCTCCCAACTTCAGACCCCCACCACTTTTTTGCCAGAGTAAAGCAGGAGGCGACCATGTACGGCCTGGATGAGCGTGAGCACGTGAAGCTCACAGTTTTGAGTTTAGACCCTTCGGTCGTAGCAGCCGTTCCCGACCCACAGAATGTAGGAGGAGGCACCCTTGCAGAGATGCACGCAGCGATCCTAGATGCGATCGGCTACAACAGAGGTGACCCCGTAGAAGGCCTGAATAAGTGCAGGCTGAAAAAGACGGAACACCCCACAGCGTTTGCTGGAAGCCTGTGGATCCATTTCACAGCAGTTTTCGGCAATTTAGAATGCGCCCATTTGTCCCAAGACGGTATGGCCAAATGGACCCGCACCCTTATCTCCCATGCCACAGAGGCAGGACAAAAAGCCTGTACGAATTATGACCCCTCAGAGGAATCCTACAATGAGAAATGGGTTTAAAAAAGATTGTCCCGCGCCTGGGAGCAATCTGTACAAAACAAACCCGCAGTTAGGAAACCCGAGGAACAGCAGGCAGAAGCAGACATCCAAGCGGTGAAAACGCACCAGAACCCCGCATGGGTGAACAAAGGCAGGAACAGCCCCCCCACAGAAGCCACAGGAGTGTTACAACTGTGGACATTTAGGACACTTTGCACAAGAATGCAATGCCCCACGAAAGCCGCAGAGAGCCCAGCAGGCAGGCACTCTGAATAAGAATAGGACAGAGCCCATACATAGTGTGGGCACCCGTCCAGACCAGACGGACCTGAACGGAATGGACTGACGGTGTTCGGGCTCCCCCAGTTGGGTCTGCGTCACCCTTTGGGATAGGTCCGGCCGACGAGTAGTTGCAGTGAAGATACGGGGACAGCCCATCGAATTTCTCTGGGACACCGGAGGTCCCGCACCACAATTAATTCCTCCACCATATTCCAGAAAGACACGTGGCCCACTACAGCCACAATCACCCTGGGCGACTTCACAGGCCACTCACAGCAGGGACACATCACTGCCCCTGTACCCATTCAGATTGGCAATATTACGACAAAGCACCACATAGTTTTAGTCGATCTACCCCACACAGCAGAACACATTTTGGGAATTGACTTTATGAACTCCCACCACCTTTCATTTGATCCGGTAAACCAATGTGTTTGGAAGATGGCAAAATCCGCAAGAGCCCCCGCAACGCTCACAATAGGTGAATATGCAAACAAGATTAGCGCAGTCGGCGAATTCTGGTTTGACCCGACCACGATTAGCACAGACAAGCAAGTTAGGGCAGTTCTGCAGAAGCACAAGACAGCATTCGCAACCCACGAACACGACTGTGGCCGGATGACTGGTTCCATTCAAATCACAGGACCTGACCCTAGACCCCAAAAGCAATATGGATTTCCCCAAGAGGCAGAGGGAGAAATCGCAAAAGTTATCGACAGCTTATTAGAGCAGGGCGTACTCAGATCAGTAGCCTCCACTAATAATGCCCCGATTTGGCCAGTGAGAAAGCCTGATGGATCATGGCGACTGACCATCGATTACCGGGAACTCAACAAAGTCACCCCCGCAGCAGCCCCCACGGTAGCCACAAGTCCCGAGACCATGCTCAAACAGGGACTCAACTCACAATACTTTACGGTTTTGGACGTCAGTAATGGATTCTGGTCCATTCCATTGGCAAAAGCGTGCCAATTCAAATTTGCGTTCACTTTTTAAAATCCGCAGTACATGTGGACATGCCTTCCACAAGGATTCCACAACTCCCCCTCCATTTTCCACCAACAGCTGGCAAATGGTTTGTCAAAATTGTCTTGCTCCGAATGTCTGGTCCAGTATGTGGACGACCTATTACTGCAGACAGACACCAAGGCAGAGCACATCGAGCTTCTGTCCGAACTCCTGGAACTCCTACAAGAGATTGGTTGCAAAGTAAACCCCAAAAAGTCCCAAATTTTGGAAAACAAAGTGATATATTGGTACGATTATCACGCACGGTAAACGCGAGATCGAGCACAAAAGAATTGACTCAATTGCCAAATTGCCCCTTCCCCAGAATATTTCAGCTCTCCGGTCGTTTTTAGGACTGGTTGGCTACTGCCGAAACCACATTGACTGTTTCGCCAGCAAGGCAGCACCCCTCTCGGAACTCCTAAAGAAAGGAGCCCCTTGGGAATGGCTTCCGCAGCATACGGATGCTGTGGATGCTTTGAAAAGAGCCCTCATTGCAGCCCCCGCACTACAAGTTCCAGACCCGCTTTCCTCCTACGCTATAGAGATAGCTAGCACCGACCGCACCCTTTCGGCCGTGCTCCCCCAGGAACGGCATGAACAGCTAAGACCCGTGGCTTACGCCTCCAGACTTTTAGATCCTGTGGAGCAGGGATTTTTGGCCTGTGAAAGGCACCTGCCCGCAGTTTTCTGGGCAGTTCAGTATTTTTCCTACATAACCGGACTAAACCCCATCACAATCCTCACGGTACACACCCCCACCCAACTTTTACTGGACGGACGACTTAAGGGCGGTACAGTCAGCCAAATTAGAGCAGCTAGATAGACCCTTCTTTTGCAGGGATGGGACATCACTGTAAAAAGGACCAAGACCCACACTTTCCTAGCCAACAACCTTCAGTACCCAGGCACCCCCCACAAATGTGAAATCATCTCACTGCACCACAACACAGGCCCCTTTATCGCAAAAACACCCCCCAGAAAGATAGGTAGTTCACCCCAGAGCCCCCAGCACACAGACACGTGCGAACCCTTAAGAATTTATGTGGATGGTTCTTCCACAGTATTGGAAGGGAATCGCATTACCGGATGCGGCATATATGTTGAGGATGTGCAGGGACGCGCCCTAGAAGAGATCTCCTTAAAGCTACCAGGACACTTAGGCGCGCAGGTGGCAGAACTAGCAGCCGTTGCGTACATTGTGGACCACCCAGATTCCTTCCCCAGCCCAGCAGCCATATACTCGGACAGCCTTACAGAATTCCTACCCCTGTGGAAAGCAAGAGGATTTGTTTCCGCAGACGGAAAACCCCTCCCTTCAGCCCCATTGCTCTGCCACATTTTAGAGAAAGCACAGGACAGGACCTTTGGTATTGTTAAAGTTCGCAGTCACCACTGTTTCCCCCCCCCCCCCCCCCCCCCCCGGAAATGTAAAGGCCGACGCACTGGCAAAAGCAGGTTCCAGGCATGGATGTTTTTGGACACCCCCCGAAAGCGCACCAGTGAATGCAGTTCAGGTCTCGCAGACTAATATCGAGGATTTAGTGCAGGCCCAGAAGCAGGATAGCAATTTCAGGGAAATTTTGAAAGGAAAATTTTCAGCACCCTATGAGAGATTTAAAAATGCACTAACCACACATGACGGTGTGGTGTTAAAAGACACCCTTCATGTGGTTCCTGAACAGGACAGGAATCAACTGATTTGTTTATTCCATGACAGTCATGGACATCAGGGAATTGATCCCACTACAGCCCACCTCAGGCAGCTCTGTTGGTGGCCAAGTTTAAAAGAAGACGTAACGCACTACGTTGAGAATTGCCTTATCTGTGCCCAGAACAATCCGGACAGATACGCAAAGAAGGCTCAGCTTAGTCACACCCACCCCGTTAATGGCCCCTGGACTAACCTCCAGATCGATTTTATAGGACCATTGCCCCCTTGCAGGAATGGTTACATGTACGTATTAGTCGTCATAGACACTTTTACGAAATGGGTAAAGGCATTCCCATCCAGAACGAACACTGCAAAGACCACAGCCAAGATCTTAACCCACCACATCTTTACGAGATGGGGACTCCCCCGCAGCATTGAATCCGACCAAGGTTCCCATTTTACGGGACGTGTCATGAAGAACGTCCTCACGATATTTGGCATTACCCAAAAATTCCACATCGCATACCACCCCCAGTCAAGTGGTATCGTGGAGCACATGAATCAAACCCTAAAATCAACCCTCAGAAAAATGGTCCAACAGAACAACACCACTTGGGATTCAGTCCTCCCTTTTGTGCTGATGTTTTTGAGAAACACTATCTCAACATCCACAGGTTACACCCCACACACACTCATGACCGGACGCCCCATGAAAGGCACAGAATTTTTATTAGGATTGGACATGACCAGCCCCGAAGTGACGGCCCTCACACACGAGAACGCAGTCAAACAGTTGGTGGAGAATGTGAAAACGGCTCAGCTAGCAGCCGCAGTAAGATTAGGCACAAGGAAGAAACAGAGCAAGGCCTGTTTTGACAAGACAGTGCATGCGACTGAGTTTGAGGTAGGACAGCAGGTCATGCTCTCAATTTACAACCCCAGCACATTCCTGACACCAAAGTATTTGGGTCCGTACTCCATTGCGGACAAAGTAAGCCCCTCCGTTTATAAAATTAAGTACCCCAACGGAAAGACTGCGTGGTTCCATATTAATTAGCTTAAGGCACATGGCCCACAGTCCAACCACGCACATCACGTCATGCTCGACGCAGCAGACCACACCCCGCCCACAGCCAACGTATCCCTACCCTCCACCAACACGCCCACCACATCCGCTGACTCGCCCTCGACTCCACCCCCGACCTCTAGACTCCGCCTCGGTACGCCCACAGACAGCAGCAGCAGCGACAGTGACTGTGACTCAGACAATAGCCACAGCACCACACCTCCCTACTTCCCCCATGCAACAGGACCCACACCCAGCGAAGCTGACCACTATTCGAGTGACCCCTTCCTCATCACATTCCTCAACAAACCCCACCAAAGACCACCGCCCTATGATGACTATTCCGTCCCCACAGAACTAGACACCCACCTTTTGGCACCGCGATAACTCATACAGGCTCGTCCGGAACGACGAGATGGACCCCAAATCGCACCATGCAGCCCTATCAGCCCCTATACATTCGAGAGTATGGCATCCGGGAGAAGATGACGACTTTGAGTCTGACTCCCAAAGCGAGAACCCCTTTGCGACCCTGTTCGCAACTGATAACTGAGGTGTCCAGATGTTTTAAAAAGGAACCGCTTGGGAGAAACGGTGTCCTTTCTGATGGAACCTGCAGCATGTTGTTTGTTACTGTTATTGTTATGTGTTGTATGTAAGATCGGAAATCTTTTTCTACGGCCCCACGCCTTATTTGTCGGCCGAAACCTATGAGAACTTGCCAGCACGCTCATCGTCAGAAACAGCTGAGAGCTTGCCAGCCCCCCTTCATAACTGCTCTTCTGGTTTGAAGATAGAACCTTTACGGCAACACCCCCACGATGACTACATTTTTGCCCGTTCTTGCCGGTTGCTCAGGCAGTGGATAAACGGCATTGATCTCCACCCTGCCTGAGGACACCCCCTCTGGTCAGCTACGTTCGGGTAGAGCACACATGGCGTTGGTCACCGTCCTACCCGGGGATTCCATCCAATTCTTACCCATCGCGGCCCATACGCACCTCATTTCGGCACGTTTGGTTCAAAAAGTTTTGTTGTGTTTTCCGGCAACCCTTAGGTTGCCATCCCTATGCTACTTACATCCTCAAACATTTGGATGGTAAATCGCACAGCCTGCGAGACGGCTTGCACTGTTTCAGTATTTTTAAGTGTGCCTTGTCCTGAATATTCGGTTTACAAAAAAAAAATGAGGGAGTCACACATGGTGACAAATTTTAAAGGGAGAATTGGCACTAAAGGACAGACATACTAACAGACGAGATATTAACCAAGATAGTAACAGACACTATGCTTGATCCATAGAACCCCAGAAGCTCCAGGAAAAGAGACGAAACGGAAAGAAGAGAAGAGAAAGAAGAAGAACAATGAGGACATCCTCCGTGTTAGTCACCACCATTATCATGTGTATTCGGTTACGCGTGAACGAACCCCCCCCCCCCCCCCCCCCCCCCCCCCCCCCGGCCGTTAATGATTCACTTCCCCATAGCACCCAGAGCCCAGTAACAGGCAACACTACACCATCATGGTGTGATAAGCTCATAACATGGTACTCTCTTTCCTACGTAGTCGAATCCCTATTGGTGTTGGCGATACTCTGCAGCATCGTGCACGACTATCTGCATGAGGAAATGGAGAAGGAGAGCCTACCGCGCTAGCACCCCGGTATACAGAATGAGATCCCCTATTTTCGGTTTTCACCAGGTCCCCGAACCCCTTGATCTACAATAAAGACCATTTGTGTTGCATCTTTTGTAAATAAAGAAATGGAAATATTGTACACCCCTGTGCTTGACTGCCAAGCCAGGAAAAATGTAAATGCTGCTATTATTTTGTATTGTTTAGGAAATTAATATGACTGGATGTTTTAGTGAGTGTAGTTTATTGAGGACAGTTAGAGGTACCATTTTTTAAATTTTGTAATGCATGCCCTGTTTTGACAAAGCGCCACTTAGAAATTGTTAGTTAAAATTTTTCTTGCATAGTCATGGTCAGTGTAGAGGCCATAGAAGAGTGCTCGCCAGGTCAGGGAATGAAGACAACGCAATTATGTGATCCTTCACGCTTCGCATTAGGGATCACAAGGAGGGGGTGTAGCCACCTGGGTTGACCACTTCCCGACTTAAAATGGAGAACCGCAAAGACTGAAGGGAAATTCAGCCAACACAGGCAAAGACTAGCAAGTACAGAAATCATGTGTATTGAAACCTGCAAAAAACCCGACAGCACTGAAACCAGCAGCCATCTGCGTAGTAATGAGCAATTCCAAGGCACAATTGCAACAGTTAAGGTGAATAAAGCCAAGCCAGACTCCTCGGTGCCAGCAGGAGCCAAGACAAAGGAAGGCCAACAGACATTTAGGGACCGCCCAGCGATCAGGGAACAACTCCAATATTGGAGAAATCGATCCAAGTGATCGGAACGCAGTCCAATCACTTGGAACCAGGTACGGGGTCCGCCCCGAAGGGCGGGAAGCCCCTGGGGACTATAAAATAAAGCCCCCAAGTTCAAATCGTCCTTCTTGGCAGGGTCACTCAGCAACTTGAATCAACCCGTGAGAGTGAACTGTCCAGCGGCCACGCCAACCAAGTAAGTCTCAAGTCAACGCTCGCTATGAGATAGGCGCTGCTAGCTACAAGTCCATACCAGCTTTTGAATCCTGCAAACTCGGGACCTGAACAAAAGGCCATTTGTTCCCCTGACCTGGTGGGCCATTCCGAAGCTAAGTATAGGCCTTTTAGTGATCGGAATAGTTTAGAAAGTAGAATTTATGCATTAGTAGTAATTTACTGTGTATAATAAATGCGTTTTGATTTGAATCTTACTAATTGATGTGTTGAGTTATTGATCATTACTTGAACTTGAACCTCGTGGCGGTATAAAGATACCTGGTGACTCTAGAGCAAAGGTTAAACAAACAGCAAATTACGAATTAAGAGCCAACCAAAAGTTAGCAACAAAAGGTATAGTGTTGCAGCAGAAGACTAAGATTGCTCAGAGACTACTAAAAGACCTTGATAACAAAATGTACAGATTAGTCAAGAGACAGTGAAAAAGCACTTGAAACTTAAGTCACAATGGCAATAAGTATTTGGATTTGAATTTTGTTTATTGTCATGTGTACGAAGATACAGTGAAAAGTATTTTTCTGCGAGCAGCTCAACCAGATCATTAAGTACATGAAAAGAAAAGGAAATAAAAGAAAATACAGAATAAAAGAAAATACATAATCTAGGGCAACATAAGGTACACAATGTAACTACATAGCACTGGCATTGGTGAAGAATACAGGGGTATAGTGTTAATGAGGTTAGTCCATAAGAGGGTCGTTGAGGAGTCTGGTAACGGCGGGGAAGAAGCTGTTTTTGAGTCTGTTCGTGCCTGTCCTCAGACTTTTGTATCTCCTGCCGATGGAAGAAGTTGGAAGAGTGAGTAAGCCAGGTGGGAGGGTCATTGATTATGCTACCCGCTTTCCCCAGGCAGCGGGAGGTGTAGATGGAGTCAATGGATGGGAGTCAGGTTTGTGTGATGGACTGGGCTGTGTTCACAACTCTGAAGTTTCTTGCGGTCTTGGGCCGAGCAGTTGCATACCAGGCTGTGATGCAGCCCGATAGGATGCTTTCTATGGTGCATCTGTAAAAGTTGGTAAGAGTTAATGTGGGCATGCCCAATTTCCTTAGTTTCCTGAGGAAGTATAGGCGCTGTTGTGCTTTTTTAGTGGTAGGTTCGATGGGTGGACCAGGACAGGTTTTTGGAGATGTGTACCCCATGGAATTTGAAACTGCTAACCATCTCCACCTCTAAATGCTGGGAAGTATTATTCTCTTGATACTTTACTGTGACATTCACTTAATTAATATTATCTTGAAAAATCATTTGGTAGTTGGAAGTTACCTTCTTTTCTTAATATTAATTATCATGTTTATTCTATTAATTAACAAAGACAGACAAAATGATTTATCATTTTAGATGCATGTAATTTATTGTCATATTGTCTTTTTTATAATTCAGTAACATGACTCGCTGTTATGCTATTTTCTGCAAAGGTGGATATGCATCCCCCAACTGTAGGCTCTAATGTAGTAAAGACTGTGGATGATATTGACCAGAATCTGCCATTTTACAAATTGAGCTGTTTGGGGTAAGGAAATTATTGAAACAAAAACATTTTTATTGTCATTTTGAATTCGAAAAACAGAGTTTTGCATATAAATGACAATACAACAACGGTGATGGTAAGTAACAAATAGAAACGACAAAACATGAGCCCCTTGCTGTCACCGTAACCATGACTGAGGCCCCAATACTACTTTACATTTTTACAGTCGTGTTAATTTGTACAGTATTTTGACGGGTTCTTACTGGGGCTCCTACTGCTTGGTGGCAGGAGTTGCGCCCAACTTTAAATGTTGCTGGGTTCTTTCCTCTTGCTTGCCGGTTGTCTTTATTTCACTGGGTTCTCCTAACCAGCCCCGACCTATCATGGTACCCAGAAATGTGTGCCCGGGTCTCTGGGGGAACATTTTTGTCTCCTTGTGGAGAAAGTCACGCAGCTGCAGGTACCTAAGCTCGTTCCCTTTCAGGAGCTGGAGCCTCTCAGTGCATTTGTCCCAGAGTCGCCAGTCTGTTCGCCTTGTACATGTCCCCCCCCCCCCCCCCCCCCCCCCCCCCCCCCCCCGTAGGCAGCCAGAAGTATTCGGAGCTGGTGGCGCTTGTCCATGAGCGCTGTACAGGAGCTTCACCCATATAGTGAATTCGTCTCCGAACCCAAACCATTCAAGTACCTCCATCTTTCTCAGCTTCCAGGGAGATGATCATCCACCCCCCCCCCCCCCCCCCCTCCCCCTTCTCCGGCGCGTCACTCACAGGCCATTCAAAATGGCCACCTTCTGCTTCTGCTTTTTTTGCCATTTCCAAGTGTTATCTGTTGTAACCTATGCTCTACACCCCCAACTTCTCCCCCTGTACCACCCTGTCCTTGTGCTCGCCCTTCGTAGTTTTTCTCCCCCCCCCCCCCCCCCCCTCCGGGCTATACCCCCTTCTCTATAACCCTGGCACCTTCCTCTTTTTGCCCTTCGTTTTCCATGAATTTCTGCCTTTCCCCTCCATTCTGCCAGGCACTCCCTCTCTCTCAGGAGGTGTGCCGTGGCCACCTCCTTCACTGTACTCCCATATTCCAGCTTACTCTAGCGTTGAGGCTCCCATATTGATCAGATTCCCCTATTTAACCCTACGTCTGCCTCTTCCCCCACCTTCTCCACACATTTGCCTGCGTTCGTTCCTGCCTTTCTTGAGGTTCGCAGCCCGCAATCTGGCCATTGAATTCTATTCCTATTTGCTCAGACAGTTCTTTTGAACAAATGTATTGGCTTCCTCCAGGGCGTTGCAGTAGTATTCCTTCCCCTGGTGCATAACCCATAGCTTGGCAGGGTAGAGCATGCCAAATTGCACCATACTTTTGTACAGAGTGGCTTTGGCACTGTTAGATTGAGCCCGACGCTTGGCCAGGTCTGCCCCAATGTTTTTGGTACAAGCGAATGGAATGTCCTCTCGTGACTTTCGCCCAACTCAGGATCCGCTCTTTGTCCTGGTTCCTGTGGAGGCTCACGATTATCGCCCACGGTGAATCCCCACTTTGGCAGCTGCTGAAGCGACCTTTGGGCGCCGTCTGCCTCCAGTGGGCTTGGTGAAGCCCTCCTCGCTGACCAGATTCCCGAGCGCCGCTGCTGTATACTCCATGGGGTTCCTCTTCCCCCATTCCTTCTGCCAGCCCCAAGATTCTTAGGTTCTGTCGGCGCGATCTGTTTTCCTGGTCGTCAACTTTTTCTCTTAGCCCCTTGTGGGTCCTAATCAGGATCGCCCCCTCTGCCTCGAGTGCCGCGATCCGGTCCCCTTGGTCCGTGACGGCCTTCTCGAGGGGCGTGCCGTTGTATCCTGGGCCTCAAAGTCTCCTCTTCATCTTGGCCATTGCTTCCCTCATGGGGACTGTCACAGCTGCAACTGCTGTCTCAATGGCTGCCAGGATGTCTCCTTTCAGCTCCTCCCTGTGTCTTTGGCTCGGATGTGATGAAGCCCGTAAGCCTGTCCATCAGGGTTTTGGGCTGCGCTGGGAGCTTTGTGGGGTCGGCCCTACCTGGTTCAGTGCCTCCTCGTGTGGCTGTCAGCTCCGAGGCTGAGGTTTTCCGCTCCTTGCCTTTGTTGGCTTTTCAACTGAGCAGTTGACTTTTTCCCCATTTTTCTTGGTGTTAAGCTGGGGGATATTTTTGATGCCTGTTTGTTAGAGTTAAAAGGTCGTAACCGAGAATTTCATGCGAGAGCCACCTTTAGTGTGACCACTTAGCTCATGGCTGCCACCGGATGTGTAAGGAAATAATTTTGATTTGTAAAGTAATTTTGCATATATAAATCTACAGGTCTAGTGTCTGAAATCCGGCACCCCCAGGACCAAGGCTAGGGGCGCTATTTCCCCCCCCCCCCCCCCCTACGCCGGGTGGGAGAATCGCCGGGGCGCCACGCGAATCGCGCCACGCCGCCCCGACCCCTGCACTCTAATCTCCCACCTCCCGGAAACCAGCGGCGTGCGATTCGCACCGGGCCGCTCGGAGAACCGGCGAGTGGAGATTCTCTGGCCCGGATGGGCCGAGCGGCTGCTATGACACGACAGGTTCCCGCCGGCGGCGTCCACCCCTGGTCGCTGCCGGCGGTAACTCTGCGGGGGGGGGGCTCCTTCACCGGGGTGGCCTCTGATGGGGTCTGGCCCACGATCGGGGCCCACCAATCGGCCGATCGGCCTCTCTCCCCGCCCCCCCTGGCCTACCTCCTTCCGCGCGCGGCCCCAGAACACCGGCTCCATGTTGGTGAGGGGCCGGCGTGCGTAAGACGTTCCCCACGCATGCGCAGTATGGCGCGGCCCAACTGCACATGCGCAGAATTGGGCTGCCCCAACTGCGCATGCGCAGGTTGGCACGGCGCCCATTTGGCACCGCGCAAGGACACCGAAGCGGCGTGAACCGCTCCAGTGCCGTGCTGGCCCCCTGTGGGAGCCAGAATAGGTTGTGTCCAGGCCCTGTTTACGCCGTCGTGTCGACGGCGTTCACGACGGCGCGAACACTTGGCCTCAATATCGGAGAATCGCCCCCTAGATTTTGCATTGTCCACTGTTAGATTGGAGGGGCAGACATATGTTTTCTGATGTCGCAACTTTATCTAAGGACATGCAGGACGGAGAACTTATCTGGAATTCATAAAGCAGCATTGCTGGAGGCTTATTGCTGCTCAGCAGAATCCCACCCCCCATCATGTGATCCATTCACAAGGAATTAGTGAAAATAAACGCAGGTATATCCCAGGTTTTGGTTGGAAGGAATTAATGGACCCAGCTCCATTTGCAGGAGGGTTATTGACAAACATTGCTGAATACGTTGGCTAACATTTTTATTTTATTTTGGAAATTGGTGCAAAGGTCTTGTATTGAAACTCCATCGCTCTGATTCTAATTGTGAGTTCCCCAAGGCTGCAGACCTTTGAGCAGAGAGTCTCTGATTCTGTCTTTGGGTGGGACAGGCAGTTTTGTGTCTGGAGAATAGGGAAGGCTGGAGAAAAGCAGATCTGAAAGCACTGTATTGCACTTGAGACCTGTTTTGTGTACAACCTGTTAAATTTGCCCTCTGGGATCAGCCCAAGAATGGCCTCGTCATTCTCATACTTTGTTCTGGGAGTAGCAGCCAGATCTGGCCTTTTTTTTTTTGGACAATTTCGTTTTTTAGATCATGTACCTGTACCATGGTGCAATCTTTGATGCTGATACCAGTATTTGAAAATTTTCACTCCCCACTCACCTACATATGAATATCTAGACTTGTCCATTGTTCTGGCATTAAGTTGTAGAATTTATCTTCCAATTAACACCATGTTTTTACCAAAATATCTTCTGTATTTCAAATAAATGGAAAATTCTTAATATTTCCAGTCCTTTGTTTATTACAGCAATACTTGGGGCACGATCCAACGGACGCGCTGCGCCGGAAAAGCTGCTTTCCGCGGCACAGTGTGGTCGTTGAAAGCTGGGAGACCCTGCTCCCGGGATCTAGCTGGCTCACAATGCCTCGCGAGATTCAACGCAATCTCGTCAGACGCTGCGATGTGAATCCCACTCACAATGGGCGGGATCACCTTTTAGCAAATCTGCATATAATAGAGCGAGGCAGTTAGCCTCACTCTAATGTGCAGATTCCTGAGGTACCTGAGTCTTTGAAATTCAACCCCTTTGTCTCGGGGACCTCGGGCGAGCCCAACCCAACAAAGAACAAAGAAATGTACAGCACAGGAACAGGCCCTTCGGCCCTCCAAGCCCGTGCCGACCATACTGCCCGACTAAACTACAATCTTCTACACTTCCTGGGTCCGTATCCTTCTATTCCCATCCTATTCATATATTTGTCAAGATGCCCCTTAAATGTCCCTATCGTCCCTGCCTCCACTACCTCCTCCGGTAGTGAGTTCCAGGCACCCACTACCCTCTGCGTAAAAAACTTGCCTCGTACATCTACTCTAAACTTTGCCCCTCTCACCTTAAACCTATGCCCCCTAGTAATTGACCCCTCTACCCTGGGGAAAAGCCTCTGACTATCCACTCTGTCTATGCCCCTCATAATTTTGTATACCTCTATCAGGTCGCCCCTCAACCTCCTTCGTTCCAGTGAGAACAAACCGAGTTTATTCAATCGCTCCTCATAGCTTATGCCCTCCATACCAGGCAACATTCTGGTAAATCTCTTCTGCACCCTCTCTAAAGCCTCCACATCCTTCTGGTAGTGTGGCGACCAGAATTGAACACTATACTCCAAGTGTGGCCTAACTAAGGTTCTATACAGCTGCAACATGACTTGCCAATTCTTATACTCAATGCCCCGGCCAATGAAGGCAAGCATGCCGTATGCCTTCTTGACTACCTTCTCCACCTGTGTAGCCCCTTTCAGTGATCTGTGGACCTGTACTCCTCGATCTCTTTGACTTTCAATACTCTTGAGGGTTCTACCATTCACTGTATATTCCCTACCTGCATTAGCCCTTCCAAAATGCATTACCTCACATTTGTCCAGGTTAAACTCCATCTGCCATCTCTCCGCCCAAGTCTCCAGACAATCTAAATCCTGCTGTATCCTCAGACAGTCCTCATCGCTATCCGCAATTCCACCAACCTTTGTGTCGTCTGCAAACTTACTAATCAGACCAGTTACATTTTCCTCCAAATCATTTATATATACTACAAAGAGCAAAGGTCCCAGCACTGATCCCTGTGGAACACCACTGGTCACAGCCCTCCAATTAGAAAAGCATCCCTCCATTGCTACCCTCTGCCTTCTATGGCCTAGCCAGTTCTGTATCCACCTTGCCAGTTCACCCCTGATCCCGTGTGACTTCACCTTTTGTACTAGTCTACCATGAGGGACCTTGTCAAAGGCCTTACTGAAGTCCATATAGACAACATCTACTGCCCTACCTGCATCAATCATCTTAGTGACCTCCTCGAAAAACTCTATCAAGTTAGTGAGACACTCAACCTCTCCTCATAAGAAAATCCCTCTGTACCCAGGATCAATCAAGTGAACCTTCATTGGACTGCCTCCAATGCCAGTATATTGTGTCTTAAATAAGGGGACCAAAACTGTTCACAGTATTCCAAGTGTGGTCTAACTAGTGCCTTGTATAGTTTTAGCAGGACTTATGTATTTTTATTCCGTATTCCTTTTGAAATAAAGGCCAATATTCCATTTACCTTCTATATTACCTGCTGAACTTTATTTTCTAGTTTATTAGACTAGTATTAATTCTGAAAGTATTTTCTGGGTTCTGTGGGTACAGTAGCTAATTTGAAAAGGTATGTTGCTTTTAGAGATGAGCTGCATATACAGGTTAAATAAGCAATGATTAATTCCTCCACAGTACGAAGTCTTGCAACACCAGGTTAAAGTCCAACAGGTTTGTTTCGATGTCACTAGCTTTCGGAGCGCTGCTCCTTCCTCAGGTGAATGAAGAGGTATGTTCCAGAAACACATATATAAACAAATTCAAAGATGCCAAACAATGCTTGGAATGCGACCATTAGCAGGTGATTAAATCTTTACAGATCCAGAGATGGGGTAACCCCAGGTTAAAGAGGTGTGAATTACATCAAGCCAGGACAGTTGGTAGGATTTCGCAGGCCAGATGGTGGGGGTTGAATGTAATGTGACGTGAATCCCAGGTCCCGGTTGAGGCCGCACTCATGTGTGCGGAACTTGGCTATAAGTTTCTGCTCGGCGATTCTGCATTGTTGCGCGTCCTGAAGGCCGCCTTGGAGAACGCTTACCCGGGGATCAGAGGCTGAATGCCCTTGACTGCTGAAGTGTTCTCCGACTGGAAGGGAACATTCCTGCCTGGTGATTGTTGCGCGATGTCCGTTCATTCGTTGTCGCAGCGTCTGCATGGTCTCGCCAATGTACCACGCTTCGGGACATCCTTTCCTGCAGCGTATGAGTAGACAACGTTGGCCGAGTCGCACGAGTACGTACCGCGTACCTGGTGGGTGGTGTTCTCACGTGTAATAGTGGTATCCATGTCAATGATCTGGCACCAAATTCGCACCCCAATATGCCAACATCTTCATGCACAAGTTTGAACAGGACCTACTCACCGCACAGGACCTTCAACCGACGTTATACACCAGATACATCGATGACATTTTTTTCCTTTGGACCCACGGCGAAGAATCACTGAAACGACTACACGATGACATTAATAAGTTCCATCCAACCATCAGACTCACCATGGACTACTCTCCAAAATCAGTTGCACTCTTGGACACACTCGTCTCCATCAAGGATGGTCACCTCAGCACTTCGCTTTACCGCAAACCCACGGATAACCTCATGATGCTCCACTTCTCCAGCTTCCACCCTAAACACATTAAAGAAACCATCCCCTATGGACAAGCGCTCCGTATACACAGGATCTGCTCAGACGAGGAGGAGCGTAACAAACATCTACAGACGTTGAAAGATGCCCTCGTACGAACGGGATATGGCACTCGACTCATCGATCGACAGTTCCAACGTGCCACAGCGAAAAACCGCACCGACCTCCTCAGAAGACAAACATGGGACACAACCGACAGAATACCCTTCGTCGTCCAGTACTTCCCCGGAGCGGAGAAACTACGTCATCTTCTTCACAGCCTTCAACACGTCATTGATGACGATGCACATCTTGCCAAGGTCATCCCCACATCCCCACTACTTGCCTTCAAACAACCGCGCAACCTCAAACGAACCATTGTTTGCAGCAAACTACCCAGTCTTCAGAACAGTGACCACGACACCACACAACCCTGCCATGGCAATCTCTGCAAGACGTGCCAGATCATTGACATGGATACCACTATTACACGTGAGAACACCACCCACCAGGTACGCGGTACGTACTCGTGCGACTCGGCCAACGTTGTCTACCTCATACGCTGCAGGAAAGGATGTCCCGAAGCGTGGTACATTGGCGAGACCATGCAGACGCTGCGACAACGAATGAACGGACATCGCGCAACAATCACCAGGCAGGAATGTTCCCTTCCAGTCGGAGAACACTTCAGCAGTCAAGGGCATTCAGCCTCTGATCTCCGGGTAAGCGTTCTCCAAGGCGGCCTTCAGGACGCGCAACAACGCAGAATTGCCGAGCAGAAACTTATAGCCAAGTTCCGCACACATGAGTGCGGCCTCAACCGGGACCTGGGATTCATGTCACATTACATTCATCCCCCACCATCTGGCCTGCGAAATCCTACCAACTGTCCTGGCTTGATGTAATTCACACCTCTTTAACCTGGGGTTACCCCATCTCTGGATCTGTAAAGATTTAATCACCTGCTAACGGTCGCATTCCAAGCATTGTTTGGCATCTTTGAATTTGTTTATATATGTGTTTCTGGAACATACCTCTTCATTCACCTGAGGAAGGAGCAGCGCTCTGAAAGCTAGTGACATCGAAACAAACCTGTTGGACTTTAACCTGGTGTTGTAAGACTTCGTACTGTGCTCACCCCAGTCCAACGCCGGCATCTCCACATCACAATTCCTCCACAGCACTGTAAGCCAATTCTTTTTTTTTAAGTCCAGTATATTGAAAGTGCTTCCATTCACAAACGAGCACAGATTTCCCATGATTTGCTTATATCACCTCAAACGGAAGTGATTTAAAACAAAATCTGCCCTAAAGGAAACACTATAAATGCTATATTAAGATTCATTTATATTTTGAATATTTGCTTTCAGCATAATCTTCAAGTCTAACACTAAAGTTTTCTTATCCCCTGGGAAACTTGTGTGTTTTTACATTGCTCTTTTATGGTATGGAAGTCAAGTTTCCATGCTTGATTTGAATATTTCAGCTGTAGGAGATAATTTGCTTACCTCTAGTTGTGGAATAACTGGTTGCAATGATCTGGCAGATGAAGGCCAGTTTCCGGTTTTTCGTCAGGTGTGCTACACTCCAGTGCATGTGTGCCAGTGAATCTGCGTGCTTGCATTGGAAAAAATGTATTAATATTTTTCCATTGTCATTAAAGAATACATTTCATGTGGAGAGAATCTTATCAATTTGGTTATTAATATACTTTTTTTTTTTTTTAAATTTGTTTTCTACAGGATGTGGGCTTTGCTGGCTAGGCCAGCATTTATTGCTCATCCCCAGTTGACCTTCAGAAGGTGGTGATGAGCTGCGTTATTGAACCCTTTGAAAATTTTACATATAGATATTTGCAGTGAGTGACTTGGTTTTTTTATCCACAACGTAGTTTTTTAATGACATTATAATATATTAAATGTAATGTCTTGCAGAGGGATTCATGAACTTGCCAGGTCAACATTTGAGCACATCTCTCTCAGCCTATTGGGCCACCCACTTTCATGGGAAATTGCTTCAATTGCACAGGGTCTCCGAAGTGGAGGAGTACTGCTTACAGGAATAAAGGTGACCAGTCTACACTTTTTTTCTACAGAATTCCTGTGGGGAAACTAGCACACAACATTTTATTTTAGCATTTGGCAGCATTCAAATACAATTGCACAGAATTTGTTTCCACATTATATTAACTTTGAACCAACCTTAAGTTGCTTGAAGTACCAATTGATATGAGTACCCAACAATTGTGGCATCTGGGTCCTCCTGAATATTTGGTTGGGGAGCTAGACCATCATACCCATGAAATTTAAGGATAGAGGAAGATAGAGGGAATGACAGAAGAAAATAGAGTGAATTAGAGTTAAATTCGATACAGAAAGAAAAAAACGTTAGGGCAAGACAGGTTTTTTTTTGCATTCTGTCAACCCAAAGGAAAAGAAAGAAGAAATTAAATAAAATTAAAACTTAAAAACCTGAATTGAAATGTTCAGGATATTAATTGTTTCCCTTCTGAGCCTCAAAGTTTAAACTTCTTGTCAGGTTCATAATCATCTAATTAGCAGTGTCCTTACAATGAAATAACACCCTATATGTCTGCCGTGAGAGTCCTTTGTATTTGGGTCAAATATTCAGCAATTTAATGCTCGCAGGGAGGTTCAGGGCAAACTCCTGTCTTTGTGCAAATCATCCAGCAGAAAGTTGGATGGTGATCAGCATGAAGAGAGCAGAATAAAGATCAGGTTGGAAGTGAGGAATGGAAACAATGAGGTTGAAAATTGGGAGAGTGGGAATCTCTGGTTAGCGAATAATGGAGGCGTTGAGGAGGGAGCAGTTTTAAGTAAGTGATGGGGACCTCTGGTGGGCATTCTCCATTTTTCTTTTTCTCTCACTCTTGTTCTCTCCTATCTCTCTTGCTCTCATTTGTTCACTCTTCCTCCCTGATCCACTGTCTCTCTCCATTTTATTTCCTCACCTCTACCTGACCCTGTCCCAATGTTAGTCGTAATCTCTTGTCAGGAAGAGATGATGGGAAGTTGTTTGCATGCTTAATATAGTGCATTTATTAGACAATTTCTTCTGAACTTGTGAAGTTATTAAACGGAGTCAACCAGGCACGGAGTTGTGCAGCTGAAACTGACTGCCCTCACCATCACCTTCCCTGTAATTCAGCACTTCTTTCTGGTTCTTTTTAACTCACTCCCAACCAGAGCCTTCATCCTCTGTTACCTTTGAAAACTCACAGACACCTGATGACACAGTAAAACTCTCGGGCAAGAATAAATCTAGAAAGATTTACATACTGCTCTCAAAAGACTAGTTCATTTATATTACCTAGTTCTTTAAATGGCTGTAGGCTTTAAAGTTCTGTAGCAGTACATTTCTTGCCTAAGATGAACGAACTCCCAAACTGAATGTTGCTACCAATTAGAGCATGTCCATAATTTTCAAATTGTGCTGACTCTAGATGGAGTCAGTCATTTAAAAAAAAATTTTTTAATTATAAATTTAGAGTACCCAATTCATTTTTCCAATTAAGGAGCAATTTAGCGTGGCTAATTCACCTACCCTGCACATCTTTTGGGTTGTGGGGGCAAAACCCACGCAAACACTGGGAGAATGTGCAAACTCCACACGGCCAGTGACCCAGAGCCGGGATCGAACCTGGGACCTCGGCACCGTGAGGCTGCAGTGCTACCACTATGCCACCGTGCTGCCCTCTCTGGAGTCAGTCATGGGACAGTCACGTAGGCAGCAGTTCCATTCTATCTCACTTCTAGGCTCTAGCTTCATTGATTATTTAGACTGTGATTGTTGATCTTTTTCAGGTAGTCTGTCGGCATGATTTCTAATTTACTGTTGTAATCTAATATTTATATTCTCTGATGGCCCTTTTTGCCCTGCACTCCTGCCTTCGATCTTTCCTCTCCATATTTACTCTTTATAGCTATTGTTTTTGGAACTTCCTCTGTTGTTACTCCATGGCTCATAGAGCACAGTAAATCGTCTATGAAGGATTCTCTGAGGCTGAACAGGGCTAAAACTTGTTTTTAATCTAAGGCACTCCAGGCAGGCAGGCTGAACGGAACCTGAATGAAGGCAGCAATTTACTTTGGGGTTTCCACTGGCTGTGTAAGACCTGAACATTGGGGGCTGGAGACTTAAGACCATTGAAGCTATTACAAACAGATCTTAAGTTTCACCTTTATCAGACCTGGGGCCTTCCTGATTTACATGGTTCATCAACTTACTTTGGGATAGCCAAACAGAATAAAGTGTCTTCAAAGAAAACATTATTTATGAAGTAGATGTCTATGCATTTCTGTGGTTATTAAGCAACTTGGAAAAAAAAATGTGTTCATAACCTCTGTCATTTATAAAAGTTAATATATGACATTGGAAATTCAATTTTTACAGGGCAGTGGGAAAACTACTTTAGCAAAGGCCATTTGCAGAGAGGCATCAGATAAACTGGAAGCACATGTGGAAATGATCGACTGTAAAACATTGCGAGGTAAGAATAACTGACAATTAAATGCACTTGATGAGACTGATAGAAACTAATGATTTAGTTCATTAGAATAAAGGTTCTAAAGAACAAAGGTAATCTTAGTAGACTTGCAAAGATATAAAGGGCAAAATTCTCCACTTTGTGCTGCTGGTAGCGGAGTTGCCAAGGAGGCGGAAAATCCAGCGGTGGTGAAGAAAACGGGATTGGCGCCGTTTCCGATGCTCTGGCCCCACGCTGGTGTCTGGATTGAGGTTTGTGCCCCATGCTAGTGGGAGGATGTGAATGGACTATTATTATCCACTTAGCAGACTGGGCACCATATTCCCTAGGCCTGCGTGATTCTCTGACCCTCTGGGCTAGGAATCACGTGGGCGAGAATCAGTACAGGTCTTGACACGCATGACCCTGACGTGGTGGACCTCGCAGTATGCCAAGGGGGTAACTCTTTAAGGGAATTTCCCCCTAAGTTCACCCGAGGATCACCTCTCCCCAACAATGCCAGACCTGCCCACCCACCCCCACCACCATAAGGGATCCCCTAAATAAAGAGACACTTCCCCCCCCCCCCCCCCACCACACACACACACACACACACACACACACAATCAGAGACCCTGTAAATAAGGAGAGAGACCCCTGTCAGGCAGCCCCCCAGAAACTAGAGAGCAGTCCAGACGAGGCAGTGAAATAAATCACTACTTTAACACTCACCTGGGCAATACACCTGTTGGCTCAGACACAGGAAGCACCACCTGTCAATTCCTGGGAAGAGAAAACCAGTCAACTGTGTTTAATCCCCCTCAGATCTTTGATCTGCAAGCCTGTGATTGACAGCTTCCACACATACACACAGCTGTCAGTATTGCTCCATTCATCTCCCTTCATGGCTGAGTAACTCTGAAGTGCTTTAACTGCAATGTTTATAAACATCAAGCTTTGTTTGACAGCTTCTTGTCCCTATTCTACCCTGACCCAAAGGTCATATTCCTTAGCTTATCATGGACACACCCATAGATAGTCACCAATTTCCTGGCTTAAGTGTCACATTCCCTACTGCAACCACTATAGTGTATTTAACTGCAAACACATCTTAAAACTTAAACCAACTTTGTCAAGCCTGCATTACAATCCCAGACCAGACCCCAACAGTGGTTAGGATACTCAACTGAAATCCAAATGTTTAATTTTAATTTTGTAAGACAGTGAGGAAAGGTTGCTCCGCTCCAGGAGTGATTGCATGAAGAAATAGGGCTATGGTATTTTAAAAACAAAACTTTATTACTAACACAGTGTAAAAATCTTTAACATCACACCCAAAAATAGCTTATGATTGCACTTTAAACAATACCCAGTGAATAGAATACCCTTACTTGCTATCTTTATACCCATTTGAACGACAAGGAAATAAACCATCTCAGCTCTCAATCCACCCTAATATCAATGGCACAGAAGAACACTTGGTTTACAGAGTTATTCTTTGAGAAAGAGATCTCTTGACACTGCTTTATAGAACAAATCTGGTCCAATCCCTTACAGAAACTTTGGCTGGATGATTTCAAAAGCTGATTTCAACTGGCTTGATTCCTCTCCCCTTTGTCCTCAAACACATCTGCACTGCCATAAACACAGTTAATCTCTTTCAACTAATTAACAGTGAGAGCAGAACTGTTTCACTGTGCACACTTTCAGCCAGATCAGAACGGATATGCTTTCGCAAAAACCCTGTGCCGTAGCTCCACCAAACAATGACACCATCTCACCAAGCTGACACTGGGATTCTCTGGTCCTGCCGGCAGCGTACCCCCAACCGTGGGTTTCCTGACGGCGTGGCGTGGCTTCAAAGGGAAATAGTCCTGCCACCAGGGAATGGCACAGTGACTCCTGACAGCAGGAAATGGTGCCTCCTGCCGCCAGGGAACGGCGCGGTGCCTTCTGCCGCCATCGAACGGCGTGGTGCCTCCTGCCGCCAGGGAACAGCGCGGTGCCTCCTGCTGCCAGGGGACGGCGCGGTGCCCAATAACCCCTTAACCTAACCTATACATCTTTGGGCATTAAGGTCAAATTTTAGCATCGCCAATCCAACTAACCACACATCTTTGGACTGTGGGAGGAAACCCATGCAGATAGGGGGAGAAAGTGCAAACTACACACAGTCACCCAAGGCTGGAATTGAACCTGGGCCCCTGGTGCTTTGAAGCAGCAGTGCAAACCACCGTGCCACCCGTTGTCTGCACCATGGTGTCAATACCATCAGCGATGCTCCTCCATGACTGGGCCACGCTCTGCAGTTCCTCTGCAATGTAGCCATTAGGACTCGTCCAATCGGCTATGCACCCACTGTCACTGACACCCTCTCCTCAATCTCCCAATTGTGTCCTAGCATCTGCATCAGCTCTGAGAAAACCTTGTCCAGAAGCTCGGCATCTGACTGGGACTCAGCAGAGCCCTGGAATCCAGCACACCTCCGACTGCTGACTCCCTTGGATGTTACTGTCGCCACCTGACGTACATCAGCAACTTTGTGGTGCTCACCAGATTGTGCCCCAGAAGCTATCCACTAATGTCGTCCACCAAAATGTGTGCCCCTGTACTGGTGGAAGGTGGGGGTGATTGCTGTGATATCTCGATGATGGTCTCCTCGGAGCTCTCCTCCGAGATCGTCTCCAGGGTGGCGGAGGGGGGAACAACTCTGGATGGCCTGGCCCCGTCAGATGGAGATCCTGCAAGACAATGGTCATGTGGTTAGTGAGTGGAAAGGATCATTTTGTCTGGCATGGACCACTCACTTGAGACAATTCATCTTTGCCCTTTCCCGCTTAGTATGGGCTAACTTATCCTGCGGGAGAAAAAGAGAGGGCTTTGTGAGCTAGACGCATGATGGATCAGGCGGATCGATAGCAGGTGGCATGTGTGGGCATTGCAATTGGACATTAAGGAGTTGAAATGAAATGAAAATCGCTTATTGTCACAAGTAGGCTTCAAATTAAGTTACTGTGAAAAGCCCCTAGTCGCCGCATTCCGGCGCCTGTTCGGGGAGGCTGGTACGGGAATTGAATCGTGCTGCTGGCCTGCCTTGGTCTGCTTTCAAAGCCAGCGATTTAGCCCTGTGCAAAACAGCCCCTGGGGCTGGCAGTGGAACTGATCACAAATCACAGATAATACAGTGTATAAGAGGCCCTTCATCCCATCGAGTCTGCACTGACACATGAAAAACACCTGACCTGCCTACCTAATCCCATTGGCTCCCAGCCTTGAATGTTATCCTTCCTATAACATGGCGACCATACTTGCACAGTATTCCAGCTGTTGCCTCACCAAAGTTCTATGCAACTCTAACATGGCCTCTGTGCTTTTGTAATCAATGTCTCAATTAATAAAGACAAGTGCCCCATATGCCTTTTTCATCACCCCATTAACCAGCCCTTCTACCTTCAGAAATCAATGGACAAACACGCCAGGGACTCTTTGTTCCTCGGACCTTCCCAGTGTCATACCATTCATTGAATGCTTCCTTATCAAATTTCTCCTTCCAAAGTGTATCACCTCACTTTTCAGGTTAAAATTCCATCTCCCCCTTGACCATCCCATCCAATTGCTCCCTTTGTACTTGCTAAAAGTCTCTCTTTTCCTTTTTTCCTTCTCATCGTATCCTGAATATCTCTGGTCCATGGTTCCCTGCTCTCTCTCTCTCTCTCTCTCTCTCTCTCTCTCTCTCTCTCTCTCTCTCTCTCTCTCTCTCTCTCTCTCTCTCTCTCTCTCTCTCTCTCTCCTCTCCTCTTTCCCCCCCCCCCCCCCCCCCCCCTGCTGAGGCGTGACAGCCATTGATGGTGAGACACTCGTGGGCGCTCATTTTCGGCTCTAAGTGCCATTAAGTACAGGCCAGGATCTCGCCAACAGAGCCGTTGAGGAACACCCTTCCAATCGCGCCCAAAATGACACTTAGAAATGTTTCTGTTAAGTCGAATCCATTGTCTTCAGCTTCTGCCACAAACTTCATTCCCATGTTACTGACTCCATCCTTACTATTCAATCCTGAACATCTGAGTAATACATATTCTATGACAAAAAAAAACACCCTCTAACATTGCCTGCCTCGACCTCCAACTCTGACCACCTGCTATTGAGATTTTTATCCTTGCCTTTTAAACCTCCAGACTTAACTATTCCAATGCTTTCTCACCAGCCTTTCAGCCTTTATAAACTCCAGCTCATCGTTAAATTTCAACTACCATCCCACACCAAGTCCTGATCAGTCATTACACCTATCCTCCCTGACTATTGTCACTCAACATTTCCAATCATCCATGTGGTTTAATCCTTTCATGGCCATGGGCCTCACTATAACGTGCAACTTTCCGAAGCCTTGCCTACCCCCACCCCACCCTTCAGAACCACGTTCTTCTGACTCTGACCCCCTTCCCTTTCCCCTGCCATTGGTGGCTATACCTTCAACCATCAATGCCCTAAGTCTGGCATATGCTTCTTAAAATACTCTGCCTCTCTACTTCCTTTCTCCTACTTTGACGACTTTCCTTAAAGCCCATCTATAACTCAAACACCGTCGAATTTAGTTCTATGTTAAAGGAGCTAATTAACTATTTTGTTGTTTGTTCAGTACAGCTGGAATATTTTGTTTGTGTTGCATGAGTAACTCACTTGATTAGTTCTCTTCCTCATGAATCATCCAGAACAGTGGCTTCTGTTCTTTTGCCTGAGTCTTTTCTTTTCATTTGGATGGACTCAAGTAGTGAGTATGTATAGAAAACTGTCAAATGTTTTTTGTAATCTTCAATATGAAGTTACATTTTATGTGTTTAAAGAAATTTAATTAAATATTTTGTTTTGGACATATATGTTGAAGAAAGAAAGAGTTTGTGTGTAATTGTGATTGTAAATTGTATTAATTTATTTTTATATCCAGGTAAAAGAGCTGAAAATATCCGTAAGAAATGGGAAGATACTTTCACAGAGGCAGCGTGGAGACAGCCTTCCATTGTTCTGTTGGATGACTTGGATCATATTGCTGGAGCTGCCTCTACTCCAGAACATGAACACAGTGCCCAGGCTATTCTTAGCAAGCAGCTTTCTCAAAGTAATTGCTTTCATTTAACATTTTTTATTGCTTTTCAGGTAACAGGCCAATAACATTTAATGGAACCATATTACTCCAAAACTGGCAAACCATAATACAGGCTGATTAATTGTTGAAAAAATTCTATCTGATTAATTTGATTGTACAAAAGTTGTCAAAATACTTCTAACTCGCAGCAATAGATATACTGGAGCAGGTTGGAATGAATATGGAAACCCAACAACAGGGGTTTAAGTTTGGATATTCTGTATTGGAGAGATAAATGGATTTTTATACACTGTAGACAACAGGACAGTATCACATGAGCACCGTGGTTTTACATGTTTTCTTATTAAAGATTTTTTTACATTTACCATTACTTATGATAATTAGAAAACTCTTGAAAAGTCCCTCTGATATGGGTAGGTTAGTTTCGGAGAATGCCAAGAATGTAATTATGTAAATACTTGTTATTGCATACCAACTGCTAGCATTTCTTGGGAAATTAGCACTTTATGTGCTTTATGGAAATTGTTTTTTTTTAAAGTTCCTTCCTTTTATTGTGTAGGTATTTGGTAGGTTAACAGATGCCATCCTTATGCCAATCACTAGGAAGTATTAAAGATCTGTGCAAGCTGACTTGCCCTATACTTCGTCCTTTTTCAACTGAGATCTAAGCTTGGAAATAGAAGGACAATTGCTGCGCCCTTTCCATTTGTTGGTAAATTTGAAGGAGCTATCATTGATTAAATACAAATATTGTAAATTGACTCCTCTACTGGGCTAAGATGACTGAGCAAATTTAATGTTTATTTAACTCCCCATAACTTGCATAAGTTTTTGACCATTGTAGAATTTTCCAAAATTGGGCAGTGTTAGAAACCACAATGGGAAAAACAAATTGGGCAACATATGAAAATATATTTGAACTACCTCTATATAAACATAAAAAATCTGAGTGGTAGGAATTTAATTAATATTTTAACTGTGGATTGGGAAATGCATTCTTTGGTTGTGGGATAAAATATGCAATACTCTGGATGATTTTGAATGTTTTAACTCATCTGTGCAATCTCTTTTTCAGTTTTGAAGCATTTGATCGCTGTGGCAGTTTCACAAGGGACTCTTATTGCATTGATAGCCACCAGCATTTCTGAGTATACTTTGCATCCCTCTCTTGTTTGTGCTGAAGGATCTCACATATTTCAGTGCATCCAGGGTATTTCACTTCCAAACCAGGTAAATCAACTTCCTAAGTACTTCAAACTAATTCACACTACATCATTATTTGAATCATAGAGTCATTTTTTTCTTTGTAAATGTTCTGTACCTTTAGATACATGTAGTGTATTATTCATTACAGAGTTAAATTAACGTTTAAAAAAATATAAATGGAAGAAAAAATAATTCTAATGTTTTGAATGTTTAGTATTGCAGATTCCTATTTCAAGATTTGAAGATGAGCTATGTGATTTCTCAAATAGTGCATCAACTGTGTGTCTAATAGAAAGGAGCTATTTAATATGTCCACTTAGACCGCACGCACTAGACTGTTTTAAAACCAATAGAAACTTGGAAGAGAGACAAACATGAGGGGATATCTGTTGTCTCCATTCCTTTTCCATGCTGCTGAATACTGGTTTATTTTGAGAAACCATCCATTTTTGCATAAACAATGAATTTGTTAAAATCAATGGTACTATGCTCAGATGAACCAAAATTGTCTTGTAAACTGATACTGGAGTAACTTGGACGGAAACTGAGACCAAAATATTGCTCATTAATTATTTTCAGTTTTATCTTTTTAAAGAGATGGAATCTAATTGTATCTATGTATCAGTATTCTAACCAATTTGTCTCCTAATATTTAAGTTATTTTTGTTTCTCCTTGAAGCAGGTACCATTTATGTAGAACCATAAATTATAACCTATACTGTTTGTGACTTTATCATTGTGCTCTTGGACATTTGTGCTTTGAGCTAAGAAATACTGGATTCCATGGAAGTACAATTTACCAGGTCATGTTTGAAATTAATAAATATTTCTCTTTGGTTACTAGGATCAGCGAGTGCAACTCTTAACCTCCGTAATTCAAAATAAAACCATTATACCATTGGAGACATTGCAAAACATTGACCTTCAAGGATTGGCTAAAGCAACTGAAGGCTTTGTAGCAAGAGATTTTATCATGCTGATGGAACGGGCTTTGCACACTCACGTATTGACTAGTAAAAACAACAAAGAACAAGGTATGGCTACAAATAGAGACTTAAATGGCAATATCATAAATTAGAATACAGTTACCTGGCTGTATATTTCTGTAATAACATATGAAGTTAACTGAAAACACTTCTAGCTGTCGTTATAGAGAACCTTTATTCTGTATAATTCTGGTACAGGTATTACAATAGGTTCTGGTCTTGACCTCTTTTGTCACATTTTGTTTGTCAACCAGTAATTCTAGCCATAAGCCAATGTATTTAAAACATTAAATATTTATAATATATTACAAAAATCATAGCTGCCTACACTTCCTGTTTCAGAACTTTACTCATTTTTTGGAAGATATCAATTACCATGTTCCTGTTTGATTGAAAATTGTCCCTGTGAACGTTTTGCTCTGGAATCTGGGGCGAGATTCTCCGACCCCCTGCCGGGTTGGAGAATCGCCGGGGGCTAGCGTGAATCCCGCCCCCGCCGGTTGCCGAAGTCTCCGGCACCGGAGATTCAGCTGGGGCGGGAATCGCGCTGCGCCGGTTGGCGGGCCCCCCCGCGCGATTCTCCGGCCCGGATGGGCCGAAGTCCCACTGCTAAAATGCCTGTCCCGCCGGCGTAAATTAAACCACCTACCTTACCGGCGGGACAAGGCGGCGCGGGCGGGCTCCGGGGTCCTGGGGGGGGCGCGGGGCGATCTGGCCCCGGGGGATGCCTCCACGGTGGCCTGGCCTGCGATCGGGGCCCACTGATCCGCGGGCAGGCCTGTGCCGTGGGGGCACTCTTTCCCTTCCGCCTCCGCTACGGTCTCCACCATGGCGGAGGCAGAAGAGACTCCCTCCACTGCGCATGCATGGGAAGCTGTCAGCGGCCGCTACGTTCCCGCGCATGCGCCGCCCAGAGATGTCATTTCTGCGCCAGCTGGCGGGGCACCAAAGGCCTTTTCCGCCAGCTGGCGGGGCGGAAATTCGTCCGGCGCCAACCTAGCCCCTCAAAGTTGGGGCTCGGTCCCCAAAGATGCGGAGCATTCCGCACCTTTGGGGCGGCGCGATGCCCGTCTGATTTGCGCCGTTTTGGGCGCCAGTCAGCGGACATCGTGCCGTTTCCGGAGAATTTCGCCCCTGGTGTCTTTTTTTCAGTCTTGTACCCTGTTTCTCTTTTTAGTCTCTCCTTCTCTCTCCCCTTTTAATTTATTTTTCTAACTCCATAAACTATAGAATCCTTGTTCATCCATCACTGTTTCATCAGAGGCTTTCAAAAGTATTTGGACTTAAACCTGTGCACACATACCTATGTGTTACACTCCCCAAATGATCATTTGCGACTATGTTAAACTGTTCCTGACTTAGCCTTATGGCATTGACCAGCTGGTCCTTACAGACCAGGAAGTTTGACTCTCAGCCTGTGCTGAGTTAACTGGAGTATTGTGTCCAGTTCTGGTCACTACATTTTAGGAAGGAAATTAAAGTCATGGAGAGGGTGCAGAAGAGATATACTAGAATGATACCAGGGATGGAGGACTGCAATTTTGTGGTGAGATTAGAGAACCTGGGGTTAGAGCAGCAAAGGTTAAAGGGTGATTTGATTGAGCTATTCAGAATTCTGAATGATTTTATTAGAGTAAACCAACAGAAATTCTTTTTAGTGCAGAAAGGTCGGTAACTAGAGGAAATGGCTAAAAAAACAGGCAAGGTGACATTTTTTTTAACACAGTAAATTATGATCTGTAATACATGACCTGAAAGGGTGGTGGAAGCAGATTCATTAATAACTTGCAAAAGGATATTAGGTAAATACTTGAAGAAGAGATTTGCAGGTCTATGGGAAAGAGCAGTGAAGTGATGCCAAATGGTAACTTTTTTAAAGAACTGGCATGGACACAGGGGACTGTATTGTCTCCTGTGATGCCATTCTAGCATTCTAAGACTTTTTAAAAACTACCCAGTGAGATGTTTTGGACTGACATTCAGAAGCATAAAACATGGCATATGCATATGCCACAGAAATGTTTTAGCGGAGCAAGGGGGTTAAATTTATCATGGAAACGCAAAGGATTATAAATTAGTTTCAGAAAGTAAGAAATATTGGGCGAAATTCTCCGGTATCGGCGCGATGTCCGCCGACTGGCGCCCAAAACGGCGCAAATCAGTCGGGCATCGCGCCGCCCCAAAGGTGCGGAATGCTCCGCATCTTGGGGGGCTGAGCCCCAACCTTAAGGGGCTAGGCCCGCACCGGACGAATTTCCACCCTGCCAGCTGGCGGAAAAGGCCTTTGGTGCCCCGCCAGCTGGCGCGGAAATGACATCTCCGGGTGGCGCATGCGCGGGAGCATTAGCGGCCGCTGACGGCATTCCCGCGCATGCGCAGTGGAGGGAGTCTCTTCCGCCTCTGCCATGGTGGAGACCGTGGCGAAGGCGGAAGGGAAAGAGTGCCCCCATGGCGCACAGGCTCACCCCCGGATCAGTGGGCCCCGATCGCGGGCCAGGCCACCGTGGGGGCACTCCCCGTGCCAGATCGCCCCGCGCCCCCCCCCCCCCCCCCCCCAGGGCCCCGAGCCCGCCCGCGCCGCCTTGTTCCGCCGGTAAGGTAGGTGGTTTAATCTATGCCGGCGGGACAGGCATTTTAGCAGCGGGACTTCGGCCCATCCGGGCCGGAGAATCGCGACGGGGGGGCCGGCCAACCGGCGCGGCGCGATTCCCGCCCCCGCCGAATATCCGGTGCCGGAGAATTCGGCAACGGGGGGGGGGGCGAGATTCACGCCAGCCCCCGGCGATTCTCCGCCCCGGCAGGGGGTTGGAGAATCTCACCCCATGTCCAGCTCTGGAGTACTATTGTACTCTGTGCATTCTAAGAAATTAACTGCACGACAAAAGTTAATTCATCTCCAGTACCTATGTAAAAGTAGTTAGTAGTAAACGGTTTGAATCCAGTCGAGGAAAATCTCAGTAATTGATTTGCAAATTCACATCTGCTTTGTCAAATTGAAGGCAAACTATAACATGCCAAACTTCTGAAATCCATAAACAAGCATTTTTTACATTTTTCTATTTGCAGAACTATATTTGACAACATTGGACTTCCAGCGGGCTCTTGTCGGATTTACACCTACTTCTCTAAGAAATGCCAAGTTACACAAACCAAGAGATTTGGGTTGGGACAAAGTGGGAGGGCTGCATGAAGTAAAACAAATTCTCATGGATACTATACAATTATCTGTCAAGGTATGAGATAAAACTTATGCAGTGAAATATTTTTTATTTAAAGTTAGATGACTAAGGATATTGCATGGGGAATATATTTGATGTATGTTATTCAAATGTAAAAATGCTGCCAATGTTTCCTGTGCAATTGGAGGTTGGTAGCGGATTGTCAAGTTTTGTTTTTTGTTAAATTTCACAGTAATTTCAAAAGCCAAGAACCCTGGCCTTAATTCATTTGAATCACAGAATCCCTATAGTGCAGTAGGAGGCCATTCAGCCCATCGGGTCTGCACCGATCATCTGAAAGAGCACCCTACCGAGGCCCACTCCAATGCCACATCCACATCTGACCTAACCATTGGACACGAAGGAGCAATTTAGTATGGTCAATCCACCTAGCCTACACATCTTTGGACTATGGGAGGAAACCGGAGTACCCAGAGGAAACCCAAGCAGACATGGGGAGAATGTATAAACTCCAAACAGATAGTCACCTGAGGTCGGAATCGAACCCAGGTCCAAGGCACTGTAAGGTATCAGTGCTAACTACAGTCCCACCGTGCTGCCCTTACCCATCAATTACCCATTAATATTGGTTTCTAAACTACAAGAATTAAGAGAGAGAAATCAACAATAGGAGCGCGATTTTCCCATCGCGTTGAGCCTGCCGCTGATCGTGGGCGGGGAGCATCATGGGAGAAGCTCAAATCAGGAGCAAAACTGCGCTTGAGTTACCCAACGCGCAGCACCCAGCGTGATTTGAATCAGACCCTTGGTGTGATCTTGGTAAATGATCAGATTGAAGTCGCATTCCCACAGTTCCTGGGAGTTACCTGCTGCACCGACAAGGCTTCAGCCGGGCGCTGATTAGTCCTGGTCTCCACAAGCAGAAATCAGGTGTGATGGCCACTCTGGGGGTCTCGGAGGCCACTGCCAAGGATCAGCCGTGAGAGGTACCATGCCAATGAAAGAGGGGGTGAAAGGGGTTATGAAGATTGGGGGTGTGGTCCTGACAGTGGAGTGGGAGCCTAAAGGTTGGGGGCCTTAAAGGTGGGAGGCTCTGTGACCAAATAGTGGTGGTGGTGGGGGGGGCGGGGTGGCATTGTACGTGGGTGAGCAGTGTGGGGAACCCTCAACCTCATTTTGAGATCAAGGTACCCTTTCAAAACGGTGCCCTGATCTCTGAGGAGCTTGTTTGGCTAGTGAGTTCAGCTATCCGCTGCTGAAAAATTTTCGAAGTGTTGGCTGGACTGGGGAGAAACTCCCCAAGGCAAAAATAAAGACTCCGGGCACGATTATCCGGAAAGATTTCTAAGTGTGGTAGCGAGTGGGAACTGCCGCGAGCTTCCCGGCATTTGGCCCAGCAAGGTCAGCAACACTGTTCAACGTTAATTGGTTCACTTAATGAGGCCCCAAGGGCTTCATGCCATTCATGAAGGCTCACCAGCTGATTCGCTGGGACCGCGCTCATCAGTTGCCCGCTAACAAGGTCAAGTAGCACTTGCACAGCCAACCCCACTCAGCTCGCAGCCATAGCGCTGAGAAGATGAGCCGCAAGATTCGGGGTTGCAGATCTGGGGAGGTGCCTCGATGCGGTGGAGACCAGGAATAACATCGAACATTACAGCGCAGTACAGGCCCTTCGGCCCTCGATGTTGCGCCGACCTGTAAAACCACTCTAAAGCCCATCTACACTATTCCCTTATCGTCCATATGTCTATCCAATGACCATTTGAATGCCCTTCGTGTTGGCGAGTCCACTACTGTTGCAGGCAGAGCATTCCACACCCTTACTACTCTCTGAGTAAAGAACGTACCTCTGACATCTGTCTTATATCTATCTCCCCTCAATTTAATGCTATGTCCCCTCGTGCTAGACATCACCATCCGAGGAAAAAGGCTCTCACTGACATCATGGGTCCAAAACTCAATCCCTCTACCAATAAAAGCTAACACACCGTACGCCTTCTTAACAACCCTCTCAGCCTGGGTGGCAACTTTCAGGGATCTATGTACATGGACACCAAGATCTCTCTGCTCATCCACACTGCCAAGAATCTTACCATTAGCCCAGTACTCTGTCTTCCTGTTATTCCTTCCAAAATGAATCACCTTACACTTTTCTGCATTAAACTCCATTTGCCACCTCTCAGCCCAGCGCTGCAGCTTATCTATGTCCCTCTGTAACTTGTAACATCCTTCTGCACTGTCCACAACTCCACCGACTTTAGTGTCATCTGCAAATTTACTCACCCATCCTTCTACACCCTCCAGGTCATTTATAAAAATGACAAACCGCAGTGGCCCCAAAACAGATCCTTGTGGTACACCACTAGTAACTGGACCCCAGTCTGAACATTTCCCATCAACCACCACCCTTTGTCTTCTTCCAGCTAGCCAATTTCTGATGCAGACTGCTAAATCACCCTGAATCCCATGCCTCCGTATTTTCTGTAGTAGCCTACCGTGGGGAACCTTATCAAACGCTTTACTGAAATCCATTTACACCACATCAACTGCTTTACCCTCATCCACCTGTTTGGTCACCTTCTCACCACTACTGTCCTTGACTGGCCCTACTCTTACCCTAGTCATTCGTTTATTCCTGACATATCTATAGAAAGCTTTAGGGTTATCCTTGATCCTACCTGCCAAAGACTTCTCATGTCCCCTCCTGGCTCTTCTTAGCTCTCTCTTTAGGTCCTTCCTAACTAACTTGTAACTCTTGAGCGCCCTAACTGAACCTTCCTGTCTCATCTTTACAGAAGCCGCCTCCTTCCTCTTGACAAGTGTTTCGACTGCTTTAGTAAACCACGGTTCCCTTGCTCGACCACTTCCTCCCTGCCTGACAGGTACATACTTATCAAGGACACGCAGTAGCTGCTCCTTGAACGAGCTCCACATTTCCATTGTGCCCATCCCCTGCAGTTTTCCTCTCCATCCGATGCATCCTAAGTCTTGCCTCATCGCATCATAATTGCCTTTCCCCCAGATATAACTCTTGCCCTGCGGTGTGTACCTATCCCTTTCCATCACCAAAGTAAACTTAATCGAATTGTGGTCACTATCGCCAAAGTGCTCACCTACCTCCAAATCAAACACCTGTCCTGGTTCATTACCCAGTACCAAATCCAATATGGCCTCGCCTCTCGTTGGCCTATCTACATACTGTGTCCGGAAACCCTCCTGCACACATTGGACAAAAACGGACCCATCTAAAGTACTCTAACTATAGCGTTTCCAGTCAATATTTGGAAAGTTAAAGTCCACCATAACAACTACCCTGTTGCTTTCGCTCCTATCCAGAATCATCTTTGCAATCCTTTCCTCTACATCTCTGGAACTTTTCAGAGGCCTCGAGAAAACCCCTAACAGGGTGACCACCTTTCCTGTTTCTAACCTCAACCCATACTACCTCAGTAGACGAGTTCTCATCAAACGTCCTTTCTGCCACCGTAATACTGTCCTTGACTAACAATGCCACCCCTTCCCGTCTTTTACCACCTTCCCTGAGCTTACTGAAATATCTAAACCCCGGCACCTGCAACAACCATTCCTATCCCTGCTCGATCCATGTCTCCGAAATTGCAACATCGAAGTCCCAGGTACCAACCCATGTCACAAATTCACCCACCTTATTCCGGATGTTCCTGGCATTGAAGAAGACACACTTTAAACCAACTTCCTGCCTGCCGGTACACTCCTGCAACTTTCAAACCTTACTCATGACCTCACTACTCTCAACCTCCTGTATACTGAAGCTACAATTCAGGTTCCCAAGCCCCTGCTGAACTAGTTTAAACCCTCCCGAAGACCATTAGCAAATTTCCCCCCCAGGATATTTGTACCCCTCTGGTCCAGGTGTAGACCATCCCGTTTGTAGAGGTCTCACCGACCCCAGAATGAGCCCCAATTATACAGAAATCTGAAACCCTCCCTCCTGCACCATCACTGTAGCCACGTGTTCAACTCCTCTCTCTCCCTATTCCTCGTCTCACTATCATGTGGCACAGGTAACAACCCAGAGATAATAACTCTGTTTGTCCTAGATCTAAGTTTCCACCCTAGCTCCCTGAATTCCTGCCTTACATCCCTATCCCTACCTATGTCGTTGGTACCTATGTGGACCACAACTTGGGGCTGCTCCCCCTCCCCCTTAAGGATCCCGAAAACACGATCCGAGACATCACGCACCCTGGCACCTGGGAAGCAACACACCAACCGCGAGTCTCTCTTGTTCCCACAGAATCTCCTATCTATCCCCCTAACTATGGAGTCTCCAATGACTAATGCTCTACTCCTCTCCCCCCTTCCCTTCTGAGCAACAGGGACAGACTCTGTGCCAGAGACCTGTACCCCATGGCTTACCCCTGGTAAGTTGTCCCCCCCAACAGTATCCAAAGTGGTATACTTGTTACTAAGGGGAACGACCACAGGGGATCCCTGTACTGACTGCTTCCTCCCAGCCCCTCTCACCGTCACCCATCTATCTTTATTCTTCGGAGTAACTACATCCCTGAAGCTTCTATCTATGACCACCTCTGCCTCCCGAATGATCCGAAGTTCATCCAGCTCCAGCTCCTGTTCCCTAACGCGGTTTCTGAGGAGCTGGAGATTGGTGCACTTCCCACAGATGAAAACAGCAGGGACACTTACGACGTCCCTCATCTCAAACATTCTGCAGGAGGAACATTGCACTACCTTCCCTGCCATCCCCTCTAGATAAAAAAAGAAAAAGAAAGAAAGAGCTTACCTGTTATTCACTCCCCTTCTCAACAAGCACTCACTCAGCAACCCCAGCACGATAACACATGAGGGAAAATAAAATAACAACTACTTACCAGTCACCAGCCAATCCCTCACCTGCAGGCTGTGATTTCACGGTTCAACTTCTTTCTACTTCTACCTGCCCTCGAGCCTTCCTCTTGATCTTTACAGCAGTTGTTTGTTTTTTTTGGTTTGAGGAGGGGGTAGGGAGGGAAACACTGAAGAAGTATTTCGGGCTTAAGTGTCTCTTGACAACAGCTCCTCCACAAACCACCTTCAAGTTAGGGTGAGCACAACAGACGTATGCAAATTGTCCCCGCAACAGCCAATCAGCAGCTTTGCTCTACTGCCCTCTGCTGGATGCTTGTCTTCACTTGAACAGCTAGGGTCTCTTTCTCAGGTACACCTTCAAGTTAGGGTGAGCACAACAAACGTATGCAAATTGCCCCTGCACTAGCCAATCAGCAGCTCCGCTCTACTGCCCTCTGCTGGATGCTTGTCTTCACTTGAACAACTAGGGTCTCTTGGTCAGGTACACCTTCAAATTAGGGTGAGCACAACAGACGTATGCAAATTGCCCCCGCAACAGCCAATCAGCAGCTCCGCTCTACTGCCCTCTGCTGGATGCGGGAACATGAAGGATGTCCTGTTCCCCAGAGGACTCAGGAGGGTGAGTCACAGGGCAGCCAGTGCCGCCTGGGACGAAGTCGCGGTGACCTTGAGCTCGGGGAGTGTGACCCGGAGGACTGGCCTACACCAGGTGCACGGGTGAGTTGCCAACAATGCCATCCACCTCTCAACCCTCCATGCAGCCGCCAACCCTCCCTTCAACCATCACACCCACCCTCCTACTACTGTGAAACACGCGTGCGGCTAACAATGCCTCTCTGTGTCTCCGCAGGAGAAGCTCTCCCACAATTGCCAGGAGAGGGACCAGACTGGCAGATGCATGCCAGACACATAAATCCTACCACCTTTGAGGAACGGGCCGTGGACGTGACTGGTGGCCGAGGGCAGAGCAGTCACCAATGCGGAGCTCGCCGCATGCCACAGAGGTGAGGAGCCACTGGGCTCCACCTGAGGCCAACACTGCTATGGTGACGACTGCAGTGGAGAGCCTGGTGCATGAGACTAGTCGGCACCATTAGTGCAGGTGTCCAAGGCATGGCACCGTCATAGACGGCCATGGCTGAGGGGCTCGGCAGAATGTCTGACTCGCTGGGGATGTGATCCAGTACCAGGCTGACCTTGATGAAGTGATGTGGGACATGTTCCACTCTCAGATGGAAATGGCCACGGCGCTGCGGAGCTTGTCCCAGTCACAGGTGAACATTGCAGAGGTTTGCATTGCATGGCCCAATCGCTAAAGGAGCATCGTCGAGGGCCTCGACACAATGGTGCAGACATCGGGGTGCTGCCAAGACTGGCAGAGCCAGATACTACAGTGGCAGCCGGGGCTCGAACCAGCTGACCCTCCGTCCCGAGGTGAACCAGGTGGCCCTATGGGCACCAAGCGGGAGGAATGGGTGCTGGGGGGTAACCCGGATCCGTCCCATGAAGTGGTGACGGTGGCCACCTGCTCCCCTGAGTTCCATCCCTCTGATGAGACTGCATTTCGAAGTCAGCACCCACGGCTGTGCGTGTGTCGCCGACAAGTACGCTGGGGTCCTCTGGCACCAGAGCCTGCCAGGGTCATCGAAGGCCATGGGATGAGGTAAGCAGCTGGTTGCCTCCACCTCACATATGCATCCTGGGGACACACCTAGATGTAGCAATAGAACTAGGAAGGTTAAACTCATTGAGGATCACTGAGGGCACTGAGGGAGGGGAGAGGGTTGGGTAAGTGGGATAACGGTAGAGGGTGGCGGGTGAGTGGATGGTGGGGAGAGTGAGGCGGTACCACTGGGAGAGCGGGGAATTGTTGGGCACTTACCCAAAGGTATTGATTACGGGCGCTGATGGACCAGGCCACATCCTATGTGAAGCGGGCGAGCATGAGGCCCTCCCTAGCCCTCCGGGCTTGCTGGACCCTCGCCGCTGCCGCCTGTCCTGCAGCCTCCGGCTGGTCCTCTGTTTCCTCCGCGGGATCATCCTCCAGCCCCTGCTGGTCCAACGTCTCCTCATCATCCTTCTCATCCTCCTCCTCGGAGTTCGACACATGTTCCTCATCCCCAGCCTCCAACACGTCGCCCCGCTGCTGTGCCAGGTTGTAGAGAACATAGCAGGCCACCACAAAGGACTACCCTCTGGACTACCTGGAGCGGTTGATGCATCGGAACCTCAATTTGAGCAGTCCGATGCACCACTCAATGACAGCCCGAGTGGCCACGTGGGCCTCTTATCGGATCTCTGCTTCGGTCTCCGGTCTCTGTATGGCGTCATTAGCCAGATCCTCAGCAGGTGTCTCTTATCCCCTAAGAGCCAGCCGCCTATCCTGAAATGGTCCTCGAAGATGCTGGGAATGTCCGACTGCCCCAGGATGTAGCTGTCATGCACACTCCCTGGGAAGCGTGCATACTCCCTGGGAAGCCTGCACACATCTGCATGATCTCCATGTCATGGTCACACACAGCTGTATGTTGAGGGAGTGGAACCCCTTCCTGTTAACGTAGGGCACTTCCAGATGGCCTGGTGAGCGCAAGATGACATGCGTGCAGTCTCTATCAGCCCCTTGGCCTGGGGCATGGCGGAGATGGTGCATCTTGTTGGGCTTGGCGCGTGTCAAAGTTGATATAGTTTTCTGCCTGGGTCGGGTGCACCTGTGGGCTGTGGCCTGCGAGATGTCACGCAGGTCTCTGCTCAAGCCCTGGAATGATCCCGAAGCGTAAAAGATCAGGGCTGCGGTGACCTTGACGGCCACCGGGAGTGGGTGTCTTCCTCCACGTGCAGCTGCTGCCACCGATTAGGGTCTGTTCTACATGGTCCAAAATAGCATCCATACCATTTTCAAAACGGTCAATATTTGTAAGGCATTGAGAGAGGGTGTTAGACTGACAAACAGTGGTGGCTCCCACCCTGAGACCCTCCATTGCCCCATTGATCCTCCCCAACACCCCCTCCCTCAAATCCAGAACTCCCTGTGCGCACACACCCAGCCGCAGTAGGCCCCCCTCAACGGATCCTCACATAACAACATCTGGACCGGGCGCTGGTCCCTCTCCGTTGCACTCGCACACCCTCTGGCTGTGGACATGACCCAAAGCTGTGTCCCATCCCTTGGGTGTTCGGTTGTTGGCTGCTGCGTGTGTGTGGTGTTGCCTCCCGCAGTATTCAGGCATGATGTCCAAACATCACGGAATAATTGGGATGCTAGGTAATGATTCCCACATGCTACATGGCCTGCCTAACCACGGGAATCCCCTTGGGTTGTGTGGTGCTCACTTAACCATGATTGCCAATTCAATATTAGCAATAGCCTTCAGTCACACGGCTAGAAGCCCCAGCAGTCGGTGGGGGATACGGGTGGTCGGTGGGGCCGAGGGACCCCACCCCCCGTCAAGCACTCGGACAACAAGCCCAGCGCCACCGGGTTCTTTGCCTGTCCGCAAAGATAGCTACTCACCTCCTCGGCTCCCCGCAGAAGCCCTTCCGCCAGGTTCATGTTTTTAAAAAGGAGTACTAATCGGCGCCAGTGTGACCACTTGCTAAGGAGGCCGCTGAATGACAGGAAGCCGTTGGATATGGGTCCGCTCCCGTTAATTGTATGGATATAAGGCATAAGTGGTTTCTCGCCATGTTATGACGGGATCCTGATTTCGCCTATGGGAATGGGTCGATTGCATTGGAAACTGTTTGGCGCCTGCCGCGGTTCTCGTTTTTGGCTTCTCCCGCTATTCACCGGCCTTGTTTCACTCAAGCGAGAGCGCAACAAGGTCAGAGAATCGTGCTCTCAGTGTGGGCAAATCCAGGTCTAGATCTCACCTAAAAAGCCAGCAGGAAACACCTTACTAAACTCGCCCAAAATGACATTTAGTAATTTTTCTGTGAATCATGCTTTAGATATTCACTTATTGATACTTCTGGGAATATCTGAAATGATGAGTGGTCTCAAAATTTTGAAATGTGCTGTGCCTAGTTCCATTGTGAAGATACTGTCACAATTAAATTAATTGAAAATAATGGGACAACACTTATTGTTTTGAAAAATTCACCCTTCAGTTAGAAATATTTCTTGGCACTCATGCTCGAAACACATTCCCTTACAAAGCCTGCCCTGCACACTGACTATTCATTTTTGAAGAACACAAGAAACACATTCACATCCTTCCTGCAGTGACCAATACTTATTGGATCTTCTATCAAAAGCATCCCTCAACTGAGCACTGAGAATGCAATATCTGTGACGTTGCTCCTCAAGAAAATAGCTTTCATTGGTACGACTTCCATATTGGAGGTGTTATGAGGTGCCTCCTGGGCATAATAAGACACAAACACGAATCAAAAGGTGGAATTATTAAGAGAGTAAGCAAAACGTTGTCAGGATTTTAAATTGGGTCTCAAAGGAAGAGCGGGAAGGGGGGTGGAGATGTAAGGAGGGAATTCTAGAACTTAAACCCTAGATGGCTGATGGCATGATCGTTAATGGCGGCGCAGAGGGATTTTGGATATGCAAGAGAACAGAGTCAAGGAACGCACAACTCCCAAAGGGTAGTAGAGTTAGAGATTGGGAAGGGCTAAGTTATGAAGGAATTTGAATAAGAGGATGAAATTTTATTTTGAGGTGCTGTGAAACCAGGCACCAATACAATTTAGTGAACACAGTGGCGATGGTTGAGCCAAAGTTTATGAAGGATGAAAGGCTGACCTGGTTATCATCAGATTAGTCCGGAGATGACAAATGCATGAATGAGGGTTTTGGCAAGCAGCAACAATGAGTTATGACCGTACTACCCTAGAGATGTAAAATTTGAAAGATACTTGTACAAGTATACTTTGTCCCTCTATTATCTCTGTATGTTTTGCTTTGAATGCTTTCAGTTAATTGCGAATAAATTGGGAATTTAAAATAAAATTGTGTAGACAGGAAAAATTTGTTGCGCTTCAAAAATCGAAGATTAAATCATTCTGTAAACTTCATAACCACATTTCTACTTTATAGCACATTGGAAATTAGGTAGTCTTAAATGAATTGGATAATATAGGACTAACTAATTTAAACGGATTCAGGTAATGGCAACAATGACTTGCATTTATGTAGCATTTTTAAGGTAGTAAAACATCCCAAGGCACTATAGAATCAGACAAAATAAATTGACACCAATCCAAGAAAGGGGTAAGTTTAAGGTGAACCTTAAACTTACCCCTTTGATCACTTATCAAGGTTCACCTTAAAGAAGGAGAAGATTCGGGAGGGAATCCACTGCTTAAGGCCAGGTCGCTAAAAGCTGCTGAAACCTGGGGGGAAACTTCCAGGGATGCCTAAGAGGCCAGAACTGGAGGAACACTGAGTTCTCAAGAGGTTTGTAGAGCTGGAGGAGTTTACAGAAATAGGAATGGGCGATGCCATGGAAAGATTTGAACACAAGTATAGATGTTAAATTTGAGGCATTGGTGAACCATGAGCCATTCTAGGTCAGGAACTGCAGGGTGATTGCTGAAGGCTGAGGGAAAATTCAATGAAAGATTAGCAGAGCACAAACTGAACATTAAACCATCCATGAAAACATAGCTCGAGATTATGATTTGTGCAGTGTGAATTAGGTATCCGGCTTCACAAGCCATTATAGAATCTTGCAGTCAAGCATGAAAAGATAATTTAGCTTTAGGTCAAAGATAAAGGGGTTTTGTTACTTGTGTATTGTTAAAAATTTCTGTATTGTTATTGTTGCGTTTGCTTTGTAAGAGGGGAAAAATTGTTGTTTGGGAAAAAAATTTAAATAAAACATATTTAAAAAAAAAAAAAGAAAAGATAATTTAGCAAGAGTGCAGTTATTTTTTCACTAGAGTGATGAATAATTTAAAATATACAAAACAAATATGTAATGTATTTTTGAAGCTCATGGAGTCATGTGGAATGTTTTGATTCATTTTATCCTTTCAGTACCCACAGCTGTTTGTAAAATTGCCTATACGACAGCGATCTGGAATCCTGTTATATGGAGCACCAGGAACTGGAAAGACATTAATAGCAGGTGTCGTCACCAGAGAAAGTGGATTGAACTTTATTAGTATTAAGGTATGATAATTGTTAACGTGGTGCAGTTGAACATCCTCTCTAGTGCCTTTAAACCAAGGACATGGAATTATTGTGTCTATGTGCATAACATTTCTGATTCTTAATGCTACTAATATAATTTTGAAAGAACATAGATCGGGTGGTCTAAAGACAGGTGATGTTTTTGCTTTTCTGGCCTGCTTAGAGAATTTTATATTCCTTTGTTTACTTAATTTCCAAATAGAATGACAAATAACCAAAATTTGACAATAATCAAAGAATGGGACTACCTGAAGCTGATGAACCAAATTATTGACTATGCCACCCAAAGTGTCAATTAAGAATTCCAAGTCTGTAAAGACCTTAAATTTAATATACTTATTTGTGTTTAGATCCTGTGATGGCTTGTCCTTCCCATCTTTATAATCTCCAGTGATACATCTCTTCCATCCTTGAACAATCTTCACATTGATTTCAACTTCTTATGGATTCTTCCTTCATTTGCCCCACCATGTTTTCAGCTACCATGGGTGCGGACTGTAGAATTCTCTCTCTCATCCTTTAAGACTGTCTTTAAAACCCACCTTTTCGTGAAAACTTTTGGTCCACACACCTGGGTCGGAATTCTCCGACCCTCCGCCGGGTCGGAGAATTGGCGCCGCGCGAATCGCGCCCTGAAGCTGGTATGCAATTCTCCGCAGTGCGGCGAATCGGCGCCGGCATGGTCGGCGCGGCGCCGGTCGGGATATGCGCCGACTCTCCGGCCCGGGCCAGCGCGCCGATTCTCTGTCCCGGATGGGCCGAGCGGCCGTCAGCAAAAAGCCGAGTCCCGCCTGCGCCGTTCTAACATCCTCTGAGCCGCAGGGACCTCGGCGTTGAAGGGTCCGGGGGCGGCCTGTGGGGCGGGGAGGGGGGTCCGATCCCAGGGGGTGGGCCTCCCTAGTGGACTTGCCCACAATCGGGGCGCACCGATCGGCGGGCCGGCCTCTCTGCCCCTGGCCTCCTTTCCTCCGCGCCGGCTCCTGTAGCCCTGCGCCATTTGACGTCCGGGCCGCCGCGGGGAAGAAGGCCACTGCACATGCGCTAGTTGGCGCCGGCCCAACTGCACACGCGTGGACCCTGCGGCTCCAGGTTCAGGCCGGGATCGGCCGCTGGAGCGGCGTATGCCCCTGTGGGCCGCAGAATGGGGTCCCGGAATGGGTGCCGACGCCGGAGTAAAACACAATGCACTTAGCCGCCCGTTGGGAGAATCCCGCCCCTGGTCTCTTCCTGTTTCTTTATGCTACTATAAAGTGCCTTGGGACAGATTTCTATTGTTTTATTTGCTCATACGATCTAGGCATCACTAGCTAGGCCAGCATTTATTACCCATCTCTGATTGCTTTTGAGGAGGTGATGATGAAGAACTGCCGTTCTTGAGGTGTAAGTACACCCACAATGCAGTAAGGAAGGAGTTCTGAGATTTTCACCCATTGGCGCTGAAGGAGTGGCAATATAGTTTGAGACCTGGATACTGTGTGATTTGGAGGGGAACTTGCAGGTGATTGTACTCCCGTGCATCTGTTGTCCTTGTTCTTTTAGGTGCTTTAGTTTGCGTGTTTAAGAGCTGCTTTTGAAGATGCCTTGGTGAGTTGCTGCAGTGCATCTTATCGATGGTGCATACAGCTGCCATTAATTACCAGTACTGATTAGGATGCCAATCAAGCTGGCTGCTTTCTGGATGGTGTTGAACTTCTTGAGTGGTATTGGTGCTACACACATCTAGGCAAGTAGAGAGTATTCCATTAAACTTCTGACTTTTGCCTGATCGGCAGACTTTGGAGAGTCAGCAGGTGAGCTCCTTGCCACAGAATTCCATGTCTCTGACCTCTTGTAGCCACAGTATTTATGTGGCTGGTCCAGTTACGTTTCTGGTCAATGGTAACCCTCAGGATGTTAACCCTCAGGATGTTAACCCTCATGGGGATAGTTAGATTCCCTCTCGTTGAAGGTGGTCATTGCTAACTCTTGCCTGGCATGAATATTAATTGCCCTTATCAGCCCAAACCTAAATGTTGTCCAGGTCTTGCTCCAATAGGGCATGGGCTGATTTATTATCCATGGAGCTACAAATAGAATTGTGTACTGTGATCATCAGCAAACATCACCATGACTGACCATTTCATTGAGGGAATGCCAATGAAGCAGCTGAAGGTGCTTTGGCCTTGGACACTGTCCTGAGCAATGGGCCATTTTCCTTTGCACTAGATATGACTCCAGCCAGTGGAGGGATTTCCCTGATTTAATTTTACCAGATCTCCTTGATTTTACAATTGATCAAATTGCTGCCTTGATGCCAAGGGTAGTCACGCCCACCTGGAATTCAATTCCTTGCCCATGTTTGGACCAAGACTGTAAAGAGGTGTGGAGCCTAGTGGCTGTGCCAGAACTCAGACTGAGCGACAGTGAGCTGGTTATTCCTGAATCATTGCTGCTTGATAGTACTGACAATGACATCTTCCATTACATTACTTATGATTGTGAGAGTAGATGGACGGGACGATAATTCACTGCACTTGATTTGTCCTTTTTGTGGCCAGGACGAGTGGGCAATATTCCACATTAAAGCATGAGAGTGGGGATGTTATCAGTGCCTGTTCTTAATATCACATGAATGAATCAAATTGTCTGGTATCTATGATGTTGGGGACCCTTGTAGGCGACCAAGATGGATCAGTCACTCGACACTTCTGACTGAAAATTCACTTCTGACTTGCAAAAACTCCAGCCGTGCCTTTTGCAATCACGCTGGAAGCTGCATCATTCAGGATGGGTTTGTTTTATGGAGCTGCCTCTTCCCGGTGACCATCACTGCTCATACATTGATATGGCTGTACTTTGAATTTTGATCTCATCTGTCATTTGTGGGCTCGCATAACTCTGTCTATTGCATGCTACTTCTATTGTTTGCAGTTTTGCGTTGCACCTCATTTTTAGGTGTGCCTGTTCCTGCTCCTGGCACGCTGTTCTACAGTAATTAAACCCGAGTTGATCTTTTGGCTCGATGGTAAAAGTAGAGTGAGGGATGTACTGATCTATGAGATTATAGATTGACGACCCACAGTGCTTTATGGATGCCCAGTTTTGAGCTGCTGAATCTGATCTGAATTGATACCTTTTATCATAGTGCTAATGCTACGTAACACAATAGAAGGTGTCCCCAGTGTGAAGACAAGACAAGGACAGTGCGGTGGTCACACCCATCAACAGAGTCATGGCCAGGTGTATCTACAGCAGATAGATTGGTGAGGACAAGGTCGAGTAGGTTTCCCCTCACCCCCTCCTTGTTAGTCTCTCACCACCTGTAGCAGCTTCTTTCTGACAGCTATGTCCTTCAAAGCTCAGGTAGTGATGAGGCCGAGTCATTTTGGTGGTAGACATTCAAGCCTCCTACCCAGAGTACATTCAGTGCCCTTGCTGTCCTCCCTGCTTCTTCCAAATGGTGTTCAATATGGAGGAGTACTGATCCATCAGTTTCGGGAATGCTGTAGATGCTAATAAGAAGGAGGTTTCCTTACTCACCTTTGACCTGAGTCTATGATGGGACTTTATGGAATCCAGAGTCAATAATGAAGACTCCTTGGCCCATTTCCTCCCACATATACCACTGTACCTCTGAAGGGGCATACCCAGGGATGACGATGAAAGAGTCTTGGACATTGCCTGTAAGGTATCTTGACTAGTCTTTAGAACAGTTCCTCCAATTCTGTCAGAAGCCCCAGAGGTTAGTGAGGAGGACTTTGCAGGGTCAACTGATGATGGGCATGCCTTTTCCATATCCAATAACTAAGTTGCTATTGAGTGGCCTGTCCTGTTCTAATCTTCTTTGACTTTTCTATAATTGAGTAGTTTGCTCAGTCAGTTCAGAGGACAGTTAAGAGTCCACCATGCTTCTGGGGTTTGCAGTCACGCATAGGGCAGATTGGGTAAGGATGGCAGATACCCTTCCTGAAAGGACAATGATGAACTAGATAGATTTTTGACAGCAATCTAGTAACTTTGTGGTCACTATACCCGAAATGCGTTTATTATTCTAGATTTATTAATTGAATTCATTTTTCCCTAGTGGCCGTGGTGTGATTTGAATTTGTGTCTCCAGAGCATTATTCCAGTCACAGAATCACAGAATTGTTGCAGTGCAGAAGAAGGCCATTTAGCCCGATGTGTCTGCACCATCTCTTTAAATGAGCATTATAGCTAAGAGGCATTCTCCTCTTGAATGCCAGGGAGCACAAAAAAACCTTCTATTCCAGCACAAAAAAATATCTTAACCATTACTCACTCTCCTATTACTCAGCCAATTTTGTATTCATGTTGCTTTTGTTCCACAAGCTGTAACTTTACTCACAAGTCTGTTCTGCAGCACCGTATTTTTTTTGTTGAAAGTGGTTTTATTCAACAAATTTTCAACAATTTTACAATACAAAACAACCATACAAAACATAACCCCAGCCCACCCAAACTGCCCCCTCTACCCACTCCCACCACTCCCTCAACAGTCAACAGTAACCAACTCCCTAAAATGCATGATGAACAAACCCCAACAATTGTAGAACCTATTACTCGCCCCTCTTGGAGCAAACATCCAACAGGTACCCCCTCCACACCAAGGCACAGGGTGGATAAGTTGACCTCCACCCTAACAAGACCCGCTTACCAGGCGAAGGCTAAAACATCTGCCCCCGCACCTGCCTGCAGCTCTGGCCGGTCCGACGCCCCGAATATGGGTACCAGGCTCCATGTCCACAAGTAAAACCCACCCAGATGGTGCTGAACACCAACCTCCAAAACCTTTCAAGCTTTGGGCAGGACCAAAACATGGGCACATGATGCGAAGGGCCTCTCCCACATTGTTCATAGACATACTCCCCCTTCGAATAGTCGGCTCATCCTAGACTTTAAGGTGCGCCCTGTACACTACCTTCAGCTGTATCAGCCCCAGCCTCGTGCACAAAGTCGAGGCATATACTCTCCGCAGCACCTCACACCACACACCCTCCTCCAGCACCGCCCCCAACACTTTCTCCAACTTCGCCTTAACCCTCTCCATTGACACCCCATGCTCCTTCAAGATCCTCCTGTAAATTTCTGAGACAACCCCACTCTCCAAATCCCCCGCCGACAGCACCGCCTCCAGCAACGAGGAGGCAGGCGCTATCGGGAAGCTCGGAAAGACCTTCCTCGCAAAATCCCGCACTTGCATAGACCTAAAGCTTTCGCCCCACGCCAGCCAAAACATCTCCCCCAACTCCTCCAAATTTGCAAATCACCCTCCTGGAAACAAATCCTTAATTCCCCCTCTGTTCTCATCCCCAAAACTTTGCATCCATCCTCCCCACTCAAACCCATGATTCCCACTGATCGGCAACCCCCCCGACCCAGCTCCCAAACTAAGCTGCTGTCTAAACTGCCTCCAAATCAACAACGTGGCCCACACCACCGGACTCACCGTATACTTCCCTGGGGTCATCGGGTGTGGCGCCGCTGCCAGCACCCACTACCCCGACCCCTTGCAAGACCGCGCCTCCATCCTCACCCACATAGCCCCATCCTCCCAGCTCCAACTCTGAACCTTCTCTGCATTTACCCCCCAATAATAATGCAACAAATTTGTGAGGCCTATCTCCCCCGCACAGTGTGCCATCCCCTCTATAGTATCACCTTCCTAATCCTAGCCACCTTTCCTGCCCAAACAAATGATGAGACTAGCCTATGCACCCCATAAAAAACACCTTGGGCAAAAAAGGCAGGCATTGAAACAAGAACAGTAATTGTGGCAAAACATCTTGACTGCACCCGGCCCGCCAACAACAGAGGGAGATTGTCCCACGACCGCAAATCAGCCTTTACCCTCCCCACCAAGCTAATGAAGTTAAGCTTCCGAAGCCGTGCCCAATCCCGGGCCGCCTGCATCCCCGTGATGCCGCCAGGCGAAATGGCAGCCCCCCACCCCCGCTCCCACTCGTGGAGGGGAGACCACAAAATACCCACTGTTCCCTAAATTCAATTTGTATCCTGAAAACGTCCCAAATTTATAGAGCTCCTTAATGCAATAGCCAAGGGCCCTGTTGCCAATGCGAACAGAAGGGGGGGGGGCCATAGGGCATCCCTGCCTCGTACTCCAGTACAATGCAAAATTCTATTTGTGCACACGCTCGCCATCGGCCCCTTATATAGCAGCTGCACGCACGCCACAAACTTCAGCCCAATCCCAAATTTCTCCAGTATCGTCATCAAATGACTCCACTCCAACTGATTAAACTCCTTCTCCGTGTCCAGCGCCGCCACCATCTCTGTCTCCCTCCCCTGTGATGGAGAAAGCACCACGTTCAACAACCTCCTCACATTCAAGGACAACTGTCTTCCCTTTATGAACCTCGTCTGGTCCTCCCCAATTATAACCCTACCAACCTTAACGTCAACACCTTTACCAGTATCTTGGCATCCACAGTCAACAGACGTATGGGTCCAAGCGACCCACACTCCACCGAATCCTTATCCTTCTTTAGCAACAGCGAATTGGAAGCCTGCCCCATTGTTTGCGGCAAGACACCCCTAACCATCGCGTCCTCAAACATTCTCACCATAACGGCACAGTGGTTAGCACTACTGCCTCACGGGTTCGATCACGGCCCCGGGTCACTGTCTCTGTGGAGTTTGCACATTCTCCCGGTGTCTGTGTGAGCCTCACCCACACAATCCAAAAAGATATGAAGGTTAGGTGGAATGGCCATGCTGAACCCAGCCCCATATGCCCATCTCCTTTATACCAAGGAACAATACATAATTGCACCCATGAGGGAACCCCCCCCCAAAAAACACATGTAAATAAAACACCCCATTCAAGAAACAGAGAAACAACCCCCATCGAATAGAAAACCCTCCATAGGAAAAACACCATCCCCATCCCCACCAACCAAGTCCAAATTCCAACTCTCACCTCAGTGCCAGTCCTTCAACCTTAACGAATGCCTCCACCACCTCAAAAAAAAAATTCCTTCGAATTGTGAATCGTTCTCAACTTCACAGGGTATACTACTCCAAATCTCACTCCGCTTACATACAATGCTGCCTTCACCCATCCAAAGGCTGCCCACCTTCTCGCCAACTCTGCTGTGGTCTTGGTATATTCGTAAACCAACCCCTTCCCACTTCACCTCTCAACTCTGCTTCGCCCAGAGAAAGACCTTTTCCTTTTTAAAAAATAAATTTAGAGTACCCAATTCTTTTATTTTCCAATTAAGGGACAATTTAGCATGGCCAATCCACCTAGCCGGCACATCATTTTGGGTTGTGGAGGTGAGACCCACGCAAACATGGGGGGAATGTGCAAACTTCAGACAGTGACCTGGGGCCGGGATCGAACCACTGTGTTGCACTCCTTCACATGGAACCTGTGAAAGCAGACTATCACCACCCTTGGTGGGTCATTCGCTTTAGGCCTTGACCTGAGCAACCGACATGCCCTGTCCAACTCGTAGAGGACGGAATCTTCCCCCTCCCTTTCCGCAAACATTTTTGCAAAGTACTCGGTCGGCCTTGGGCTCTCCACCCCCTCAGGCAGGCCCACGATTCTCAGATTGTACCTCCTCGACCTCTTCTCCATCTTGGCTCTGAAACCTTTCTTGGCCTCCGCCACTCTCCTTAATTTTTCATTCATCGAGGTGAACTGGTCGCCATGTTGCGACAGTGCCTCCTCCACCCCCTTCAACCTGTATCCTTGCTCCCACACCTCGACCAACATCTTCATCATTGCCACCTTTATCGGACAACCGCCTCCTCCGCCCATTCTTTCATCACAGTCATCATCTCCCTCCGAAGCACTTCCATATGCTTGGTAAACATCCTCTTGAATTCCAGCGACATCACCTCGGTCAGAGTTTCCACCGTGAGGGGAGAGGCCCCATCCGTCAACCCAGCCCCTGCCATCTTTCTTCCTGCAGGAATTACTGCCTCACTTGACGGCAGACCTTTGCTCGCCTCTTCCTTTCCAGCACCCTTCTTCTGGGTATTCGACATTTCACATCTTCCTTATGACTTCCCACACCAACTCATTCACAAACTATCCCTGAAACCGGGCATAAAAGTCAAAAACCAGAGACTCTATCAGGAGCCACCTAACGTGTGACCTTCACCTACATGCCACCACTGGAAGTCGTGCAGCACCATATTTGAATTCTGAAGGTCAATGTATGCCAGCATGACCCTCATCGACTCTCTCTGTCACTTCTTCAAAAAACTCCAGCAAGTTAGTTAAACATGATTTTTCCCTGAAGAAATTCATGCTGGCTCTTCCTAATCAACCCACATTTTTCCATGTTTATTGAACCGGTATATAAATACAAGTTTCAGTACAAGGATTGAAAGATCCTGACACTGACATGGTCAGATAGCTGGAAGGCTGGTTCATGATGCAGAGCGTGGCCAGCAGCGCAGGTTCACTTCCCGTACCAGCTGAGGTTGTCCATGAAGAACCTGTCATCTCAACCTTGCCCCTCGCCTGAGGTGTGGTGATCCTCAGGTTAAATCATCACCAGTCAGCTCTCTCTCAAAAGGGGAGAGAAGCCAATGGTCCTCCGAGACTATGGTGACTTTTATTTCTTTCATAATTAACCATCAAGATAAAAGCTTACCTGATCTCTGGACATTCCAAAACACTTTACAACCAATTAAGTACTTTTGAAGTGCTGTCAGCTGTTGTAGAGAACACAAACTAATTTGCACACAGGACAGTCCCATAGAGCAATGAGATGGTGTTTGTGGTGTTGTTAGAGGGATAAATATTAGTTCAGACATCAAAGAAAACTCTACAGTTTTCTCCGAATAGTGTTGTGAAATCTTTACAGCCACCTGAGAGCAAAAACGGGACCACAACATCTCATCCAAAAGATAGCATGTCTAATTGTGCAGAGCTCCCTCAATACTACACTGATTTGTCAGCCTAGATTGTATCCCAATTCTTTGGAATTGGACTTGGATCTACACTACTCTGACTCAAAGGGCAAGAATGCCACCATTGAGCCAAGGCAAGCATTTGACAGGATGTGTGAAGAACAACACACAATATTTCCCCCCCTTCTGTCATTCCCATTATGCATTTAGAGATTTGCTTCCCCTTTCTTTAAGGTGAAATACTTGCCTTAGTAACCCAGCATGGCCTGTACAATGCCATATCATGCTATAATATATACATCAAGCATTCTGCTGCAGTGCTGCCATAAGTTTTAGCATTAAGGCTTTTCAAAATTCTTGATATTGTTTATTTCTGTTCTCTGGCATATTGAGTTAAAATGCCAAAATAGAGGTTAAGTGCTTCCCCACACAGGGTCACTCTTTTAAAACTCTGAACATGAGCTTCTTAGCAGAATTGGTATTGGGTAAAAATTCCCTTCCTCAGCTGTTAGTGGATGAATTGCGTGACATTGGGATCTAAACAATATAAAATAATGAATTGAATTAAAATAATTGAACTGATTTCCAACCCTTTTTTCCACAGGGTCCAGAACTGCTGAGCAAATATATTGGTGCAAGCGAACAGGCAATTCGAGATGTTTTCAGCAAGTATGTGATATGCGGCCATATATGTTGATTATTGTCATTAGGTGATTTCCAGAGGATTGACCAAAAAAAAAAAATTCCTTCATTAATTATAGCCCTTGATTTCATTTCATATTTCTCTGGCATGTTGGCTGCATCAACAGAGAGAGGAAGATAAAATTGCCTCTGTAAAATCTTTGATTCCAGAAATTGCACTTAACCTCTGCCTCTAGGTTAGTTTTTGACTTGGGGGTTTCTTGTGATCCAGAGAAATCTCGATCTGAACAGAGAACAAAATTGTCTGAAGAGGTTGCAAGTCAAGAGATGGATTTTGTTGTCATACCTATTCGACAATGGTGTTAAGAACTGGAACCTGAAGTACAAAAGGGCTAGGGAGTGGGCGCAGGGCACTGAGAACCCAGGAGAAAGGGAACGGAGTAGCCTGGGGCCAGAGGAAGTTGAAGGGCCCAGGCTTCTATCCTGTGTAACCTGTTCTTTTCTGGGTCCAGAGAGAAAATAGTGGTGGTGAACTGACTTCCACTTTAACTGAAGAAGCTCTTCAATCAGAGCAGCTTAGTGGCTTTCATGTGACCATGGGCGTGATTCTCCCAAAATGGTACAAAGTCCCCTAGCGAGCGCATTTAGCTCCGTGTTTCCCGACACTTGAAGTGCTGAGAATGGCTATTCAACGTGACTCGTGCCGAAACGCCCCATTATAGCGAGAGAAAATGGGGTCTGGATCTCCAAGATCCCCAGAAGCGATCTATAACCCCCCACTGAGCACACTATGGGAGGGTCCCCCCAACCCTACAACCTCCCCAACACCCACGCTGGGCAACCCGATCGCATGTGCACAAAAAATGCCAGCTTTGCAGTGCCAGGATGGCATCCATGTGACACTGCCAGGGTGCCAGACTGGCTGCCAGGATGGTGCACAACCCTGCGAAAAAGGAATGCAGCTGGATGCCTCCAATCCCCTTGGAGACCCCCACAAGTGCCGTTTCGTCTGGTCCCTGTTTGTAGGGACCAGTGCTGAATGGCGCTCGCCTGAGGTCTCAGAAGCATAGGGGATGAATCCCAAAGCCTCGGGTACCTCTGGAATATGCACATTAGAGTGAAGCTTACTGTCCCGTTCTAATATTCAGATTTGCTAAAAAGTGATCCTGCCCATTGTGGGTGGGATTCACATCGCAACGTCACGTGAGATTGCATTGAATCTCACGAGACAATGTGAGCCAGGTAGGTCCAGGGAGCGGGTTGTCCCAGCTTTCAACGGCCATGCTGCGCTGCGCGAGCTGCTTTTCCGGTGCTGCGTGGCCGTTGGATCACGCCCCATGTTTAGAAATGCCATGTTACTGGAAAGATAGGCATATCTTTGCTGTAGTGCCCAACGGAGTTTTACCGAGCATATCACCTTTCAGGTGTGTTTGGTCGTGTTAGATGAAAACCCCATGTGCCAACACTGTACTTACCACACTTCTGTAAATGCTAAATTGTCACAAATAGATTCAATTTGTCAATTATTTAAAAGATGATTTTAGAAAATATGAATTCTAAAGAATACCACAATTCTTTCTGCATAATGAATTTTGATCTCCAGGGCGCAGGCAGCTAAACCTTGCATTCTTTTCTTTGATGAGTTTGATTCCATTGCACCTCGCCGTGGTCATGACAACACTGGTGTAACTGACAGAGTTGTTAATCAACTGCTCACACAACTGGATGGAGTAGAAGGTTTACAAGGTATTTAAAATTATGAGGTGATTTAATAAAGATGTTCAAACTTATGATGGGCTGGGACTCAGTAGATAGAAACAGACTATCCAGTGGTTAAGAGACCTCCATGCAATAAGGGGCATAGATAGGATTAGATGCAAGAGACTTAATAATAGGGTTTAGGAGGTACTTTTTCAGAGGCTGAGGAATGGTGAAAAGGTGATTGAAATAAATTGTTCCACTGTGGTCCCGTCTTTTTTAAAATAAATTTAGAATACCCAATTATTTTTTTTTCCAATTAAAGGCCAATTTAGTGTGGCCAGTCCACCTACCCTGCACATCTTTGGGTTTTGGGGGCGAGACCCACGCAGACACACGGAGACTGTGCAAACTACACACGGACAGTGACCCGGGGCCAGGATCGAACCTGAGACCACAGCACCGTGAGGCAGCCAGGCTAACCACTGCGCCACCGGGGCGCCAGTCCACTGCATTGTCTCAAAGTCAGGTTGTGGGTTCAAGGCCCACAGCACCGACTTGAACAAGAAATCTAGGCCACTCTCTTGCAATACTGAAACTGCAGTGATGGCGATGTATCTTATGGAAACTCTGCATGAAGAAGAACGAGTCCTGGTCAATATTTATCCCTCAATGTACATTACTAAAAACAGATTATCTGGTTATTATCACACTGCTACTTTACTGTGTGTGCAAATTGGCTACCATGTTTCTTGCATTATTTCAGAAGCACTTAATGAGCCTTAAAGTGTTTTAGGATGCCCTGAGATTGCAAAAGACACTATATAATTGCAAGTATTTTTAACTTTATTTGCATTTTTGAGAGCTTCTCCTTATAGGTTGGTGGATTTGCTGTTTGTCTAAAAATAAAGCATACATTTATTTTGAATTGAAATCAATCCCAAAAACCAATGCTAAAAAATGGATTATTTTCAGTGAGTTGTCAGTGATAGATCTTGTTGAAGACCACCTTCTCCATTATTTTATAGAGCAAATGGTGGTGAACGATATTATGAACTCTTAAATTGGGATACTATTTAAAATGAGAATTAGAGAGGCATTTAAAAAAAAAAAACTACAATTTCACATTGCTTACCTCCAAGAGTTTTCTTCTATGATCAAGCCAAATAGAAATGATCTAATAATTATCCAGCAATGTTGTCTACAGGGGTTTATGTGTTGGCTGCCACAAGTCGCCCCGATTTGATTGATCCTGCTCTACTGAGGCCAGGTCGTCTAGATAAATCTGTGTACTGCCCTCCTCCAGATCAGGTATTGAAATTGTACAATTTTTAGAGTGTAGTCAGTGAAAGAAATATTGTTATACATGAGATATTTTGAATTTAAGTATTTATTAACTTATTTAGAAAATAAAACTTTCTAGTATTTCAGATATTTGATCAGTTTACCATGTTAAGTCACGTTCCTGAGAGCTCTACATCTATCTGTCGTGGTTCTGTTTGCCTAATATGAAGCGTTGGACTGGGGTGGGCACAGTAAGAAGTCTTACAGCACTAGGTTAAAGTCCAACAGGTTTGTTTCGAATCACTAGCTTTCAGAGCGCAATTACTTCATCAGGTGAATGAAGAGGTGGGTTCCACAAACACATAAATAGACAAATTCAATGATGCAAGATGATACTTTGACTGTGAGTCGGTGCAGGTAATTGGGCCTTTACAGGTCCAGACGGTGCAACAGGAGCGAGGGATGATCACAGGTTAAAGAGGTGTGATTTGTCTCAAGCCAGGACAATTGGCAGGATTTCGCAAAATGGTGGGGGGTGAATGTAATGAGACATGAACCAAGGTCCCGGTTGAGGCCGTACTCGTGTGTGGAACTTGGCTATCAGTTTCTGCTCAGCGATTCTGCGTTGTCACGTGTCCTGAAGGCCGCCTTGGAGAATGCTTACCCGAAGATCAGAGGCTGAATGCCCTTGACTGCTGAAGTGTTCCCCGACCGGAAGGGAACATTCCTGCCTGGCGATTGTCGCGCGATGCCCGTTCATCCGTTATCGCAGCGTCTGCATGGTCTCGCCAATGTACCACGCCTCGGGACATCCTTTCCTGTTGGACTTTAACCTGTGTTCTAAGACTTATTCATGTAAAAATAGAACTGGCTTGCATAAGTCAAGTGAAATAGGCACAGTTTAGCAGAGCCAAGGCTTCGAGCCCACCAACAATGTACAAGAGTGCTCCAGTTGTTTAACCAAATTATCCTGCGCAATATCCTGGAACTGCTGTTTGACTAGTAGATTTATTTGGAGCTGTAGCTGTTTGAGAAGAATTCTGGTCCCTCATTGAAGAATCTACATCTCCTAGGTTCCATAAATAAACTAAGCTGGCTTTCAATCAACAGTGCCCTGGGTCCAGACCCGCCTGGTGCATGTTCTGGTGCATCAAAACTGCCACATAAATGTTCTTCATCTGAGCTATCGTTGCCAGATCAGTTACTTTGGAGATATCCCCAGCCCAGAGAGACCCTGCTGAGTTTCTGCTCCTTCTTTCCCTCCGAGTATAATGCACATGGCACAGATAAAAATCTAATAAATATAATTAACTCTCTCTCATAGGGATATAGTAGAGTGTTGTAACAAATAAAGGGGGAAAAACTTCATTTGTTTTCATGTTATCCTTCACATGTATTTTTCATTCTACCTTTGCTGATTCATACTATTCCAAATATTAAAAATAAACCAAGAGTGAGCTATATTTTATTTATGCAGTACACATGGTGTCAAAAACATCAGGATGTTGCTATAGCACTTCGCCATTTGTGACCTGGACTTGTCATAAGGAGAATACTTCTATTCAAAATACGAATGCAAAATGTACATAATCCAAGTTTTGACAAATTTGCCTTGTAATCAGCTTAATGCTCATAGTTCCTGTTTCATCTGTGCATTCTAATGCATTGTGCACTTACAGCTGAATTTTTGACTTTGTTCACACTGAAAACAAAGATAAATGTCACATTCTTCCTCTCTCACTTCAGGTTGCACGCTTTGAGATTTTGAAAGCTTTGAGCCAGTCTTTACACTTAGCAGATGATGTTGACTTCCAACAAATAGCAACCATGACTGAATACTTTACCGGAGCTGACCTGAAGGCTTTACTCTGCAATGCTCAGCTGGATGCAGTTCACAACACTCTGTCATCCAGTGTATTCCGGGTATGTGCATCAAGTACAAAAACAGCCAATTCCAAGATATTACTTTTTTTCTGTGGCTGAATTTATATTGCAAGCTTAGCAATGGTGTGAGGGGGAGGCAGTGGCATAGTGGTATTGTCACTGGACTAATAATCCAGAGACCCAGGGCGATGCTCTGGAGACCTGGGTTCGAATCCCACTAGAGCAGATGGTGAAATCTGAATTAAATTTTTAAAATGTAGAATTAAAAGTCTAATGATGACCATGAAACCATTGTCAATTGTTGTAAAACCCCATGTGGTTCACTAATGTACTTTTAGGGAAGGAAACCTGTCATCCTTACCTGGTCTGGCCACATGTGACCCCAGACCCACAGCAATGTGGTTGACTTTTAAATGCCCTCAGGGATGGGGCTGTTTAGCACAGGGCTAAATCGCTGGCTTTGAAAGCAGACCAAGGCAAGCCAGCAGCACGGTTCAATTCCCGTAACAGCCTCCCCGAACAGGCGCCGGAATGTGGCGACTAGGGGCTTTTCACAGTAACTTCATTGAAGCCTACTTGTGACAATAAGCGATTTTCATTTCATTTTCATTTCAATAAATGTTGGCTCAGCCAGCGACGCCCACATCCTGTGAACAAATAAAGAAAAAAAATGCACTTTACTGCAGACAGATAAATTTGCAGTGCAAATGTGGTATCGGGATTCAAATTCACCCTAACAGAAGGTAGAGTGGGTCTGCTTTTATAGCCAGCACAAACTGCTTCTATTTAACTATGAATGGATTGTAAATTTGATGCAATATCCAATCTAATTTGGAAAATAGTTGGGAGTTGTTTGGACCTCCTGGATACTTTTTAAAAGTACCTCCCCTCCGCTAAGAGATTTAGGAGGAGACATTCTCTTGTTCGCACATTTAATTTTTTTTTTTAACTGCTCAGAGCCAGCTCTACACAACCTAAACAGGAGAACGTAGCTTCACCCAGCAGGATCCAAGCAACATAACCACTGTCTTGCACATGTATACTTTTTATTTTGTCTACCTGGTTGATAATCCCATGTTTGTGAATTGACTAAGTTTATAGCTTGTATTTCATTAGTAATACAATCAAAGCAACAAAAAGACTTGCATCTTCAATATATTTCTCTTTGAAGAGCACAGGCATGTCATCATTTTGCTTATTTATATGATAAAACCTTCACTACCTCTGTGATGTCAAATGCTTGTCTAACATCTAGTCTTCAAAGAACCATAATTTAGAAGTTGTACATGGAATTATATAGAATATTCAGCACTGGTGGTCTGATCAAACCAATCCATCCTCTTATTTGTGCTCCCTTCGAAGCAACTCATCAGCATAACCTTTTTACCCTCCTCCCTGATTGGCTTACCTAACTTCCCCTATTTGCCTCCGCTAGTTCCATTGGTAGCAAATTCCACATTCTGATGATTCTCTGGGTAAAGTAATTTCTTCTGAATTCCCTAATTAGACCTTAAGACCGTAAGACATAGGAGCAGAATTAGGCAACTCGGTCCATCGAGTCTGCTCCGCCATTCAATCATGGCTGATATTTTTCTCATCCTCATTCTCCTGCCTTCTCCCCATAACCCCTAATCCCCTTATTAATCAAGATTGATTAATTGATGATGATCATATATTGATGGCCTCTAGTTTTGATCTTTGCCACAGTGGAAATGCTTTATGTATGTCTACTCTAGTAAATCTTTCATAATTTTAAGGACCTCTCTTATAAGGTCATTTCTCAACCTTCTATTTTCAAGTAAAAAGAAACTTGGTTTGTTCATCCTTTCCTGATAGGTTTCTTTGTAAATCATGGACTGGATTCTCCTCAGCCCCGCACCGAAATCGCGTTTGATGCGGGGGCAGAGAATCCATTCTTATGCGGGGATCGTGGCCGGCGCCGCTCCCGTGATTCTCCGGTCCCCGGAGAATCGCTCGCATGTGGATTACGCGGCTGGGGGGCCTTTGACAGATGCCGCCCCAGAGATTCTCTGGGCAAAACTGTCCGAGTTCCCGACGGCGTGGTTCTAACCACGTATTGCCTGTCGGGAACATCGGGTGGCGGCTGCGGACTCAGTCCGCGACCGCTCTAGTGGGGAGCGGGGGGATCGAGCAGCGGGAAGAGGGGTGGGCCTTATGGGTGGCTGGTGCAGCGAACGGGCAGCTCGGAACCGTGGGCGCACGCCATCTCGGGTTGGGGGGGGCTACATTTTGGATGCGCTCCGCAGTCCGAATCTGCCATGCCGCACGGCAGACACGCATGCAGGCCGCCGCCATGCGCATGTGCGGACTCCCGACCGGACATGCGGGGGCCGTTTCCTCAGCCAGATCTGCGAGCAGCTCCCCGGGGCCCTGCTAGCCCCCTGCAGATAGGAGAATCGCTCTTGACTGTTTGAAGGAAATTCAAGAGTGAAACTTTTTCACTGGAGTGGGGACATAGCACCATGTTTGGAGAATCAAGCCCCAGAACTGTGCACAGTGCTGTAAATATGGTCTACCTACGGTCCTATAGAGATTTAACTTAACTTCTCCAGTTTTTAATTCTGTTCTCTTAAAAATCAACCCTAGTGCTTGGTTGGCTTTTTAAATGACTATATGTCGCTATCTTTAATGATTAATGTATTTTAGTCCAAGATCCCATTTGTTCATCTAACCCATTTAGATTTTTGTTTTCCAAGCAGTATTTGACCATCTAATGTTTGTACCAAAATGTAACATTTCATACTCGTCTGTTGAAATTCATGTGGTAATTTTACATTCACTCAAAGGTTATCAATGGCCTCTTTAATTTGTTACAGCTCTCTTTAGTATTAACTATCACAATTTGGTGGTGTCTGCACATTTTAGAATTTGTATTTTTGATTCCAAAGTGTTAATATGCAGAACAGGGGTCCCAGCTCTGATCCTTGTAGACCCCACTTCCCACTCTGTCTCTTTTCCTCCTCTCCCTACTTCCTTGCAACCAGCAATTTGTCCAATTCTTCTACTTATTCCCTGACTCCATGTGCCATGATCTTAATCATTTGACTATTGTGTCACCATCAACTGTCCCTAGGCTTGATGACAACATCTATTCAGGGTTGCATATTTCTGCCATGGGGAGCTGAACAACTTTCAGATCTTTGGACACATGGGGGGCAAGGGGTTGGGATCCAGAATGAAGGATTTGCTTCCTTTCCTTCATTGCCATCGTTCTGTCATCATGAAGGCATTGGACCTGAATCCAATGGACAGGCTGTCGCCATTTTTAGCAATTAGCAAGTTCCTGCCATTCATTAAAGTCAGTGCTGCCTTTCTTCAGGGAGAGCTTCAAAGAAATGTTTCAGAATGTTCGATTAAAAAAATATATTCCAGTGAAAAACAAAAACTCAGCAAGAGGTATCCATCTGTAGCTTACTTAAGGAGGTTAAGGATAGTTAGCTTATAATGTTGCCAAGAATAGCAATACATCTGAGCATTGGGAGTGTCGAAGAGATCTGCAAAGGGCCACCACAACGTTGATGAAAAGAGAAAAGGGGAAAAATAGAGAGAGTAAGCTAACCAGGGAATATAAAAACTGACACATGTATAAGGAAGAGAGGAGCTAATGTAAATGTTGGTCCCTTAGAAGCTTAGAAGCAGGAGAACTTATCATGGGGATTGAGGAAAAGGCAAAGATAATTGAACATATTTTGTGTCTGACTTCGTAGTAGAAGTCTCAAGTTTCATACCAGAAAGAGAAGGTAAACTAGAAGCTAAAGAGTGATGCAAGTAAGGTAATTAATAACGGGCAGCACAGTGGTGCAGTGGTTAGCACTGCTGCCTCATGGCGCCGAGGTCCCAGGTACGATCCCAGCTCTGGGTTACTGTCCATGTGGAATTTTCACATTCTCCCTGTGTTTGCGTGAGTTTCGCCCCACAGCCCAAAGATGTGCAGGGTAGGTAGATTGGCCACGCTAAATTGCCCCTTAATTGGAAAAAATTAATTGGATACTCTAAATTTATTGAGGGGGGAAATGAAAAGAAAAAGGTAATTAATAACAGCAGAATTAAAGTACTAGAAAAACTTCAGAGACTAAAGTCTGATCCCTGGGACCTGATTACATACATCTTGGAGTTTGAAAAGAGAAAGCTGCAGAAATATTGAATGCACTGGCAATGATTTTTTTAAATTCTGAGTTTCTGGAATGGTCCCAGCAGATTGAAAGTTAGCAAATACAACACCAGTGTTTAAGAAAGGAGAGAGCAGGAAAACAGACCAGCTAGCCTGACATCTGTCATCAGGAAAGTGCTGAAATCTCATACTAAGGGAATATTAACAATGCACTTCCCTGCTGCAGGGGGGCTTGGCGTTGCCGAACTTGCTTCATTATTATTGGGCGGCGAATGTGGACAAGGTGCGGCGGTGGTGGGAAGGAGAAGGGGTAGAGTGGGGTGGGTTAGGATGGAGGAGGAATCTTGTAAGGGGTCTAGTTTGAGGGCTATGGTGACGGCAGCATTGCTAATGGCTCCGAGTAGCTGTGCAGTCCACGGTGAAGATATGGAATCAGCTGAGGAAGCATTTTAGGGTGGAAGGTATGTCGATGCTAACGTCGCTGTGCGAGAATCATGGGTTTGAGTCGGGGGGGATGGATCGTGTATACAGGAGGAGGAGGGAAGTGGGGCTGGTCAAGGTGAGGGATTTGTATTTGGATGAAGGGTTCACCAGTCTGGTGGAGCTCAGGGAGAGGGTAGAGCTGCCGAGGGGTAGTGAGTTCAGGTATCTTCAGGTTAGAGACTTTGCACAAAAGGTCTGGAAGGGGTTCCCGAGGTTTCCGGGATACACTCTGCTGGAGCGACTGCTGCTTCCGGATGTGGAAGTGGGGGGGGGGATTGGGAATATATATGTGGCTGGGGGAGCAGGGACGTGAGCGGGTGGTGAAGATCAAGGAGAAATGGGAAGCGGAGTTGGGAATGGAGATCAATTGGGGAGCATGGAATGAGGCACTGCGTGCAAGGATGAGCCTGATACAGTTTAAGGTGGTGCACAGGGTGCATATGACTCGGGCGAGAATGAATGGGTTCTTTCAGGGGGTAGCAGATGAGTGTGAGAGGTGTGAGCGGGGGCCAGTGAATCACGAGCACATGTTTTGGGGTTGCGAAACGGGAGTGTTCGCGATCTTAGCCAGAATAGTGGAGGAGGAGGTGAACCCGGACGGACCCTTTGGTGGCATTATTTGGGGTTTCAGAGATGCCGTAGTTCATGGAGAGGAGGAAGGCCGATGTCGTGGCCTTCACCTCTCCTATTGCACGGCGACAAATTTTGCTGGAGTGGCGGTCGGCATCGCCACCGGGGGTAGCAGCATGGTTGGGTGACCTGTATGACTTCCTGCGGTTAGAGAAGATAAAGTATGAGTTAAGGGGCTCAGCGGGGGAGTTTGAGAAAAGGTGGGGGATGTTTGTGACCGTGTTTGAGGAGCTGTTTTTCGCAGGTGGGGGGGGGGGGGGGGGCTGATAAAGGAGGAGAACCTATACAAACTGTATAGTTGATTGTTGGGAAGTATGTTTCCTGGGGTGTTTACTGACTGTAACTTGCTTTGATACAATTTTGTAATAAAATGTGTTTTAAAAAAAACAAAACAATGCACTTAGGCCAAGTATGATCAAAGTCAGCATGGCTGTGTGAAAAAAATCTCTTTTGGCAAGTTTATTAGAGCTAGTTGAGGATGTAACTAGTAGAGTTGATAAAGGGGAAGCAGTAGCTGTTGCATATTTCTATTTTGAAAGGCATCTGGTATGGTGCTACCCAAAATGTTAATATTAAACAAGGGTTCATGGAGTTGGCAGTGCTACATTAGTGAATATAGGATTGGTTAATGGCAGGAAACAAAGAGTAGGAATAAATGGGGCATTTTCAAGTTGGCAGGCTGTAACTAGTGGATACTACATGGATCCATGCTGGAACTCGTAACTTTTTACAATCTATATTAATGACTCCGATGAAGAGACAGAGTAATATATCTAAGTTTGCGGGTGCAAAGCTAGGTGGGAATACAAGCCGTGAGGAGGTCACAAGAGGCAGCAAAGAAATATAGACAGGTTAAGTGAGTGGGCAAGAAGTTGGCAGATAGAGCATAAGTGGAGAATTGACACTTTATTCACTTTGTTTGTTGGAAGAACAGAATATATTTTAAAAGGCTTGAAACTTCTAATGCTCGTGCATGTGTCAAGGTCTACCTGTTGATTCCCTTATTTCCTATTTCTTCTCCTTTGTCATCATCGTTTTGATTCATGAATCGTTAATGGACATATATCTTTAAGTCAAGCAGAGGAAGTGAGGAATTCAAAAGTTGTAAAATATATTGGAGATTTAGCCTTTGAACAGCAGAATTTGGATTTTCTGGCAGCCGATAAATCAGGGATTCCATTTGACTGGTTGGCTGGTGGCCAATGAATTGTCCAAAGGCCATATTCTGGCCAGCAACAAGCAGTGATTGGATCTACCCGTGTGGGACGGTTTTCAGAGAACACAGGAAGGACAATCGGGTCCTAGATGCTGAGAGGAGAGGTTGTATGTTGCTTTCTCTCTCTCCAAAATGTTTCCTGCCTGCTGTTTGAGTCTGCAGAGAAGTCTCGAGATCCTGATGAATTTTTAATGGAAATCATTACAAACTGAAAGCCAGTACAAAATGAAAGCAAAGACATCCAACTGAAGGTCTAGACTGAAGAAAAGCGTACTGGAATTTCATAGAATTTACAGTGCAGAAGGAGGCCATTCGGCCCATCGAGTCTGCACGGCTCTTGGAAAGAGAACCCTAACCAACCCCACACCTCCATTCTATCCCCATCACCCAACACTAAGGGCAATTTTGGACACTAAGTGCAATTGAGCATGGCCAATCCACCTAACCTGCACAGCTTTGGACTGGGAGGAAACCGGAGCACCGGGAGGAAACCCACACACACACGGGGAGAACGTGCAGACTCCGCACAGACAGTGACCCAAGCCGGGAATCAAACCTGGGACCCTGGAGCTGTGAAGCAATTGTGCTAACAATTATGCTACCGTGCTGAAGATATCCATTGAAAAGAGAATTTTATCCTTTTTCTTTTCGTATATTTTCCTTTACACCCTTCTTTCCCCTGTGTTTGTCTGTCTTGTGGGTGTATAGAGGGTGGGGCGAGTTAAAGATAACTCGATAATTATCCAGTTGTATTTGCTGCATTTTTAATTATAGTTATTGTTATTTAAAAAAAACACATTTTATTAATTGTGTTTAAATTTACAAACCTGTAGTTATTGGGCAGCTGGAGACCAAAGACTTTGGGTATTTTCTGAGAATTATTTGTTCATTTCAATTGTGTTGCGACTCTGGGTCAAGTGGCAGCTGGAATTGACAGCGCACTAGCCCAGGGTGTCATAACACAAAGTTAACAATGAGGCACAGCAAACAACCAGGAAGACAAAGGGAATGTTGGCCTTTATTACAATGTGATTAGAGTACAGAGTTCAAGAATAAACAAGTATTGCTACAATTGTACAGGGCTTTGGTGCCAAAATTGGAGTACAATGTGCTGTTTAAGTCACCATATATTGGATTGGATTTTGTTCATTGTCAGGTGTACCAAGGTACAGTGAAAAGTATTTTTCTGCGAGCAGCTCAACAGATCATTAAGTACATGAAAAGAAAAGGAAATAAAGAAAATACATAATAGGGCAACACAATGTAACTAGATAACACTGGCAACGGGTGAAGCATACAGGGGTGTAGTGTTAATCAGGTCAGTCCATAAGAGGACTGGTAACAGTGGGGAAGAAGCTGTTTTTGAGTCTGTTCGTGCGTGTTCTCAGACTTTAGTATCTCCTGCCCGATGGGAGAAGTGGGTAGGCCGGGTGGGAGGGGTCTTTGATTATGCTGCCCGCTTTCCCCAGGCAGCGGGAGGTGTAGATGGAGTAAATGGATGAGAGGCAGGTTTGTGTGATGGACTGGGCTATGTTCACGACTCTCTGAAGTTTCTTGCGGTGTTGGGCCGAGCAGTTGCCATACCAGGTTGTGATGCAGCCAGATAGGATGCTTTCTATAGTGCATCTGTACAAATTGGTAAGAGTTAATGTGGACATGCCGAATTTCCTTAGTTTCCTGAGGAAATATAGGCGCTGTTGTGCTTTCTTGGTGGTAGCATCGCGTGGGTGGTCCAGGACAGATTTTTGGAAAAGTATACCCCTAGGAATTTGAAACTGCTAACCATCTCCACCACAGCCCCGTTGATGCTGACAGGGGCGTGTACAGTACTTTGTTTTCTGAAGTCACTGACCAGCTCTTTAGTTTTTCTGGCATTGAGGGATAGATTGTTGTCGCTGCACCACTGCACTAGGTTCTCTATCTCCCTCCTATATTCAGACTCGTTATTCGAGATCCGGCCCACTATGGTCATATCGTCAGCAGACTTGTAGATGGAGTTGGAACCAGATTTTGCCACGCAGTTGTGTGTGTACAGGGAGTATAGTAGGGGGCTAAGCCTTGCGGGGCCCCGGCATTAAGTACTATTGTGGAGGAGGTGTTGTTGTTAATTGTTACTGATTATTTAAGGAAGAATATATTTGTACTGGATGTAGTATATTGAATGTTCACTAGAAAGGTTCCTGCGATGAGAGGCCTATATTCTCTGGAGTTTAGAAGAATGAGAACTGATCCCATTGAAGCAAATAAGGTTCTGAAGGGGCTTGGCAGGGTAGACACTGAGGTTGTTTCCCTTTGCTGAGGAATCTAGAACTCGGGGGCAAAGTTTCAGGATAAGTGGACAATGACTACGGTCTGAGACGAGGTGTAATCTCTTCATTCAGTGAGTTGTAAATCTTTGGCATTCTGTACCCAAGAGGATTTTGTATGCTCCGTGATTGTCCATCTCAGCCTTAAATATGTTCAGATTGTTGGTTTCTTAGGGAACCAGGAGATGTGGGAAGTGGGTGTCAGTGGAGGAAAGATCTGCCAGGATCTTATTGAATGGCAGAGCAGACTCGATGGGCTATATGGTTCTTATGTTTTTAACCCCTCAATCAACATCACAAAATATGATTTATCTGGTCATTATCACATTACCACTTCCCTGGCCCTCGACATTGATCAATCAAAGGTAGTACCATATACTGCTATAGTAGCAGGTTTTAATATCTGACTTGATTGGAATTTTTAACAAAATATTTTTGAATAATTACAATTCAGATACTTCAAATTAGGACAACGACTATAGTGGAAATTGAAACATACAGACAATAAGTTACAATACAAGTATGAGCCAAGCTACATATGGAATGTATTGAATTTTCACCGTAATTGTTTGACCTCCGTCTTCTAGAAGATTTTGAATGCAGTATCAGAATACAAATGGGTTGCATTTGATTTGATGTTAAAAGGCTTGTGTTAAAGTTTGGAAGTCAAAGGAAAATCAAATGACTGCAAGTGTAAAACTGCTGAATGGTCGTTGCCCTAGTCAATTTCTGTTTTAAGAATGAGCTTACCCAACTTCTACACGATCGTCCTCATTTGTAGCTTCCTTTCCTCAGACATGCATAAAATGACTCTAGCACTTTTGTGCCAGTACGATATTTTTCAAATATCAATTTTTATTTTGCTCCAGTAATGTTATCATATAGGATGAACCAATGTTGTTCCCTTGTTTAAGGTGGTAAGCAGGGATAATCCAACAAATTATAGGCCGGTGAGCCTGACATCAGGGATGGGGAAGCTTGTGAAAAAGATACTGAGGGACTGGATATATGCACGGTTTGAGGAAGATGGACTAGATAGTGACAGGCAGCATGGTTTTGTATGGGGGCGGTCATGTCTCACCAAATTGATTGAGTTTTTTGAAGATGTGACAAAGAAAATTGATGAGGGAAGGACTGTGGATGTAGTTTATATGGACTTCAGTAAGGCATTTGACAAGTTCCCACATGGCAGATTGGCACAAAAACTAAAATCACATGGGATTCGGGGTGGGATGGCTAGATGAAATGGCTAGGTTGTAGAAGACAAAGAGTAGTGGTGGAAGGGTGTTTTTCAGAATGGAGATTATAGCTAGTGGTGTTCCACAGGGATAAGTGCTGGGACCTCTGTTTGGTAGTATATATAAATGATCTGGAGGAAAATGTGGGTGAACTGATTAAGTTTGAGTTGACACGAAGATTGGCGGAGTTGCTGATAGTGCCGAAGATCGTCAGAGGATACAACAGGATATAGATAGATGGAGACTTGGGCACAGAATGGCAGATGGAGTTTAATCCGGACAAATGCGAGGTGATGCAGTTTGGAGGATCAAATCTAGGTATGAATTATTCTGTAAATGGAAGGACCCTTAGGAATATTAATACGCAGAGAGATCTGGGTGTGCAGGTCCACAGTTCCCTAAAAGTGGCAACACAGGTCGGTGGCCAATGTAATTAAGGCAAATGCAGGCTTGCCTTCATCAGCCGGGGCATTGAGTACAGGAGTTGGGAAATCATGTTCCAACTATATAAAAGCTTGGTTAGGCCGCATTTGGAATATTGTGTGCAGTTCTGGTCACCACGTTATCAGAAGGATGTGGAAGTTTTGCGGAGAGTGTAAAGAAGGTTTACCAGGATATTGCCTGGTCTAGAGGGTGTCGGCTATGAAGAGACGTTGAATAAACTAGAATTGTTTTTACTGGAAAGACGGAGGCTGAGGGGAGACCTGACAGAGCTCTACAAAATTATGAGAGGCATAGACCGGGTGGATAGTCAGAGGCTTTTTCCAAGTGTGGAAGTGTCAATTACAAGGAGGCATAGGTTCAAAGGGAGAGGGATAAAGTTTAAGGAAGATGTTATTTTTCAAATTTTTCACACAGAGAGTGGTGGGTGCCTGGAACGTGCTGCCAGAGGATGTGGCGGAAACAGACACATTAGCAACATTTAAGAGGTATCTGGATGGACACATGAATAGGGAGGAAATAGAGGGATACAGACCGAATAAGGGCAGAAGGTTTTTATTTAGTTAGGGCATCATGATTGGCACAGGCTTGGGAGGGCCGAAGAACCTGTTCCTGTGCTGTACCTTTTTCTGTTCTTAATATGTATAGTGCAATAACTAAATGTAATTCTGCCGTTTTGCTCTAGGATGCAGGTTCAGGTTCTGATAGTGATATGAGCCTATCTTCCATGATCTTCTTGAATCACAGCAATGGTTCTGATGAGTCTGTAGGGGATGTAGAAAGATGGTCAGAACATTCTCCAGTTTACCTGGATACCAGCGAAATATTACCTGATGATCCATGCCCTAACATCTGGCGCCTTTACTTTGGTAGCTCTTACGAATCAGAACTAGGAACTGCAACCTCTTCAGAACAGGTCAGCATTTAAAAAAAAGAATTGGTGTAATGAATGACTCTTATCTTCTTTTGATTACCACTTTCATAAGTTACTATTTTCTAACTAATTTTACTGTCCTAACACCACATAGATGCTATTTCTCTGTACATGCCATTGTCTCATTGGAAATAGCAGCTATGGAAAGGTGACATTTTAATTTAAGCAAACTGATTTAATCTGATCACTACTATATTGCTTTTATTTAATGTTATTAATTTTACCTTTTGAGTTGATGGACAATTGATGAACTGAACCAGGAAGGAAATATTAAAGGGAAATTCTAGAACTGACAGGGATGTATATAAGGGCTGGATTCTCCATTTTTGGGACTGTATCCCCACGCCATCATGAAAACTGTGGTCTTTGACACCAGGAAAACTGGCGGCAAAAGGGCACAGATTCACCGTCTTGCAGGGGGCTAGCAGGCAGCTGTCGTGGAGCTCACAGATCCAGCTGCCGATATGACCGCCCCCCTCACTTCCGGGTCAGAGGCCGCGAATGTGCACAGCGACTGCCGTGCCGTTCTCCATGGTGGACTCAGCCCGCAGACCTGGACCGCCAAAATAGTGCCCCGCATCGGCCGCTCACCCGCCCCGGACCGCCCGCGCGCACATCCCCCAGTCCTGAATGAGGTCCCCCTGCCCTCTGATCGGCCATCCCCCGACTGTAGTCCGCAGCCTCCACGCGAGGTTCCTTAACGGCAGGATCATGTTAGAACCACGCCGTTGGATATCGGCCGGTTGGGGACAGAGAATAGCAGGACGGGCCACAGGCAATGGCCTGAGGCGGTGGATACTCTGAGTACGCCGCTGTTCGGGGCGGAGAATAGCGGAACCGGCGCCGGTACTGATTTTGTGTGGGAAACGGATTCTCCACCCCGTCGCTGAACGCGATTTCAGCATTGTAGGTATTTACTTGCCTTTTATTTGCCTTAGTAAAAGCTAAATCTAAATCTGATCCTTGGATTGTCAGTAGGGAAAATGGCATATCAATTATTATAACATTGTGTTCAGAATTGCTGCTCGGCCAGATAGATTGTTCATCATCTGTATAGAAATTAATAATTCTTTATAAATCATGGAAACCATTACAAGGGCAGCAAATTCTAGATTACTACCTGAACCACAAACAAATTGGCATAGGGCAAATAAGATCCCAAAGATTAGTATGGGGGAAATGGGCTTTGATTCACGAAGCACTGGCACAGTATTGGGGAAAATGGAAGATGTATCATAGGATAGTCTTTATCGTGCTGGGATCAGTGCTCTGGCAAGTAACATAACTAGGGCAGTAGAGAGGGCTTTAATCTAGGGCAGTCGAGATGGCTTTAAACTAAATGGGGTGACGGATCATATTAGGGGTATCTGAATGTTGCAGCATTCAGGACAAAACATATGAAGTGATTGCACAAATAGTCTTTTCAGAGACATGACTGCAAGGCGGCCAGGGCTGGAACCTAAATATTCAAGTGCATTTAACATTTAAGAAGGACAGGAAACTAGGAAATTAGTTTATTTTAATTAAGGATAACATTATAGTGAAAGATGACCTTAGTTTAGAAGATCAAAATGTGTAGGATCACATTTGGATAGAGTTAAGAAATAGCAACAGAATGAAGTCACTGGTGGCAGTAGTTTATAAGCCCCCAACAGTAGTTGCACTATAGGACGAAGTAAACAGGAAGAAATAATGGGGGCTTTTAAGAGAAGTACTGCAATAATCATTTGTGATTTTAATCTTCATATAGATTGGATAAATCAGATTGGCATAGGTAGCTCAGAAGATGAGGTCAGCGTGTATTCGCGAGAATTTCTTAAGAGCAGTATGTTCTAGTGCCAACCAAGGAGTAGGTATTTCAGATCTGGTTATATGCAATGCGGCAGGATTAATTAATGACCTCATAGTAAAAGAGCCTCTAGGTGACAATGATCATAATATAGAATTTCACATTCGGTTTGAGGATGAGTGAGAACTTTGGGTCAAAGTCTTAAACATAAATAACAGCAGTTACAAGGGTAAGAGGACAGAATTGGCTAAAGTGAACAATGAAAATAGGTTAAAAGGTAGGTCAGTAGAGAAACAATGGCAAACATTGAAGAAGATATTTTGTAACTCTCGGCAAAAATATTAAGAAAGACTGATGTGTCATTTGTGGCGAACTAAGTTACAGATAGTATCAAATTGAAAGGAAAAAGGTGTAATACTGTAAAAATTAATGGTAGACCAAAAGATTGGACAGATTTTAGAAACTAGTGAAGAATTACTAAAACAATAATGAGGGTGAAACTAGAGTATAGCGAAAGCTAGCTAGTAATATAAAACAGATAGCAAGAGGCCACAATCAGATCAGCCATGACCTTATCGAATAGCAGAGCAGGCTCGAGGGACCAATTGGTCTAATCCAATTCCTGATTCTTGTGTGTTGTTGTTGATATTGTGCTGTTAGAATTTACTTCCACTTGAACAAGTATATTTCTTTTAATTTAAAAACTGCACGATCTCTACAACAGTAACTACACTTCAGAAATGGGCAGCTCGGTAGCACAGCACAGTGGTTAGCACTGTTGCTTCGCAGCCCCGGGGACCTGCGTTCAATTCCCACTTGGGTCACTGTCTGTGCAGAGTCTGCACATTCTCCCCATATCTTCGTGGGTTTCCTCTGGGTGTTCCAGTTTCCTCCCACAAGTTCCAAAAGACATGTTGTTAGATGAATTGGACATTCTGAATTCTCCCTTTGTGTACCCGAACAGGCGCTGGAATGTGGCAACTAGGGGCTTTTCGCAGCAACTTCATTGCAGTGTTAATGTAAGCTTACTTGTGGCAATAATAAAGATTATTATTAAATGTACTTCACTGGCAGTAAAGCACTTTGAGAACTTCACTAATCATGAAAGATGCCACATAAATGTAAGTTTTTTTTTTTTTCTTTTATCAGAACTCTCAATGTTTGTCTGGACCAAATTCAATGACTCTTGATCACACGATCACATCTGTTAGAGACACCATATCTTCTCATCCCCCTGCTTACATGATGTCATTGCAAGAAGGATACCAAGAACTTAATCAGGAGCAAGTGGAACATCTACGGTTTGAACTAAATGTTATTAAAGCAAATACAAGGAACAAGAACATGGTAATGTCAGTTGGCTTCCTTATCAATACAAAAAGATTGCTGTTTCTTGTGTTAGGAAATAAATTTGTTTACGTACAGTTTACTGCACTACCACTGTGCCACCAGGCCTCCTATTTTTACATTAAAATATTGAATCTGTACTTTTCTTCAGTTTAAAAAAAATTATAAGTAGAAAAGTTAGCTTCCATTATGAATTTGTGCAAATTTACTATCTCCCTCCCCATTGGTTTTTTAATTTTATTTCTATGGGTCAGCTATCTCTTGCTGACCATTGATACTGAATTATAGAAGTAAGTTCAAAAGGTTTACACTGTTGCAGCTTATTCAGGCAGCTGGTTCAGCAACCTGCTGAGCTCAGCCCAGCAGCACTTTGAAACAAATTATTTGTCAGGCATTATAACAAAAGTACAAACTTCGTTATTGGTTTCCTGAGCTTATCCTTGTGTGGGATATTTTGTCAAAAGCATGAACACCCTATAAGATAATAAAGAACAGTCAATCCTCTGTCTTTGCTGCATACCAAATATTACTGCAGTACAAGGCAAGTTATTGTTTATTCAAATTTGGAATTTAACATATGCTGTAAAAAGGAATATAAAACATTTAAAGTACCATAACTGATGTAAAATTAATGTTATTCACTAACCTGTAATATTGGAAAATATAGTTTGGGCTTTTCCCTTTCATGGAACATTGTAATCAGCATATCAACACCTTCAGTTACCTTTACAGAATAAGAATCACTATGTCATGACTCAATTAAGAAGAATAGCAGAGCAAGATCTGTTTTGTGGAATGAATGTCCTGAATGGGTTCACCTACCTTTTGTGTTTAATTAATACAGACTCTGAAATGGATAATTACAGAATCTGAAAGAATTTCTTTAAATGAAACTATTGAGGAAATGCTGTGATTAAGTACCTGTCAGTCCTTGGCAATCTTCCTGATTACCTATTTTCAATATCTATTCCAACTGGCGATATCTTACAGAATATCACCTGTAAGGAATAATTTTGCAACCAAATTGATCCTATAATAAACTGTTTCTTTAATAAAATGTTTCTTTTTATTTTTGCAGTTTATATTATATTGTTCATACTAATTTTCTATGTTTCTAATATTACGAATATAGATTATGGAACTAAGCTTTTAAAACTAATATAGATTATGGAACCAAGCTTTTAAAACACGTGCTGTGCATATTAAATACCAGCATTTCCTCAAATTTTGTTTTATATGAATCTTTTGTTCCAGGAGGGTACTAACCACAATCAATCAGGACCCATGAATGCTTCACAGTTTATTTGTCAATCCCACCTACTAACGGCACTGAAAAATACAAGACCCTCTATTGGTCAGCAAGAATGGCATAACTTCACAGAACTGTGAGTAGAAAATTCTTGTTAAATTAAAGCTGAAAATAAATATTTTAAAATCTACATCGAGTTTTACTGTGCTACCAAATACGTGGAATGATATGGTCTAACTATTGCATATCTACCTAAAATGCAAATGAAAGCTCGTGTAACATTCCTTAGAACAAACCAGAAAATAAATGTGTGGCCTTTAATACACTTAAAACTCTATTTTTAATACCAGACGGGAACACCTAGAATCTTGTAAGGTTTTTAAATGGAACACCGTTAAATTATGAACAAGTTTAGGCAATCTTAAATAGCCCAGAGGAAGCATTATTATTTATATTGGGTAGTATGGATTTAGCAATTTTCCTTACTAGTTTTTGAAGAACGGCCACCTGTTTTAATTTTCAGTTTTTTCCTGCTGTGGTGCAAGATGCTGCAAAGGGAATTACTTTTTTGAAGAAGTATCTGTTTGTCTTCCTGAATTCAGCAGACATTCAAAATCCATACATGGTCAATAATATTTTAATCACTTTTATGTTTCACAACATTACAATAATTATGCTAAGGATTACTTGAACATAAACAATAGTTAATTCTAAGTGAAATTGGAGATTGAATGAAATCTACACTCCTGTAATTTAAATCAATGAAAGCTTCAGCAACAGTAGGACAGCTGTCCTATCACCCTTGCATCTCTGCTTTTAGTTTTGGAACTTGTTCACTTGAATATTCCAGTTTTATGCATCAGTCCTCAGCATGGCTTTTTAAAAAATATATTTTTCTTAAAGTTTTACATTTTTACACTGCACATGAAGATAGATGAGGCGATTACAGTTTACATGTTGTTCCTTTTTGGCAAACCCCCCTCTTCCTCCCTTTCGCTGTTTCCTAGGTCCTTTACTTCACCGTGGATGGTTGTTCGGTGTTTATCTATGGCCAGGTGTTCTCCTTCACTCTTCCCTTTCCCTGTCGCTTGGCCTCCCTTCCCTGTTTCCTCCAGTTTCTCTCCCCATTTCCCCCCCCTTTCAGTTCTGAATGCTCCCTGTGGTCCTGGTGGCCCCTGTGCGTCACTCTTCTCCCCCTCCTCTTCCCCCCCCGATCTATCCGTTGTTGGCTCGAACAGGTTGGTTCCATGCTTTGTGGAAGCTATCTTCAGACCCTTGGCTGGTGAACTTAATCTTCTCCCGGTGGAGGTCTGCCAGCTAGTCTGCAGCTGTGGGTGGCGATTAGGGAGGCAAAGGCAAGGGCGTCAGCCCTCTTCCTCCTATGTAGTTCTGGCTGGTCCAATACCCCAAAGACTGCCACTCCCGGGCACTGCTCCACCCTCACAACCTTGGACATGGCCTCGAAGAAGGCTGTCCAAAACCCGACAAGTCTGGGGCATTTCCAGAACATGTGGGCGGAGTTGGCCGAGCCTCCCTGGCACCGTTCACATTTATCTTCCACCTCCAGGAAGAAGCTACTCATTTGGGTTCTTGTCAAGTGTGCTCTGTGCACTACTTTTAGTTCCATGAGGCAGAGAGACGATCACCTCTTGTGTTCTCTCCCCCGATAGGTTCAGTATCACAGTAGCCGTCAGATGTTCGCAATTAGCTGTATACCCTTAACAAAACCTGTCTGGTTTTCTGCGACAACCTCTGGTACGAAGTTCTCAAGCATCTTGGCCAGGATTCTTGCGTCCACATTGAACAGCGAAATGGGGTCTGTATGATCCGCATTCCGTTGGGTCTTTGTCTTTTTAGGGTATCAACGATATGCTGGCCTGCGTCAGCATTGGAGGCAGGGTGCCCCTCACTAGTGAGTCTGGGAACATCTTCCATCGGTGCAGGGAGAGAACCGGCACAGATTTTTTGTAACCGTCCGTCGGGACCCCATCAGGTATTGGCGCCTTCCCAGCCTGCATGGAGTTGATGCTCTCTATGACATCTCCCAATCCTGGTAGTGCTTCCAGCTCCTCCATCTATTGTCCCCATGACTCGCATATCCAATCCACCGAGGAACCATTTCATCCCTGAGTCCCCGTCGGGGGGTACAGCCCCCAGTAGAAGGCCTCAAAAGCTTTGTTGACCTTTTTGGTTTGGCTACCAGTCTGCCTCTGCCTCTACTATTCTTCACCTGTGGTATTTCCCTTGTGGCTGCCTGCTTTCTCAACTGGTGAGTCAGCAGGCGGCTAGCCTTGACTCCATGCTCCTAGAAGGTCCTCCATGCCTGACGGAGTTGATACACTGCCTTCTTGGTGGATATCAGGTTAAAGTCCATTTGTAGCTTTTCCCTCTCCTCCACAATCTCTTGTTAGACGTTTTAGTTGCTGTGATGTGAAGAGTCTAAAGTTCTTGTTCTAAACGCCCTTCATTAACAATATCCAAAAGTTTCTGTGAACTCGCCCCTCTTTTCGTAAAACAGTCTGACAGTTGATAGCTCCTGTCGACCCATTTAATTTTTGTTATTTCCCCTCTGTCCAACATCTGCTTCAAACTTGCGATGTCTATCTGTAACCTCTTTTCATTGACACTTTTTGTAGAGTGCACATTTTCCCACAGGGATTTATTGTCAATGTGACAGTTAATAGGTATATTACCCAAATCCCCTAATCCCAAAATGTCTGTCAATATCATACTTATATAAAAGGCCATATCCACCGCCTCTACAAGGCTTAACGTCTCAGCAGCCAAAGTGCTTTTTACCACTCTCCTTATTTTATTTGTTTCCCACACAAGCGGGCAACATTTACCATTGTTCCCCAAAAGGAAAATTATAAAACCTGCGCTTGAAACCCCATCACAAAAATTTGCATAGGACGCATCACTATAAATGATGAGTTTCAAGTGCTTACGGTCACCTAAAACTGGGAACTTCAAAACACACTCTTGCATTTTTAGTTTGGCCAACGCTTTATTTGCTCTTATTATGTCTTCCACTTTGGGATCATTAATTTTTGTACCCAACTCTTAAGACATCAAAACTCACGTCCGGTCTAGTCTGTCTACCTAACCAGTTCAGTTGCCCAATTAAACTTCACAGTTGCTCTTTTTCTATCTTTGAAACTAATGAGTCTTTTTGTGAAACTCGACCACGACTAATTGCTATTGGGCTGATGCTTTCCAAATAAGATTGCTGACGTAAAGTTGCCCCTAACTTAGTCTGTCCAATTTCCAGTCCAATATATTTAAATGCACCGGAAGCTTGACTTCCAACCCTGAATTCTTTCCTCAAACCAGAGATTACAATAGCTTCAAAATCACTAGTCCCACCCCACAAAAAATCATCGACATGCATCATAAAAATGCCAGAAATATTTCCTTTATAGTGCCAGTAAAACATTGCAGGATCTGCTTTCAACTGGCAACAACCTACCTTTAACAAAACTGACCGTACCGAAAAATACCAGACTCTAGATGCATCATTTAATCCATATACACATTTGTTCAACTTCCAGAGTACTCCTTCTGTGTTAGCTGCTTCTTTAGGCGGACGGAGAAAAATGTCTCTCTGGAGCTGATGCCCCTGCAAAAAGGCAGCTTTAATATCTATAGATTTGCATTCCCATGCCTTTGTGGCTAAAAGAGCCAAGAAGATCTTTAAAATAACCTTTCCTGCTATAGGTGAATCTACCCTTAAATCCTGATCTTCTAGGTTTTCTTCAAATCCCCTTGCCACAAGCCTGGCCTTTGCCTTATAAGTTCCATCCGGAAGAACCTTTTCCGTGCAAATCCATCTGTGGGATAGAGCTTTTTGTCCCCTATCCGGTACTTCCGTGTATACCCCAAATTCACTCCAACTATGCAATTCTTGCTGTTTAGCTTCTTTAATAACTTTTTCATCTAATTTATTTGAAGCCACCAAAATCTCACGTGCATGTGGGCTTCTACTCCTATTAGTATTCGAAGTCTTACTCATGTTCCGAGATCTTGACAAACTACGTCCCCTCTCCCGCCTGGTATCTCGTTCTGTACTGCTACTGCTTGATCTTTTCCTTCTGCTGTGGCATGTCCTTTCAATAGTTCTCAACCTTTTCCTGCGGACCTGTTCACTATCCGATGCACCACTCTTTTCAGCGACTTCAGAGTATTATCATCCCCAAACCTGAAACTTGTGGAACTTTCAAATTCCTTAACCTTGTTACGATTTTCAGCATTCAAAGAGTCCAGGTAACATTTTAACCAGTCAATTCCACACACAGTAGATGTGCAGCTACATGTCCAATACAGCACAGTTGAAGGATTCTGCAACCAACACCCTCATTACCGGCGTAAAACTGCTTGTCAATAGGACAGTGCCTTCTTTCTGGTCACTATCTTTTTCCTATTTTGACTCTTCCGTGTCATGTGTCACTTCAAACGCTCTATCATAACGAGTTGGACAGTTGAAAGCATAATGGTATTGAGACTCACATCGAAAACTTTGATTTATCATGCCACGTGCATTTCTGGGGTTCATCTTCCTATTGTAGGTTCTAACTGGGTTTCTGTCTTCATAATTTCCTTGTCTCGGTCTCCGTCTATAGTCTTGAGCCCTGTTCGTAGCCATACGATTTCGCCATCCTGTTACTCGTGTATCTTCCATATTCTGCCTTATTGCAGGCTGACCTATTTGGGTCATCCGAGCCATCGGAATAGAATGTTTCCCCAGAAACTTTTGTAAAGCTTTTGTCATCTGTTCGAATAAGGTATCCTTATCAGTAAACTGAACTCCTGTCAAAACCAGGAGCTTATCCATGTTGCTCACTCTAGCAAAGTCAAGTAATTAAAAGGCCAACACAAACTGTGGAAATTCCAGATTGTGTTTCTGCAGCCTTTTATATAGTCTGCCAAATTCCATTATATAGTCTTCCATGGAGATATCCTCCATTTTCCGAAACTTATCAAAATCCGACCATGCTTCATACGCATTTAACAAGTCCTCTTTCTTATAAATCTTATCCATATAATGTAACAAAGTCTCCAGACCTTCTTCTGAGTCTAACTCTTCCAATTCCAGCTCAGAAAGCACTTTGTTTCGGATTTTACTGCCATATGGTAGAGAAAGAGCCAATGCCATACCTTGTTTTCTCTTTCCCAAAGCAGTTACCTTAGTCCACATAACTACTGCACATCTCCATTGGTCGTACGATTCCCTTTCAGAAAATAAGGGAGGATAGTCCTATCCAGCCATCTTTATCCTCTGTTCAGCCATATATCCCTTTTTTTTTTTCTCACTCACTCCTTGGTTTGATCTGGAAAAGTTGTATCTGTCAACTCTTCACATTTACACAGCAATCATCCTCTGCTACCAATTGTTAGATGTTTTAGTTGCTGTGATATGAAGAGTCTAAAGTTCTTGTTCCTTTTCACCAAACACCATTTATTTCACTTCCACAGCCTCTGCACAAAACTCTTAACAACACACCACCTGACAGAGGCCACCTGAAGCCCATTTACATATCAGTGTCAATTAATGGATACTTAACATAAATGAGACAACTAATTGCAATGTCTCTTAACCCATTACTTAACATCTCTATGGTTGGGGCCTTGGAGTATCTTCTGTCGACCTCCTGTATTGAGTCAATTACCCACCCTCTCTTCCCTATCTCTTTGAGCTTTGTAGGCAACAATTTCTCCCCTAATCACAGCCTTCAGTGCCCCCCCAGAACGTGTAAGGGGAGATGTCACCGTTTCGATTGTTCATAACGTAGTCGCCTATGACCTGTGATGTTGTCTAACAGAAGACCTTGGCAGGCCACGAGGATCGTGTCCATCCTCCATATGGGGTTTTGGGCACGGCCCGTCTCCAACCTCATGTGGAACGTGGTCGGAGATTACGATCGCGGAGTACTCCGCTCTATTTCTGGAAGCACCGATTTCCCCACTATGAAGAAGTCGATGTGGGTGTAAACCTTGTATACTGATGAGAAGATTGAGAATTTCTTCTCACCTGGGTGCAGGACCCGCCATGGGTCCACTGCTCCCACCTGCTCCATAATTGTTCACAGTTCTCTGGCCTTTCCTGTCGTTTTCCCCGTTCTGGAGTTTGATCTGTCCGTCAGTGGATCCTGTACACAATTGATGTCTCTTTCCCCCCCCCCCCCCCCAATGACCAGTCGGTGTGCATTTATGTCCGGCATTTCCACCATGGTCTTTATAAATTCCATGTCATCCCATTTGGGCGCATACACGTTTACCAGGACTACCGGTAAACATCCCCGGCATCGGAAGTCTTGAGAGATGTCAGTATGGTTTTAAGCATGCTTGTTCCACTGGTAACCCTGCTACACAGTGTTTTCAGTTGTTGCCCTTGAGAGGTTTTGACCTTAACTCGCCTCCAAATAAAGTTACCATTCTGAGGCCTTTTGTTTTTAGCGGTAGCACAGTGGTTAGCACTGCTGCCTCACAGCTCTAGGGAATCGGGTTAAATTCTGGCCCTGGGTGACTGTGGAGTTGGCACTTTCTTCCTGCCTCTGTGTGGGGTTCCTCCGTATGCTCTGGTTTCCCCCCAAAGTCCTAAAATGTGCAGGTTAGGTAGGGTTACTGGGATAGGGCCAGGGTGGGGGCTAGGATGCTCTTTCAGAGGGTTGTTGTAGACTCGCTGCGCCAACTGGCCCCCTGCACTGTAGGAATTCTATAGTTCTATCAACTTGCTGTCACCCATCAGTACTTGTCAACAACAACTTATCTGCTGTATGACCCATAAGGCCATAAGACATAGAAGCAGAATTAGACAACTCGGCCCATTGTTATGGGAGAGGCATTTTCAGAACCCCAAAATGTGTCATGGAGTTCAACCAACCTCCCCCTTTAATGCTATTGTTGCTTTTCCGAGCAGGTGGCTTGTTCCCTAGGTGTGGGATTACAATAATGTACACGTGGGTTTTTAAACACAAAACAATGTTTATCCCATGAACTCAACTTAACCTCTTAAATAAACATTGGATAACCCCGAAAATATTACAACACTAAATAATCCTTCAGTTATTCCTTTCAACATCCATGAGACTTAACACCTTTAAACAGAAACACATCATGTTAAAGGCATTACTTTTATGAGTTTAAATCACTCAAATGATCCAGAGATGGTCTTTCATGGCAGAGATCACAGCAGATCCAGCTCACCGCAAACACAGACACACTCAAACTCTTTTCAAACTGAAACTAAACTGCAAAATGGCTGATCTAAAACCAAGCTCCACCAACACACTGACATCACTGCATTTCTTAAAGGTACATTGCTTAAAGGTACCCTCACATGACATCTCCCCCCATGTAAAAATAAGCCATCAACTTCAAGATGGTTTCATTCTTCACTTTTGCACCATCCACTAAGAAATGCACACAGTAAAAATACTTTTTTGTTTCACAACACACGCAAATAGGCATAATAATAAAGTCCATCTTTCCCGTTCTTCTTCCTCCAACCGAAATTCTTCTCGATTGACAGTCTCTTGAAAAAGTCTCTGCACGATGCATCCATTCCTCTACTCCTCAGCATTTCTCTTTAGAATCAGATAATTAGTTCAATCTGACCACAGAGTCCCTTGCAATTCTCCAATACAGGAACATTGGTGATCACCGCTTTCAGGCAGTCAGATGCCTGTCGAAAGTCCGCTATCCATTGAAATTTTTTACGTTTCTTTAGAAAGTCCGTTAGTGGAGTAATCACGCCACAAAACGTTTGCACAAATATTCGATCAAATCCACTCATGCTAAGAAATCGCATTATTTCCCTTCGTCTTGAGGGTATCGGAAACTCCTCAAGGAAAGTGATTTGGGCTTCTCCAAATTCATTTTTAGCTAGGTTCACCACCAAACCCGCCGCCTGAAGTCGATCGAAGAACCCCATAAGATGTTTTAAATGTCCTTTCCATGTCTGGAAGTTGGAAATAAAAGCAGATTGTCCCACTTTCTCAATGCAATCCTCCAAACTTGGGATAGGATAAGAGTCTGTTTTGTAACTGCATTCACCTTTCGATAGTCCACACACAACCGTTGGGTACCGTCTGGTTTAGGTACCATCACTATGGGTGAGCTCCATTGGCTTCAACCCACTTCAATTATGCCATTCTTCAGGATACTCTTAATCTCTCTGTTAACCTGTGCCAATTTTAAAGGATTAAGTCTATATGGATGTTGTTTGATAGGAACAGCATTTCCCACATCTACATCATGTATAGCCATTTTAGTACTTCCCAATTTATCTCTCCAACTTGCCCATGTGATATCAATAACTCTTTCAGGTCAGTTCGTTTTTCCTCTGGAAGGTAATTTAACAATTCATCCCAATTTTTAAGAACATCCTCATTTTCCAATTTAATTTGAGGTATGGCAAATTCACAGTCATCTGGATTCAGTTCGTCACTTTGAGTTAGAATCATTAAAACCTCCGTTTTCTCTCCTTCCCTTTCAAAGTACCTTTTAAGCATATTCACATGACACACTCGGTGAGTTTTCCTTCTATCTGGTGTTTTTACCACATAATTCACCTCACTTAATTTCCTTTCAATCTGATACGGTCCACAAAACCTAGCTTTTAAAGGCTCCCCTACCACTGGTAACAACACTAAAACTTTATCCCCACTGGCAAAACTACGAACTTTGGATTTCTTGTCCGCTACACGTTTCATCAAATTTTGTGCAACTTTCAAATGTTGTCTAGCCAATTCACCTGCTCTATTTAATCGTTCCCTAAAATTTGACACTTAATCCAATAGTGTAATTTCCGATTTCTCACCCACCAATTTTTCCTTAATCAATTTAAGTGGTCCTCTTACCTCATGACCAAAAATTAGTTCAAAAAGACTAAATTTGGTAGACTCATTAGGTGCATCCCTAATTGTAAACAATACGAATGGAATTCCTTTATCCCAATACTCTAAATAATCTTGACAATACGTCCTCAACATTGTCTTTAATGTCTGATGCCACCTTTCTAACGCTCCCTGCGATTCTGGATGGTACGCAGTTGATTTAAGTTGTTTTATTCCCAAGCTTTT